>NW_023336552.1:649371-1298742 GCF_012971845.1 Lasiodiplodia theobromae
TGACGTTCCCCTGGGATATAAGGCCATATAAAGTGACAATTGGCGTGTGAGAGCGATGGCAAAGTAGAAGTTACAAGACCGGCAGCGCAATGGTTGCGAAACAAGCAGTGCTCGCGGGCCTCATTGCCCTGTGCCGACATGCGGCAGCCGTGGTTCGGACCTCTACCCCCCAGCTAGGCTGGAATAGCTATAATTACTATAGCTGTTTCCCCAACGAGACCGTGCGTTTTCTCTGCCATTGACCGACATCTCGTCTGACCTCTCCGCAGATAATCAAGGAAAACGCCCAAGGCCTCGTGGATCTTGGCCTCGCCGAAAAGGGCTATGACATCGTCACTACCGACTGCGGATGGCCCTCGACAAATAGAACCGCCGATGGCAGGATCACTTGGAATTCTACTCTGTTCCCTTCAGGCTTCCCAGCCTTGGGCGAGTACATCCACGACCTGGGTCTGCAATTCGGCCTGTATTCAGGAGCCGGCCGCTGGCAATGCAATACTGATCCCGAGCACATCTTCCTGGTGGCGTCTTTGGGTAAGCCCCCACGGCGAGGCATCAAAAAATCGGGATCTAACAGGATTCAGGCTACGAGACCGAGGACGCACAGTCCTTCGCCGAATGGGGCGGCGATGCGTTGAAGTACGACAACTGCTGGGCCAATGAGACCGAAGATACGCACCCCTTGCTCAATTCCATCTCTCCAAGCTAACCTCCCCATCACGCTTTGTAGTCTACGAGCCTAGCGAATCCGATCCGTCTACCCGTTTTGCCAAGATGTCGCAAGCACTCGACGCGGTAGACAGGCCCATTCTCTATCAGATCTGTCAATGGGGCGTGGGCACCGACCTCGGTGTCTGGGCACCCAAATGGGGCAACTCGTGGCGCATCTCCAACGACATCTACAACAGCTGGTCGTCCATCTGGCGCATCACGAACCAAGTCGTCCCATTTTGGAAGCACACCGGTGTTGGCAAGTACGCCGACATGGATATGCTGGTGTGCGTATTATTCCATCAACCCCAAAAGCCCGACATCCGCTCACTCAAATCCGCAGCATCGGCCTCAACGTCCTCAGCCTTGAAGAAGAGCGCTTCCACTTCACCATGTGGGCCATCAACAAATCGCCCCTGACCATCGGCGCGCCCATGTCCGCCACGCTCACGCCGCAGGCATCCCTGGACATCCTCGGCAACGAAGAGGCCCTCGCCATCAACCAGGACGCGCTGGGCGAGCAGGCGCGCCTGGTGCGGCGCTACACGGAAGAAGAGTACGACATCTGGGCCGGCAACCTGACCGACGACCGCCTCGTCGTCGCCGTCGCCAACTGGCGCAACGCCAGCCAGACCGTCGCCCTCAACCTCAGCAGCCCCGCTCTCGGCATCGCCGCTGCCGGCGCCGTGCGTGACGTCTGGGGCGCCCGGGATCTCGGTGCCGCAGATGGCAGTGAAGAGCTAACGCTAGAACTCGCCGGCCACGAGGCGAAGCTGCTCGTCCTGTCCGACATCACGCGCACCAACACCGAGCTCGTCGAAGCGCAGTACTATCCCGTCACCGACGCCGTGGTCGAGGGCGGCACCGCGACGATCACACAGTGCGGCAGCGGCGCCGACGAGTGTCTCCCCGTCGGCTCCAAGGCGGTGAACTTGTACCCCGGCGCGACCGTCACCTTCTCGAACGTGTCGTCAGGGGCGCTGCTCGCCATCGACTACATCAACTACGACGTCGCTCTGCAGTCGGCCTGGTCCACCGGCTCCAACACGCGCAACTTGACCCTCAGCGTCAACGGTGGCGGCCCCAAGCGCTGGGCCTTGCCTATCAGCGGCGGCGATTGGTTCGAGACGGGCAGGTTGGAGGTCGAGGTCGAGGGTCTCGATCAGGGGGATGGGAATGTTGTGGTCGTGGGCGCGCCCGGCCCGGATCCGGCACCGGATCTGGTTGGGTTGGCTGTGTTGGAGGAGAGGAGTGCTTGATGGGATCATGAGGTGGAGACATTGACCACAGCCAGTCATTAAACAACTTAGTAGACAGAAAATGATAATTTGACGCCAGTCATAACGAAGTCGGGCCCGCTCCAAACCAAGAAATTACCCAATACGCCACGCCACCTCTCGAGAGCAAAGCAAGTACTAAGATGAACTCAATAAGTCATTATAGCGTAGCCAACTCATATACCACGTCCGTGACAGGTAGCCATACTCTGACAAGAGTCTCTCCAGACTGCATCGCATCAGAATGTGCCTAAGAGTTGTATTAGCATTCCTATCATGATGTTATAAGGCTTTGTTGGGTGCTCACCTGGCCGGTCCGTTTGAGTTGCTACGCCCGACACCTTTTCGGCATTCTGACCTTTTGCTTCAGTTGACGTCCCCCCTGACTTGGCGTTCGGCTCTGAGCCTGTGTTCGAGAGAGCTGCCTGAATCGTTTCAGACGAGTGAGACCGCGCGCTCGAAGGCGCAGCCGTATTCCCTCGTCGCTGCTGCGCCCGCGAGCCGTTTCTGCCGCTCGTGGCATCCGTCGAGCCGGGCCCGGGGCGGATCAGATGAGCTTCTGCGACGAACTTCAGTACTCTTCACCGCCGAGAAGTGGAACAGTAAGAAGTACATACCGCTGTTGGGGACACACAAGAAATGTTCGCCGTGGTACCGGTAGTTCATGACCTCGGTGGTGACGAGCAGCGCCGACGAAAGCGTGGCCGAGCACGCGAGCGCCAGGATGACCCCTAAACGGATATTCGCGTCCCTCTGGGGTTGAGGCAGTAGCGGTCCGACGTTCACTATGATCATAGTACTGGTTATGACGAGGCTGATTGACGTCGCAAGGGTGAGGAGGTAGGCGATGCGGAGACGACGGGATTCGCTGGGCCGTGCCATGGTTGGAGAGGAATACAATTGGAGTTCTGGTGCTGGAAATCCGATAAACTGTACAGTTGCATCTTTATTAAGGGCTCGCAGGTGATCTGGCAGCCTGTAGGGTCAAGACAGGGTGGTGCTTGGCGGTAGTGATGGCAAGGGAATTCAAGCTCTTGGCCATACCGGACTGAAATGATCAACATTAAAGATATGTTCCTTATAGAGGTGGCGGGTAGAATTCTACAATCAACGTGGAGTGACATCCAATGTCAGGTATTTGTGGCTGGTAATCAGTCATACTTTGATTGTTCCCACAATATAATTCTACAATAGCGATCCTTGGTGTTAACAGAAATGGGGTCAACAGTAACTTAAAAGCAAATACGAATATCATGCCCACAGCCAAACTGTCATTCGTTGTATGAGGAGGCCGAAACGGAGAGGCTACGATTCCACAGTTTTATGAAGACTTCATTAGCTATATGTTTTCCGAGCATCCTACTTAATTTCAAAGAGCTACACAGTGCGATACGCCAGCCTCGTAGTCCCATAGAAATATAAACCAATCAACCAAGCAAAACATAGCGACCCTTCCCACACTCATGTAGCTGCAACAGACGACAATGATCGTTTACGTTTGATCATCGTGGTAAATTCGCTCTACGCAACAGTTAGCTAGACATCGCGATGAGATAATTTTTTCCTCAAAATAGAAAGAAGGACAGGAGATTTAATGCTCACCATAGACACTAATGCGGTAACATATTGTCTCGAAATGTGCGATCATGAAGCAGCAGAAGATGATCAAGGCACCCGATCCAGTACCGCTCAGACACGGCCACGCGGACCAGACATCCACGGTCCAGGCTGCACCGATGCAAAGACAATGAAGGATAAGGATTTGGTGGATTTTGAGGTGAATATCGAAATAGTAAGGGCTTGACTGATCCGGCCGCTGCTGCATTCGTGTGTGCAAATTCGAAGAGCTGATGTCAACTAGAGTAATGAACATTCGTTTAGATTAAGCTCAAGGCCTCTTGACGTCTTCCTCAAGACATATGATGTGGGTTTTTCAATGAATGGGCTTCTCTTCCACAAGGAACATTTTTGCTAACTTGGCGATCATCTCGATCATGACTTGTTATCTTCGATGCTTGCCACACATCCCTCGCACGACCGGAAATTTTGTTGTGACCGCACGCTTGCAAAGGCATTCTGAACAGAGTGTAGCCACGTTTTGTTCTAGAGGAGAACCAAAGAAAGTAAATGTCAATCAGCAAAGTATGAGGTTTGTGTGCTTCGGGTTCTGGCTTACTAGTGATGCAAAGGTGCAAAGGGGTATGCAAAATCCAAATTGCCATGTTCTTCTCCACGAAACATCTGTCGGGCAATGCGGTGCACGAAGTGGTGAGAACTTTATATGCTTCGGTACATCAAAATTATCGGAGCGATTATTGAGTTCTCAATTCCGCCATGAGCCTCAAGAGACCAACCAAAGCATAACCGGAGCCTGGCGGTAGTTGTTGTTATGTGAGTAGGTTTTGATTATAGCTGAGAGTGGATCTGGTGAGCCTGTTGCATTTGATATACTAATTTCGCCATGCAAAAACTCACCAGAAAGTTGTCTGAGCAGTCTTTTCTCTTCCGGATAGCCTCTTTGTTTACCGGCGACGACAACACATGATCGCAATGATGATGAACAGAATGACAACCACGGCTAGAAGCGCCAATGAGATGCTGATGAGTGTGTTTTTGATCTCACTAGGGATACCGCGTTGTAGGAGAAGGACGTTATGATGGTGAATGAGCGGAGGTAGAGCGAAGGGGGCCATGATGCGTACAAGTGGAGAGATTTTGGTGGAGAGGAAATGAACAGGGAGATGGGGAAAGAGGACTGCGTGTTCTGAGAGCGTCGAAGATGAAGCCACTCTTACAATTTCTAGACCACCAGCATGTCCCTCAATCATCCAGTCGGCACAAATTACCTTATCGGCTTTTTCCGCTTGTTCGATGAAGAAACGGTATGGGGAACCCCTCGAGGAAACAGATGCGTATCACAAGAGCAATTTCGTCCCCTTTTCCAAGACATCGACAAGAGAGGGATGACATGTGGAGAAGAAAGTTATTTCAAACATGGGTCTCGCACCTCATCAATCATGATCAACCGAAGAAATAAGGTTATTCATCGCTCTCCCCTTGCATGTCTGCTGCCAGGGTGCTTTGGTGTGACTCCCAAGCATTCTTCATGGGCTCGGCCCGCGCTCCTGCAGAAAATCCAGCCTGGATCTCCATTACCGATACTGTGGCGATTTGATCTGCTCCGAGAGGATACAGAGGGGTATTCCAGCTGAAGGTTGGCGTGAAGAATAGAAGGCCCCAGAGGATGGGGTAAAAATGCATCCGTTTTTTTTTGTTCGAGGAACGACATATGTGGGAAGTGGAAGCTATCGTCCGGATGTGAACGTGTAATTGTCAATGCCACGTCTACATCCTGATGATAGCCTCAACGATCCATGTCATGAGCAAAAAATTCACGGTAGCTTTCGGCTACAATACCCCTCTGTACGTAGCTTAAGAAATAAGGATGACGCAAAATGACGTGTAGTTGAGGAGGTGAATCGCCCCCTTCTAAAGCGAAGGAGGGCACTCCATATTCCCGACTTTCCACTCGGGTGCTCAGAATATGGTCAGTACGATACCCGATAATTGTTCTTGTATTGTTATTTGTTTCATCTACTGCGCGACGGCATGGCCCTTGAGACACCAGGGTCACTCAAGTTGCGCCGCGTTTTTGTTTGTTTCCCGTTGACATGTGTTTGCGTGCCGCTTATTACACGTGCCCTTTCAGGGCAGTTCAGCTGAGGCTAAAACCTCGTAGCTTGGGCGGCACGCTGACCGACGTGAATCGGTGCATGTGGCGCTTGGCGACAGCATTGCTATTATTTCGGGCGCGGAAGCCACGCGCCCGATTTCAAAGGTTCATGTCATCTGTGCGACGGGCACTGCTTGCACGGGCATATTCATTCATCCACATCCATCGCGTTACCTGAGCGATGGGTACTCCAGCTGTGACTAGCGCTGTCGTAGATCAGACCAATGTTTTTCTGCCAGCACGTTAGCCCCTTTACGTTGGATCGATTGATCCAGGACAAACACTTACCGACGCGAGGCGGATCCCAAGCCACAGGATCCTCTCGGTCCGAGATCTAATTGTCGATGCCAGCTCCAGCATCCGCTCCTCCTCATCCACAACACCGCTAAACCATGTTGCCGGATAATACGAGTGAGCCCACAGCTGACCCCGGATGAGGTAGTCCTCAGGCAACGGTCGGAAGTCTTCTTCCCCTTCATGAAGGAAAGCGGGGGATTCAATTGCCGGCGTGACAGTCTCAGACTTGGCCAGGGTATTGAGGAAGAAGGCGAGATCCTCCCATTGAACGTATTCGAAAATGTAGGTGGTATCGTAAGGAAGCGTTGCAAGTTGATTCAGGAAAGCGAGTAGAATGTGAAAATGAGTCAGGACATTCTTGTCCCCGAAGCGCCGAAGGACGACGTGTAATGTATCGAAGGTAAGACGGCAAGCGCTAGGAAAAGTGTTGGCAGTCTGGTGGTCAATTTTCATGTCGTCAGGCGCGGGATGTGTGGGAGGCAGGACGGGGGGAGGCTGCCGATCCGGATCGTCATTCCTCTCAAATATAATTTGTTGCAGCTGCGCCGCAAAAGCGAGACGCAGGAAGTTGTCCTCGCTTCCGTAATCAAACAGGCTGGCAATGTTCGCAATAGCCATGTACGCTCCCTGTTCCTTCCATTTCGAAGTGACACGTCCAATGCTGGTGTCCAACTGTCGGATAAAGTCGCTGAGGTTGTGGTCAAACGTATGTTGCTGAAATGCTTGATCTTTTTCGAAAAGTAATCCATGGGCACGTATAAAGCTGGTTTCGACGGGAAGTGAATGAGAATAAGACGTAGATGAGCGGCCGAGAATGGGGTCGAAAAGGGTAAGAATGGACTCGCGTGCGCTCATGAATGGCTGAACGCAGGTGAGAGAACGACTGTAAAAGTAGAGCTGCTGCAGAGCATTAGGCCTGGCCAGGATGGCCAGGTGGTGGTAGAGCCGGCCCACGGCGGGGCTCTTATCGGCGGCTTTGCTGTACCAAAAACGGGCAACACCTGCCCACGTTTCGCGGTCCCGGAGGTCCTCGTCTTCAATTGCCATCCGGTACCGTCCAAGATCTCCGAGACATTCGATCCAAGTATCTTCGAAAGCAGGTACTGTTTCATAAAGAAGCGCCATCATTTGGTACGCCAGATATATGAATGTAAGCATGTACTCCAAGGATTCCGGCAGACGATGACGAAGAAGCTCCAGAAAGGAATGAATGCCATGCTTCCACATTCGGGCCGGCATGGAATACTTAGCGGCAAGACGGCGCAGGGCCGGGCTCGCCGAGGGATGCTGTGACGCCAAAAAGAAATCGTGATGTTCGTGAAGTAAAGTCCTATGTAATGCGATGAGGGCTTGCCAGTGATCTGGGGCCAGCCTTGGGTGTTGACCGGAGACGGGGTCTCTCTCGGCGGTGGCCTGAGCCTTATCGACATGAATGCACTTGGACTCGACCATGGTGAGGCCGGCATAGATTGATTTTACTTCAGCGGCGAGCTGCTCCTGAGAGATTGGGCGTGAGTCTGGTTGCAGCACTAGGTCAGGCCACTGTTCGTTCGTCGGCATAGGCAAGACGGCCGCCGACGGACTTGGCACCGAGGGAGGTACTGGGGTGCCATGGTGGGACACCGATGAGGGCGAGGCGGACCCGTGATCGCGGTGGGTTACACCTGCCTGGGGGTGGAAGGGCAGGGTGGAGTAAGACTGGGCACGTGGCTCTGGCCGATGCAGTCTTGCATATTCCTCGGCCATCTCCACGTCGGCAATCTGGGGCTCCACTGCGGGGTCCATGCCGCGAGCCTTCCGGGACTTTGCATCCTGGCGGACGGGGGAGCGGTTAGGCGACTCTGACGCAGGAATGTCAGATCCAGCACGCTTACGCGTGGGGCGGAGAAGGTCGCCCTCGGCCCATGGGGTCTTACTCTGCAGGGTAAGCCGGTTCAGATCCGGCGTCTTGCCGGCATCGTGGCGGCGGGAATGCTTTTGGCGGCGCTGCTCCTCGAGGCGGCGCTGGTGCTGAGCGGTGGCTATCTGCTTCCTGCTCGACGGGTTAGGAGGGCGCGGGCGGGCGCAGGCGGGCAGGCGCGGACTCACGCTTTGTGAAGAGCCTCGTCGCGTAGTAGCTTCCTAAATAGGGGGGTGCCTTCCTTCACACCGGAGCCCTGGATTTGGGCGGCGTGGCTCGTGCGGACATGGTGCAAAAGGGCGTCATCGCGGTCGAAGAGCTCGCACTCGCAGTAGGGGCAGGCTAGGGCGTCGCCGAGCGGCTGCACCAGGGCAGCGGACTTGGCCTGGGCTCGCTGAGTGGTTGCTAGGCCTTCGTGCAAGTCGAAGTAATCCGTGTTCATGTTAAGAGGCCAGTTTCAGCAGTCGCAGGCGGCGGAGATCGGTTGGTCGCATGCGGGGGCGCCAGTCAGCACGGGCCGGTCGGAAGGCCGGGTGTCGAGGGCGCGTCGGAAGCAGCACTGGGGCAGGCACAACAACGCATCGGCGCTTTGGGTGGGCGTAGGGTTTTGAGAGAATAGGCCTCGGGGGCGGAGGGTCGCGGCTGCGTGGTGACGTTGGCGCGGCTGGGCGGACGGGGCCGAGGATCCGCCTAGTCGGGGCCGGGGGGAGCGAGGGGGCGTGGGCGGATAAGAGCCCGACGACGACGTCTAGAAGGTCTGCTGCTCGCTGTGCGTAGCTTGCGGTGTGGCTATATACAATCTTGGGCGGGCGGCAGGCAACGCTGAGCAGGGTGCGCGGCCTCCGTGCCACTGGCCCGGCGTTTTGGGGGCTGGAACCTGGATGCACACGCGGTTGCCTGCTGACGGTTCGCATTATTGCTGCCTGCCTGCGGCTCTTGCAGCCGCCCCCTGGCCACGCGCGGCGCACGAAAACGTTCAGCCGCATTCTCTACGCTGCGTATAAAATCGAGGCAAAGCAGGCCGCTGCCTGGCCCGCGGGCGCAGGAATAGAAACCGCCCCCACGCCCAATTCTCCGCGATCGCCCCAGCCGCCTGAGCCTCACACACACGCGCGCCACCACCGCCCGCCCAATCTTCACTCACCGGTGAAAGCTTCGGGCGAAAACGAAGACACGCTGTGCGGCCTGCACGCCGGCCTGCTGTCAGCAGCGTGCCTGGCGACATGGCGCGCCTTCAGCCCTGCGCACTGGCTTATCAGCTTCGTGTTATTCCGCTGCTGCCTAAACCAACGCAAGCCATCGACTAATCCGCGCGCCTCCGCACTTCCTCCTGCCCCTAGCCGCAACAGGCAGTCCCGCGAGCACGCCCGCGATGCTCAACAACAGGATTGCTTCGTTTCCTTGTTTCAGCTTAAGTCTGCCCTCACGATGCATCCTTTGCTCGAGCGGTGGATGAGCTGTCATCACCACTGAGCTCAGCTGACTGCTCAATTGCTCCTCTTCCCACCGGCCTCTCCTGGAGGAATTTTCTGACATTGCCCTTTCCCGCTTTGTGGACCTCGCCGCGCCGAAGCGGGACCTCGCTCTTGCGCCTCCTTCTATTCCCGTCGACTTCACAACTTCTTCAGACTCCAGCCTCGATGAGTGACGACTGCGCTGACACGGCGCCGCGATCCTGACTCGGGAAGGCCCGAACTAGCAGGCAAACTCTCTCATGATCGCGCCGTGCAAAAAGTCGGCCGAAGCGCTCTTTCCCCCAACACATGCGTGGCACCCGCCGAGCACAACCAAGTTTTGGCTCCACACCGCACTCCTCACCGTCTTCAAAATGCTACCAACACGGGGCGTTCGCCGGCCCAGGCAGAGCTCGCTTTCGTGTTCAAAAGCGCCATTCCAGCACGACTAATCACGAGCAGACTTGATGACAACGCAGCTCTTCCAGATCCACAATGGACGAACCGCAGCAGAATCCAGGAGCTGGAATGCAAATCCAATAACCTGTTGGACTAGACAGGAATTCTGCCCTTCAGATCTGTGCCCCTTTTTATTTTCGTATTTTTTTTCCTGCAATGCTCTATTTTTTGTCTCGTTCGCTTTTGCTACCCATTTAGTCGCTATACCGAGCAATGCCTCAATATGCTCGTGGTATGTTTCGGAGCTGCCGATTCAAATTGGTTTGTCTTCATGAATATCACTGCTACGGCTTCGAGTTCGCCTTGAAACCGACCTCCTTCGGCTCTATTACCCGGCCCGTACAGACAACTAGGTTTCGTCACTGTCGGCCAGACGATGTGGCAAAGCAGGTTCCATTCGATTCACCGATCATCTCATATCCATAGCATGTGAGAATAGCCCTTGGATCTGACTAAGTTTCGATCCTTCTGCTCCTGCATGCAGCAGGGCAGCCCAGGCGGCAATCGCGGCTGGTTTTACGTTTATGAGACGAGCTTCAATCCTTCAGCAGCAGGATAATCAGACATCCATCTGCGACCGAATTACTCCTCTCGGTATGATCAATCGTCTATCTCCTGTTGCAGACATACGTGTGTATCAGTGACGAAACTCGGCTTGCATTAGGACTTCTCTTGAATCAAAGACAAGTTACCTATCAATCACATCCAAAGCATGGTATTCACGTTCTAGAACATGATATGCAAGCGGACGTACCTAGAAAATCGGCCGAGTTCGCAAGGGGAGAAGCAGTTCAGCAGGCGTGCGAACTTTGTCGTACACTAACAAAAAAGGCGAACCTCAGGCATCCAGAGGATCTCAGCTAGCAGCAGCAGCACACGCATCCAGAAATGACGGATGCAACCGTATCCACCAGTTTGACATAGCCTGCATTTGTTTATTCGTTTCATGCGCAAATCACGATGATTATAGTTTGCCTTTTTTTCCTTTTGTCGGAACGTGCTCCGTGCAAACGATCGGCTCGTAACGCAACGCGAGAAACAAGCAATCCTGGGGCCGAATCCTTTCCCGGGTCGGACAAAGGAAGGGAGGACGGGAGGCCCGGCTGCACGTAGTGGAGCGGGGTTGGCTGCGGTTATGGGCTGGATGATGGCATCTCTGTGCGTCGTGGTAGCAAATGAATGTCTTATGGCAGCTCGCACGACTATAACATCAACAGCCACCCAACATGACAGCCAGTCAGATTACCAGGCCCCTAATTTCTTTTGTGGACGACCAACAGGGTAATATGTTAATTTAACAGTCTTACACATCATTAGAGGAGGCGCATAATCAGGAGAGACCACGCGACTATCGGAGGCAGGAGAGCAAGAGTGGCAGGGGAGAAAGTAGGCAACGAGCACAGCATGCCTTCTACGCAACCACATGATGAGAAGCCCAACAATCGAGAGGCTGCACCACCCTCTCATCTCTCCAGACGTGTGGTAGATGACTGCAGTTTGGCTGCCGTGTTCGGCTCGATGCAGAACGGGGCGTTATTTGGGAGTAATCGTCAGCCCATATCTGAAGAAGGGAGGAGATCGAGTATCACAAGCTCCAACCAAAATTTTCTACCTTCATTCGAAAATCTCGTTTGCGGAGCCACAGCCGATGGATAGCGGGGTTTGTGAGCGGGGAGAAGCGTTGAATGACGACATGACTCACACTCTGTCTCATCAGCCTTACTGCTTGCCTGTCATCTTCGTCTGGCAAGGCTGGAAGAAGGGCGCGTGTGCACGCGTGGTTGGAAGGTGACGGGTAGGGTCTGCTGTGGTCAGTCGGTACAGCGGTCGATTGATTGTATGAGAAAACGGCTGTTTCCGGGGTGTCACTGGCACCACGGCGTCCTGAGGCTGCCTGAAAATCAGATGCAGTGGAACTGGTCGAGAGCGGGTGACCACAGTCGCGTAGTGGGGATGATAGGCCGCAAAATTGCGTGCTGATGGACCCAGGTCTCATTGGCAGGCAGTGAATAAGGCCCCTACTCTTGATGGATGAGATAACATGTGGCTTACCACCCTTCGGGACCAACAGAAATAGCTTAGCTTAGATGGCACAGTGTGATTCGCCGGGCATGCAAAAGCTGGGGTGGGGGAAGAAAGAAGGCAAAAAGATTCATGGCACTTTGATAGACGGAAATTTGGAGCCGAGCGTGCGGAGCAGACCATTTGCCTTAAAAGGTGGAGGGCGAATCAATATGCAAGCCAGAGACCGCGGGCCTGGTAACGAAGGGAAGCGCTGCAGCGACAACAAAGAAAGACATGAAAAGGCCAACGGTAGAACAGGCGTTCGCAAAAGCAAGGCGACGAATGCAGACGGCAAGAGAGCGAATGAACCTCGGGCCAAAGTGCGATAAGCTGGGGGAGAGGCAGGGAGCGCCATCCTGATGATGAACTGCTGCATTCAGGCATATTCCGGGCACGTAAGTGCTGTGCTGGCCGAGTCCCGCGCACGCGCTGCCGGCACGCGTGGCTCGCTGTCGCAAGGGCAAGAAGGCAAACGCGTTGCGGTGCTTGGCGGGGCGTCAGTGCCGTGGCTCAAAGCAGGGAGGAGATGCGAGGAGGCCGGTTGCTTTATGTTCCTGGCGGCTCGTGGGTGAAACTGTCGCACGGAAAGCGCGCCGAAGACCTTTCAGGAAACCGCCCGGTGCCATGACTGCAAACATTCACGCGTCGCAGGATCAGTAGGCTCGTCGCTTTGCTTACATACTCTCTTTGGTCTCTCCCCCTCGGTGCACGCGGCACCGGCTTGCCTTGCCGGATGTTCAGTGGGAAAATTTGGATCCTTTTTTGGCCCCCAAGCTGCGCCTCTTCGATCTCTGCTTGCGGTCCCCACAAGGCAGCCGTCGTGAACGCCGCAACTGACACAGATGGGGTAATTGATAGCTCCGGCCGTCCCAGAGGCTTGCATTTCGCGCGTTTGATGACCGTGTTGGCCGGCTCGATCGCACTGATGTCTCACGCCGTACCACCAGGCCCACAGCCATGCGTCAGGCAGCAAAACAAGGCAACCGAAATCCCTTCACACGCGATACGCGCATGACAAGAGGCCGCCCGCCAACACCAGGCCATGAGATCTGGATGTATGCGCGCGGCAAAGTAAGCGAGAGCGGCACAAGCGGCGTCTTCATTATTGCACTGTGCCTCGATGCCTGCTCGATGGAAAGTTAATCGCCAACGGCGCTGACGGGCGGCCTCCAACAACCCTGCTCGGGCGTTGAGTGAGGAGATCGAGTGAAACGGCGCGCCACGTGAGAAGAGAAGAATGAGAAAGGAAAGAATGAGAAGAAGAGGGCAAGACGAAGGCCAGTACGGTGCAACGCACCGTCGTGGACAGGAATCGTATCTTCGCGAAGAAGCTCCCCTGGATGCACGCTAAGGTTATGAAATGAGCTTGCAAGGATTAGAACGAGGTGAGAAAAGCTTCTTTTTCGATTAAAGTCAGTGCAATGACGTTGTCGACAGTCAAGTGCGGGAGAGCCGGAAGGTGCAGACGTGAGCCTGTTGGTGCCTCAGGCAGACAAGTGCCTAAGGCCTGGCCGCAGAAGGACCGAGCTACATCGACTACATCTCACCCCGCTGCCATGTCGAGAGGCTGGGCATTACCCAGCATGACGCTCGAGGGGGTACCTGCATGAGTTCGAGACTTCTGCGTCTGCGTTCCGTCCCTCTGGTAAGCTTTGATCCGATAAACCCCAAACCGTCTTTTAACTACGAAGTGAAAACTCCCCGTCTAGTCACCAGCCTCAACTCCCACACTGAACCATCCTTTTTTGGCATAGGCTGATCCCCTTCTTGGTAGGTTGAAGAACCGTGTTGGCTGACTAGCGTTTGACGGTAAGCCATGCGCTGGTCGCTACCGCGCATGGTCGATAGACAGCGAGGTACGCACCGACGTCATCACGTGCATTCACCGTTGGTCCCGCATTCCGTCTCCAGCGCTGCAAAATGCCCCATGGCCAGCAGCAAGGTCCTAGAAGACGGCGCGAGTGTCGCAAAGCCCGAAGAAACGAGCGTCTCGTTCCCGAACCAGAGGGGAAGCGCGATGGCCGACATGTTCAAAGGAGAGCGGATCTCATTTCATCTCATCGCACGAGCCAAAAGCGTAGTAGGCCGGTTACTCATGGTCCAGTTTTACCCCTCACGTATACCCGCTGAGGCGTTCGCTCGAAAATGGACTCCAGACGATCAAGTGTGGCTCACGCCACGTAGTCGCGACGGCCTAATGCCCGGGTGTACACTCGGCGCTTTGCATGGCAGCAGCGACCTGCACTATCGCCTCTAGCTATCATTCGTCCAAGCGGTGCGACTCCTCCTTGAAACAGCCGAGTGTGCAAGGCAGTTGGGCCGAAACGGGTGCCGCCAGGCTCCGTCGAAGAAAGTACCTCACAAAGCGGGGGCGCACCGTCTCTTATGTACTGCTGCACCACCGAGAAGAGCAAGGGGCTATGAAACAGCAGATAGGACATCTGTAGGGGTCGTTCGAAGAGCACACCACCAGCGCGCGACACTGATGACGCCGACGGCACTTCGAGGCTATATGTGTTACACCGAGCACGGCATTGCATTTCTGCACCTACCGGTCACACCACCATCAGGAAGGCCGTCCGCAAGCGTGCAGCTGTACTCGCGTCGGCGAAGAGCCAATCAGGGGCGACAGTGCATGGGTGCCACCCAATCACGAAGCGATCGTTAAAGCAGCGTCTTTCCAGGATGCCAAACGATCCCTGACAGAACACGGACAACAACCACCGCATCGCTCGCTCTCGCAGATTGGTCAGGGAGCTGGGCGTCACAGCGGACTTGGATCAGCAGTCGGTCAGCCAATCGCCAGCCGCTGGCCTTCCTCTTGTGGCCACACGGCAGGGGGCTGCGGGCGGCCCCAGACGGCTGGGAAGCGGGGACGCGCGACCAAAAATGCGGGGAAGCCTAGCCAGAGCGCCATCCGACCACTCACAGCACTCCCTTGTGACATGGCTGGCCCTGGGAATGGGTGCTGCGTGGTTCACGCCACTGCCACACTACCATAGCGAGGTGGACTGGGCTGCTGGTTGGCTCCTCGAGCGACTCAGCTCCGCTCCATCCAATGTAGTGTCGCAGACGTCGAGGTACGTACCTGTGCCGGTAAGCCCGGGCCTGGCTGCTTTAGCCAACCTTATAAGAGGGAGAGGAAGGAGGGGAAGACCAAGTGACACCTACCACTCTTCCACCTCTTGCTGCCTTTGTCCTCCCTCCACACTTCATCTGTCTGCAAGCAAGGCAGCCTCATCAACCTTGCTTCCGTCACCCTATCCTCGTCCAAGTACCTAGTACTTTCCTGCTCTTACCCCTCTTAAGCCTGATCCGACCGTTGCACGGCAGCAGGCTTCGTCCCTCTGAGCAAACACCTCCACTCTCCACTCAACCAACAACAACACCATGCGTCTCGCACTTCAGACCTCCTCCGAGATGGTGGCCCTCGGCCTCAACGCCGCTGCCTTTGGCGTCGCCACCTATCTCCCGTGCCGCTACTTCGGCCCCATGGTGTTCCCCCGCCGCGCAGCGAGGGCCCAGGTCCGCGCTGAGCAGCGTGCGCTTGCCCACTCGAACGCCGTCGCCGTCGGTGCTGGTACCGCTGCTGTCGCCGGTGCCGCTGCTGGCAGCCAGATCGGCTCTGGTCATCACGGCTGGATCGGAAGCGCGAGGGCTCTGTTCAGGCTCGGCACCAGGGGCCGTGGTGGTGGCAGCTGGAGGAGCTAAGCAAGCATCGAGACTGCTCAGGTATGCCCTTCCCTTTCTCTTTCGCCCTGCCTGCCCCTTGCCTTGATCCACCTCTTTCTGCTGTCAGACGACTAAGTGATAGCGATACTGACTGGGACTTGATAGGAGATGATGACGTGAGAGATCGACGAGTTTGACGACGTGAGCGAGACGAATAACGAGACGGAGAGACACTGACGGTCTGATACTCTGAACGGACTGTCTTGCCCCTCGCAGTCGTGGACCCATGGGGGAATAAGCAGGACCAAGCCACCTTTGGGCCCCATCTTACTTCTTGCGCGACAACAATCACCTGCCGACATCCATTCCTTACCACAACCACCCCTATGAATCTTGTTGTCGGTGTTTGAGGTAATCCGTTCTTCGTCCTTTTTTGTATTTGAATGGCGTTTGTGTAGTAGGAGCCTTATCGCATATTTCCATTGAGTATTTCATATCCATATCCATTGTGCAGCTTCTTTTGCATGTCTCCATCATACCTAGAGTAGATGAGCGTGTTTTGGTCTCCGCGGACAGAAGACTTTGCCACATCCATCTTCATTCGTTTCGCTTCAACACTTACTTTTATCGTGTAACTGAATACAATCCAATAAACAATTTAAACAAACTGCCGGTCTCTGATGTCGCGTGGGAGTTTCGCTGAACCACTAAAACCAGTGGAGAAGCCGTGGTACATCCTCCCGTTATAAACGCCTTAAAATTTGTCCCGTGCCTCCGATTCTTTCCGAGGTATTAGTGGAAGGATGAGTTCCCCAGGTCCGCAGCTCCGGTCGCACGTAACGCCCCCCAATCAACACCCCACACTCAACAAAAGCCTACGCCCAGCCGGCCCTGACATCTCTTTGGAGGAACCCCACTCCATACCCCACAGCCGTTTCTTTTTTGTTTTTACTAGTTAAAAAAAGGAACGTGTGTCGGCGTAGGAGTAGGCTCTAAATTGACTACAAAAATCGCTTCTGGTCTATGAGAATTCAAGTCACTCTTTTTCCCGAGCGGCCCTCATCTTTAACTCCTCCCCCACCATACAGAAAAGAAAGAAAGAAAGCACGCAGGTAAAGCCGAGCGGTTACTAACTCGCAATCTCTGATTCCTTCCAGTTCAATTCACTAGACAACTGCTGCATGTTCCTTCGTCTCTGACCCGAGGTACGGAGCGCGACAAATAAGACACCAGGCTAGTCGCACTGGTCCACATGACCCAGAAATAAAATTCCCATTAGCCTTCAGACTAAACCAAGATTCATCGTCGTCACTCTACTACATAGTAAACCAAAAATAGCGCAGGAAACCAATCGCGATAGCAAAGTAGGTAACAGATGGAAAAGAACCAAGATAAATATCCATTGCGGCATAAGAGAGAAAATGTGGCAATTGGACTCAGTTGCAACACCTCGGGCGTTGATGTACATACGTTTGCTCGCCATGACCATCGCGTGATACAAACAGAGAGAGGAAAAAGAAAAAAAGAAAATCAACTCAGTACACATGCATGCATACCCAATGAAGCGCACACACACAGCTTTGCGCGACTTAATCGCGTCTATGCGTGAAACCTAACCCCCCGCCCTCCAACCACACATCCGACCATTCAGAGAGTCCCGTCCATCGACCAACCAAAACCCTAACGAGTCAAATAAGAAACCAGTCATAAGCACAACATTCCCTCCCCCCAGGCAGCACGCACACCCAGCCGCTGCAAACGACCGGTCAGAAACCAAAATAAGCTTGCCCACCACCCCCGCCGTGGCCGGAAAGCCACGTACAATAAGCGCGACAGCACCCCTCCCCCAAGTGGAAAAGAGGAAAGAAAAATAAACGCTTTGCTTCATATCCAGTCGTTCCGATCATTGTCTACTTCCAACCAAACAAGAGGAAAGTAGGAAAAAAAGAGGAGCTATTCCTCCTCTTGTTTCACCAAGGCTGATGAACGAGAATAACAATAGTCTATTCAATCGAACCAATAAAAAACAGTTTCATATGCGGACACAGCGTAACCCGACTTACCATATGTACAGAAACACCTACTACACCCCCCGCCCAACCTCAACCTCCTCATCACCCTCGCCGCCAAAGGGACGACCAACACCAACACCAACACCAGCCACCACCTCCTCCGCCGACGGCTCTTCCAACCCGACGCCCGGCCTGACGAAGAAGGCCGCCACGAAGGCGATGCCGAACACGCTCGTCAAGCACACAAAGACCAGCTGCGTGAAGGTGCCCACGGTGGCGGCGTAGATGGCGTTGAAGACGGTGGGCGCGACGACACGCGCGAGGGCGTGCAGCAGGCCCATGGCGCCGAGCAGCTGCCCGGTGCGGTCGGCCGGCACGTGCTTGGTCAGGCTGCTCTGTAGCGTGGGGGAGCCCATGCCGCCCGCCGCCGCCAGCGCGCCCGACGCCATGAACAGGCCGCCCGACGACGCGAGCGTGTAGCCCAGGTACCCCAGCGTGTCAAGCGCGATGGCGAAGCGGATCAGTGCGAGGTCGAAGGGCTCGGCGCCGCTGGGCTTTTCGTGGACGGCGGCAGTGCCAGGGCGGCGGCGGCGGCTTGCTGACGCGCTGCGGCCCTTGTACAGGCGGGTGATGATGGGGAGCAGCACCAGCAGGCAGAACACGCGGCTGCCGCTGACGAGAGAGACGAGCCGGCTGGTCTCGACCGTCGTCCAGCCAAACTGGAAGTTCGTGTAAATGATGACAACTGTCATAGCACCCATGTGGACGCCAAACACGGTCGTGTCGACACCAGCCAGTACCAGGAGGTTGCGGCGAACTGCCGGACTGCTGCCTTCGCCGGTGGGATACAGAATCTTGAGCGGCTCGAGGAGGTTGAGGTGCCGCATGCGATTGATCCAGTCTGCCGAGGGCGCCCGGGCTGCGCGTTCGAGAGCATGCTTCTCCCGCGCCGCCATCTGCCGGTCCTTCGTGAGGGACTCGGGAATGAGCAAGCCAGCGAACAGGATGAAGGTGACATGGATTCCGGCGGCAATGTAAAAGATGGACACAATGGAGCCAACAGCCTCGATGATGTACGCCGACACAATAGGGCCGAGGGCAATACCAGTGAAGAGAGCGGCGTGAAAGTATCCAAAGACGACGTTGCGTCTATCGATTGGGATGCAGTCGGTAGCATACGAATTGGCGATGGCCATGGCAGCAATAAAGGACCCAAACAGCCCCTCGACGCCGTATGACACGAGGATCCAGCCAACCGGGATCGTGTCAGGATAAGAAGCTGCGCACAGGACGATGACTTCTCCAAGCAACATGCCGATGCTCGAAATGATGATGATACGCAAACGGCCATATCGGTCCGAGAGAGCTCCAAGCTTGGGCGAAGTGATGGCGCAGAGGATGCCCGAGAGCAGATTTCCTATCAAGGTGAACTCGGCGACATAAGCCGACACCTCAGGGCTCCGACACTGCGGGTTCTCGTCTCCGAAGACGACGGGAAGAGTTGTAAAGTTTGGGTCCTGCATTGCCTTATCGGAGAAGTATTCGCGGCAGAGCAGCGTGATGATGAGATTCATCTTAGGCACTAGAATGCCAGCATTCGCGATTGCCATCAAGAAAAACATGGGAAGCATCCAGTAGATCTGATGGATGTCAGCAACTGCTTCGGAACAACTGGCACACGCAAATCACTGACCGACGGCCGTTTATACCATGGGATCGCAGAGAAGTCCTCGTACGCAGAAGGCCTGCTGCTTGCGCTGCTTCTCCTGCTGTCCCCAGCAAGCAGAGGAGTCTCCTCGGCGCTTCGATACCGGAGTCCTGTGTCCACGCCTCCCACCTCGACTAGCATCTGGTCTTCTCCGGCATGTTCTCTGTCGACCTGTCTTATCGGACCAGTTCGCGCAACCCCAGTGTCTGGGGTGTATATGGCGTTGTTCTCCATGGTCGTTTCTTGGATTTCTGGATGAGGGGTGCACCTGGGCAAGAGCAGCAGGCGGCAGCTGTACTGGGTGGTGCACAAGTGGCGCGCGGAATGTGGGCAAGCGGATCAAATAAGCGCAGCCATGCCTCTCATTCGGTTAGGTATCTGGAGTTGCGTGGGTCTTGTCAGGGCGGCAGGTCCAGACGCGCGAAGATTGGCGGGCTGGGGGGAAAGTGGTGCTGGATGGTGCGCGATAGGATCGGATGGAGCAGCGTTAAACTCCGTGACGCGAAACTCAAGCTCCCACGAAGCACGGTGGGGCACAGAACGAATGAGTGCTGGCGGAAGTGTGGAGAGCGGGACGGTCGACGGGCGGGCGCTATCATGTTTCGCTTCCTTCATGTATGACGCCGAGGTGATTGCTGGATTGATAATGCGCGTCTGGTGTCGGCACGCTGTTCCCCGAGATGCCGGTGTTATGAGCTGGCATGGACCCCCAAAGTCGTGACGTCGATGCCTTCCGCGGCCTAGCTTGAAACGCTCCCATTAGTCGGGCTGACAGTTGCTCCGCCCGCTCAGGTCCATGCCAGCAAAGCGGCCCCGCCGTACCGCGAACCCTACATACATTCTCCAAAGTCTCGACGGGCCCACGATGTGAGCCTGTCGAAAAACGGCACGATCTTCTGTTGGGAGCGCAATGCGAGTCCGACCGTGTTTCTGTTGGCGGATGCTTCTGATTCGACGCCGTTGGCTTTCCTGGTCACGATGGTGTCTGTGCTTCGGACGCCGAGAACTCAGCCTCCGATAAGCTTCGTATGCCTGAGCAAGTTGACTTGTAAGATTGTAGTAGCATGCGCCTATTTTGAGCAGCTGAAATTTCCCAGTAGTACTATTGTTACAGACAGGCGTGGACGCCCCAGGTATAGTCCCGACCCCCGATATTACAATCCGACCCATTTTGTCATGATATCCGAACAAATGTGAACATGAGTGTCGTCTAAATCCTCTCTTGCATGCTCGCAAAGAAGCGCTTGCTCTCGGCGCAGCGCTCGCTGACGCAGCCAGGGCATCTCAGCCCCATCTGCTGACTGCACGCCTGCCCGCTCTCTAGATGCGCCTTGGCAATGTCTGCCAGCGCCTGGATGAACACTGGTGAGCCATTCAAGCTCTCCGCCCTCTTGACGTTGCCACCCTCCTCGGTAGCGTCGTGAATAATCTCCTTGTCCAGTTCGAACAGAGTCTCGATATGGTCCGACGTGAACGCAATTGGCACAAGAAGCATATCCTTCTGTCCCTGCTTGATGAAGTTGGAGACTGTGTCCGAAGTCTGGGCCCCCAGCCAGGCCGACGGTCCGACCTGAGACTGCCAAACAAGACGGTAAGGGTTCTTCATTTTGAGACGCTGCATGACTGCGTAGACAGTTGCAGCGACTTCGGCAGGGTACGGGTCGCCTGCAGATTCACACATCAGTAAAGCCCGCGGCATCGTTTGCACACTGGATTAAGCTTACCCCTGTTGACGACGCTCATTGGCAGACTGTGCGCCGAGAAGAGAATAATGACCTGGTCCCTGATTTCCTCAGGGAACTCCTTCAGAGTGGCCTCGATGTTCTGAGCAAACGCTTCCACAAGCCCCGGATGTACCGGCCAGCGATCAATAACACTCCATGTGATCGAACCTGCGGGCTCATTGACGCCATCACCGGCCCTCCTGCCCTCGAGTCTACTCCGCCACTTCCACAGCTCATTCAGCGACGAACCAGTGGTGCTGCACGAGTACTGCGGGTACTGGGTGAAGGCGACAGCACGGCCACCCCGGCCCTTTCCAAACCCGTCTTCGAACAGCTGATTGTACATCTCCTCGGTCAGGGGATTGGCGTAGCGAAAGGCAACGTATGGCTTGTGCGGGGCTGTGGCGGGTGATATTTTGTCTAGAATCTTGCACATCTCGGCGGCCTGGTACTCGGACCACATGCGAATTGGCGAGCCACCTCCAATGTCGGCGTACTGCTTCTCAATCTTGGGCGTGCGGCGCTTCGAGATGAAGGGTCCGAGGTAGTTCTGTAGGCGGCCGAGGGGGATGAGGTCACCGTCGGACTGCGTGGAAAAACGTCATTAGCAGGGCACGCGCGGGGTGCATGAGAGAGACGTACGAATAATCTGCTGAGGAAGTCCCCAACTTCGGCGGTAGTGGAGGGGCCGCCCATGTTCATGAAGACCATGGCCGTGGGGCCCTTGGAGCTTGTCGCATCCTGGGTGACGGGCGGCACAGTTGCGAGGGTCCTCTGCGATGTCTGCTGGGTTCGCTGCCAGAGCGAAGAGGCCGGCGTGGCGGTGAATTTGGAAATGTGAGCAGGCGATGCCCGCTGCGAGAGGCGTGCGACGGGGGCGCGGAGCGACATCGTAGGCGGCGATGGGGGTGTTGAGAGTGGGCGAAAGCAATTGCTACCTCTGCATGATCCGGACAGGTGGCGGGTGGTGGTGAGAGGGGTGTGCTGGGCTGATTAAGAGAGGTGGTCTCGAGCTGTGTTGCTGGAAGCTCTCCTCAGCTTTCCGATCGTCATGGCGGGTGCTAGCGGGCCGGAATCGGGCGCCAACCAGCATCGTCGCATTACAGACGAGTGAAGGCTAGCGCTATTTATTCCTTACTCATGTCATGGGCAGTTGAAGCTATCGTCCGGACGTGTGTGTAGAATGCTTAATTCGACCTTCTTATCCGGACGATAGCTTCTACCACCCATGTATTGTTTTATTTTTATTTTTATTTTCTAAAAAAAAAAAGCCGAGGCATGGTTATCTTAGGATCGAGGATCCTGCTATTCTTCGCACTAGCCTTCGGCTGCAATACCCCTACGTACAGCAGAGCTGCTCTTGGCAGCACGTGGTCGCGCGGCGCTGGGCTTAGACGGGTGCCTGACAACCTCGTGTCTGAATACGGCTCGTTGCCTTTTTAAAGAACTGGCGCATTGGTTGCTGAATATATATATATCTTGAAAGCTCTCTCTGTGCTGCACAAGGGAGATCGACGAGTGCTGGAGATCTCATGTCTTGGCTGCGCAACCGTTTCTCCAAGGCTCACAGAAGCCGCAAGGAGTCGTCGCAACAGATCCAGCTCAGGGGTAAACTTCTAGCCGAACCCTCGCGTGTGCAGCCGCTGATGCTCAACTAAAATAAAGGACCTGAGAGGCAGGAACCCGGCAGCCCGACGCCCGTGAATGCGATCCTGTTCCAGGGTTTCCAGTGGTACACGCCGGGTGGGCACTGGACCCGCCTATCTGCAGCGCTGCAGACTTATGCCGATCTGGGCATAACCTCAATATGGCTGCCGCCCGGCTGCAAAGCCAACCAGCCCGACGGTAACGGCTACGACTGCTATGACCTCTGGGACCTCGGCGAATTCGACCAGAAGGGTGCCCGGTCCACGAAATGGGGCTCGCGCGAGGAGTTGCGCGATCTCATGGACAAGGCCAAGAGCCTGGGGATCGCCATCGTCTGGGACGCCGTGCTCAGTCACAAAACTGCCGGAGATAGCACCGAGGAGTGCTGGGCGGTCGAGGTTGATCCAGAAGGTGATTTCTTTTATTTCTTCATTTTTTCCTATCCACTAACTTTCCCCTCCAGACCGCCGCGTCGAAACCACCAAACCCAGGAAGATCGAACCCTGGATCCACTACTCATTCCCAGGGCGAGGTGACAAGTACAGCAGCCTGAAATGGCACTGGCAGCACTTCAATGGCACGGATTGGGACCAGCGAGCGGAGCGGCACGCCATCTACAAGATCATCGACCCGCCCGACGCGAAGGGGAGGCGGCCGTCGAAGCAGCACCGCAAGGACTGGGCGCCAGACGTCGACGACGAGCTGGGAAACTACGACTACCTCATGTTCACCAACATCGACTACTCCAACGCCGAGGCGCGGCAGGACGTGCTGGACTGGGGTGCGTGGATGGTGACGGACGTCGGAGTCAACGGTTTCCGCCTTGACGCCTTCAAGCACGTGTCCTGGCACTTTGCGCGCGACTGGACCGCCCACGTCAAGGCCGCCGCCGCCGCCGCCAACAAGGACGTCTTCGTGCTGGGCGAGTACTGGACGGGCGACGTCGACAAGCTGATCAAGTGGGTCGACCGCGTCGGCAACAACGCCCACGCCTACGACGCCCCGCTGCTCAACAACTTCTCGGCCCTCTCGCTCGCCGCCAGCAAGCGGCCCTCGACCCTGACGCCGGCCCCGGTCATCGACATGCGCACCCAGATCTACAAGAACACGCTCGTGGCCGCGCGCCCCGCCAACACCGTCACCATGGTGGCCTCGCACGACACGGCCAAGGGCCAGATGCTGGAGACACCCGTCACCCCGTGGTTCAAGCCGCTCGCCTACGCCCTGATCCTGCTGCGCCGCGACGGCCTGCCCTGCGTCTTCTACGGCGACTTGCACGGCATGATGGGCCCCTTCCCGGCCCCGCCCGCCTGCGCCGGCAAGCTGCCCCTCCTGCTGCTGCTGCGCCGCTTCTTCGCCTACGGAGAGCAGACTGACTACTTTGACGCTCGCACGAGCGCCGGTTGGGTGCGGCACGGCACGTGGGACCGCCCGGACGGCTGTGTCGTGGTGATGAGCGTGATGGGGGCGACGAAGAAGGGCATGTATGTGGGCAAATGGGCTGCAGGGCAGACCTTCATCGATGCGCTAGGGAAAGTGGAAGAGAAGGTGGTGTTAGACGAGCGAGGATGTGGAACATTTGCATGTGCTCCGAGGAGTGTGAGTGTGTGGGTGAGGGAAGGGAGTCTGCCTGCCGAGCTGTGGGAGGGAGCATCCAGGCCGGAGAAGTTCAAGTTATAGAAGCGGGGAGCTATTGGGGACAGTGCGACGCTAAACGAGCTGTAAATAGTAGACGGAATAGATTCCCGGCAATTACGCATCAGTACTACCTTTCTCATGCCCTGGTTGGTTGTCCGTCCCGATTCCGTGTAATCCTTGTAGCGTGCCAGTCACTCAGGATCGATGTTACTCACGACATGTACTTGGAACGTCGATACTCAATGGCAGAATACCAGTACATTGCTTTTGAAGTGTCCCTGGACAAATATTTACGAGAAGAAAACGTACTTTACGCACGCGAATAAACTCCGAACATCCAACTGGCGCGTAGCACGGCCAGTCCCCAGGCCATTCCTAGGCTGTCCCAAACCACATTCAGCTTACTACCCATGACTTCCTTCCAGCCGACGGCGACTTCGGCCATGGGGACATTCGCACTCTCGGCGAGCATGAGCATTTCAACATCGAAGATCCAGCCCTCGCTGTGCATGTACGGGATGATATAAGGCAGGGCAGCGCGAGAAAAGAGCTTGAAACCGCATTGAGTGTCCTTGATCCTGGACGTGGCAGGCGGCGTCATAACCCAGAGCAGCAAATGGAACGAATGCATGAGGAAGTTGCGGAGTCTCGAGCGCTGTATCCGCAGTCAGCAGGCGAGCGCTTGAACGTCTTTCTGGCCCATCTTCTTACCTTGACAACCGCCTCACTCCCCACCAAGTGCGAGCGCGAGCCGATACCCACACCCCGTCCCTGCGAATCCTCAATCTCCTGGCATCCTGCGACAAGCTTCTTGAGATCGGTGAACTCGCTCGCGCCGTCGGCATCTGCGAACACGACGTATTGGCCTCGCGCATGGCGCATGCCATGGGTGACTGCGCCTCCCTTGCCCCTGTTCTTTTCCAGCCTGATGACCCTGATGGAGCCGTGCGGGATGTGCGTGGGGCCAGGCTTGGCCTTCCAAGGACCGGGAACGGGGGTTGGGTACTGCGAGAGCTGGTGGTCGCGGGCGAAGTTGAGCGCGTACTCCTCGGTATGGTCCGAGGAACCGTCCGACACGATGAGAATCTCCCAGCCGGAGCCGACGCGCCGCGACGAAGTCTCTCTGGCGGCGCCGGCATCGCCATTCAGCGACTTGGCCGTGACGGACGGGGCGCGGGCCTCGACCTCGGCGCCGTGCGCGTCGCCGTACTCGCGCTGCAGGAACTCGACGGCCTCCTCCAGCATGCCGCCCAGGCGCTGCTCCTCATTGTACGCCGGAACCACGACCGACATGAAGACCTCGGGCTCCTCAATCTTGTGGGCCTCCTCGGTGGATGCGCCCTGGCGCTTGGCCAGCTTGTTGCGCGCGGCCCATTGGTCCAGCCAGCAGGGGAGCTGCTTGGGGTCGCTGATGGTGCCGTCCGGGAGGATGGTGCGGTACGTCTTCTCCGAGGGAAGGGGCAGGCGCGGCGTGGGCGCGACAATGAGAAGGAAGGTGTAGAACTGCAGCGCGCCAGGGGCGTCAACAATTGCGCTCTGGAATTGGCATGGAAGCGGAATGCGAGCTTACCAGGCCGGCGAACCCCACAACGGTGGTGAGGATAAGGATCAGTATAAAGGAGATTGGGGCATGCTGGACGTGCAGGTACAGCTCTTGGAACTCTTCGCCGAGCGAAGTCAGCTCGGCGCTGAAGGACTCGAGGAGGGCAGCCATTTGAGAGTGAAGAGTACAAGGAGCACTGAGCGGGCGGGCTGAGAGCCCATTGATCGGCGGCGCGGGACAGTCAGGGACGCGGTCTAGGGATTTAGGTCCCAGCGGGCGCGATAGCGAACGTAGTCTGCAGGCCGTCTCGCCCGACACTGCAAAGTTCGAGTACGCAGGCGTGGACGTGTCAACTGTCAATTGCGCGTCTAGTGACGACGTTGCATTCACAGGCCACCGGTGGTCCCTGCATGATTGACGCCCCGGCCCTGACTCGCCCGCTGCCGCAGAGCCTCGCAAGCCTCTTCTCCACACTCCCCACGTCCTCAACACCATCGCCTGTCGGTCCGAACATGTCTCTGCTCGTCTGCCGCTTGGGCACACTGCGCCTTGGATGAATGCTCTGCGTGTTCCGCACCGCAAGGGCACCGACACGCCGCAACCCGCGACCGGCACGTCGAAACCACGGCGCTGGCCACCCACCCTGCGTCTCGCGCTTTGGACTAGGTGCCATTCTTTGTTGTCGTCACATGCGCCTGCTACCGACTTCATCCCTCTTCTCTGCCAGCAATGACTCTTATTACTCCGGAGAGCTCCGGTAGCGGAGCTGATCACGCGTGCAACCAGTAACGTTTCCTTCTGCGTCTCACAGCGGCCCTTATATTATTCTTCGGCTTCCTTGCAGTAGTGTCGGTCCCGAGGATCCGTGATAGCGTCGGTAATGGTGTTCGCTTCGCCCGCGGTTCCACTGTCGCACCGTCGCTAACCATGCTTCTATTTTGGGAAAGCCTGAGAGATCGCATCTTGGGACTGCTAAAAAGAACGCGGATGGAGGGTAGCGTGCATGCGTGTTATTAGGGCTCAAGCTGCATGTCGTATTCCTCGCCGCACGTCGTTTTGCTCGCTGACAGTTTCAGAAGGTCCAAGCTGAGGAGTGTGGCTGTGACCTGCACATCACCGCTCCAGAGGCAAATTTTGCCCCCTTACCGGCCACACACATGCGTGCAAGGAGCCGCCTCATTTTTCCGCCTGTCGTTGACTTTGACCGGTCAAGAATGTGTGGCAGGCGAGAAAAAGAAAATCATGCGGCCCGTTAGCCGTCAGGTTGTGCGCGTGCTCCGTGTCCGAGTAAGCAAATCACCATATGTCTTCGGTCCAAGATTCCATTGCTCGGCACTATTTCCAGGCCCGGCAGCCAGTCGTGCTGACGACGACATCCGGGTTGCCTTGCCGCGCTACTGCCCTGTGGCTCACCTCTGATACCACTACTGGCCTCTCACACGCTCCCCACAAGTCGCCTTGTCACCGCTTCCGGAAAGCTTGGAAAAGAAGGCAACCACGGAGACGCCGATCAAGCGACACGATGGCTTGCTCTCGAAACGTTCAACTGGACCTCACCGGTCGATCTCCACACCAACTTCTTACTGCCCTCCAATCGAACTTGAACAAGACGACGTCACAGCTGACAGGTCAACTGGACTGCCCTCAGCTCTCGTCGAAAACGCCCTTTCAATAGGACAATATGTTGCTGCCTGCTCGCCCTCGTCGTCTGTGCGTCGACACTGTACGTTGCCCGTGCAGCTGGCGACCACTTCAGATGCAAGGCAATCTCAGCTCCACCTGCACTCCACCAGGAAAAGCCAGTTGCCTGAAAGTGATGCGTGGGCCCTTTGTGTCCAATGCTTCGGGTGCCTGTTTCGCATATATCAGCCTGACATGGCGTGTAACCTCTCCCGTTGCCTTGGGCAGGGGGCTAGGGCTGGACATCATTACGTCCTGGCCCGATTAATCATGGTAATGGTCATCGAATATCGATACTACGCCAGTGCTCCTTTGGGACGTCTGCAATTGTACCTTTTGGGTAGCTTGGGCGGTTGCCCGTGATGGCGAAGGCGAACCAACGTCTCTGAAAGTGTTTGGCTGTGATGAGAATGACTTCTATTGAATCCACCATCCGAAGGAGTGGAGAGGACATAGCAGTCTCTGCATAGGAAAGGCACTTTCATCAAAGCTGGGATCCTATCCCAGAGTAGCGATAGCAATGGAAGGCTCCGCCCGTCTGGCCCGACAATATCGACTCGAGCGAACTTCGTCCGAAGAAGTGCCCTGCACTGACGCAATCCTGAGTGACGCTAATCGACTCCAGAGTGCTCTTCCCGAGCTGTATGCAGCCACCTATTCCTATGAACTTTGATTATGCTTCTCTGCTTAAAGCTTGCAGCATTAGTGGACCAGAAAAGCCATAACTAAGCTCCATCAGGCCTAAACACTGGAACAGCTTTCTGCCGTCGGGACGCCCCGATGATTGTCTCTGTGCCGCATTCACGGACCTTTCCATCCGCTGTTCGCCGCGGGCCGTAGGATTCGCTTACGGCGAGAGGGTCTGATTGGTGCGGGATGGACACCGGTTATCCCCACACTTGGTTGAGATAAGCTTTGCACTCCACAACCATACTTCTGTGCCCGGACACTAGGTAATGGCGGAACCGTTGAGATTGATGAGCCAGATCCTTTTCTTTTTCTCTCGACAGGAAGGATTGATGTCATCCCATGTCTGACTTTTCTGCCACTCGGGAAAACAACGACACGAGATTCCCACACTAGGTATTTTGAAGCCCGAGCCTCGAACGTAGATCCCACCCGGAACAAACGCCGTGACCCTTTACTACCGAATCTGCCGTTTACGCTATCCGAATATTCGCCACGCGGCTATAACGGCGTCTTCATCTTTTTCTTTTGTGGCTGCGCCGGGGAAGATAATACGGGGGTCGAAGCACAGGGCCAGTTCCTGAATTATAAGCTCGCCACCCCCAACCGTATCCGCCATACACCAAGGCAAGCATCAAGTCGAATCCCAATCGCAGGGACCAACACCATCCCGGCTATACCGCCACCGATCGGACCAGAAAGAAAGAAAAAAAGGGGGGGAGAACAAAAAAAAAAGTCATCCGCCACTATGGGCTCCATAGACACCACCTTCTCCCGCTTCACCCCGCCGCCTCCGCCGCAGCCGTCGTCCTCCTCCTCATCCTCCTCATCCTCCACCACCACCACAAACCCCTCCGCTACCGCTACCACTACCGCTACCGCCGCTCCCGCCTCCATCGACTTCACCGCCCCCTGGACGACCGACACCCTCCTCCAAGTCCGCACGGGCAAGACGCGCACGGTCCCGGGGACGTCGATCCCGTCGGCCATCGCGAAGCGGCCGCGGCTGGACCCTGACGGGGTCCGGCTGACGGCGCTGGGGCTGGCGGGCGACCAGCAGACCTTCTTCAAGCACGGCGGGCCAGACAAGGCGGTCCTGCAGTACTGCGCCGCCCACTACGCCGCCTGGCAGGCCGAATTACCGCCCCATGCTGCTGCCGCGCTGCGGCCTGGCGGCTTCGGCGAGAACTTCGTCACGGCTGGCCGGATGAGCGAGTGGAATGTTTGTATAGGGGATGTTGTTGAGGTTGGAGGCGATGGTGGGGCGAGGCTGCAGGTCAGCTTGCCCCGCGCGCCTTGCTACAAGTTGAACCATCGGTTTCAGGTGGATGGGATGGCGCGGTTGAGCCAGGAGACGGGGCGGACGGGGTGGTACTATAGGGTGCTGAGGGAGGGGACGGTGAAGGTGGGCGATGAGATTAGGTTGGTGGAGCGGAAGAATCCCAAGTGGACGGTGAGGAGGGTGCAGGAGATCCTGCATAAGGACAAGAAGAACGAGGAGGCGGTGAGGGAGCTGGCGAACTTGCCGGAGCTGGGGGAAGATTTCAGGCTGCTGTTCCAGAACAGGTTGAAGAGGAAGTTTGGAAACATGGGGGCTGAGAATGAGGAGGGAAGGTTGTGGGGAAGTGAGCAGGAGAGAATGGAGGTGTGGAGGAAGTTCAAGGTTGCGGCAAAGAGAAGGGAGACTGCTAAAATTGCGTCGTTCGTGTTCGAGGCCTTGGAGCCGGTGCCCAATCCGCAGATGGTGAAGCCGGGGGCTCACATCCGGATAAAGCTGCAGAAGCTCATCCGCTCCTATTCAGTGGTTGGTGGTGACAGCAACATTCTGGAGATCGGCGTTGCTCTGAACGACAACAGCCGAGGCGGCTCGAAGTACTTGCACGACTGCATATCCGCCGGAGACACTCTGGAAATCAGCGCCGTCAACGAGAGCTTCCCGCTCCAACCACAAGCGCAGAAACACGTTCTGATTGCTGGAGGAATAGGCATTACTGCCTTCATCCCAGCAGCTCGAACACTGGCCTCCCAGTGTATCCCATGGGAACTTCATCTGTGTGTCAACTCAGAAAACGACATTCCATTCCGCCGATACTTGGAGATTCTTGGCCACCGCCTGATCATTTACAGCAAGGCAGACGGAAACCGCTTGGATATCAGAAAACTCGTTGCATCCCAAACGGTGGCAACGCACATCTACTGCTGCGGCCCGGAGCGCATGATGGAGTCCATGGCGATGGCTGCAGACAGCCTGAATTTCCCAAAGCAAAACGTACACTTCGAGGCCTTTACCGCAAACCTGACCGGCGATCCTTTCTCGGTGGAGCTGGTCGACAGAGGGAAGTGTTTGGAGGTCCCGTCAAACGACACGTTGTTGGATGTGCTGCGAGAGTCGGGCTTTGACGTTCCATCGAGTTGCGAGGTGGGCAATTGCGCAACATGCAAAGTGAGGTTGGTCAGCGGGAGGGTGGATCATAGGGGCACTGCGTTGGAGGAAAATGAAAAGCGCGATAACATGCTCTCTTGTGTCTCGAGGGGAGTAGGAAGGATTGCAATCAAGCTATTAGTAGACTGAGAACCTAGAACGACATTTTTGTTTACCAACCACTGCAGCTTTGTCTGGCGAGCCTTTTTTTTTTTTTTTTTCAAAGTTGAAGATGACAAAAGCGTCAATTGTATTCATTTTAGGATGACTTTTAGATAGACTGAAGAAGTAATAGAAAGCCAATATCAGTGTAGATTGCCTTGAACGATATATTTATTGAGAGTTACGTGAACTCAAGACTGGAAATCTTAATTAGTTCCATAATTTTACTGACGCCCTTATGTCTATAAATGTATCCTCCATTTTTTTTTATCTACATCGTCAATGTTCTTCAAAGTTCCCTACCTCCGTAACTATACACAGTAGGTTACTACGATTCTCTTAACGCATTAAATTACTCTATTACCTACTCTTTAAGTCCATTAGCTATCTATCGGCATGTCATACCTCAACATCACTTTTAAGTAGTCAAGTCCTTCTAAAAGATATACAGAGTAGAATCAACCATATTGAAGACACCTACTACGCATACACACTAAAAAAAAAGCCACCACTAGATAGCAAAAAGCTCATATATATCTTCTACACCGTCTTCAATAACTAGCCAGAAACTATATTGTGTGATCCGACACCGCTTCGATAGCTCTTCTTAGCTTCATAGCCATAGGCTTAGTATCAAACTTTAATAAAAAAGTGGCGGGTCCTGACTCATGTGACTAAAAGATAGTCCCGGTACCGTAATCTACTTTTACTACGAGAATTTCGAAGTTCCATCTCTCCGTGCTTCACTGTGGGACATTGTGTATTAAATCTCTAGGAATTCACTTGCTAAGAGTTGGTCTAACCTACCACACCACGCTATCAGTGGGGCCGTCCCGAGGGCAAAAGAGGTACTGGAATGAACGCAACTAGCGATCATTCAGGCGTGGTCAGTTAATAAACCATGTCGGGAACGCATATTCATTACATTACTTGTCGGATTTCAAGTTGCATAGGACAGAAGAAAAGAATACGTAGGGAGATTAGAAGCAAATCTTCTTCAATGTGTGAAGTAAGTAGTCTTAAGTACGTAGAAAAAGTTCCATCATTCAGCTGCCGAGTGAAACTCTGTGGTGGATGATGAGTCAAAGAAACTTCTATCGCTCCATCACTAAGTGTCGCCAACCATTACAAGCGTGCTAAGATTTCAATAGTCAGTAGCTCCTTCGGCAGTGCAGGGGAGGGCTCCTATCTTTCGCATGCATCTGGCACGGTTGACAAATACATGCTTGCAGAGCGGCCCGCACGCGAAGCGCTGAGGTACCACGCAGCCGGAAGCGAAGCAGCCGAGGGCGGCACCGCAGATACAATATTCACGGGCCGTCATTTCGTCACAAAGTTATATTTATTGGAGACGCGGTCCATTGGAGCAAATGGGCCGATTCCAAACGTTGAGCGGAGCTGGCCGGCGGCTGAGGGCGATCATGGCTGGGTCGATTTTCGGACGATAGGAAAGAAAAGTGACAAAAAAAGCGGCGGGAGAGTGGCGCGATGCAGCATTAGAGCGCAAAGGGTTAATGGTACGACCGTGCGGGCACTCGCTTTTGCTCTCGGGTAGTGGGATTCGGTTACCGCCTTGGGCAATAAGCGGGAGCATCTGCCGTAATTTGTTGTCAACGCCCCGAGCTTTGGAGCGATAGGTAGCCGCTGAACGATATGGCATTTATTGGCGGCCCGTCCGCTGAGCCCCGTTGCTGAACGGGTCCATCCGTCGCTGTCAATTTGCATCCTGGCGCCTCTGGCTGCAAGCTGAACATCTGGTGGTCTGAGGACGCGTCGCCCTTAGGTGAGTCTGTGCGTTTTGGTGTAGAGCTTAAGCATGGGCTTTTCGGCGACTCTCCCTTTCTCGAAGGCTTTGGCTGCAAAAGGCCGGTGAGTGATTGGTGCTGGCGAGGTGGGGACGAGGGGGCAAGGCAGCTAACGGCCGCAGCCGCGGCGCTAGCAAGACTGAAAACTCGTTGCCGCCACCGCTAGGCTTGGAACAGACTGGCAGCTTCTGCATCTCCGCCTCAGTTTAGAAGTGTCATGGAGAGGTCAAGAGGTTTCCTGTTGCGCTAGCGATACGGGTACCAGGTACGCTTGTGATGGCGAGTTTGAAGAGTGGGGCCTGGCGTCTTGGTATACGAGGATTTTGGGGGTTTGTAGTGGTAGATAGCTTCCTTGACGCAGGAGAACAAGGCTAATCCAAATAGGTGTGGGGCATTGTACCAGAAAACGCCTGCGCCACGGGCGCCGCCCTAATTTCATGAACCTCCCCTTCGGTGTTTCTAAGAAACGTGCATTGGTGCCAACCGCCGCACCAACGCCTCAGCCACCGTTAGGTAAAGGGGGAAGTGCAAATGAGGTGCGCCGCTGAAGTGATGTTGATATCGATTCTCTGTATCTCTAACAAGCTTTTTGCATCTGCTCTAAGACTAATGCCAAAGTGTGGACTTGGCCGTGTGTGAATTACAAATTAGTTGCCAGGCCTCTTGGGGAAGCCTGCACTATCTTTGTCGTGAGGGGGCGTCAAGAAGTGAACCAAAACAACCAACTCCATGCTTCCCATCTAATATAGCATAAATGACCGTAACTTCGCCGCCGTGTCGTAACAATAACCAAATAAAGGAGGGGTATTAGAAAGTAAAGGCCATCAAGCTCGGGTTGAGCACGATGGGGAGCAGGATGTGGCATGCCACCATGACCGCCATGGGGAAGATGGCGACGAACTCAGTGATCTCCCAGCTCCAAGGGATGAACGGGCCCCTCGCCATGATGACCATACCAGCGATCAGCGCAAAGCAGAAGAGCATGCTGAACTTGAACTTCTTGGCGATCTTGGGAACCTCAAGGAAGAAGTTGGAACGCTCGACTTCCTTGGCCGTGGCACCCCACTGCATGTCGATGCAGAACATGTGGCTGAGAAGGGCCTGCGAGACGTGGAACGAGATGCCGCCGAAGAAGATGACGAACATGAAGCACCACTTGAAGTTCTCGATCACTGTTGCTTTTGTTAGCAATGCACCCAATGCAATCCAAAATGTTGGGGAACTTACGAGATCCGATCAGGCTCTTCTGGGCAAGACGGTAGCGCTCAACAGCCAGGGCGACGTTTCCGCAGATGGTGAAGACGAAGATGACCGAGGTCCAGACCTTCCAGGACTCGAGGTAGTACTTGTCGTAGTAACCGTTGAACTCGCCGACGACGATGTAGTTTGCGCAGGTGAAGATCCAGGCGGCGCCAATGGCGTAGTAGGTACCGATGTAGGAGATGATGTTAAGCTTGGACGCGAGAGGCATCGAGGAACCGATGAAGGTGCGGAACAGGGGAGTGAAGGGGCCCCTGTAGATCCACTGGTAGAAGGGGTTGAACATGAGCTCGTTGCAACCGTAGGCGTACTTCTCCCAGCGAGCAAGCTCGTCGTAGACAGTCAGAGAGACACCCTCCTTGAAGCCACCGTTAGCCCAGGCAGCCAGGCGAACAACGTAACCCTCAATCTGCAGACGCAGAGCCATGTCGAAATCCTCAGAGACGGACGTCTCAGACCAGAAGCGTTCCTCGCCCTGGTCGTCGATGAACGAGACCTGTTGGACAGCGGACCAGCGAAGAATGGCGTTGTGACCGACGAAGGGAGCGACATCTCCGGAAGCAACACCGAAGCAGATGGCCGAGTAGATGAGGTTGGTGAAGAACGTGATACCGTTCTCGAAGAAATCCCAGGAGACCTGCATGACACCGGAGGCGAACTGGATGATGGCGACGTCGGGAGAGTGCTCCATCTCGGAAACAGCATCGAGAATACAGTCCTCAGGAACCTCGGTGTCGGAATCGATGATGATGATGTAGTCACCAACGCGAATGTTACCGGCGGCCCACGCAACTTTTTCCTCTTCCAGGACCTGAGCAAGGCAGAGGTCGTAGGCCTCGTTCTCCTCCCTCGAGGTCCAGCCGTCGCCACGGGAAATAGCCTGGAGCTTGGTCTCGACGAGGTTGGAAAGGCGAAGTCCGAAGTTCATGTTGGAGGCCTTCTTGAACTTTCCGCGACGAACGAAGCCATCCTCACCATGCTTGGGGCGGGCAGTCCAACCGATGTTGTGGTCCGTGTAGAAGTCGATGCGGGCTTGCCTCGCGTCCTCGTCAATGAGCTGGATACCGTCGTCGTGGATGAGGATGTTGGCAGTTCCACCCTGAAGCTCGTAGGTCGAAATAGCCTTCTTGATGGAGCGGACAGTGGGGGCAATGACGGAGTCGAGACCCTCCTTGTAGACGGGGCACTGAATGGTGACGTGAGGAAGGCTGCCGTTGAAAGACTTCTCGATCCTCGGGCTGCACTTGGCCGAGTAGAACTTGGAGTTCTGCTCGAGGTAGGACACAGGACCGAAGAGACGACCGAAGATGGAGACAATGACGTTTGTGAAGAACAAGGCGAAGAACCAGTTGATGGGCGTCATGAGAACCAGGAGAATGGACATGTAGCTCTTGAGCAGCGACACCTCTCGTGCGATTTGCTGCCAACCAAGGCCGGACAGGGTGACCAGGATTGCGAGCGAAACGGCGGTACACATGGAGTTGTAGTAGACGGTAGGGCGCTCCTTCTCGGCGGCAGCCTCGACATCGACCTCAGCCTCGTCGACAACGGCACCCTTCTCACCGAAGCCGGCCTCGTACGAGGACATGGCAGACTTCAGGAGGTCTTCCTGGATGCTCTCGGCCCTGGTGGCAAGGTTCTCCGGGTTGTCATCCCACACGACCAGGAGCGACTCGCTGGCCACAAAGGCGGCATACTGATGCTTGCGGGCGTAGACGAGTTCTTCGATGGTGGGGATGATCTGGATGCGGAGACCCTTGCGGATGGGGATCTCGGCGTCCTGTGCACGGGCGATGAAAGTGGAAACGACCTTGGTCTTGACCGTCATGGCAGACTGGAGCCGAGTGAGTATGCATGAAGTGCGGATGGGAATAGTAGACGTACCTGAACATTCAGAGTGGCAATGGACTGGGCCAGGTTGCTCTCGACGAGAGGCTCGGGGAAGGTGATGTACTCTCCACGAGCCTTCTTGAGCATGACACCCTCGACCTCACCGCTGAAGTCCTGAATCCATCTCGAGCCGACCTGCTTCTCGTACAGGTGGTTGATGATGATGTCGTGTCTGATTTCGTGGATGAATTGAGTGTCCCTCTTTGTCTGAGAGTAGATGGACAGGTTGGTGGAGGAACCTTGGCGACTCTGGTAGGCAGGAGTGAGACCGCCAGGAGTCTGGGCCGGAGTGGTCTCGGCGGGAGTGATGTCCGCCGGGGACTGAGCCTCGGCGGGGGCAGACTTGTTGCGAAGGAAACCCATTGTGTGGAGAAACGCAGCAGAGACTGTGCGGAGGGTGCGCCAACAGAGGGCGACTTGTGGTGGAGATGGTGAGGACTGAAGACGAGAAGAGACACTTTGACGCTGCGACACGAGAGACTTTAACGATGAGAGCCCACAGAGCCCAGACTAGGCTTCTGTATAGCGACGCCTCGGCCGGCCAAAAAAAGCGCCTGGAGCATGCCGGATGTGCTCGAGCCCGAAAGTGGGACATGTGGCTGAGATCTGGCTGGCGGCCGGCAGTTTGGAGGAGATGGGGCTGGACTTCTGCGACGGCAGTGCCAGTCCCGAAGGAGGCTCACAGGCGACTGGCGCGCGGTTTGAGCCGCAGGGTGCAAGACGCCATCAGTGTCAAGCGATCTGAACTAGATCGCTGCGGGCATGGAGCTGGCCAAGCGAAGAGCCGTGTCGCCGGCAGCGCCGAGGGGCTGGAAGCTCCCATAAGGTTATCTCTGCGGGCGGGCGCGCAGGGTGACTCGTGCGTGCATGGCAGAATCGTCGTCGAGCTGAGGGCGATGCTAGTGGAGATGAGCGCTGTCGTCGCGTGGCGCCATGACAGGAACAGGCAAGATGATATGCGCCAGGTGCCCCTTTTGGGCGGGCTGGGACCGAGCGGCAGCGCCCGGAACGGCTAACAGCACTCTAAAGGGCAGTGGCCACCCAGTCCAGACGCGCGCGCTAGCTGCGCTGGCTACGGCCTTTACCGCACCACGCGAGCAGAGCCTTACGCATGCCTGAGCCAGCCACATCGCGACCCCCCGGCGCGCTAACTGCCGCAACGCCCGACCTGCCGAGTCCACGATGCTCGACCTCCACGGGGCTCTGGACCGTGGGATTTGCAGGGCCAGAGATGGCTTTTTTCGCAGCGTGGCGCCCGTCAGCCTCAGTGCTCTAGCGGGCAGAGCCGTCGCCCCTGCCAGCGCGGATAGAAAAGTGTGGTTTGAGCCCGTCCGCAACACCACCATCCACCTGTCTCACTCTTCCCCATCTCTCCGCAACAATGCAGAGACCCACCCTCTCAGAGAAGTCGGACCACGCCGGCGACGGCCGCATCTCGCCACAGAGCGGCTACAGCGTCAAAGACAGCCGGCCTCAGAGCATACAGGCTGCCATTGACCCCTTCGCCACTCCCCACGGCTCGCAGCCCAGCACCCGTCCCGTCTCTTATCGCGAGTTTCCTCTCCCCTCCCCCGGCGCCGCGCCTTACTTCAAGTCGCGCCGCGTGCCAAAGGGCACCGTCCAAACCCCCAAGGCTCTGCAGGGCAAGAAGCGCAACGACCCGTGGCTATGGGTGATCCCCATGATCGGCGCCCTGGTGGGCTTTGCCGTTAGTGGCTTGCTCATCTGGCTCGGCATCAATGCCAACACTTCTCCCTACAACTACTGCCCCGTGCTCATGGAAGACTTCTCCTCGGGCTCCCTCGACTCTTCCGTTTGGACCAAGGAAATCCGCCTCAACGGCTTTGGGTAAGCTTATCCGCACTGTCTGGACCCTTCTCAGGCTAACCCCAACTCAGAAACGGAGAATTCGACCAGACCACTGCCGACGAGGAGAATGTCTTCATCAAGGACGGCCAGCTTTACATCAAGCCCACCCTCCAGGATGCAACCCTCATGGAGACCAACAATGTCATCAACCTGACTGCCCTCGGCACCTGCACCTCGACTGTCTGGTCCGACTGTGTTGGCTCGACCAACACCACCAACGGCACCGTCCTTCCGCCAGCCAAGTCGGCCCGTCTTACCACCAAGCTGGGTGCCAGCATCAAGTACGGCCGTGTCGAAGTCAAGGCCAAGCTGCCCAAGGGTGACTGGCTCTGGCCCGCCATCTGGATGCTTCCCACCGAGAGCGTCTACGGCGACTGGCCCCGCAGCGGCGAGATTGACATTCTGGAGTCGCGCGGCAACAACTACACGTACAACACTAACGGCGGTGGCAACGACTTCGCCATCGGCACTCTCCACTGGGGCCCCGACTCGGACAATGACGGCTACTACCAGACGACCAACAGGAAGCAGGCCCTGCACTCGATGTGGGGCGACGGCTTCCACACGTATGGCCTCGAGTGGACCGACAAGTACATCTACACGTACATCGACAGCCAGCTGCTGCAGGTTCTCTACATTCCCTTCAAGAAGAACCTTTGGAGCATCGGCAACTTCCCTACCTCGACTGCCAACGGCACCCGCCTGACGAACCCCTGGGCTGATGGCGCCACCAACGCTCCCTTTGACCAGGAGTTCTACCTGATCCTCAACGTCGCAGTTGGTAAGTCTATCGAAACCCCATGCCTCAACCCTCATCACTGACATGTCTTCTTTAGGCGGCACCAACGGCTGGTTCACCGATGGAAAGTACTCCAAGCCTTGGATCGACAGCAGTTCCTCGGCCAAGAAGGACTTCTGGAATGCCAGAAACCAGTGGTATCCTACCTGGGAGAAGAACGGCGAGATGATTGTCGACAGCGTCAAGATGTGGAAGCACTGCTGAGAGCGGCAAAATTTTACGGCAAATGATGGGTTTCGCGGGTTAGACTTTGAATTAGAGAGCACGGCGCAATTGGTTTGGGATTGGGATGGCTACACATGTCACTGATCATACCAGGAACGACACTCCACGATATAATCAGATTAGTAATTTCACGTTCCACTTTTGGATCATGTCACTTTATATTTCCCTTCGATGACTTTCCGTTTAGCTTGTGTATGCAGTAATGTTCTCACGAGGATTGATAATCCATTTATCTACTGTTCGAACGGAAATGTGTAAATTTATCGCGTGAGCACATTGACAATTAGTGCTATTAATTTTTTAATCTTGTTCACGGGAAACTTAAATCGACTTATGGGGGGTGGTTGAAGCTATCGTCCGGATGTAAGTGTAGAGTTAGTAATTGTACATTCAAGTCCGGACGATGGCTTCAACTACCCATAGCATATACGAAAAAAAATAACCTTCGCTTTTACTTCCAATTGCAAATGGGCTTCTGCGACACTGCAGCCGAGAGTTCGCAAACCTGGTCCTCATCTCAAATAACGCGCTTCAATACTAGCATTGAAACCTCCAAGCCCTTCAGCGCCGGGATGGAGAGCGAGTTGCCATCGGTGCTCCACGTCGCATCTCCCCACACGCTCTCCTGCACAGCCTCCACTTCCACCCCCTCGGGTAGTTTGACCTTGACGTCACCCGCAACATTCCCATAATTCAGGTTCACCACGCTCACCAACACCGCCTCCTCATCCACCCACGCCGCAGCATCAATCCTGCTCGCTCCGCTCACCTCCAACCCTTTCGTCAGCGGCCGACCGATCAGGTAATCGGCCACCGCCTCGCCCGTCAACACCGCGGCCAGCCTGTTCGTAACCTCGAGGATGTCCTCGGTCACGGGAAAGTTCCACATGACGATGCCCTTAGCGCCGTGGTTGACGCTGAGGACGTTCATCACCACCTCCTCCGCCGCCGACGGGTAGCGGGTCCAGAACGTCTCATTACCAAACGCCTGCGGCGCGCCCCAGTGCACCCTGGCGCTGCTCAATCCCAGGATTTCGTCGCGGCGCGCGAAAACGTCGAGGCGGTTCGACACGTCCTCGAAGGCGCCGGTGCAGTCGTCGCAGCCGCAGCAGCCGTACGTCGCGTTGCACGGCGTCTCGTACACGGTCGACCACGACGTGTTGGTCGAGACGGGGTACACGTCGGACAGGATGATCTCGGCGCCGGCGGCGTAGTCGGCGTAGTGGAAGTCGTAGCAGTTGAGCGCCAGCGACACCGGGTGGTAGGGGTCGAGCGCGCGGATGGCGGCGCGCGCCGCCGCCGTGCTGCCCAGCGGGTTCGACTTGCCGTCCGGCTCGTCGCCCGTGTACCAGAGGAGGAGGGATGGGTGGGAGTGCAGGTGTGCGACTTGGTCGAGCATCGTGGTGAGGTTGGATGGCTCCCAGCGCACGTCGTATTGCAGGTAGAGGCCCAGCTCGGCGGCGCGGTCGAGGTAGGGCTGGAATAGGTCCCAGGGGAAGGGCGTGAGGCCGAGGTCGCCCGTGGGGACGATGTGGATGAGGTTGTAGCCCAGTGCTGAGAATTCGTCGAGAGTGGAGACGTTGGAGTGCCAGTATAGCGACCACTGCACGTAGTACGTGTAGGGGAAGATGGGCTGCCAGTCCGGGGAGGATCCGCGTCGGACCGAGAGGCCACCGTACAGGTTGTCGATGCGTGTCACCGTGCCGTTGTCTGTTCGGAGAGGGAGCTTCGTGACCTGGGTGTGGGCCGTGAAGGAGGTGGTTTCGTTGTGCTCTAAAGTGGCTACCGCTGTAATGTTGTAAGGCTCAAAACGAGCAGCAAACCCGGACAGATCGAAGGGTATTTCTACACTGTCGCCGATCTTGACGGTGGATTTTTCAACCAAGACAGAAGAGTTTCCATCTATAGAGACATCAACTCGAAGCTCTGCTCCGCCGTTTGACGAAAACGAGCCATTGGTTGACGGGAAAGGTTGGCCGACCAGGTCGGAGATAGTGGCATCGATGAGCAAAGCCCCGGTATCTTCGCCATCGAGGTATAAATTCATGCGTGGTTGAATCTTGAAATTGAGCAAGGGCACGCTGGACTTCTCTGGCTCTTCGAACCAGCCCCCAGGATTAAAGGATGCATTGCTATTCCACTTTTGTCAGTACTACGATCAGCATAAATAAGGTATTGATAGCCATACGTTGCACGATACGCCTTCCCGCACCAAATGTCGACCCCTGGTGGGTTATTGAATTGAGCCTGGCTTTGCTTCCAAGCAGCAGCAAAGACCAGCAACTTCGAGGCCACGCCAAACATGTCGGAATTGCAGAGCCTCAACCACTAGAATAATAGAGAGAATGTGCGTACTTAGAAACTAGGGGCGGTGCTCGTTGATATGTTATAGCCTTGCGGCTTCTCCGGCTTCGGCATTTAAGTGCTACCGTGACTCTTGACCCGTGACATCGTAAAGTATCATTTTAAGCGAAATGCTACACAGAGTAGCATCGAGCAGAAAACTCTCAGGAGCCGATCCGGGTAACATGCGTACGCAGCCAGATAACAGCGCGGAAAGTGGGGAAGATAAGAGCGGGGGTGAGCTTGGACCTTTTCTTCTTTCCCGGTGGCGGCTGCCAGGCACCTGGATGCCGGAATGACGTACAGAGGGGTACTGCAGCCCATGACTAGCGTGAAGAAGAGCATAGCCTAAGTGTGCCGCTTTTTTTTTTTTTTTTCAATGAAAAAGAACACGTACAGGTACTTGAAGCTATTGTCCGGACGTGAATGTATAATTATTAATTCCACATTTACATCCGGATGATAGCTTCAACTACCCGTTTATGTCTCTTTTCGTCGAAAAAAAAGAAAAAAGACACGCTGGAAGTCCTGGGTGCTGGTTTACTCTTTCAATCCTGAGATCCTCTAACCAACTCTTACTACTGCCATAGTCGGTGCAATACCTCTTGTTCGCCAGGAGAGCTTACTTCGCTTGGTTGGAGCTAGAGCCTTCGCTGCCACGCGCGGCTGCTCACGCGTTAGGCAAACATGACTGCCAAATGCGGAAGGCACGACTGGCATCATCGACACTTGACCACTTACTTCCAGCCCGGACCTTCAACCTCTTCACCAATCCACCACCATGCCGCTCTCCTTAGCTCACCGTCGCAGATCGCTTGGTCAATTGCCAAACCCACCCAGAGCGCCCATCAATACGACGTTCGCAACCACTCTGCCAGCTTTCAACGACAACGATTCACCCTCGAGCTTAAGCCCATCCAGCACCCAGGTCGCAACATCAGCCAGCTTCTTCACTGCGCTTCAGGGTAGTAACCTCAGCGACGACGACATGTTCGGGTTCGACAGCCCTGCTTCCGTACGCCTCCGTTCCCCATAGACGCGTCGCACACCGAAATAACCGTGCCTACAGCTACCCTCGGACGACGAGTCCGATTCCGAAATCAGTTCCATCGACCTCTTCCCGACCGACGTCTGGTCCATTGCTCAGCGCGCAGCCACACTCGGGCACCGCCGCTACGTTGCTCTGCCCGCCACGACCTCGAACAGCACCGTCGCAGCGCGCGCCTCGCACGTACACGCCCTCGTGACGCAGCAGCTCCTCCCTCGCTCCTCCCTCGCTCTCATCAACACACCGCATGCCCTACGCGTCCTCGTTATCTGGGCCAACACATCGCGCACCCTGCGCTCGCGCAGCATCATGCGCGGCCTCTTCACTAGCACACTCTTGGCCGGTACCTATTCCACTCGCCTGGTTCCTGCTCGCACCTGGGTCACTGGCGAGACCCCGGTTCTCAGCTGCAGCCCGGCGGCATTGCTGCGGTGCGAGAAGGAGATACTGCCTCTCAACCCCGTCATCGTTTTCGCCGAGATGCCCGTTCCTGAGGAGAAGGAGATTGCCGAGGAGAAGACGGAACTAGGAGTAGATGGAGATGACCAGGAAACGGTGGTGGAGTCGAAGAAGAAGGACAATGGATCGCAGGAGGGCGATGTCGCGGAATTATGGCATGCCGTTGCCGGCTTCGCGGGTTCGGCGGGTGACGAGCGGAGCCGGGTCTACACGTTCCTGGATCCCAGCGCAGAGGCGGATAGACGCGCAGCCCGACGCATGAGAGAGATGATGCGGTTGGAGGGGGTCGAAGTGCCGCCGTTGGTGGCTTATATGGCGGAACCGGTTGAAAACGAGGCAGCTGATGACGACGGCGATGAGACTGATGAAGATGACGGAGCCAGCGGCGAGGATGGAGGTGGTGTCCTATTGCAACACTGGTAAATAAATGGGAGAGCAACTATTAACAAGCGATAGCTTCAAAAATTTGAGTCAAGTAGAAGAAATACCAACCAGGAATACCTCAGAAGGACTTAAATTAGTCGTTACGTAGGTATTTGAAGCTACCGTCCGGACGCAGATGTTCATTTAATAATTCGACATCTGCGTCTGGACGGTAGCTTCAAATACCCACGTAAGTCGAGTGCTGTTGCTCGCGAAGATAGTTGCAGAAAATCATTTCTTTTGGCAGGACAAAGGTCTAAGTCAAGAAAACTTTATAGGAAATTGCATTAACCGTGAAGAAATGAAGAGGCGAAAGTCCAAAACGACGGTACCTATTATTACAAGCAGAGAGACCCCAAACGAAACCTGTACACCTCCAGGCCTACTCTGTTAAAAGTTCCATAGCTTCCACTAGTAAGTGGAATTTTTTTCCCCCCAGGCTTCGGTTATGCCCCTCTGCCTCCGTTTTTTTCCGACCTGCCACATATGCTTTTTTTTTTCTTTTCTCTTTCCATTCGTCGCTTATGCACTCTATTAAAACAAGATAAAGAAAAAGAGAAGGAGGAGAAAGGAATGCTGGAAATGGTTGAGTGCAGTGTTGCTTTGTTCAGCTAATTTGTTTCCTTCCCGCTTTAACGCCACGCTCGGATGATAAGAAGAAGCAGCACGAAAAAGGGCCAACATGAAGAAAGCAAACAAAAGAGGAATTGCGCGCGGAATACCAAGGCGCAGAAGAGAGGACCAACTGATAGGAAGAAAGAAGGATTTGTACTTGGGACCAATGCTTTGGTGAGAAGCGCCTCCTTATGTGCACCGGCGCTGGGGTTTCCACAATGTACATATGTACTGTAACAGCCAACCGCTTAAGCATAGATCTCCAGGGGTGCAATCTGATCGACAGGGTATAGCCAGCCACCACCTGCTTCTTCTTTCTCGAGCCAGTCGTACGGCCACTGAACGAGGTGTCCTTGAACCAGACCCAGGAGTTCCTCTGCATCTTGCTTGCCCAGCAGAGCGGTGTCGTCATCAGCTTGGAATGCCTTGATGCTGCCACGTGTGGCCGCCCGCTTGCGGCGACGCTGGCTGCCTGCTGGCTTGAGACTGGTATTGGTTTCCGTAACGTTGAGATTGCCGGTGCTACCAGATGGACCGGTAGGAGTGGTGATCGTAATGGTGCGTGACCTGCCGTTGTTGTCGTCGTTTGCGCCACGCGACGGCGGCGCGTCTGACGAGACAAAAGACTCGTTGCCGTAATGCATCGGGCTCATTGGAGTGGTGAGCATACCGTTGGGCTTTTCGCTAAAGTCGGCCCCTGACCCAGCGCTGCCGTTGGCGTTTGAAGTTGCTGTCGAGGGCTTGCTGTGATCACGCCTTTCCTGGTCCTCCGCCCACTGCTCCACGTTACCAGATGGGTGGCTATCTCTGGAGTTGCCAGGAGCAAGCTTCTCGTCGAAGGCCTTTCCAGCACCGTCTGCAAGAGTAGTTCCAGTACCGGGAGGGCCAGTCTTTCCTGGGGTCTCTTGGGCCATACGTGTCTCGCTCTTACCCTGACCCTGAGACTTGGCAAAGCGTTCTCCGAATGCCGCATACTCGCGGTACTCCTTCCATGTGCGTACCTCGTTATCGGGCATGCAGCGGAACACCTGGCGGTAGATTTTGGTGTTGTTTTCTGCGACAGTGTGCCAAGTGTCCAGGAAAAAGGCGTCATTGATAGGGTCGAGCATGCAGTCTTCGGTGACGAGCGGACGCTTCATGTTGGAGACAAGTGCGCTAATGAGCGTGTTGGCAGTGGCCGAAGTCGTTCTCAGCAAGGGCGGGCCACCGATATCAGTATCGTCCACAGCGGGCAGAGCAGGAAGCTGGCTGAGCTGCGTGAGCCCGAGTTCCCTGGTGTTCATCCTAGGTAGTGACGGAGGAGGCATCTTCTCGTTGCCAAGATCCTGGAGCACCTCACTGATTTGGCTCACTTGAGAGCGGGCCGTGTTGCTGCGGTTGCGTCCCTTCTTCGGGCTGCCCTGCTTGGGAACTTCAAGAGTGTTCTTTCCCTCAGGTGCTTGCGGAGTAACTAGGACCTCATGACCATGGATGTCGATGGTCGAATCTCTTCCGCGGCTGTAGCCGCGAGCTGAAGCCTCCAGGAAGTGGTCGGCACCTTCACCGCGGACATCACGGTCTCGGTTCAATTGAGCAGCCGCCGCGGCGTCTTCATCAGCATTGGGGTCGGTCGTGAAATCAGGAGTTTCGGGATTCGGCTGAAGTGCATTGTCCACGGCATCGTGGTTGTAGCTCATCGCTTCGGCCTTTCTGATCAAGTCCTCCTCGGCGCGGTTCTTGTTGTCGATGAGCTGCTGTTCAATCGTCGAGTTGGTCTCTGCACTTGAGGGTCTAGAAACATCGCTGCTGTATACCTCAGATTGCTCTTCCTCCAGCAGTTCGTCAACGTCAATACCAAGGTGCTCACGCATGAGCCTGACACGCAAGGTATGTGCGAATTTGGAAACCTTGTAGGGCTTGCCCGCCATGAATGAAGGGATCATGTCAGTATCTCTGACGATAGCTGCCACTTCGGAATCACGAGATCCAAGCAGGGAACGCTCGTTGATGTTAGCTGATCCAATGATGACAATGCGATCGTCCACAATCATGCACTTGGCGTGGATGTATAGCTGCTCCGTGACGAGCGACTTCTTCGGCCCAATACGTCCCCAGGACCGGAGAGAGTAAAACTGGACATAGTCTTCGGGTTCAATGCCGGCGGCACGAAGTCTTCCGAACAGAGAGGTCTCGCCGCGGCAAATACTCCGGTACTGGCACTGCATGATCAGACGGACGCTGGTTCCATCCTGGCTGTCAACAGTACTCTGGAAACCTGGCATCAGCGGAATAACGAGAATAGCTCGCCACGACTCTCCGTTCTTATGAGCGCGCTTGATACGCTCCACAAGCGCATCGTTGATCTTGTTGAGAATCTTCGTTCCCTCAACCTGGCAAGAACTGATATAGAACTGGTTCTCAATGTAGACGAAGTGGTCACTTGCTTGAATACTCTTGACATACGCATTCATGATGCTGTGCTCAGTCCGATCGGGGGTACCAAGGGACCACTTGCATGCAGAGCGAAGCATCTGGATCTCACAGGTGCCGTCAAGTCCAAGGGCCCGAAGGTCGGCCTGGTTGAAATCCGGTGGAGGGAGAAGGTAAGGAGTAGGGCGGGTAGGAGTCTTTCCCCGACGGAGATAGTTCCAACGCTGGACGAAATGTCTTGTCAAGTCTCGAGCTGGTTGGCCAACTATCTGCATGCCAATATCATGCCACGGCATGCGGGGAACCTTTTCTCTGTCATACATTTCTTCATAAGGCTTGTCAAGAGCGTAAAAGTCGTGCACTCTAGGGTTAGAGTAGTCCTTTCCGGGCCACATTTGGCAGTGTTCGGAATCCTTCGGAAGATCGTTATCCAGCTCAAAGCCTGTCAACTTGTCATCGTTCAGAACATGGCTTGGTGTATCCCATCGTCCAAAGCACAGGTCGACACCGCCACAGAAAGCAACCGTATGGTCAACAATGCAGATCTTTTCGTGATGAGCCCAGAAGAATTGGTTCTTCTTGATTTGGTGGGGAGACCGCTGGACAAATACGTTGGGATGAAGATCGAGCAGCGACAGCTTGCTGTATTCGGAATCGATCGGGATGGCGGAGTTGATGTTACGGTACATGATCACGAAGATCTTGACACCCTCTTGAGCCTTGCGCTGCAAGAGACGATCTAGCCTCCATTTCTGGCTGATGGCAGGAGGTCTACGCAGGTAAAGCTCAGGGCTGAGCCACCAATCATGGATGTAGATGACATCCCTGGCCATGCTGATAGCGCGAGAGACGTTCCACATATAGTCCCGCGCATCCACGAGCCACTGGGCCCAGACATTGTGTCTTACGGGCGCGAAGCTGTCGAAACGATGCGACTTTGACCATTCCGTTTGCGACATCATGAACTTAATGGACTCCTGGAATTGGCCCATCTGCCTTTCGTTCTTGGCCAGCAATTTGAGCTTGCGCTCGGAGTTGACTAGACGAAGCATGTGTGCGTTGGGGTGAGCGGCAGATGTCTTCGCCTTGCTAGCCATCTCGCGCGCACCCTTCTTCTCGTCGATACGGAAATCCATGTCTACGAGGAAGACGTCGTAGATGTTCATTTCTTCAGGCGAATCAACACAGCAAACGTAGCTGTGGCGCACGAGGAACCATTTCGGCATGTGAGCTTGTTGCTTGAACCAATGAGGGTTCCAGCCCGTCTGATTGGCCGCCTTGTTGGACTGGATCATCATGAAACCCTCTTTTCCGTGGTACCCGCCTTCTTGTGCGAGGCGGACGCCTAATGCAGAGAGCTCCAGGAATTTGCAGAGTCGGTTGCTATCGGGCCGGAAAATGACGAAGGTGATCAGCTGCTGAAGATACTGCTCCAACTTCTTTCGTTGCTTGTCCTGATACGTATCCTTGCGTGGCGCGTTGGTTCCAGGAGCGCCAGGGACTTGGCCAAAGAAGCTGCCGGTGCGAGCCGTCATCTCACCAACGATCCCGGGTGTCTGTTCAGGGCTTCCAACGCTTGAGTTGCGTCCTGCGGCATGCTGCTTCAATGAGGATCGCCGTCTCTTGCCGTTCTTTCCAGGCCTGTCAGTTCCACTTGCATCACCATCTGTAATCGCCCCGGGCGCTTCCTCGTCGTCGTCCTCCTCCTGATCATCCAAGAGACCACGCATTCCACGCACGTAGGGTAGAGCGCTTCTGGGAAACCGCGGAAGTTGACTCTTGTTGGTATCCTCGCCCCTAAATCGTACGTATTTTTCCTTGGCGGTGGCAGTCTTGTACTTGAGGTGGAGATTGCCAAAATCACGGATAGTCCGATGAACGACCCATTTCATGCGGGTCATACCACTGCCGTATTCAAGCTCGATCCTGAAGTTGACGTGGCGGTCGTTGTTTTTGTCGCTGATCTTTTGGCTGTCGGTGATTTGGACTTTGAGTTGCTCCATAAGAATCGGCACTCTACGTCTGTCGTGCTCGTCTCTTTGGAACATACTGGCCAGGAAGAGGGCTGCGGGGGCGCCCGCGAGGAGTTCGGCAACCAGCTCTGCGGATTTTGCGTGGTCGATTCTGTTTTGCTCCTTCCGCTGCTTCCCAAGCATCTTCAAGCCGGACTTCAACTGGCGCCACTTTTGTGCGCTGATGCTAGTGGTGCGCTCACCGCGCTGTCTCCATGAGGGAGACTCGGCAGAGCCATCGAATCGGTTAGCAATATTGGTGAAACGCCGGAAGTTACTCGGTCGACGAGCGTCCGGAGTTTCTTCTCCTGTAATCTCCATCCTACGACTCGAGAAGCTGAGCCGCCGCCGTGCGTGCATTCCTCTCCTCCAAGCGCTCTCTTTCGCAAGCATGTCCCGCCCTTCATCCTCAGACAACCCCATCCTTTGATTTTCAGGGATGTCCGACATGGTGCCTCGCCGTGCAAAAGGTGGCTTGAATCCAAAGGGGTTTTCGGAGGGCGAATCTCGCGGGAAGGAGGGATCATTGATAGTCTTCGGGGTAGCTGGAGCAGTGCTCGTTCCATGTTTTTGGCGGCGGATCTTTCTTCTCTGACGCGGAGGACGCGCTGGGCCTTCTCCTGCGCTCTCGTCATCTGCCTCTCCTTCACTTCCTTCTTCTGCAATGTATCGTGGTTGCGATCGCTCAGATTCCGGAGACAAGGGGCCGGTTGGTGTGAATTCACCAATCGATCCAATTGGCCCATCGCCAATGGTGAAGCCACTTATACTTCTGCTGTGCCCCTGCAGCGGGTTCAGGGCCCTGAGCCGGGCAATAAGAGAGGCTTTATCCCTGCCATGTCGTTCCAGCTCCTCTTCATCATCCAGGGAGTGTTGTCTCGAGTGTCCACCAGCCGCTCCTTCCTGCGCTTGAGAGCGAGCGAACTGCACGCTGCGACGTCCGCCGGGCGTTGATGTGCCGGCTTCACTTGTGGGTTTTCTCGATAGTTGGCCGTGCGAGTTGAAATCGGTCGGGTCAGCGATCTGACCAAAGCTCGGGGACGGCTCGAGGGGATGCGGGGCTTTGGCAGTAGCATTCTGGGCGGCGGCGTCTCCAGAAGTGCCGTTTGCGGCGGGGAAGGGGAAGCCCGCTGCTGACTTGGGCTCAGCGACGCCCTGCTCGAATTTCACGGAGCCCGCAGTTTCCGGCCTGTTAGCATCGTCGGCGTGAAGAACCCCCTCGTCGGCAGAGCCGTGAGCGCGCTGCTCTTGGCGCAATGGCGAAAAAGTCTGGGCCTGTTTTTCGGGCGGAGGAGAGGTCCGCGGCGAAACGCTCGAATCCCGCGTCTCGGCCATATTGTTGTGTTGGGCCCCTAACCCACCCGACGTGTCGGCGCGCAACGTGCGGGCGATGTAAAGGAACGGCGGAGGTGCAAACGAGCGGAAGCTTGTCCAGCAGCGATCTAGACCCTGGAGATCGAAAAGTGCAGATCCTCGTGTCGGGTGAGGTGGTTACGGTGTTGGCGGTGGAGACGTGCTCTCCCGGAGACGCGGTCGGCCAAGGTGCGATGTTGCGGAGGTGCGGAGGTTTGCGGAAAGCTGTCTGGGGGGCGACAGGAGTGAAGGGAGTGTTTGCAGGAGTGCCCCTGCCGTGAGAGAGCGGCGAGGACGGTGCAGGAGTTGCAGGAGAGGGGGATTGGCGTAATCTCTGCTGGCACACGGAGATTGTAGAGATCTACGGGATGACGCCAAGCGGCCTTGTGCAGGTGGAGCGTGCCCGTCTACGTCCCTGCCCGCACCACACCGCTGCCCTCTCTCCCGAACACACGCGTCAACACCAGCTCCTGACGGCCAATCGCGATAGCCGGCCGTAAACGTTTCAGCAATGGCCACGCCGAACCCGCTCGAGGGCACCCACCGCGCCACCCCGCCGCCCCGCGTCTCGCAGAAGACTTTCCACATTGCGGGAATCCTCACAACCGTCCACGGGCTTGATGAGCTGTCATCGCCCTCGCAGCCCGTCGCCTGTCTGTGGCTGCTGAATCCACGCCTTCAGACACAAGAATGCATGGCGCCAATTGCCGCACAGGCAATCACGGCCTGGAACAAGCGTCTGCAGAGCGGAGGGGGTGGTGCGGGGCAGGCCAAAGGCCTGATAGCCGTGAGCTTCGACCAGCGCAACCACGGTACCAGAAAGGTCGACGCCCTTTCAAACGAGGCTTGGCGCAGCGGCAACCCGCGTCATGCCCAGGATATGTTCTCCATCTATCGTGCGTGCTCCCGCAGTGCATATGCCGTGTCAGGCTAACATGTCGGCCCTGCAGATGGCACGGCTAACGACACTTCCCTGCTTTTGACCTACCTTGCTGCTTACATCGAACCTGAAATAACTCAAAATCTCGTTCTCGGCATCTCGTTGGGCGGCCATGCCACCTGGCTGGTCGCTCTCCACGACCCTCGCATCACCACAGCCGTGTCTATCATTGGGTGCCCGGACTACACATCTCTGATGGTTCAGAGGGCAGAAAAGTCAAAGCTGCAGACCTGGACTTCCAGTGAGCCTCCGGGCTCGCGTTTCATTGGCTCGGCCGACTTCCCTCGGGCGCTTGTAGAAGCTGTCGCCCTGTACGACCCTGCAGGCTTACTGATGGGCGGCATCGCGAATCCAGATGCCTTGACTGCTGCCGAGAAGCAAGAGCTCGGATCAAAATTGAATAGCCGACTTAGGGGGAAGCGGATACTGAACCTTTCCGGCGGTGCCGATAAGCTCGTTCCTTACGCTTGTGGCGAAAAGTTCTTGAAATTTTTGAAGAAATTCGTCAAAGAAGAAGCGCCTGCTTTAGGATTGGAACTAGAGGATCTCATCTTCAATGGTGTTGGGCATGAGACGACGCCTGCGATGGCTGAGCGTGCGGTGAACTTCATCTGCGACAGCATTGCATCGGAGAAACCCTCATCATCTTCGGTCCGAGAGTCGAAGATCTGAAAGGCCCCGGTAGATGAGAATTGTAAGTACAGGCCGCTTCAACGAATGATGTAAATGAATTATAGATGTTCGATACGAGAAGAGCCGGTGTTGTGCAGCTGCTGTTTCTAAACGAAATAAGGAGTGAAATAGGGCCCACCACAACGAACGTGCCTGAAGCACCCTAATCCGGCAATTGCCGTTTGACTGGAAGTGCGTGCCCACAACACCTCCTTTCTGTCGGAGCGACTTCCGCTCTTGTCTTTCACGCATCGTCTCGCGATTGCTCAGTTTCTATTCTCATTCCTTTCACACCCCTGACCCAAGCCTCAAATTTCCGAGCCTCTACATCCCGCAGTGAGGCACAAATACATGATCTGGAGGCTGCTTCGAATCATAAATCTCTCCCCGCCAAAAGGGGCGATTTGATTCAGGGCTGCATGTGTATTGATGGCCTGCATGGAAGAAAAGCCCAATGCCAAGTTCATGTCTGTTGTTGCAGTGCTGCAAAAACTCCATATAGTCTCATCGAAGGGTTGCAGTTACTATTCATCTGTGAAGTTGAAAAAAATACTTTTTATTACTTTGGTATCAGAATGCGTCGTCCAGACCGAGATTATCCTGAGGTATAAATCTATACATCCAACATCAGAATCGAAGAATCAAGGAAAGGCATCCAGTCGGCGGCGAAGATATTGGGTATCCAAACTTCACTGCAGCAGTCCGAAGTAGGACTTCTCTTTCTGATCACCGGCGACTCTCTGCGCTGTCGCCAGAAGGTTCAGCGCCGCGCCCGCCAGCGGGACAGGGCAGTAGAGTTTCCTGCCAGCATTAATGGCCTCGGCCAGGTCTTCCCGAATCTGCTTAACGTCGAGCGGCTGCAGACCCTCCCGGGCGCCGGCCACCTTCTTGCCCGTAAGTAATTCAATCATCTCGGCTCCACGCTCGCGGAAGGCGATACTCGCGCCGGCCGCACCGGACGCGAGGTCGTAGAACTGGTGCAGGTCGAGCTTGAGGTAGTGGGCAAAGCTGATGGCTTCGGCAGCGGCGAGCAGAAGGACGCCGCGCAGGAGCTTGAAGACCAGATCGAGCTTCTCGGAGTTGGACGGAGACGACGCGCCGTTACTCTCGGGCTTGACGGTGCTGACGGGATCGGGGAAGTAGGTGCGGACCATGGCAGCATCGTCAAGGGATCCGCGGCCTTCGTTCAGGCCGATCAGATAGACCTGTTCGGCGGCGGAGGACAGAGGAGTAGGGAAGTTGACGAGGCGGGCGATAGAGGTGATGATTCCCTTCGTCAGTCAGTACATTTGCGTGATTTTTCGAAGTCAAGATTCACGTACAGCGTCCTTAAGGATGATGGTCAAGGCGCTGACAGGAGGAGTGTAGTCTTCAGCCAGCGTCCTGGGAACTCGGTTCTCATACATCCAGAACCATTCAGGACTCTTGCAGACGGCATCGTAGACCTCTTTTGCGTCGAGGCCCAAGCGCGCCGCAAAGCCGTGGGCCTCGCTTGCAAGCAGAATCTGGATTGCAGCGAGCACCTGATGCACCATCTTCATGTTGCTGCCCTGGCCGACGCCGCCGGGGACAATGTACAGACCCTTTGGATCCGACATCTCCTCCAAGAGCCATCGGGCCTTCTCGGTAGCAGCATCCGAAGCGCCGACCATGATGGTCAGGGTGCCGTCAGCCGCGCGTTTGGCGCCGCCAGATACCGGGGCGTCAACGAAGAAGATGTCGGAGCGGCCAATGTCAGCCAGCTGCTTCTCGACCGACTGCGCATAAGCAGACGGCACGGTTGAGCACAGAAGCAGGGTAGCGCCCTGCGGCAGGGCTGATGGAGCCAAAATAATTAAGTTAGCCGATCAATTCTCCAAATCGGGTAATGTTGCGGCCCGAGTCAGTGGCGCGCAGCACATTTCCACTTACCCTTTACGATGGAGTCGCCTTCACCAAACAGTGCTGACTGCGCCTGGTCGGCTGAAGCGACCATCAGAACATGGAAGGCCGCATTGGCGGCGGAGTCGGCGAGCGAGGTGGCAGCAATGCCGCCCTGTTGTTGGAAGCGCTCGACGCTCTTGGGGAAGACGTCAAAGCCCTTGACCTGGTAGCCTTGCTTGACTAGGTTGGCCGCCATGCCGAAGCCCATGGCTCCCAGGCCAACAAACCCCACAATTGGCTTCTCAGACATGGTTGGAGATCAGGGAAAACAGACAAGGATCAACAGGGACAATCGAAGCGATCTAATGCAGCATATCAATAATAACGGCGCTGTGGAATATATGTAGGTGGTTGTCGGCGGAGCGTAGACCGAGCTCCCCGCACCAAAAACTGCCGTGCCGAATGACGTCTGCGGGGCTCCCGCTCGGTGTTCTCTCCGTGCAGGGGTCCTCATCAGATAATTGTCCACCAGCTCCATCAATTCGCCGCATCGTGAGCCTCAAACCCAGTCTGCACGTCGCCATTGACCCTCTTTTGCTCCTACTCTCTCCGAAATCACGATTTGTCCCGGTCTCTGCACAGCAAATGTTCTCGTCATGTTTTTCTACGGCGTTTGCGAATCGGCCGTCGGCAATTGAAAAGATCCACCGGAACTCGAAAACGGCAAACCGAACTGCTTGCCGTACGCCTCTGATGAAGGGCATTGGCGCAAAGATCTGCGGTTACTCCGGGGTACCAAATTCGGGATCGTAGCATTCGTCCCGCGTTTCCGAACTGCGGCAGCCATACCCGTCCACCTCCACCTCCACCATTTTCCGATACATAATCCGACCCATTGCGTTTCCGATCCTTCTCCAATCGCCTATCGGTCACTCCACTCACCTGGTACCCCGCTTCCCCCACCACAATCTGGGAAGAAACTCGTAGAGAATCCGCACGAGACCCCAACAAAACAACGCCACCGAATTCGCGAAGCCTTCCTCCACCTCACTGAGCCACCATGGCCGCCTCCACGAAAATGGCCTCCAACCGCGCCCTTCCCATCCTGGCTGCCGCCTCAGCAGGCCGGTACGGCATACCAGCCATGTGCTGTTACAATACCGAAGGCATCATCGCCACCGTCCGCGCCGCCGAAGCGAAGCGCTCGCCAGCCATGATCCTCCTCTTCCCGTGGGCGATCCACTACGCCGGCGGCCTGCTCGTCCACCTGGCGGCCGAAGCCGCGCGCGACGCCTCGGTGCCGGTGACGGTGCACCTAGACCACGCGCAGACGCCCGAGATCGTGCGGCGCGCGGCCGACCTGGGCGGCTTCGACTCCATCATGATCGACATGTCGCACTACGAGCGCGACGAGAACCTGCGCCTGACGCGCGAGCTGGTCGCCTACTGCCGCGAGCGCGGCATCGCCACCGAGGCCGAGCCCGGCCGCATCGAGGGCGGCGAGGACGGCGTGGGCGACACGGCCGACCTCGAGGGCCTGCTGACCACGCCCGACGAGGCCGAGCTCTTCGTCGACACCGGCATCGACTGGCTCGCCCCGGCCTTCGGCAACGTCCACGGCAACTACGGCCCCCGCGGCATCCAGCTCGAGTACGACCGCCTGGACGCCATCAACAAGCGCGTTGGAGACAGGGTCAAACTCGTGCTGCATGGCGCCGATCCTTTCACCCAGGAAATCTTCCAAACATGTATAGGCCACGGCGTTTCTAAAATTAATATCAACAAGGTGCTGAACAACCCTTACGTGGATGCGTGGAAAGAAGGTGCCGCTAAGAAGCCGTTAACGTCCGTCATCGAAGAGGGGACCTTGGCGATGCAAAAGGCAGTTGAAAGCTGTATAGATATGCTTGGTAGCGCTGGCAAGGCATGAGGGCAAGCCGGTGGAACCAATGGGATCAAAATATGACAAGAAAGTCAAAGATACTATTAGAACCGGGCTCTGGTGGTTTGTTCAGTAGCACGTAATTGGATGATACGTTCTCATGTATTAGCCTTTTCTTTTTTTTAAAAAGACCAACATATGTGGGTAATTGAAGCTATTGTCTAGACGAGAATGTGAAATTAAAAATTCTACATACACGTCCGGACGATAGCTTCAACTACCTACGCAGCCTTTATGCCCCTTTATAACGCGAAAGGATGTCGATTAGTAGATGCAGCGAGTGTTGGTGATATGTCACTGTTAAACGAGCTAAGTTAACCCTAATCAAGAAAGAACAATACCGTGGTGGCAACAAAGGAGCAAACCAGGCACAGAACAAGCAATTGGCAGGCCGTTGGCCTCATGGCAAAGCATGTCCGGCGGGCTGTTTGTCAATAACATATAAGACTCAAAGGGACGTAATTCATTCAAAAGTCGTACACCTCATGGGGATTAATCATTGTACGTGTCATTGCTCAACGGGAATACCAGTGTAACTTCCTTAACGCATTGAAAACCAGAAAAGCCAGAAGCCCATGACTAGAGTCGCAGAAAATCCGATCAAGACACCCACCTCCGTTCCAACCTTGACCGTCCATCATGCTTCCATCGTTTCCAGCAGCTCATCTGCATGTAGCGCCACCTGAACCCGCACCGAATATAATCGAACGCCAAGTCCTACCCTGCCATCAACCGTGGGTAAACTCAGTGTTGGGGATGAAATCGAAATCTGCATGAAAAAAAAAAAAAGGTTATGCCGTCCATGTACGCCCGTGTGCTTGTAATAGGAAAAGGTGAATGAAGTGTACCGCAAAACGTCCCATGTTCTACCCGGGTGGGCGATCTGCCTGCATATTACGCAGGATCGCCGCTGCCAACCAGCAGCGTGAACATGGCAACACCACCAACAACAGCCCCGATGCCAATGTCGCGAGCACGGCGTGTGAAGGTGGCTAGGCGGCGACTGGACATTTGCTCTGGCGTGGCGATCTGGTTGGCCTTAACGCCGGTGCTGGGCTCATCAGTGGGCTCAGCATCGAGTTCGGCCTCACCTGCAGAACGTTTCACGCAGGTTGGCTCGACCTTACTTCCTTCAGCTGGCTCTGCGGAGATCACGGTATCGTCAACCAAGGGTTGGATGTCTGCCATGTTCTGGTCGTCGACAGAAGCAGGAGAAATGTTGCAAGGGGGGTCCTCGAGAAGACTGCCCACAACAGCGGCTTCTTGAGGGGCATCATCGGCGGTGACTTCACTAGGATTGGCCTCGGTCTTAGGGGCAGGTTCGCAGAGATCGTTGATAGAGTTGCTGAACGGACGAGCCTTGAGTCTCTTTGAGGACGTGTGCTCATCCGTCTCCATATTGAAATTGAAGTGATCCGTGGGCTCAGACGTCCAAGCAGCCGAGGTCGACGAGAAGAAGGTAGACTGATCCGCCTCGGAGTAATCCGGCCACTCTCCACCCGACATTCCCGTATCGATATCAGTACCAGGCGGGAGCACGGAACTCTCTCCTAGGTAAGAAGAACAGAACGAGGACTGGTCCTTGGCAGCAGAGCTGGAACCCGTCTCGGCAGCGGCCTCGGTAGAAAGGCATGCAGAATCCGTGGAGCAGCAGTTGTCCATCGACATACCATCGTACCCCTCAAGCTCGTCAAGCGAGTCATCGCTGGAAGTCTGAAACGAGTCGTCTTGCGAAGCCTCAGAATCATGCTCAGAAGAGTATGTGTCTGGAATCAATGTTACGTCGACCGCCTCATGGTCCGACATGTAGTCGTCTTCAGAGTCGTAATCTTCGCTGTAAAGGGACGAATCGTCACCGTATCCCTTCTTGGTGTCTGAAAAGGCCATCGACTGGGGCATCGTGGCGGAAACGGGCATGGCAATGGGCGAGGCGTTCGTAGGGTTGACAGGCTCCACGCGGAAGATGAAGCGGGCCGGCTTGTACGTGGCTGGATAATACATCAAGAAGTCAGTGTGAGCTACTAGGTGGCTGTGTAGAATGCGTGGAGATTTAATATCTCAAAGTGCGAAGGAGCAAACAGGGCGGGCTAAGCGTACCGTTTCCGCGAATCACAGAGGAACCAAACTGCAGCGTGGAACCGGAGCAGATGGCGCGTTCCTCGCCCTGCGGGAGCTCTCGGTCGTCGACACGGGTTCCATGCATGCTCCTGAGGTCCTTGATAAGGACAGTCTGCACAGCGCACTGTTAGCGTTTCATGGTGTCGCCCGGCGGACGGGCGGACAGGGGAAGGCATACTGTTCCGGCGGGGTCGAGGGTGAAGGCGGCATGCTCCTTGGAAATGACCGGGTTGCTGATCTTGGTGTTGTCGGCAGACGCAGCAACACCACGGTTCGACGAGGCGCGACCGACGATTACATCCTGGCCAGCAGCGAGCAGGACCCGGCGCTGCGGAATGCTGTCGCTATCGTCAAGGGCGACTAGCCTGACTTCGAGAACTGAAAGAAGTCAGCTTCAAGACAAGGCTCGCAGTGAATAGCTCGCCCGTCTACACACCTTTGCGGTCAGACATTACGGCGAGGGTGCGGTGGTGGAGAGCCAGGAGTAAGTGGGTGAGTCAAGTGAGAGGTGGTGACGCTACGGGTGCCTTATCGAGCAGTGTCCGACAGCGGCCCAGGCGTCACGGGAGCTGGCGCAGCCGGGAAAGGCGACTTTGGCCGGGTTGAAAGCGGTTGCAGACAAAGAAGCGCAGTGAAGAAAAGGCTCTCATAAGTCGAGAGAACCAGCACTTGCGGAAGGCCGTCGGTGTGAACAGCGGAAGGAGGGAGGCAGGGAGCTTCGGAGCCGCTCAAGGCGACCGCGGGGGAGCTGCGCCTTAGCTGCCTGGCATGTACGGGGGACGGGAGCCGATAAGATAGCCGGCAAAAGCTCGGCGGTACCCCACCCGGCTACCGGGGCCTGCGCGACAATTTCTGGCCGTGAGTCGACTTTTGCTGCCTCTCCACTACCTAGCTTTGCGCCCCTGCCTCCAGACACTTCGCCAGCACTCACTCATGCCCGACCGTCGGTAGCACATACAACCATAATGGCGACGCAAGGGGAGGTTAAAGAGCAGGTGGTTGATCGCATTCCCAAGCGCATCACAGAGCTCCAGTTCGGCATTCTGTAAGCGCGCCCACCCTGCAGCTTTGCGCCTGGTCTGACTGTGTGGCAGCTCCAACCAGGACATTGTCAATCAAGCCGTCATCGAAGTCTCCGATCGTCATGTGTACGATGCCGTCGCCAACGGACCCAATCGCGCAGTCACCAAGCATGGACCTATGGACGGCCGCATGGGTATCTCCAGCAAGAGCGCCAGCTGTGAGACCTGCGGCGAAGATTTGAAATCATGCAACGGCCATTTCGGACACGTCAAACTCGCCCTGCCGGCCTTCCATATCGGTTACCTAAAGATGATCATCGAGGTTCTACACTGCATCTGCAAGGAATGCTCCAACATTCTTCTGGACGAGATGTCGCGGCAGAAGTACGTCAAGAGCTTGCGTCGTCCCGACCTTGACAGTCTGCAGCGCACTGCAGTCTGCAAGAAGATTTCCGCCGAATGCCGGAAGGTGAAGAAGTGCCCTCACTGTGGCGCAACCAATGGCCCCGTCAGGAAAGTTGCTGGCCACCCGCTCAAGATTGTCCACCTCAAATTTGATGCATACAACAAGTCCAATGCGAAGAGGAAAGAAATGCCCCGTGGAAAGCCGGAGTTCGACAAGTCGTTCGAGACCGCAAAGCAGGGAAACGCGGAGCTCGACAAGCATATCCGAAAAGCGGTGGATGATATGAATCCCTTGAGGGTGTTGAACCTTTTCAAGCGCATCAAGACGACTGACTGTCCGCTTCTCGGAATGACCAAGGGAAGGCCCGAAATGTTCATTTGGCAATACGTTCCTGCACCTCCAGTGACCATCCGCCCGTCTGTCGCACAGGAGGCTGCCACCACCGAGGACGACATCACCAATAAGCTCGGAGATATTGTGCAAATCAGCTCGCTAATCCGCGCAGGATTGGCCAAGGGCCTTCCTGTACAGACGATAATGGAGCAGTGGGATTTCTTGCAACTTCAGATTGCCCTCTATGTCAACAGCGACGTCCCAGGTCTACAGGCACAGGGGGTTGGAAAGCACATCCGAGGATTCTGCCAGCGTTTGAAGGGAAAGCAAGGACGATTCCGTGGAAATCTTTCCGGCAAGCGTGTAGATTTCTCTGGTCGTACCGTCATTGGACCAGATCCGAACCTGTCTATCGAGGAAGTCGCAGTCCCGGAGAGAGTTGCTAAAAACATGACCTACCCAGAGAAAGTTTCGAGATACAATATTGAGAAGCTGCGCGGCTGTGTAAGACGAGGAAAGTTCAAGCACCCTGGTGCTAACTTCGTCCTGAAACAGGATGGCCGCAGGCTTGTTCTCGAAATCCTTCAAAAGCTGAATAAACTGGACCAGACCGCAGAACAGCTTCAGATCGGCGATGTGGTTGAGAGACACATTGAAGACGGCGACATTGTCCTGTTCAACCGACAGCCCTCGCTTCACAAGCTCAGTATTCTCAGCCACAAAGCCAAAGTTCGACCTTGGAGAACATTCCGTCTGAACGAGTGTGTCTGCAACCCGTACAATGCCGATTTCGACGGAGACGAAATGAACTTGCACGTTCCACAGACCGAAGAAGCCCGCACAGAAGCCATCGAGCTGATGGGTGTAAAGAACAATTTGGCCACACCGAAGAACGGAACCCCCATCATCGCAGCCATTCAGGATTTCATCACCTGCGCTTTCCTGACTACGAGAAAGGATTTGTTCTTGGACCGGAAGACATTCGCCCTGATGTGCAGCTACATGTTCAACGGTGACTCCGTAAGGGATCCGGAAACGGGCAAGTACCATAAAATCGATCTTCCTCCTCCCGTGATCCTCAAGCCTCAAATGCTCTGGACTGGAAAGCAAGTTTGGAATGTTCTCATGCGCCCATACAAGGAGTCCAAGGTGCTTGTAAACCTCGACGCTGCATGCAAGCAATACAAGGGCAAGATGAAGGACCTTAACGAAGATGACGCGTGGCTCGTTGTCCGGAACTCAGAGGTCATGTGTGGTGTCATGGACAAGTCAACGGTTGGTGACGGCAAGAAAGACTCTGTGTTCTATGTCATGATGCGTGACTTCGGTCCCGACTATGCTGTCCAGGCTATGAACCGTCTGGCGAAGCTATCGGCACGTTGGTTGACGAATCGCGGTTTCTCCATTGGCGTTAGCGATGTCACGCCTGGCAGGAAGCTCGTTGAAAGAAAGACAAAACTCATCCAGGACGCTTACGTTGAGGCCAAGAAGATCGTCGACCTGTACAATACTGGAAAATTGGAGCGCGACGCCGGCTGCGACGAGGAACTGACAATGGAGAACAAAATTTCCGGTGTCCTCAATAAAGTCCGTGGCGAAGCAGGTGACATTTGCTTTTCGGAACTCACCCAGTGGAATTCGCCTCTTATCATGGCAAAGTGTGGTTCCAAAGGCTCCAACATCAACGTCGCCCAGATGGTTGCTTGTGTCGGACAGCAAATTATCGGCGGTGCACGTGTGCAAGATGGTTTCCAGGATCGTACCCTTCCACATTTCGCAAAAGGCGGCCGCCTGCCCGATGCCAAAGGTTTTGTGGCGAACAGCTTCTACTCGGGTCTGACTCCCTACGAGTTCATCTTCCACGCCATGTCTGGTCGTGAAGGTCTGGTTGATACTGCAGTCAAGACTGCAGAAACCGGATACATGTCACGTCGTCTCATGAAGTCCTTGGAAGATCTTTCCGCCCAGTATGACGATACGGTCAGGAACTCCGCCTCGCAAATTGTGCAATTCCGGTACGGTGATGATAACTTGGACCCCGTGGACATGGAGGGTAAGGCTAAGCCTGTGAATTTCGTTCGCTCTTTCGACCATGCCAGAACCACCACCTGGGATAATGAGGAGCGTGGGTTGCTGCCTGAGGAGATTCGCGATATCGCCAAAGCACGTCTTGACGCCAAGCGAAGGGAGATCCAGCGATACTCTGAAACAGGCAAAGAGTTGCAGTTCATTGAAGATAACCTCGAGTTCGTTGACCAAAAGGAGTCGAAGCGTAACTTCTACGATGAAGTTCAAGGTTTCATTTTTGGCAAAGCGAACGATCTGGAAAGACTAACGACTCGCTTCGTTGAGGTACAAGAAGACAACAGGCAAAAAGGAGAGGCCGTTGCAGATGATGTGGGATTTTCCAACATTGTCGATGGAGTTTCTAAGATCTCAGGTCGCTGCTTGGACTACTTCCTGGACCTTTGCCTCACCAAGCATGCTCAGTCGCATGTCCAGCCTGGCCACGCTGTTGGTGCCGTTGGTGCCCAGTCTATTGGTGAACCTGGAACGCAGATGACGCTCAAGACTTTCCACTTTGCTGGTGTCGCTGGTATGAGTATCACACAGGGTGTCCCGCGTATCAAGGAAATTATCAACGCTTCCAAGGTCATCAGTACTCCTATTATCACATGCGAGTTGGAAAATAAGCACGACGTGCGTGCGGCTCGTCTGGTCAAGGCCCGTATCGAGAAGACGTACCTGAAAGACATCACTCGATACATCGAAGATGTCTGGTACGACGATGGTAACTACCTCAACATGCGCATCGACTGGGATACTGTCAATTCTCTTGGTTTGGAGCTCACCCGAAACGACTTGGAGCTTGCCATTCTCAAGGCACCAAAGCTCAAGATCGGCGCGGATGGTGGCAGGGTCGAGTTCTTCAACAACCATCTGCGCATTTACGTCCCTGATCTGAGCGATCCTCAAAGCGATAAGCAAAAGAAGGCTGCCGCAACCCGCTCGGCAGCCTCAAAGGCCAAGAATGCGACAGATGATGCCTACTTCGCCCGCATCCAACTCTTGAAGCGCGCTATTCCGGAAATCGCTATCAAGGGTTATCCGGAGGCCACCCGTGCCATCATTAAGAAGGAGGACAATGAGCAAGAGGACGTATCACTTCTGGTTGAAGGTTACGGCCTGAGACTCATCATGGCAACTCCTGGTGTGAAGGGCACGCACACCTACACCAACTCGGTGCTCGAGTGTTTCGCTGTCCTAGGTATCGAGGCTGCACGCTCGACCATCATCAAGGAAATCGCGTCCGTCATGGGTTCCATGGACATCGATCCGCGACACATGCAGCTGCTCGCCGATGTCATGACCTACAAGGGCGACATTCTGGGTATCACGCGTTTCGGTCTGGCCAAGATGCGCGATTCTGTCTTGCAGCTTGCCTCGTTCGAGAAGACACCCGACCATCTCTTTGAGGCCGGTTATCGTGGCAAGAGTGACGGTGTGCAAGGTGTGTCGGAATGCATTATCCTCGGCCAAAGCATGGGCATCGGCACGGGTAGCTTCAAGGTCGTCCGGAAGCTGAACCTGGCCCAAGAGGATGTGGGAAGGAAGGGCGACGCGTTCGAGGGACTCTACAGCTGGTAGATGAAAGGGTGGTGGTGGCGACAACGGAGTCATGCGGTGGGGATTCGGAGGCTAAGTTTACTGATTTTGGCTTGCATTGCGGCGGCGTTTCATTGGCAGATTCCTCTTCTGAACAAGGTGCAGTTCAGCTTACCTCCAACTTGCATTTTAGGTGCAGGAGCTAAAAACGCGTTTGATGGGTCGAATGACCGAAGGCATTCTATTTTTCTCCACAGTAGTAAGAAGCGCGGAAATACCAAATGTTGATTTTGAAGACGTTCACAACTCTTCCGTCCTCCCTGCCTCCCGGGACATGATAAAAGGGTTTCGCTCGCATATGCGATCCCAGCGAGTCGTACTTTTCGGTAGCATGCCGTGCAAATCTTTCCCCCATTACGGTAGCAGACTGACTGCGGAAGGCTACTTACCACCCATCCGTGAAACCTATTTTCGTCTTGCCTTTTCCTGCTTGCTTCCGATTGCTCTCCACCCCAGTCGGATGCCCTGGTCGGGCCAGCCTCCCCATCCCCTAGCTGGCCAGCCTGCTGTGCTTGCTGCCTGCTGCAAGGCTGAGCGAACTTAGGGTTACGCAGAAACGGGGAGAAGATCACGCTTCCCGCTGCTGCCGTGGACATCGATCTGCACACGAGGCCATGCACGCGGGAAGAGAAGATGGCGACGGCGATCGCTGGAGTGACGTGGTGCTACTAGTGGTAAGCAATGTTAGCGTGAATGGCTTTTGTAGGGAGCCTTTCAGCTACCTTTTATGCTCGATGACGCACGGAGGAAGTCACATTGGCTGTTTTGCACCGACGGGGTGTCGAGGCTAAGAGTTATGCTGACCATTGATTTGTGGTGGAAGATGACGATTAGCGAGGTGGAGCATGTGAGGGGAGAGTTCCCGATCGCCGCGGCGGCGGTGTTCGTTAGCTACTTCCTCTTTGGATTTTCGATGCTTAAGTGCGCCTGTGACAGGACTTGGCAGGCTTACCTCTTGTTGATCTCCGAGCTGAACGCAGGGAGCTGCTGTATGATGCAGGGGAAGACGAGGACATGCGGGAAGTTAGCGTTGCAGAAGAGTGGAAGAGGGCGGGGTGGTGGGTAGCAGTGGGAATGCGGTGTGGGATGGGGAGGGGGAACCGCGCAGGAGCCCGCGGACGTTGCGTGGCAGTACTCGGGACTAGAAGGCAGAGAAAGAGAAGGAGATGGAGCAAGCTTGTCCTGCTGCTGACCAACCCTAATGCGGGTCTTCCTACCGAGAGCGTAGCCATCGTCGTGTAACGGCGAGCGAACACCTTTCCCGGCGCTGGGCGATGGTGAAAGCCGCTCCGGCGGTTCGCCACCGAAGCACCATGGCAGCACAACTCTCACGATAGCTGCACAGGTTGAAGGACATGCAGAGGCACGAGTGAGGCACAAGTCATGGCACAGGGCCGCAACCGCCGGCGTCCCTCTGCCCCGATAGTGCGGCGCGGATGCATGTCGCTGTCGTGAGAGGTTCAAGGGCATTGCTACGGCGGAATGGAAAGGTCCTCGGTCTGGTACCGGTAATTGTGCTCCATCTCTGGGAGGGGCCGCGTTGTACGGGCTGTCGTCATGTGCGCGCTTTAAGGTTCAAGGCCAAGGCGTTGGACTCTTGCTCTTGAACTTTCCCTTATGCTGTGCGATGGGTGAGGTAGTATGCATGAGGACCAGCATGCACTGGGCCTTTGCGTACGTGCGTTGTTGCGTGCGACTGAGTGACTTTTCGTCTTTGCTGATGCTGGGCCGATGTCTGCGAATTCGTTCTGAAGCGCGTGCATTCTTTCGCTTGTTCTAGTGGCGCTGTCTTCCAACCCCAGTTACCCCATTCGGGTTCCTGCAGATGCACGAATATCCACTCCTTGCTTCATGTATTGAAGCAGTACGCGTGGACCTGCGCAGCTTGGTGAGCCCGGGCGTGGCTCACCGGCTTATCCGCATGGCTGGGCTTATGCGTGGAACTCGCGTGCAGCAGGCTGTGGCGTTGGGACGAACGGACTTGGTCGAGTTACACCCCCGGTGCGCGCATCCTGGTACGTGAGACGTTTTGAAGGGGCGCTTAGAGGAAAAGTCACGCTTATATCGGCGTCGGGTTCTTGTTCGGTTATCGACATCCAGTGAGATGCGGGGGATGCTGAGGCTGCAAAGCAAAGACTGGCGAATGAAGCGGTGTGTACAGCTGAGCCATTGGCTCTGGTTGCTGGTCCGGCGTGGCCGTTAGTTGGGGCCCGTAGCACAGAGGCTGACGGCCGTCTCCGTCCTCTGGAGTGCTTTCGTAACCAGCGTCAACACACAATCAGCACTTTCCATAGGCGACAGCGTCATATCAGTGATTATGTGGGAAGCCTTCTGGGTATCAATCTTGTCTTCTCCCAACATTGCGCCGAAAAACACTGAAGAACACCGAATAGGAAAGTGACTTCCACTGTGACACAATTGTGTCAGGACGCCTGATCCTTGCCGTCGGCGTCGCTCCTCCGACGACCCTGGTCCTCGGGCTGATCTTCCTCGTCTACACTCTGTCCGTAGAAGTTGGAGAACCCGCCTCCATAGCCTGGCCCGCTGCAGGACGTTGCCGGTGACGTCATTTGAGATGTACTTGTCGACGAAGTACCTGCATTGTTCAGGAGGCACTGGCGACAAGTCTCAGTAACGACACCGCAGCCTTTGCACTGTTGGCAGATTGGGTTGCGATACCTGAAGAGAGTTTGGTGAGCTGATTTCGACATTTAATGGCATCACTCACCCTTGTGGATGCCCGGCACACCTGGGACATGTCGAGATGGCCAAGCCACCAATACAAACATGCTGGGCCGGAGGCGGCGCTGATTCCGTGGAGCGTGCTGCGGTTGGCCAAGAACTTGACATTGTGACCGCTGCTTCCAAGCGAGGTGTATTTAGGTCAGGTGCGTCGGACAGTTAGAGTGCGAAAAGGGAAGCAAGGCCTCAAGGCATAAAGAAACCTATTCGATGATTGACAGTTGGGCACGAGGCGAACATTTGACTTCTTATAGCAGAGGAGCGTAGTATGGACCTGGAATTACCCTCTGGGGCTTGCGGACCAGTCAGAATTAGGGCGACAGCGTACTGGGACACAACCTTTGCCGACTGGCGGGAAATGGAAGCCTCGATGATCGAGCTGAACATCCGCTAGATCGGCATCCAATCAAGGTTTCTCGTCGGATCAGCCACGGGGAGTCAGCCGGACAGAACCCGGGACACTGGAATGCTGGAAGTCTCGAACAGACCGGGCCACAGCAGTAAGCCGCTCAAACTTGCCAAACCAGTGCGCAGTGGAATCGTTGACTTTAAGGCCGTTTGCAAGACCATGGTCATATACTGCGCGGGGAAAGGCCGGTGTACAGTGCGTTTTCCAGGTACTCTCTGGCCTTGGTAGGGGGGACGAAATTTGCTTATGCTGTGGTAATCGGATGCATGGAATAACAGGGTGTGGTCTCTTTTAATTCAACGTACGCATGTATTGTTAACACGTGGCCTGCTTTGCAGTTGCTCGATGCAAATCTGAAGAGCCTTTACCGCCGTGCACCATTGTTGAGTTGGTTCGTACAACCCTATTGGCGCTACAGACAGCACAAGCCGGGGGGGACAAACGCCGCAGAAGTTGCGATATCAATCGCGCCAGAGCATTGTGCTATGCTCTGGATAGTTCACCGCTTTCTCAATGATCCTAAAGCATGTCAACGGACAGAGGTTCAACCTAGGCTGAAACCCTGCGCTAGCCTATTCAAGAACCCGGTGTAACAGCGCGAATGGTCTTCGTTTCCTGCCTAGGCATCTTCGGCCGGTTCGTCCATCCCGACATCCTCTAGCCTCTTGTCTTGGCAGCGCCGTGTGGTCAGCTCCAAGAAGATGATGTTGCGTCTACGACCAACCACAAACATTGTGATAGACTAATGCAATTACGACGGCGATGGGTACATCACATAAATCGTCTCAAGCTGTGATGTGAAGTGCGACACAACTGGTACATATTCCAGGGAAAGTACCGTATCATAAGGTTGACAAGTGAAGGATCTTGTACGTACATGCTGAAGTTTTCGGCTGATATGTACGTGCTGTATTGCTGTTCAAGGCCTCTGGCTGCATACGACGCCACGCCTTCTGGTAAGTGTTGCATGAGCCACAAGACGTGATACAGTGGCTACTGTCCTTCATTGATGGAGGACTCGGCGGCTGCCTGCATGGTTGTCTTTGGGCACCACTTTAGAGATCAGGTGAGGGAGATAGCTGCGCCACGTGGTCCAAGATGTGCCTGAGAATCGGTCTCGGAGCCTGGCCGTGGACTATTTCTTTGATGCTTGCAGCCGCAGACGCACCATTTTCAGCAGAAGGAGGCTAACGATGCAGGGATGCAGTAGCCATGCATTCCGTTGATCTGCCGCTGATCTTCTGCGAACGGCCTTCTCGTTTTCCTTCAGGATTTTGCACAAGCCGGCATCGTGGCGAAGAGTAGATGGTTTGCAGTTTCTACGAGTTTATGAGAATTGTGTTGCATACCGAAAGGCCTTGTGCTGGGCTAACAGCTTGCAATAATAGTGTACGTAATTCGTGGTCACCTGAGGTGCAGGCGCGCGGGTTGGACAGCTGGGAGTGCACTACTGAAGCAGTTCAGCTGGGATATTGAACTCCTTTTGGATGCGGCCAATCTTCGTCATGAGATCCTCGAGCTTGACCTTATCGGCATCCATGCCAGAAACGCCAGGGATATCCATCTTCGGGGGGTCCATGTCAATCTCAATGGTCACCTAAACCAGAGGAATCAGCCACGGCTTGTCAGGCGCGCGGGACAGGAGCAATAAGAACGGCGGAAGATTTACCGCTTCATCTTCGCAACGGTAATCCAAACCTACCGGACCATCATTCACAAGCGCAACGTCCATCATGGCCTGGAAGATGCCGTCTTTGACTCTGTCTTCTTGGTAGAGCTCTTTGGTTTTCTTGAAGAAGGAAGAGTACAGATCGCGAGCCAGCTGCTCGGGGGCCGATCTGTGGAAACTTGGTTTCTTTCCCTTTTTGGTGGATGCGAGCAGGGTGAACTGTGAGACTGCACGAGTGGTACTTAGCGAGCCGCTCGCCAAAGGCTCAGGGGGCTAGCGGGCTCACCACACAGGACTTCGCCCCCGACGTCCTTCACGTTCCGTTTCCACTGCGCGGGTCATCAAAAAAGTGAAACTTGGCGCGGGCCGGGGCGAGGGATACCTTGCCGCCCTGGTCGTCGTCCCACAGCTGCATGGAGAGCACTTTGCCAGCCATCTTTTCGGCTTCAGTCGGCGTGTCTTCTTTGCCGACGCCCACGAAGACGAGGACGCCCTTGCCGATGCTGGAGATGAGGTTGCCGTCGACCGTCACCGACGCCGACTTGACGCGTTGCAGCACGGCTACGCCATTTCAGCACGGATTCTCGTGAGTTTGCCGCTCGGAAGGCTACCTTTCATTGTGTTGGTTTGTACGGCGTGTGACAGGTCGCAAGCCGAGGCTGCAAAGCAATGCAGCGGGCGAGCCGCCAGACAAGCGCGCAGTGGGACCAGTAGCAGGCGTCGCAAAGGGCGCAGGAGGGCGCGCAGCAGAGAGGGCGTGAGGCGTGGATGGTCTGGGCTGCGCGCCGGGGCCGGGGTTCTCAAGGGCGGCGGGCGGAAAGCGCCCGGTCACGTGGGGGCCGCTACAACGCCGACCCGACCAGCTACGCCCGGTCGTTTGCTCCCAGCTCCAGACACCATCTCGCAGCCTCGCGCCCTCCGCTTTCGCGCGCACGCTCCCCGACTTCTCCACATCCTTCCCCGTCCGCTCGAGGCTCCACCCCCCGGCACTCCCTCGCACCGCGCCGCCCGCACCGCACCGCACCCGCCCCGGCGAGGCTATCTACGAGACACCATGGCTGCGCGCAAACTCGCCCAAGAGATCGACCGATGCTTTAAGAAGGTCGCGGAAGGCGTCGCCGCATTTGAGGGCATCTACGAGAAGCTGCAACAATCCACCAACCCCGCACAGAAGGAGAAGCTTGAGGATGCACTCAAGAAGGAGATCAAGAAGCTGCAACGCTCGCGAGACCAGATCAAGGCCTGGGCAGCATCCAATGAAATCAAGGATAAGAAGCCGCTGCTCGACCAGCGCAAGCTGATCGAGACGGTATGTGTTCGGCACGCCGGTCGCCCGATCCCCGCCGCCGGCTGAGCAACACGCAGCGCTGCTAACGTGCACACAGCAAATGGAGAAGTTCAAGGCAGTGGAGAAGGAGATGAAGACGAAGGCATACTCCAAAGAAGGCCTCTCTGCCGCATCTAAGCTCGATCCGAAGGAGAAGGAGAAGGTCGAGGTCTGCGACTTCCTATCGAATATGGTCGAGGAGCTGGAGCGCCAAGTCGAGACGACCGAAGCGGAGGCCGCCACCCTACAAGCCGGTCTGAAGAAGGGCAAGAAGGACAACGCCAAGGCAGAAAGAATAGCCGAGCTCGAGCGCATGGCCGAACGACACCAATGGCATATAAGCAAGCTTGAATTGGTGCGGCGTTCGTTGGAGAACGACGGCGTCGAGGTTGAACAGGTCAAGGACCTGGAGGAGAGCATCCGTTATTACGTGGAAAACAACCAAGAGGTGGACTTTATGGAGGACGACTCGCTTTACGACGACCTGAACCTCGCAGAAGGCGAGGACCTGTACGGCATGACCCAGGACATGGACAAGGTTTCGTCGCAAGACACACAATCGATACAGGACGACATTCACGAAGAACCCGTACGGACTGCCGGCCCGTCTGCTGCTAAGGCAAAGGCGCCAGAGGCATCGACCGCCGCAGCCCGAAGACCGTCCACCCAACTCAAGTCCCCCTTGCCAACCCTATCGACGTTACATACTCCTGCACAGGCGGCGACAAATGGCACCAGCGGCAGTACCATGAAGCCGGCGCCATTGCCCACAAGAGCTCCAGGAGAGCCTTTGAAGTACGCATCAGCCGCTGCCGCCGCCGCCGCGAGCGATAGGAACAACGTCGGCATTGCACCTTTGCCGCCGCCACCTGGTGCCATCCATGTCAACCATGCTCTGCGCTCAAGCGCTGCATCATCCCCCGCCGTCTCGCACGCTCAACTTGCTACATCGCATGCAGCCAATCAAAGGCCGTCCGCCACATCAGCCGCAAGCCAGGATGGCGCAACTCCGATCACTGCCAAGTCTCCCGCGCTCAGCCATTCCAGCGCTGCACCGGCGAGCACAGAAGCAAGTAGCATACCACCGACTCCGGCGCAGGAGAAGCGTAGTGTGACACCAGCGAAGACATCCAAGCCGTCCGAAGCCGTCGAGCAGCCGTTGACGAACGGAGACAAGCCCGCACAACCGGCCGAGGAGGAGTCGGTGTATCACCTACCATCCAGTCTGCAGGATCTTCTCGAGTCGTTCGAGGCCACCAAGGAAGACGCATTAAGCTCGCATGCTGACGAGCGTCTCCTGGTGACATCTCACAGCTCGCATCCCGAGTCTGTTGATGCCGATAAGCCACGCCATTACCGCCCGCAGAATCCTTATCCTTACACGCCCGCCCACTACCCGCAGGAGCCGCTGTCCATTTTCGATGATCCTAGGTTGTATTCTCGTGTTGATACGGATTCCTTGTTCTATGCATTCTACTACCGCCAAGGCACTTACGAGCAATACCTGGCGGCCAAGGCTCTGAAGTCTCAAAGCTGGCGCTTCCACAAGCAATACCAGACCTGGTTCCAGCGCCACGAGGAGCCCAAGTCCATTACTGAAGACTACGAGCAAGGAACGTACCGGTTCTTCGACTACGAGAGCACTTGGTAAGCTTTCCGTCCGTCTTTGGCAATCGCATACTAATAGGTGGCAGGATGAACCGGAGGAAAGCGGACTTCAAGTTCGCGTACAAGTTCTTGGAGGATGACCTCTGAGGCACTTTATGATTGTATCGACTATCAATGGCTGTTTTCCGGGATAGTCCTACCAGAACCCCGTCGGGCGGCCTCTTTTTTCGAGCCCTTGTTCGCCTCCGACGGGATAGCGTGGGCGATTTTCTGCGTTTTTCTTTGGCACTGGCAATGAACGGCAGTTGATATGGCCGAGCCCGTGCAACACCACGGTCCGAGAAGTTATGCTTGCTGTAGTAGTCTCCGAAACTATTGAGGAAAATGAGATTGAGGGCTGCATGCCTCCATCCAATCTTTGGTTGCTGCGTCGTACCACTGCCGATGTGATTGGCCATTGGGCTGAGCGGCCCGTGCCCGCCAGCCTGACGACGCACCATGCGAACCGGTCCAGCGTTGGTGGCATTGCTGTTCAGACGGGAAGAGTCGTGGCCAATTCCTGCAGGTCATGTTCAGGATACACTCCTGACTTCACTGAACAGCGGGTACGCATTACTTCTGCTAAACCGAACATGTTGGCGCGGTCCCATAGTGCCGCGTCTACCCAGAGGTCCACACTTCAGTGGCAAAGACCCATCGGGCCCATTTCAATTGGGTAAGCCTCGCTGTCGCAATTGACACGTACCGTCCTCGCATGACAGGGTGCGTTAGCTACAAGGCTCCCAATCAAAGGAAGCAAAAGGTTTGTGTGACTAGGTTGATATTGCAATCTCCCGGCTAGCCACATCCCCAGTTGTCACCATCATATCTCTCTGATGCTATGAGTCAAAGGCAGCGCCATGTGAGCTGTTACATGGCAGAAAGTAGCGGCAGGGCGGCCAGTGAAGAAACATGGCCTTAGGATCGGCATCACTGCTCGACAACAGGGGCGCTGTCATGGCTAGCAGTACGGCAGCATGCACAGCCCTGTAGTGCGGGTACGTCGTGCGCTCCGACGTTACCAAGCGGTCTATCTTTGGCGGACCAAGCAAGGGACTCGACGGTTACACGGGTCGTATGCAGGTTTAGCGTCTCGTTGACGGCAAAGCTGGCTGATATGTTAGACGCTGGCAGCTAGCCAGGCAACGAGGCGACAAGGCTGGGTCCGCGATGGCATCATGGCTGCACGGCGGGGGCAGATCGACCGACCCACAAAAGCGGGGCCAGCACATTGTCTGGCTATAAAGGCTCACCGGTTGTACGCGACCTATTTGCCTGCTGGTTCGCCTTCGTTGGATTCTGCCTTGAGCTCAGCCTTCACGACACGAGCTCCACCACACGGCCCGAGCCGTCGGCAAATGTATTGGCAGGCCTCTAACGAGCGGACTCCAGTCAGCGTGCTGCTTACGCTTGCCTGCAGGACATGCCTGATACAGACGAGCGACAAGGTTCGCCGGCAATTCTAAGCAATGGCGGGGTCCTCAATCGATCAGACGGCAGAGTGAAACACGCGGAGTGCGAGGCAAGAGCCAAGCTTGAGGGTGCCTCGCGTAGACTTTTAGCTCGCTGCGACTGCCTGCTGAAGAAAGGTCGTTTCCACTCTCGGCAACGTGCATCCCCGTGCATCACTGCTGCCTAGCAACGATAACAAAGAGCCGCATTCGACTGACACTGCTCCGGCTCTCGGCTGCCAATCCTGCCGCCCGTTCCAGAGGCCCCGCTCACCATCCCTCCAGGAACGCTCCGCCCCATTGCAAGCCTCAGCTGCGTCGGGATCATGGGGCTGAGCCTCGCCCGCCCTGTTTCGATAGACGTCACACAGCCAGAAATCTCCCATTAACCAGAATCCAGTCATCAAATGCAGCTCCACCATTTCCCGCCCTACCGAATCCAAGCCTCACCAGCGAGTCCGTCAAAGAACGCTTACACCATGGCTGCGCCCTCTGCAGTGCAGACTTCCATCATCTCCAGCTACGTGTCGCCCTCCCATTTCACAGGCATCGTCAGCTGCAACGTCCCGCCGCCTCAGTCCGCGTCAATCATTTGACAGATTGTGTTCCCATCGCCCTTCGACATCGTGTACTCCACCGTTTGCCTCACCCTCAAGACTTCTAATCATCAGGCAACCAAGGAAGAAGTTCGCAAATTCGGATATCACGGCGCTGGGGGCATATATTGTGAGGAGGGCATGTCCTAATATATATGTGTTTGCCACCCAGCCCAGGCAAGGTCCAACAGCGAAGATCCCCGTTGGAGCTTATACTGTCAGGCCGCCCATTCCCGAAGACTTTACCTGCAGGAGTGCCCTTTCGAGCATCCGTACGTATCTATTCGCCGACAACCCTGCATATGAGGCTGATGAAGACCCAAGCGCCCGCCGATCTAGACCCCAAAATCGCTAGACTAGAATTTCGAGACCAAAAGCCTCACATTCTCGTTCCACTATGTCGCAATTTAATGCACCGCGAGAAGAGGTATAGCACGCCTCCCTCTTTGACATAAATTTATCTAACGTTTCTGCTTTAGAGCTATGAAGACGCCTCCTATCCGTCATCGACGGACGATAACAGCAGCAGTCTGGTGGACATGCACTATAGGCAAGTCAACCAATATAGCCCGGGTAGCTACTCTGCTTTTCCAAGCCTACAAGAGGGGCAACAGCACGCGTACTATGACGCATCTTATGCCGACCCGGCAACGGATTCGAGGCAGTGGTCGCGGGGCACAAACACTTACCAAGATGAAAACCATGCATGGAATATGCACCGCACCGCATACCCCATGGCCGGGATGGCAGAGGGGTTCTTCGAGGGCACCGATCAGGCTGTGCATGGAGACGTCTCTGGATACCAGTTCCAGGATGCCGAAGCTTCTGGCGGCCATTATGGATCCGAATTGGCCATGGGAACAGAAGTGTCTGGTTACCAACAGCCCGACATGACCGGTCGTTCAGGTCACCCAAGGTATAGATATACAAGTGGATCGACGTTGAAATATCCACAGCAAACACAGGGATCGTATGGGGAGTCTTCCCATCCAAGCCGCGCGCCATTGGTGAGGATTCATGCACCACTTGATAACCAACAGGAAGGCCTTTTGCGCTCGACAAGTGCAAGTGGATATTCGGAAGGCTCCGCATATACTTTCCAAAATACCGAATCGGCAATGCTGAGCCCGAATTACGGGCTGGACGCAGGAGACGAAGAGGAAGAAAGCTCCGACGGCTCACGGTCTGAGGGGCAAGAACCGGCCTCACCGTCGGGAACAGACACGCCCCATGACCCAGAGCGCAAGTGGAGGTGCAGACAGCCCGAGTGTGCGGAAAGAAGAGGATTCAAGCGGCACGCAGATCTCATGAGGCACATGAGCACTGTACACCACCGAGGAGATCAGGGAAAATTCGATTGCGTGAAACGAAGTTGTCCGAGGAAAGGAGAGAACGGGTTTACGAGGAAGGATCATCTGACGGAACACCTGAGGAATTTTCATCTGCAGGACATTCCGAAGAGGAGGGGCGGCAGAGGACAAAATCGAGGGTAGCTGTGATGATCAGGGGCGTGGGGAATGGTTCCGATGGGCTCGATGTCGGAGCGTTTCTTTCTCGGCATTGCTGGCGGTCGTTTCTTTCGGGTGACGTGCTTGCTGTTTCTTTTTTCCGTCTCTTCTGTTCGCGGTTACGTGTGCCCGTCCCGGTATTGTGGGAGGAGAGGAGGTGGGTAGACCAGGGTTGATAGCCGGGCCAGTCACATGCGATTGACATGTCTGCGGTTTTGATCTCTTCTCTTTTCTTGGGCGGCCGGAGCCTATGTTCTTGAGTCAGTCGATTCCAGAGGCGCCCGCATAAATTGAGGCCCATCAATAACACGGCATATATGTTGTGTAAATGCCGGGCGGCGGCTGATTTAAACAGGATTAGGCCGGGTGAAACGAGTATTGAGCCGCGATGCTCGTTAGGGTAGTGTGCCGGCGGGGTAGGCGTTCCTTGCAGGTGGAAATGCAATTAGAACTTCTAGAAGCCCCGCAGTCTCTCGATTGTTTTGGAGGAGTGCCTGAAGCCGCTTATAGGAGTGGCGCCAGGATTGGGCGAGCCTAAACTTGAAACGGCCGATCACAAGACGCTCACCCAATCGCCGTCACCAACACCCTGTCCACATCGCCTGCCCATTTAACGAAAATCCTGTCGGCACAACCCATCGCCAGCTGCCTTTTTGGGCTCGGCACCGAGATGGCCCAGGAGCAACTCCAACACAACCCGCCCGCCCGCCGGGTCCGCCGACGAAGCGCGCGCGGCCCCCATGTCAACCTCGTTCACCACCTGCTGGTTGGTCGGATGTCGGGCCTCGCAGTCAACTTCATTCCACACAATATTGCGGGCTGCCTGATGGGCGTCATGGCAGAGCGACTTCGCCTGCACCGCAACTGCTGTGACCGCCTCGTGATTTGCTGTGTAACGAAAACCTCATAATATAAAAGAGAAAAATATGCCAACAGTGAGACATACCAACACGCATCATCTGCGCACTGAGCCTGCTCAATCCTGCGCGTGGACCATCCCTCGCTTGTCATCCGGTGTTGGTGTCAGCACTATTCTCAGCTCTCTCCTATTTACGCTGCAGACCTCATTCTCTTAAGCCTTGAGCTCTGCCTGTTTGTTGCTCTATTCTCCAAGATATTCTCCAAGATGAAGGCATCCCTGTACGCCCTCGCCGCTGCTGCGGCCATGTGCCGTAGTGTCCGTGCGGCTACTCCCGCCCAATGGCGTTCCCACTCCATCTACCAGGTCCTCACTGATAGGTTCGTATTCGCCACGGCCCGGCCCATCTGTGTGTAACGCGAGGTCGACTTACTGGGTTTGGCAGGTTTGCTCGTACCGATGGCAGCACCACTGCCACCTGCAACACCCAGGACAGGGTGTACTGCGGTGGAACGTAAGCGTCCTGCACTCTGCGTGTTGCCTTGCGTCTCACAAAAAGTACAGCTATCAGGGAATCATCAACAAGCTGGACTATATCCAGGGCATGGGCTTCACGGCCGTAAGCCTACTCAGTCGCCTTGTGTAATCACTACCTAACCCTTGTAGATTTGGATTTCGCCCGTCGTCGAGAACTTGCCCGAAGACACCGGCTATGGTGAAGCCTACCATGGCTACTGGCAGCAGGACCTGTACAGTTTGAACTCCAATTTCGGGACTGCCGATGATCTCAAGAACCTCGCAGCCGAGTTGCATGATCGTGGAATGGTATGTCTGATTCTGCTGCAGTCTCCTTTCTTTTACCTTCTTTTTTCTTTTTTTGAACCCGGAATTCCCTAGCGCATTATGTTGACACAAACCCCTAGTACCTGATGGTCGACGTGGTCGTCAACCACAATGGCTGGGCGGGCTCAGCAAGCTCTGTGGACTACAGCCGGTTCAATCCGTTCAACTCTCAGGACTACTACCATTCCTACTGCACTGTGAACTACAATTCCCAAGACAGCGTTGAAGACTGCTGGCTTGGGGACAACACTGTTCAACTCGTGGACCTCAATACAGAGGACTCTCGGGTGGTGCAAGGGTATGAGACATGGATCTCTCAGCTTGTTTCAAACTACTCCAGTGAGTTATCTAAAAGTTTAATGGCGGATGCCCTACTCACATGTGTAATCAGTTGATGGCCTGCGCATCGACACTGCCAAGCATGTCGACAAAGCTTTCTACCCTGGCTTCCAGAATGCTGCCGGTGTCTTCTCCACTGGAGAAGTCTTTGATGGAAACCCATCGTACACCTGCGACTACCAAAACTACATGGACAGTGTTCTCAACTATCCCATGTATGTTACATCCTGATCTTCCAGGTTTCGGTACTAACTTCCAGTCCAGTTACTACCCCCTGACTCGGGCCTTCACTTCGTCGAGCGGATCCATTTCCGACCTAGTGAACATGATCAACACCCTCAAGTCCGGCTGCAAGGATACCACCTTGCTCGGCACCTTCACCGAGAACCACGACATCACGCGCTTCGCGGCCATCACGTCCGACTTCTCGCAGGCGAAGAACGTGCTCGCGTTCAACATCCTCGCCGACGGCATCCCCATCATCTACGCCGGGCAGGAGCAGCACTACGCCGGCGCCGAGGATCCAGACAACCGCGAGGCCACCTGGCTCTCGGGCTACAACACTGACGCCGAGCTGTACAAGTTCATCGCATCCGTCAACCAGATCCGCAACCAGGCCATCGCCGACGACGCCAACTACCTGACCTACCAGAACTGGGTCATCTACAGCGACGGCACCACCATCGCCATGCGCAAGGGCTTCGACGGCAACCAGATCATCACCGTGCTCAGCAACAAGGGCGCCAATGGCGACGGCTACACGCTCAACCTCGGCAACACGGGCTGGTCGAGCGGGACCCAGGTCGTTGAGATTTTGACCTGCGCGACCGTCACCGTCACTAGCAGCAATACCGTTACAGTTCCCATGGCTAACGGCTTGCCGAGGATTTACTATCCGCGGGCCAACCTTGTTGGGACCGGCATTTGCGGCCTGTGAGTATATGCTTCGGTGGAAGTGTCGGGCATGGACGAGTGAAAACGTGATGTATATATTTTTCTTTTCTTTTCATTTTCTTTTCCAATTTTTATCTGTGATTTCTATAAGTATATATTGTGTCCGAAACCGGATGTCTATTCATTCAAAATGAAGTGCACTTCTCTCACAAATTTTAAGAAGGGCGCCTCCTTCAACATCTTAAGTGATCCTTGGTAATATTTTCCGCGGGCATAAACGTTCTTAGACTTGTATCCGGGCTGTTATTCTTTACTGTGAAGACTTAGCTCGAATCTAGTGAAAAGGCTGGGCTAGGAAATGAAGGCTTGTGCAGCATTCAGCCTCGCGAGAAACGATATTTGCGCTCCTACCGTTTCCCCCCTTCCCCCTTTACCCCTCTTTTTTCAAATGCAACATGCTTTTTTTTTTTTGGTTACATACACAGCCTTGCTCCAGGCTGCTACATTGATTTAGCTCATCATACATCCTCGCTGCAGCTGTAATGCGAGATTAGGCTTGTGTCATTTCACAATACTATATTTATCGCGCAGGCGCAGCTCTTATGCAACACTTCCTATCAATCACCCCACCCTTTGTAATACATCCGATTCGTTCGTTTCTCTCTCCGCTATTCGGCGCTGTTGAGGAGTCACATCCCAGTCCGCTTACTGTCTCACTTGCAGCACTAACGGCATGTATAGATGACTTACACGAAAAAGCCATGTCTCACCCTCCGTAGCCAATCGAAAGGCTCAATCTCTCTATATCAGCAATAAGAACTCTAGTGCGACGCTAATGGATGACCGCGTGATGGCTGACTCCATAAGCAGCATGTATTGGCGAATATCACGAGTTACCGATGTAGGTGATTGGCGCACTGCCGAGGGTGATGTGCGGGGAAGCAACGACCCACGGCCTGCCCGTTGCAACCCTCAACACACCGCAGGCTAGCGCGAAGAATAGCAGGGTTCTAGAACATGGCGTAACTACACCCCTTAGAAAAAGAACATTTGTGGGTAGCTGAGGCTATCGTCCGGACGTGTATGTAGAATTTTTAATTCCACATTCTCGTCCGGACGATAGCCTCATCTACCCATGACATGAGCAAAAGGCACAGGTCAGCATAAACGTCGCGCACTGTCAAAACCCTACGTCATCGACAGAAACGAACGACCAAGAGAACCACGGTACAGTTCCGGCCCACTCCCGTCGGCTATTCCCATGGCCTCTCATTCATCAGTTTGGCATCAACTGAACCATGGTTCACACTCGTTAGGACCGGCTCAGGGTCTTGCACATCGCACACTCCACCCATCCCATCTGGATCATAAGATAGGAATAATATATTCTTCATCAATTCATAATAATACTAGAGTGGAAGAAGATGATACCGCTACAAATCTGTACTGTCAATATGCACGACCGAAAACAAATATCCCACATGTGCCACAAGACGTAGCCACCCTTTCCAAATCTTCGCAGTTTCCATCTAGAAAATAAGAGAACAAGTAGAAGATGACCGAAATACTGTAGCCGACCAAAAAGAACAAGTGTTGTTGCGCTTGAAGGAAATTGCCTACCTCACAAAGAAGCCAAACTCACCAGAGTAACAGCCCAATAACGAAAGAACGACGGTACCGACAACTACCGATATTGCGGACAGAGAATTTCACAGAAGAAGCAATCTCTCATCAAGTCTTCACCAGCTTTCGCAGGGACCCAAGCAGCCCACCTTTCCCTGGATCGTCCTTCGGCCGCTCCTTATCCTTGGACGACTTACCGCTGCCACTTCCGTGTTGTCGATGGCGCTCGCTCCGCTCCCGCTGCTCACCTCTCTCTCTATCGTCCCTCCTGCGCTCTCTCGTTCCAGCAGCAGCAGCTGCTGCAGGATCGACAGCCGCGCTATCCTTCCTTCTTCTCTGCTCACCGCGCTTCTCATCACTGTCCTTCGCCTTCCGCTCTCGTTCACGTTCACGCTCCCGGTTGCGGTCCCGGTCCCGATCCCGATCCCGCTCTCGCTCTCTGTCTCTATCCCTGTCCCTGTCTTTCTCCTCTCGGGTCCTGCCGCTCCGATGCTCCCGCTCCCCTTGACGTCGCCGACTCCTATCGCTGTCTGCCCTCTCATCTACCGGCGACGACGTCGTGAGTGGCGGTCGAGGTAGAGCCTCGTAGCTGCTCGGGACTGAATTCTGCATCTTGACATCTCTCCTGCTACTGCGATGATGGTGGTGGCGATGAGGCTCAAGTACGTGCGAATCCCTCCGTGAGGAATGTTTCTTCCTGCGCTCACTCGACATACCACTGTTGCTGTTGGTGCCTTCCCCATCACCTCTGACAGCGCCAGCGGCATTGCCACTCTCCGCCTTGCCCTCGTCCATGCTGCCACCGGTGCCGCCATCCTCGGTAGCCCGGAGATATTCGAACATGCTATCATCAATCATGCGTTCCGGCAGCTCGTTGACGGGAGACGGCATGGCCTCGGGGATGAACTGCGGCGGAGTGGCTGTTCCGGTCTCGTTCGAATTGGAGATTTCGTCGGCGTCTGCAATGTCCCCAAGTCGTATACGCTCCTCGGAGGGTATAGGTGGAGGCATCGGAGGATAATCTCGGCGTTCCTTGCGACGGCGGCGCTGCTCTTCTTCGCTTGGGGTGCGATCGTGATTGCGGCGCGACGAACGGTGAGCAGACTCGCGCTCGCGTTCCTTACCTTTGTCGCGTGGCTGAGTGACACGGTCTCTATCCTTGGGGATGATGGGAGTCGTATTGGAACGGCTAAAGAAGCCCATGAACCCCGTACTCAGGCGTTTAGGACTGGTAGCGCGAGCGTTGGTTTCCGTGTTGCGGCGTCGCGGAGCAGCTGGCGGAAGTTCGCCTCGAAGTTCCTTAGCCTCCATGGTTGGCGACGGCAAAACATCAGGGGTAGGTAAGTCGTCCCTTTCTACGGCAGTTGAGTGCCTCTCCCTATGCCGACGCTCTTTGCGGCGTTGGCGGCGGGCTTCATCCTCCATGTCTTCCTGTTTCCGGACCTTTTCTTCTGCCAAACGGGCGATCTCGGCCTCTTTCTCTGCGCGCCGCTTCCGCCTTCGCTCCTCGTCCTTCTGCTTCTGACGTTCGTCTTCGGCCTGTTTGGCTGCCTTCCGTTCTTCGTGCCGCTTTTGTCGATCTTCTTCCTCTTTGACCTCCCGTTCCCTTTCTTGTTCCCTTTCTTTCTCCCGCTCCCGTCTACGCCGCTCCTTCCGGCGCCGCTCCCTTCTTGCATCAGAATCTTCGGCGGTATCGGTGGCCATGGCGGATAATCTGCGATCCCTCTCCCTGTCCCGGTCAGACACGGTGCCTGATGACCGCTTCAGTTTGTGCTCCCTGCTTCTGTGCTCGCGGACTTCACCGTAAACGTGAGAGCTGCGCTTTTCTTTGCTTCGGCTGGAGGAGTCCTTCCCACTTGATCCTTTGCTCTCACTGACGTCGCTCATTCCTCTTGAGCGTACGTATCCGGTGGGAGACGAAACAGAGCCACGACGCCTATGATCCGACGTCTCAAGCGGTGGAACAACATCTGCTTCAGCTGATACTTGCGGCTCGCCATTTGGTGCAGATGATTCGACTATTGTCCCTGGAGGTTCCATGGGTGGGACTTCTTCTAGCGGCGCTTGTTCCTCGGACGCGGGCTTGGATTCCTCTTCTACGGGAGATGGCTCTTTAGCGACTGCAGGGGCCTCCTGTGGTGCCGGAGGCTCTTCACTGGTTGCGGGAGGTTCCTCGACAGCAGCCGGAGCTTCCTCGACAGCCGGTGGAGCTTCTTCGACAACTGGCGGAGCCTCCTCAACGGCGGGCGGAGCTTCTTCAGCAACAGCCGGTGATTCCTCAACAGCGGGCGGAGCCTCTTCAGCGACAGGTGGAGCTTCTTCGACAACAGCCTTTGCCTCTTCAGCAATAGGTGGCGCCTCTCCAGTAGCAGGCGGTGTTTCTTCAACAGCGGGTGGGGTTTCTTCAACAACAGGCGGGGCCTCTTCGATAGCAGGCGGGGCTTCTTCAGCGGCAGGTGGGGCTTCTTCAGCAGCGGCCGGGACCTCTTCAGCGGCAGCCGGGCTTTCTTCGACGCCTTGACTCTCCTGAGCAGGGGGGTCAATCGGAGGAGGTGGTGGTGGAGGAGGCTGCTCTGCGTCCGCCGGCGCAGAATCGCCAGCCGGAGGCGCGACATCAGCCGGCGGAGCCTCGACAGCCTCGCCAGCATTGGCCGACTCTTCGACCTTCTCTTCCCCACCTTCCGCTGCCTTTGCAGCCGCCGCCGCCTCGCCTTCGGCCTCGTTGCTGCCTTCTTGCTCCGGCTGTGAAACATCAGTGGGTTGGGTGTCTTCGGTTGGCGGGGCGGCGCCGCTCGAATCGGTGCTGTCTTGCGTCGATTCAGCAGCCGAATCAGCCGGAGGCTCAGGAGGTGCCTCAGCAGGGACCTCTGGGGAAGCTTCTGGGGGAGCCTCAGGGGCAACCTCAGGGGCAGCCTGTGGTTCAGGTGCTGGATCGGAGGTCTGACTATCTTCGGGTGGACTCTCACTTGTTTGGGGCTCCTCATTGACATCACCGCTACTGTTATTACCTTCAGCGGGAGCAGCATTCTCAGTTTCACCCTCTGGAACAGGAGCGCTGCTGGGTTCCTCGGTCGTCGCGCCAGGCTTGGGATCTTGGGTGTCTTCGGCTTGCGCGGGCGCTTCGCTGGTCTGCGCGTCCTTTTGGGCATCTTCGGAGCCGTCGGAGTTGGGCACTGTCTCGACTTTTTCTGAAGGACCTTCGCCGCCCTCAGCTTCGGGAGTTTTTGTGGGCTGGTCGCTACCTTCCGTTGGTTGCTGGGCGTCTGGGGACTCGGAAGTGTTCTCAACCGGCGGAGTTTGCTCGTCGCTTTCCGGTTGTTTATCTCCACCATCGCCCTCCGCGGCCTTCGGCGCTGGCTCGTTACTTTCCGCAGGCTTCTCTGTCTCCTCAGAGGATCCGCTGGACTCGGTAGGAGCGGGCGGGTCGCCTTTGTCCCCGGAATCCTCGCCCTCAGGAGGCGGTGGATCCGCTGATGGCACATCAGCGTTAGGCTTATCACCACCGCTTTCAGGTGAGTCGGCTGGTGGTGAGGATTCCTGTTCAGCAGGCGGATCTTGCGTCCCACCATCAGACGTGGGCTCACCATTGCCCTCATTCGGCACAGCAGAGTCCCCGGAATCAGTAGGGTTTTGATCTCCAGAGCCAGGAGCCTCGGCTGTGGCGTTGTCTTGAGGTTCTGGGTTAGAATCCTGACTGTCTTGGGATTCGTCAACGGGCGGAGGATCCTGGGCGGCATTGGAATCATCAGCACTTCCACCTTCCGCGGTCTCAGGTTCTGCAACTTCGGTCTTGGCGTCCTTCTTATCTTCAGCAGGCGCCTCAGCCTGGTTCTCGGCTCCGCTGTCTGGTTGCCCATCTTTGCAAGCACTCGAATCGTCCCCTTCGGCCTTGCTATCAGACTTTTCGGGCGTCTCAGTTGACTCTCCGCCAGAATTATCATTTGTGTCCGGCTTGCTCTCTTCATCGCCTTGAGCCGGGGGTTCAACAGGAGGGGTCTCTCCAGACTGGGTCTCACTCGTATCACCTTGCTCAGTTGTAGCGGAATCATCAGCAGGCGGCGTCGCATCCTCACCGTTTGTGCCACCTTCTTGTACTGCGTTGGCGCCGTCTGCGCCTGGCGCTTGCTCCGAAGACTCGGACTGCAATGGCTCCTCCTGCTGCTTCGAGGCCTCTTGTTTCTCCCGCTCCTGCTCTGCCGCTTCCGCTTCTGCTTTAGCTTTCGCGGCTGCTTCGGCTTCCTCGGCTTCCTTGCGCTTCTTTTCTTCCTCTACTTCTTGCATGACCTCCCTCGCGATGCGTTGATCGGATTCGGTGTATACCGGCGGCGGCTCGGCTATCTCAGGCTCCTCTGGGGGTGGAGGAGGTGGCGGGTCAGTCTCACCGCTGGGCTTCTCGCCCTCAGGCTCCACTGCGTTCTCACCACCCTCAGGCGGGCTGGATTCCTGTTGCGCATCGCCATCGCCTGAAGAACTTTCGGCAGGTTGCTCGGGTTCAGCGTTCTTCGGGCTCTGATCTTCTGTCCCTTCAGCTGGGGAAGCTTCGTCTTTCGATTCTTTATCGGTTGAGTCCTCTGCTTCGGGCTTTTTCTGCTCAGAATCCTCCTGCGCAGCAGTTTCTTCCTCAGGACTTTCCTGTGCTTCGCCGTCCTTCGGGGGATCCTTCACCTCCTCGCCATCCCCGGCCTCCTGCGTCGGTGGCCCTGGGTCGACGTCATTTTCCGCAGGCGCCGTAGTCTGCTGAGTCTCATCATTTGAGCCGCTGCCAGATTCAGGCTCGCCTTGCGCGTCAGGGGTCTCAACGGTCTCGTTCGGGGCGGGGTCGCTCGGCGGAGCGCTCTCGCCGTCACCACTTGACTGTTCTCCAGACGCCGCAGCGTCAGCTGGCGGGTCTTCAGATGTCTTGGCCGCCTCACTACCCCCTTCGGAGCCCTCAGCCTGCGTCGCGGCAGGCGGGGCCGGAGCGTCGTTGGCGTCATTTTGCTGTTCATCACCCGAACCCTCCGCAGCGCTGCTGGGCTGCACATCATTGTTGCCCCCAGTCTCTGGTGGGCTTGAGTCGCCCTCTCCAGGTGCTTCGGGCTGGGGATCATTGCTTGGGGTGGGATCTGCTGATGCGTCTTCTTCCTTAGGGGCTTCAGCGGGCGTGGGTGTATCGGCAGCAGTGTCCTTGTCAGCCGCAGGGTCGCTTGACCCCTCGTCAGAAGGGCCCTGATTGTTTTCGCCCTCATTACCCGCGTTGTCACCGTCGGGCGCCGTGACTGGTGGTGGCTCACTGAATCATTATTGTTATCAGCAGAGCTAGTTCGGGTTCGAATAGTATTTGATACTGTATCGTGTGGTATTAAAATGCAGAGCAGGGATGTAATACGTACTCGGTGTTCTCTGGTGGATCCGGTACCTCAGGAGGTGCCGCGCTGTGCGGACGCAGTCAGCATTTCAAATTTATCTGCGAAAACGGAAAGGGGTGATCTGCTACGAGGCATTGTAAAGTTTATTCGCAACCTTATTACGGATGTGAAGAAATGTCTGGGGGTAAGTCAAAACGCACGAGGTGCTTTCGAAGGGTTGTCGAATACTGAGAATACGCACCCACTAGGCTCCTTCCGCTGATCCTCTTCACCTTTAGCTTTGTCGGTGCCATCGCCACTTCCTTCAGCATCAGGGGCAGGCGCGTCTCTATACAAGGTCTATTAGCAAGAACATTCACAAGAACTTCGGGTGTTGCTCGCGCAATAAAGAGCCAGATGTTTTTCTAGACACTCCATCGCATTTTTCTGCGCTCGAGCGATCGCGAATGCAAAGTGCATCGAGAACTTCTATACGCCAAATTTCGGAAATAATACTATTTGAACTTACCCGCTTGGCTGCGGTGGATCGGCAGTCGGCTCCTGCGTCTCTGCTGCATCCCCGGTCACTGGACTCGCTTCACCAGGAGCCTCTGCGACCTTCTCCGGGCCCGAGCTGCTCTCGTCAACCTCATTCTGTGGGCCACCATCTTGTGGCACTTCGGCGTCTCCAGAAGGCGCGGAAGCGTCATTTGCGTTGGATTGCTCTGGGTCAGGCTCTACCGGATCGAAATCGCCGTCATCGTCAGTTTTTGGTTCCTGCTTACCTCCATCTCCCTCCGCATCGGGAGCAGACGGTGGTGTACTATCACCCTCGGGTGGCGGACCCGGTTCACTCGTTTCCGCTGGCGGGCTTTGCTCTTCCGGCTTCACGAAGGATATACATGTCAGTTCAAACAATTGCCGTAGCAGACAGGAGGACCTGCTCACCGTCGACTCATCAGCTCCAGCATTCTCGGCAGGTGGATTCGAATTCGCCTCTGCAGATTCGTCGGTTTGAGCAGCATTACTATCATCAACAGGCGGGTCCGTAGGCGGGTCAGGGGCTGGCGGAGGGGTCTCTTCTGCCTCAGGTTGCGTCTCAGCTGGGCTGGAATCCCCTGCAGTTTGATCTTCAGCGTTATCGGTGGGCATGGCTCCCTCTTCAGATTGTGGCGGCAGAGGATCAGCCGCCGGTGGTTGCCCTTCGTTAGAATCTCCCGGCGTGTTCGGCTCTCCAGTCTCCTATTAGATTTAGCGAGTCAGCGTGTGTATGTTCCGTAAAAAACATGCACATTATTTACATTTGGTTCTGCAGGACCAGAATCGCCAGTTGGCGGGTCTTGATCTGGGTCTGCGGCTTTCTCGCTTTGGTCGGCGTTCTCAGCAGCGGCTGGCTCAGGGGGTAGTTCTGCCTCCCCGGGGGGAGGTTCTTTGAATCATCGTTAGTGCACAGATTTTTGACTGTTATATGGAGTAAGGGATCGGAGATGGCAACAGGAGGTTACCATGGCAGATGAAGAAAAATGAATGGGGTAATAGAATGACTCTAGTAGATACCTTGACTTTCCGAGGGGTCTGGAGCTGTTGAGGACTCGGGTTCGGCACCATTGTCTCCGGTTTCAGTTGAACTTTCAGCCGCAGCAGGTTGATCTGAACTATCTTCACTCTCAACAGCTGGCTTTTCCGGTTCACTTGATGGTTCAGGGGCAGCAGCGGGTGCGGGGTTGTCATCATTGCCTTCCGTCTGATCATCACTTGGAGGCGGCGGATCTGGTTCTGCCGGTGGAGGTGGTGGAGGATCGGTTGGCTCCTCGTTTGAAGCTGATTGTTCTGTGATGTGCAGATAATTAGCAGACAAAAGAGTTTTAGTCGCGGGCACACGGAAGATCTCTTGAGGTCATTCATTTGTGGATGGATTATACTCACCGGGGATTTCTGGCGGTTCTGCAACCTCCGGAGGCCCGGCCTCTGCTTCTTCGCTCGGGGCTGGATCCGCTGCGAATTATATTTGGTTAGGAACCAGTAGCACGATATAAGGTTTACTTGTTCAGTTGAAATGACACAAGTTTCACTCATGGTCTGACAAGATGCAACTCGTACATACCAGGTGGGTCTGAAAGATCAGCAGCAGGGGGTGAAGCGTCGTTACTTTGGCTGACTTCAGCCTCAACGGGGCCACTATCAGGGTCTGCTGGAGCGCTCGGAGCCTCAGGTTCGGGTGGCGCTGGGGTCTCAGCGCTGGTTGGCTCAGAGTCCGCAGGGGGGTCAGGACTGGCCCCCACATCGACAACGACAACGTCGGCATCGTCAACTGCACCGTCGCCTCCAACATCCACCACTATGACTGCATCTTCCTCTTTCGGCTCGTCATCAGCCTTCTTTTCCTCCTTTTTGCCTTTCTTGGATTTCTTCGCCGTCGTTTTCAAGCGAGCCTCCAGCTTTTTCTTCTCCTCCTCTTTCCTCTTCGCAGCAGCTTCAGCCCTCTTCTTCTTCTGCTCGGCCTCTTTCTTCTTTTTCTGCTCGGCCACCTCTTTTTGCTTGGCCCTTTTCTGGGCCAAAGCCTCGTCCCTTTCCTTCTGTTTCTGAGCCTGCTCCTCTTGCCTTTTCCTGGCCATCTCAATCCTCTCCTGTTTCGTAGGGCCTTCATGCAATCTCTTCTGCGGTTGCGGAGTCACCATCTTCAATTGCACCGGGGGCGGAAGCAACCGTTGCCTGTTGCTTCTCACCGGCATGGCACCGCCGCTCTTTGGATCTCGTAAGTCATCTGGAAAATGCACGCTCTTGACGCTGAGCGATGGGGACGTGGGAACTACCGTAACAGATGCATCATCACCCGGCGGAGGCATAGGCACGGGCGGCGGAGGAGGCGGGATGGGGCCATCACCAGGCATGGGGGCTGGTGGAGGCGGCGGAGGAGGGACGATAAACACGCCGCCATCGTCCCCAGGTGGAGGAAATGCCGGTGGTGGTGGTGGCGGCGGCGGAACGTCGACTATGGGCGGCTCACCGCTGGCGGGTGCAGGGGGCTCAGGCGCTGCGAGCGGTCTGCCCTCATAATCATATTCATATTGGTCATCCTGTTCAGTGGCAGAAGAGTAATCGTCAGCAGAGTAGCCGTCGAAGCTGGAGTCGGCGCCGTCGAGGGTGGCGCGAATGCTGCTACTTGCATCTGGGAGAGGTTAGTAGGAAGGCCATTGGAGAGGCGGATGGAAGACACGCACATTCATTATCATCGTCACCATAGTCCTCGTCTTCCTCATCATCAGCCCAGGCGTAATTGTCGACGGACTGGCCGGTTAGGGCATGGTGCTGCACGCCGTGGTCATAATGTTGCCACTGGGTGCTTTGGGCAGGATTGCGCCATGGAGAAAACGAGACTTGGCTCAAGGGGAAGCGGACCAGGCCGCGCGGAGCTTCGGCCATGGGGAACGGGGCCCGGTGCGGCGGCGGATGGCCCCAGTGGCTCTCTGGTGCGGATGGAGGAGGATAATGCGGATGGGGATAGGAGAGAGGGTCCTCCTCCCAATCGCCGTAATGGTCTGGTGGGACAGGGTCTTAGATGGTCACAAGTCATTTTCTCAGTGAAGAGGGCTTTACCCATGGCGGATATAAGGAATGCGTTCTCTTGGCGCTAGTTGGGCATTGAGGCGAAGGTGTGGAGCAGGGCGACGAGCGAAGCAATTTTAGTGGCTGCCGACAGAGAAGGCTCGATTGGCGCATCAGGCACCGCGAGGCGCGTAGCGGGGCTATCGTGGCTCGAGTCGTCGCGGCATCAAAGAACGAGGAATTGATCAGTGAGAGATGGAGAGAGAGAGATGAACGGGATCGCAGGAGTGTGGGGAAGCGGTGGTGCACGGCAGGATGCGCGCAGCCGCCGAGCGCTCGTGCCTGCTGTGGTTGAGCAATCGGCGGCTCGGAGTGGCGGGGGACCACTGGAGCCACGTCTGTCCGGGCTCTATCTGCTGCCATTGAGGGTGATGAGTGAGCGCATTTGCTGCAGTCGGCCTCGTACAAAGCTACGGGCATATGCACGACTGGCAGCCCGCCGGCCGTCATTGGGGCGCTGGCCGTGGGCGTTGGGGTGCTGCTGGCCGGGCCGCCGACCGCGCCGCCATCAACTGCTGCGCGACCAGCGCTGCATCACGACATCCGAATCGGCGCAGCGCAAGTCAGCGTGGGGGAGCCATGAGGTGACGGTCATGGTTGACGTGTCGCGCCTGAGCCAGTGTGAGGCCGCCGCGCCGACCCGCTTTTGGCGCTCGATTTTGCGACATCGCTCACATCCTCCGCACCGATCGCCCGGCCCATGTGGAACGATTCACATGTCGCTTGCTGTGCAATCGCAGCGCTCCACGATCTATCGCCGGCTTGCCCTCTTTGTCGCCTCCCGCCACCCTTACTCTCGATATATCCCGTATGAGCCGCCTGCGTCTGCCCGGACTCCATGGCCGCGTCGCACGGGGCCGAGAATACCATCTGCATAGATCTCCGCTGTGACGCCATCTTGTTGCATACGGCTTCTCGGCCTGAACAGGGGAGTATGTGTCACGAATAGCTTTTGTCCTATACCTCGCATGAAGCCCGCTGCTAATGGTGTTACGACCACGTGCGACATGCAGCTGATGGAGCTGAAACAACCCGCCGCAGCTTCATTGGTGCTTTCCAATGAGAGACTGCTGTCGCGGCGGCCATGTGCGAATCACGTGGACACGTGACTTCAACTAGAGACAACCCCCACACCCATAGCAAGCAGTGCAACTCGTACACACAACCGGTCAGGCTGCAAGGCCTTCCTTACAGACATTGTCGCATCAGACAAGTCCTGCTGCACGACCTCAAGAAACGGCAGCTGAGCTGATACTATCGCCGGCCACGACTTGATATCTCACACCACCTTTACGTCGTCGCCATTTCCTCCAAAGGCATTTCGTCGGCATCACAGCGAGAAGGCTACAAAAGCCGTCGATTAGTATAGGCGTAGATCTTCTGTGTCTGCTTTGTCAGTTCGATTCCAGTAGTAGCAGGTGTTCAGGCTACGGATCTCGGCCTCTTGATCTGGCCGGGATGAGGCTCGCGGAAGGAGAGCTTAGCCGAGCCGGCGGCTCCACAGTCAGCAGCTTATTCAGAAGTCTAATGGGAGGCTGCGACCACTATACGCACGAAGTGCTCGAGAGCCGCATCGTTCACTAATAGAGAACACGCGGGTTGACTCTATATCCGGGAAGTTACCTCGGCACACGAGTCGTGTCGTCCCCGCCAACTGTCGGTCCGGTGCCCACCACTCTCTTGACATCACCTCAAACGGCACCCTCTCGGCCTAACTAACCACCAGACCTCCTGTTCTTGCGGAAACACTTCCCCTCTGGTTCGATCCGCTCGAGATTGGTCAGCCGCAATGCCTACCTCTCACCTCTCGGCCCCGAGGGCTAAAGCCGGTCGACGAAGTACTGCTGGCTAGCTAGCTAGCGTTGGTAAGCAGCTGTCCAATGGCGGCCGAGGCAGGGACGACGCTCGAAGAGATGCTATAAGGCTCAATGGCCCCTCTTTTGCCGCCATCTCACGTCCAATTGACACTGCCGCGTCACACACACACACACCATGTCTCTTCCCACTCAGACTCGCCAATGGGTGCTCAACCGCCAGATTGTCGGTGAACCCGTCCTCAACGGCCCCGATGCCACCTTTTCTATGAAGACGGTCGATCTGCCTCCGGTTCAGGATGGACAGGTCCTCCTCCGCACCAAGTTCCTCTCCAACGACCCCGCCCAGCGCGGCTGGATTTCGCCCATCGAGTCGCCCGATCGCCTCTATGTTCCGCCCGTCCAACCCGGCGAGACGATGCGCGCCGGCGCCATCGCTGAAGTCATCGAGTCCAAGGCCGCGTCGCTGCCCAAGGGTACGCTAGTGCAAACATATCAGGCGGGTTGGGCGGAATACCTTGTCCAGGATGCTGCCGCTTTGCAGCCTCTCCAAAATATCCCTGGTGTCTCGCCGACACACTACTTGGGCGCGCTTGGCATGACTGGTCTGACGGCATACTACGGCACGAAGATCATCGCGGCTGCAAAGCCCGAGGATGTCCTTATCGTCAGCGGTGCCGCTGGTGCTACCGGGAGCATGGTTGTGCAGGTGAGCAGCCCCTGGGCCTGTGGAGACAGCATGGCGCTAATCATCGCAGATTGCCAAGAAGCTCGTTGGCTGCAAGACGGTCATTGGCATTGCGGGCAGTGATTCGAAGTGCGAGTGGGTAAAGAGCCTTGGCGCCGACGTCTGCCTCAACTACAAGTCTCCTACTTTCAAGCAGGATCTCATCGACGCAACCCCTAACTACGCGAACGTTTATTTCGATAACGTGGGCGGAGAGATCCTCGACCTCGTGCTATCTCGCATGGCGCAGGAGGGCCGGGTTGCCCTGTGCGGTGCCATTTCCACTTACAATGGCACTTCGGGTCTGCAGCTGAACAATTGGCTCGACGTCATCTCCATGAGGCTCCAGCTGAAGGGCTTCATCGTGCTCGACTGGGTCAAGCAGGGCAAGGCGAAGGAGAGCATCACCGAGCTCGTGATTGCGGCCAAGGAGGGCAAGATCAAGATCAGCGACGAGGGCGAGACGGTTGTGGCTACGCAGTTCGAAGACATCCCGACGACCTGGATGAAGCTGTTCGACGGCTCCAACACGGGTAAGCTGGTGTCCAAGCTGTGATGGAAAAAAAATATTGGATTATGGGCGATGGGGGTTGGTACGGCCGTTTGCAAAGGGGCGGGATGGTCAGTGAGCTGCCCAACGGGACAGTGCACACTCGGCATCGCGATACCCAAATTGCGGTGCGTAAACCTTCCTGCGTTTGAGATATTCTTAGGAGCAGAAGCCGGCCTGAGACACGGAGTCGCGCGGCCACTAATGGTACTGTTTCGCACTGTCTTGAATGCGCCTCGATTTTCTGTTGCCGAGTCCAGTCAGCCCAAGCGACTCACGGCCGCTTAATTATTCTGTGATGATCAAATCCCGCAGCGGAGCTCGTGCGTCTTCCCTTCCATTTCTTTTCCCGTTGGGATTCTGGAGGGCGCGGCGATGCGCGCGACCCCACGATGCGCTTCCTTTGCCAGCAACAGCACCAGGCAAGGGAAAAATTCTCCGCTTCTTCTGGAACTATTAGCAAACAGCACGCTGGCAGGGCCAGGGCGACTAGCCAATGCTGATCCGCCAGCGGATGATCGACCGTCAACGGTCCGACGCGGATGCCTTCCAACGCTCGTGCCCGCCGGCTAGGCCTCAACTCATCAAAAAAGCAAACGCATCTTAAGACATGGACCACCGCGGCGGCCCATAAAGCCCGCGCCCGCCGCCCCAGCCCGCTCCCGCGGGCTCCGTTGTGATGAAGCAGCAGCCAGCCTTCCCCGGATCTCTCCCACCTGACACGGCTCTCGCGGGTCGAGCCCAAACGCTTCCCTGACAACACCCATAAGCGCAGCGATTACTCCGCTCCGCCCACCAACGGGAACACCTCAAGCCTCCTTCTGGACCCTTGCTGCCTGGTACGCGCCCCTCTTTTCGCAGGCAAACGGGCCCCACTGACGATGGCTCTGACAGGACTCAACACCAGCACAGCCCGTTCAGCGGAGAGATCGACAGGCTGCCACTGTATCCGGACCATAAAGAGCCAGCGTCGACGGCAAGCTCTGGAGCTGTTCCACTGCCCCCAATCCCTCCACTCCGTCACGCTCCCGCCAAGTGCTTCCTCGGACGGCCTGAATAGCGTGCCCTTCGACGACCAGACCCCGCTCTGAGTCAACAGAAAACATCTCTCGCCAATTCTCAACAACCGCCCCGCACGGCAACAACACAACGACAATGTGCAAAGAATACGAGCAGATCCACGCTTGCCGCCACTACGGCGCAAAACGCCTCGAGATGTGCGCGCCCATCCGCGCCCGCCGCGGCTTCTGCACCGGCGTCGCCGAATTCTACGAGCGCGTCGGCGAAAAGTGTCCCAGCTGCCAGCGCGCCGAGGGCTGGCTGCACGAGGGCAAAGCCGCCACTGCCGTCGCCGCCCTAGCCAAGTAACCGAGAGACCATGGCTTTTCCGCCGCCATTGAGTCTATCATCCCTCCTCCGGATCCTCGTTTCTCGACTCGGACTGGCTCCGTGCGGTTCAGGCTCCTTCGCCCGGTTCTTGCTGCCCAATTTCGCTCTTATGCGCCTGAAAATGGTTCGATAAGAGGGGCACCTGTGGGTCCGGCTTTATCGCTTCTTTTCCTCCTTGCTTGTTTTCCTACTTGCTTTTTAATCTTGGCCTCTCATGACACTAGATTGTACGGAATCCCTTTCATTCTCGTTTCCGTTATTTCTTTAGGAAACTTTTTTGTATGATACCCTAGCGTGGAGTTTAGTGCTCCTTTTTTTCCCTTAGCGCTGTTTTTTTTTTTTTTTTTGGCTGTTAAAAGCGTGTCTCCACTTCTTCTCTTCGCCTTCTATATGACGGAACGACTGTTACTCGGATATTCCTCTTCACTCTATTTTCCTCCTTGTTCAATTTCTGCGTCTTCTTTGATTGCTTCATATTCTTTCGCCTTTTTCCGACTCTATTGGTCATCTACCTGCCAGTTTTCATTGTCTTTGGTTAGCAACAAAAAGTATGTCCTATTCTTGCCTCCGCCAACATTTGTTCCATTCATGCTTGCCGTAATCTCATGCCTCAGTGACCTACTCAAATTTGCCAAGCGTCGCCGAATAAAAGCAAGGCCCCAAGGCGTAGCTATTGCTCAGCTCTGTCCCAAAAAAAAAATAACATATGTGGGTAGCTGAAGCTATTGTCCGGACGTGCATGTAGAGTTTTTAATTCCACATTCTTGTCTGGATAATAGCATCAACTACCCATGACATGAGCAAAAAAACAAATCCATGCTAGCCATCAGCTTTGAGGGGGACTATATGTCAGGGAAACACTTATGTCATCAGTCATTATCCAATTCTGCCTATCTGCCTGGTACCTTTGGTCCCCTTGATTATGAACATAAGTTGGAAAAAGCAGTCGTAGGAGAAAAAAGAAAGAAAAAGAAAAGGGTATCAGAGAAGTTATGAAAACACCCCGTCATCTGCTGGAGCAACATCTGTTCGGAAGAACTAGGACCCAGTTTAGTCGGCGACCCTTTGTGTCAAATAGCCTCCTGCTTATTCTTGTGGCCACCGGTCCTGCGGAATGCCTCTTTGCACGCAGGCTGAGGGCATGGGAGTCCCGGCATTTTTTTGAGTCTAACAATGGGTGGTAGATCCTGGTGTGTGTCGTTTTTGCACCTAATTGTGTCGTGCAACAAGCCGTCACCACACCACTCATATTGTATGATCTCCATGGAGCACTCGCAGCCAGGAACTTTGACTTTGGGTATCCTCATCTTTTCCTCGGCCTCTTTGCAGAGGCTATTGATTTCTTGCTGTGAGCGGTAATTCTCCTGAGACATGTTGTACGAGAGTAAGACCACAAATTCGTCTGTGAAGGATCCCAGAGTCTCGATCGACTGTGATGAGAATATGAGTTTCCTTATGCTTTGAGCTTGGCTGCTGTTGTCCTGCTCTCTCGAGAGTGAAGTGGTTTAGCTGCTGTGTATCGAATATTGGACTTCACCAACGAATCTCAGCATTTTATAGTAGTTCAATGTCGATAAACTCTGGGTTCATCCATCATGTGTTTAAGAGTCTGCTGCCCTTTTGCGCTGTAAAAACCATTGTGTTTGAGAAGCGTGCCAAAGAGAAGGCACAAAGACCCTGCAGCATGAAGTATTCAGAGGCGTCAATGCGCTTTATGCGTTTTCAAACCTGCCTTTCAACGGGCTTTTAGTTGTTCTTCTTTCTGGTCATAATACAAGTCACCTAATAGACCACGTAGGCTTAGCGCACACCACGTCAGTAGTACTTCGATGTTCTTGCTTGAAATCCTGCTTCCATGACTATCAATAAATTGATCAAGTCATTGTTCTTCAAAATTATTGGAAAACGTGCAGTAATAGTGTCGGAAGAAAAGGGTAGGTGCCACAATGATGTAAGACTAAATCACATGGGTGATGGGGGTATAAGATCTTGCTTACGCATGTTTCTATACTAAAAAAATGGACAAAGAAATGTGTAGTTCAAATGACATAATGCGCTGTTCAAGCGTTGACAGACAGATCTGTCGGTGGCCACGTGCCGCCACACGGTAATGGCCAGCCGCACCAAGCCAGGATCTTATGCTGATCGAAAAAGCATCACCAAGTACGATCCACAGAGAGCTGGAAATCTAGAGTGTACCTATCATACGGCACGGCATATGCCTTTCTTGGAGTCGTCTACTCATCAACCGATGCCTTGAAGATAAGAACCAACCCACAAAATACCAGTGTATTTTACTTGGACGTATCCGCTAATCTGCGGGAGATCCACCAAAGTGATCTCATCATCAGCGCCCTGCTTACTACCAAGACATGGCGTGAGATCTAGATTGGACGCCACGAGCGTCAGGAAAAAAGCAACAACATGCACTCACCAGACACATTTCCTCCCCAAAATCATTCCCAACTCGACATCACGCGCTGCACAGGGCGTACGTACAAGAAGCAAGCAGGAACTCTCAACGGACCTGACCAAAAAAGAAAAGCCCACTAAACCTTCCAAGACGAGAGCTATTTTAATTTTATCCCCTCAGCACTACCAGCACAGAGTGATGTGCCAACAAATCGTTACCTGCTATGCCTGCGGGCACAAGAAGAAGACGCGCAGGATTATTTGTGTCAAGGCCCAAGGGACATCTTGCGGTTACTTGAAAGTCACCGAGAACGCAAACGTTTTTTCATGCCGGCCAGGCTGTCCCGGCCCGCAACCGGGAGAGTCTCCATGGATATACTAAGGCTGGGCACTGAAGGGCTGAATCAGAATGAGCTATTTCAAAATGACGTAGCCTCGTGAGGAGATCGCCTTAGTGTCACTAAATTCGAGAACTAAAATTGACTTGAAACAAGAAGGCTTGGGGTAAGTCATAAGAAACCTCTTGAACGAAATGAGCTTTTTTTATTGTCTTCTCAATGTTTACTTCAACTACCCAAACGACATGAGGAATCTTCCCCATTTCGGAAGCCAACCTTTTGAATTTTTCCATCATACTCGTGCTTTTTACTCCAGCTTCCCCAAAACCATGGCCTTCGCTTTCTCTGACATGTCCTCCAGCTCCTTCGCACCTACTACAGAACATCCTTGAAGCCAATCCTCTGCCTTCTCAACGATCAACTCCCACGAGTCCTCCTCGTCTGCCAACTTCAGCCTTAGGAACGCAACCACCAACACCGTCCCCGCCACCTTGTAAATATCCTCCGACGAGACTCCGACACAACCCAACGCCTTCATGGCCTCGGTGGTGCTGCCGGTACTAGGCAGTACGCCCACAACTTTCAAAAGCTTGTCGTCAATGTGCCACGATCCGTCGAAAGACTGCAGCGCGATGATCTGCTGAAGAGACGAAGCGCCGCCGTCGGCCTCATCCTCCGGACCCTCGTACTCTTCATCCTCCTCCGCCTCAATACTAAACAACGCGTTCGTGCTTTCAACAGCTTGTGCCGAGCCGGATCCCACCTTCCTCTTCTTCCGCTTGCGCATTGGCGAGAGCGCCGCCGGCGCCGGCGCCGCCGTACTTAAACGCATGTAAGCCGGCTGAGGGCCGGAAGGAGAAGAAGGAGAATAAGAAGGAGAAATAGGGGGGTGTGAAGCAGAAGCAGGAGAATAAGTAGGAGAAGTAGGAGAATAAGAAGAACAAGGAGGGCCGTCGAAGAGTCCGAAGCCCATGTCCTCATCTTCGGACTCCTGGGCCGCCGGGGCCGCGGACGTCGCGGCAAACGCTGTGACCACGGCGCCGGGCATACCTCCGCCACGACCGCCGGGAGCGGAGGAGACCATGGCGCGTCTTGGGTGTGAGTTTTGCTGCCGGAGAATCATGAGGCTCTGTTGGTAGTCGGCGAGGTTGGTGTTGGACGAGGCCCCTGTGGAAATTAAGGTGTTAGCAATGTAGTGGTGTTTGTGGTCACGATTCCGGTCACAGCGAGGGTCGGTGATATGGGAAAGATTGGGTCTGTTGTTGTGTGGCAGCATACCTTCTTCTGAGACATTTGGACTGACGTCCAAATATTCCCAGTCGTGGCTCAGTTCTTCGTCTTGGTTTTCCTCCAACGCGACGAAGGAGCACCACTTGCCGCCGACCTGGAACTCTACGCCCAAGCGTACGGCTTCGCGCTCGATCATTTCGTCCCAACGCCCCTCCATTTTCTCCTTCAACCGGGAGCCGGTGGCGTCGACAGCCTCCGAAAGCCAACCGCGTCCCTCCTCCAGTTCGCGAACAGCCTTGCGCGCGGCAAGTTGATGGATAGTCTCTCCTTTGCCCTCATTTTCCGAAGCGACTATCACTGGAATCTCGAGCTCAAGGGGGCCATGAGATGAGGTACCACGGAGGATGACTGATTTTGGCGTTCGGGTGGCTGCTGGCGAGTTTGGTGACAGGAGTAGATAGATAGTGCTGCGATTAAAGGGGAAGAGTGGGGGGATTCGAGAAGGTGCTTGAATAATAGCTGGAGTTTCAAGTGGAGGAAGATGCGCGTAGCGATCTTGACCATCGCTGGACGTATTTTGAGCGTCTGGGGCGTCGAGGTCTACCGAGGGATCAAACAGTGAGATTGGATTTTTCGGATCCTGCTGTGGAGCATTAGAATTGACGCCCCCAGAGTCGATGCCACTCGGAGCATCGCGCTTGGATCCCTCATCTTGCAGATTGAGGTTAACACGAAGGCTGTCGGTGACTTTCTCGACAAGTTCGAAGCCGTCGTCGGCATCGATCTCTTTCTCGTCCGTGTACTTGACTTCCAGACTATAGTCGGTGACGTGTGGGGAAAGAGCGCCCTTCAACATGCGCACAATCTTATTGTCCATCTTCTCATTGTTTCCGACGGCCTGAGAGAAGCCGTTGCCTGCTCTTGCGACACCTTCAACAAGAGCCGAGCTTGCATCAGGCCCCACTCCTAGGGTGAAGACACGGATTGGCTGCTTCTTTTCGTGAATCTCGGTGTTCAGATACTTGAAGATGGTCTCCTGGTCCCAGACCTCGCCGTCGGTGAGGAGCAAGACCTCGAGCTCCATGTCGTTGTAGCGATTCTCGATGGTTGCTTTCAGCGGCTCGAAGATTTGCGTGCCGCCGTAGTTGGCATCGAAACTCTCGACATGTCTGATGGCTTCTTCGAGGGACGCCTGGCTATAAGATTGACTTCTTGGCCAGAGGAAGTCGAAATGGCTGCCAAAGGAGCAGATGTTGAATTTCACGCCGACGGGTAAGCTCTTCAAGAAGACCTTGAGGGCTTGGACGGCTGTGGGTATCTTGGAGTCGCTTCCCATGCTACCGCTGCGGTCGCAGACGAAGACAATTTCCGGGCGAATTGACGGTAGCGAGAATTTGGGTACCAGGGTTGTCATGAGAGCGCGCTGGCAAGGGATGCGCGGATGCGTCTCAAGGATTGCAGTGGGATTGCCCGTGTCCTTCGCAACCACCTGAATGACGAAGTCTGCAGAGAGCTCTGCTGTGCCGAGACTCAGGGTTGCGGATGCCCTCGTCATAGTGGGCTCTTTGTCGGGAGCTGCCGAAGTGGTCCCCATAGAGACAGCGATGGGGTGGGTTGGGGAGCGTAGTTGTTTGATGGGCGAGCCGTCATCGAAGATTGCGTCGACGACAATCTCCATGCCAGAGCTGGCATGGGCATGGGTTGAGTCTGGCTTGTCGAGCAGCTCACCCGGGTAGCTGCCGTAACGAGGGGCGATTGCGGTGGGTATGGTAAAGCGGATGCCGTCGACTTCTGCGTCGTGTTTCAACTCACCAAGGTAGGTAATTTCGGTGGTGATGGTGGCGCCTGGGGGGATGTTGCCCACTGTTGTGGAGAAAACATCGGCGGCATTAGGAAGCTGCTCCATCAGACCAGCGACCTGGCCATGCTCAACTGCTTTGTTGAAGTCGGCCTTTGCCTTCTCCCTTTCCTTGACTTGGCCCTTGATAAGCCGGCCATTGACGCGACAGGTGAAAGCAACGACAGAAACTCCATCGTAAAGTGGGAACGTGTAGCGCACGTTCTTGATGGCCTTTGTCTGGTCAGGGTTGATGAAAGTCTGGGTAAGAAGTGTTCGAGAAGTTTTCGAGAGGATGGTTGTGTGTGACTTGAGCCCGAGCTGTGGGAGGTAGTGTCTCTGGGTGCCGGTTTGATATGTTGAGTAGTAGAACCCACAGACGTGCTGGTGCCGGGGAGCCATGGAGGACGTGTTGTGCAGTAGTTCTATTGGTATCAGAAGGCTGGTGAAGGGGCTGAGTGCTTTTAGTTGAGTAGAGATCCTTAAATACTAAAGCGGGTGTGGCGTAGTCTTGCTGCCTACGGCAGCCTAATTGTGAGAGGAGTCATAACCCCGCAAATTGCGGATCTATAGTAACTAGTTTATTTTTTTTCTTTCTACTAATTCCTCTCGCTACCGGTATCCAATGTTTGCTTGCTCGAAACTCACATGTTTTCCTCTGGACAGGCCCGGTCATTGGCAGCGGCAGTGTTAATCTCGGCATACACACACCATGGTGCTAGTGATTTCGAGATCTGGATAAATATTCGGGGGCAAAGGCTCCCCACAAGCGACGAGTGTGTCGAATATGTTGTACGAGGCGGGGTGAGAAATGTGACGTAGGGTAGTGGAGCTGGCCTGAGCCCCGCTCCCACACACCAAATGCTTTCCCTCCATGTCATGTCAGCCAAACATGTGGGCTGTTCGTACTACGGAGTGAAATGGGCAATGGTCTGATGTCTGCCAGCACATGCCGCGGTGTGCAACGCGGTCTTATCGGAAGTCTGCAGTGCAGCACCCGGGGCCGCGGGTCCCTATCAAGCGTTGAAGAACGTGGCATCAGGCAGCCACACACCGAGACGGACAGCAATGAGGCTGAAAAGGGCAGTGGGCGTTCTGCAGGTATCTGGACCGGTACCTGGCAGAATCTGGGCGGGCCTCTGTAATTAGCTGACTCGGGGTTGATGGCGAAGGATTGAAGGGCACGAAGGTGCCGCAGTAGCCGGGGCGAGGCTTCGTCGAGTTTCATTTGTGTCTCCCGCGACGATTGTGCGGGCCGGAAGTTGGGCAATCCGCGATGGTCGCGACCTCCGTGGCTGCATACGGCGCCTGCCCGCTTTGAGCGCCAACTCGTATCCACGCCTGCCAGACCCCACTGCCAGACGGTCGTTGAGCATGCTGCCGTCTTCAGCGGGAGCCACAGGTGCGACGGCTCTCCTCCGACTGCCTCTGCCCCCGCACGGCGGGTCGAACAGGGCGCGTGGCGCGATCGGGGGTGCTGCAAGCAGTACCGACGTAAACGAGCAGGATCCAGGCAGCTGCACCAGTGCAACGGTGTGAGGGAACTGCGTTTCTTGGCGCGAGGACTGGAGGATCAGCAGCCAGCGCCACTCAAGCCAGCCGCTCCGGCCTGGTTTCCGCTCCGCGCTAAAGGCTGCCTGCCGTTAGCGAACCCGCCCTCGACCTCACTCCCAGGGGTGCCATCTCGCCATTGGCCTGCCTGCCAGGGCATCGCTTGCAACCACCATTAGCCGTGATAACAACACGGTCTGCAGCCCTAAGAATAGCAACTCTGCCGCTCCGTCGCTCACCCACGCCCAGTCGCTCCTTCATCACCACCACTCTGTCCGCGACATGGCGCCGCCTGAGAGGATTCCCGATGCCTGCTGCTCGACTCCATCTCCACCCAAGTCCTGAGCTCTCTCGCTCTCGACTCCACTAGCCGACAGCGGCTTCAGCTCGAGCAGCTGTGCGCTCGCCCCACCGTGTGCAGCTTCTATCGATTCGGTAGTGCGACACTTCCAGAACGCCAGCAAGGATTGCTATCGTGCAGATACGGGCGGCGATGTCCGCAATCTGCCTGGTGTTTTAGCTTTTTTTCAAGGCTCTTGGGGGCCGCCGATAGCGTGGGCCAGATGCAAATCATGCCCTGTGCCACACTTCCTCTTTTGGGCCAAGCTGCGCGAACATGGGTGTCGGTCGAGCCATTGAGCCGCTGTCCGCCCTACAACCCCGGCAGCAATCCTTTTCCGCCCTCCAATATATCATTATGCCGTCTCCCAGCCTTTCCACTGCTTCACCCGCCGCCTTTCGCTTCTCGGCGCCCTCCATCTCTCGTTTCTTGGATGCTTAATCCTTGACCACGGGCAGTCATACACCAGCCTGTGACTCTCTCGTTTTTACCAATGGGTCTCAAGTCTTACTTCGCCCCCCGCAAGGGCGAAGACAAGAAGAAGAATGCCGCCAAGCCAGACGTGTCCAACGAGAAGGCCGTCGAGGCCCGCCCTGACAGCCTGCCACCGCTTGACTCCCCTCGGCCTGCCTATCTTGCAGGCTCGAGCGGTTCCTCTCCATATGGCTCCCGCCCGAACTCCCTTTACCGGAACTCAGGCATGGACCAGTTGAGTGAAATCAAATGCGATGTCATGGTTAACTGGCTGCACTCTCAGCAGGAGGAAAAGCTGTGGTGCGCCGGCGAGTATGAGGAGGGTGTTGTCTTGAAGAAGGCTCGCGGCTCGTATGCATGCTGCCCTGCCGAGCTGGCAGAAGAGCCGAATGGCTTCTTGAAGGCCGTCGAGCAGCTCAACGTTCGCGTAAGTTTGCCGCTATTGACTTGATTGGAAGCCGTTCTGATATCCGCCACACAGGTCGCAATGACTGTCAACACCCGCGTCATCAAGATTCTGCTCCATAACAACAACCTACCGTATGTCGAAATCCAGAAGGGTCTACGAGTCCAGGTGCTTCCCGATATATCGTACCTGCCGCGTTGCCAGAAGCATCAGTTCGCTGCCTTCATTGCCGACCGTGGAATTCTTGTCGTGTGGGAAGACCAGCCGAAAAAGCTGCTCGAGCGTATCAAGAACATCGAATCTGCCCTTATGGACATGATATGGCAGGAGGGCGAAGACGGTGACGACGAGAAAAAGGAGGCCTCCTACGAGGTCTATGAGCTTGAGGACCTAGAAGCCGCCGAGGAGAAGCCCCGTAAGACCGTGTTGATCCAAGCGCTGATCACCGCATGCACTATGATCGTCACTTGCGCTGCCATTGGTTCTGGCTGGCGTGAAATCGCTGTCCAGCTGCAGGTCGATGGCGACTACATTCGCCTCGCGTTCGCCGCCGTGGTGATTCCACAGGTCTGGCTGTCTTTGGTACGTGCTTCCTGCATGCTCCTTGCCCCTCTCTCCGACTGACCCGCTTGCAGTTCTTCTTCCAGGCTCTCGTTGGCAACGTCGCACAAATCATTGGTCCCATCGGCCAGGTCAACGAAAACAGCAAGTACTACTCTGGAATCGCCCCTCGCCGACTGAACCGTGACACTGGTGTTCTCCCCCATGTGACTATCCAGTGTCCCGTCTACAAGGAAGGCCTTCACTCGGTTATTGAGCCCACCATCCGCTCCATCAAGGCTGCCATCTCCACTTACGAGATGCAAGGCGGTACTGCTAACATCTTCATTAACGACGACGGCATGCAGTTGATCTCAGAGGAGGAGGCCCAGGCGCGTCGTGATTACTATGACGAACACAACATTGGTTGGGTTGCTCGTCCGAAACACAACCCTAAGCCTGCTGAAGGCGAAGAGGTTTTCCTCCGTCGCGGCAAGTTCAAGAAGGCCTCCAACATGAACTATGCCCTCTGGGTCTCCAACCGCGTCGAAGAGAAGCTGCTCCCTCTACATCGCTCCGATACCTGGACTCAAGACGACGAAGCTGCCGCCTACCGCAATGCACTTGCCGAGGTCGTCGCCGAAGACGAAGGTCGCACTTGGGCTGACGGCAACATCCGCGTCGGTGACTACATTCTGTTGATTGACTCCGATACCCGTGTCCCCAAGGACTGCTTCATCGACGCCGTCAGCGAAATGGAGCAATCTCCACAGGTCGGCATCATCCAGTACTCTTCCGGTGTTATGAACGTTACCGATAGCTTCTTCGAGCGCGGTATCACCTACTTCACCAATCTGATCTATACGCAAATTCGCTACTCGGTCGCCGGCGGTGACGTTGCTCCCTTTGTCGGGCATAACGCTTGGTTGCGTTGGTCTGCGGTCCAGAACATCGCTTATGACTGCAAGGACGACCACCGCGAGAAGTACTGGAGCGAGGCGACCGTATCTGAGGATTTCGACATGGCTCTCCGCTTGCAAACCGAAGGCTATACCATCCGCCTCGGTGCGTACAAGGGTGACGGCTATAAGGAGGGTGTGTCTCTTACTGTCTATGATGAATTGGCCCGTTGGGAAAAGTACGCGTACGGCTGTAGCGAACTGATCTTCCACCCGCTTCGCTATTGGCCTGTACGCGGTCCTTTCACCAAGCTCTTCCGCAGGTTCATTGTGTCCAGCATGCCGCTGCCCTCGAAGCTCACCATTATGGCCTACATCGGTACTTACTACGCCATTGGCTCTGCTTGGATCCTCACCCTCCTCAACTACTTCATTATTGGCTGGTTCAATGGCTACTACGACCACTACTACACCTCCTCGTTCGAGATCTACTTCGGTATTGTCGTCGTCTTTAATGCCCTCGGCAATGTCTCTCTCGGAATTCTCCGTTACCGCACCGAGGAAAAGGCGCTCCTTCCCGCGTGGTTCGAATGCTTCAAGTGGGTGCCACTTATGACTTGCTTCTTGGGTGGCTTGTCCCTGCACGTCTCGCAAGCCATCCTCTGCCACATGTTCTCCATCGACATGTCGTGGGGCGCAACAGCCAAGGAGGCCGAGAACATCTCCTTCTTCGAGGAGATTCCGCGTGTGCTCAAGCGCTTCAAGTACACCTTCATCTTCTGCATCGCTTGCATCGCCCTCATGATCTGCGGCGCCTACGTCTTCCCCCCGCTCTGGCAGGTCAAGACCTTTGTCGCCATCTGGCCGCTGTGCACCATCGTTGGTGCGCATCTGCTTCTCCCTATCGCCCTAAACCCGAACTTGATGCTGTTCACGTGGTAAAATCTCCACAAAAATAGCGCTTGTGGGGGGGCACCAGGAATCCCCGGCGGGTTCCTGAAGATATTTCCTTTTTTTTTCTTTTGTTTCCTTCTCAATATATAGACGGAAAGTGGTGCACATAGGCATTTGGATGAATGGGTACGGCCCTGGTTTTGGGTTTTCCTGTGGGAACTGATGACATGAACACGCACTCCTTGAGATACCACTTGCACGTATCATGATTATGGTCCAAAACATCTAGACGGAACGTAATGTCTTTAGCAGGTATGAGTATATAGCAATGTCAGTTTGTGAAGTCCGACTTTATATTGTCATGCTCGTATTGCTTTGGTCCGGAGCATTGTTGAACACCGTCACAGTGAAGAACGAGACATTGGTCAAGGGCATCAGGTTTTATGGCCAGCATTTGATTCAAAGCCTTTTCTGTCTACTCTCTACCCATTCATCCATGTTCCTGCTCAATTTCACCTGTTCCTCCTGGTTTTGGTTGTCCACCGCGTCCTCTGCTTACAGAAAATCCGTGTACTCTTGTCGAAGACGCCTCAGGAAGGAGGCAAGAGCTGCTGATCCGCCATTTTAACGCTTGGAGGGGCGGCCGAGAGACTGTCTGTGATAAGTATCCGCCACTACCCTCACAAAAGGCTTGACGTTGAAAGAAGCGTGGCGTGTGAAGGACAAGGGGAAGACTGAATTGTGCGGGTATTAACTGGTTCGGTATTCACGTACCTGGCAGGTGCCGCAAGCATCACCCTTCTGCCAGACGTAGTTGCGGCAGCCGTGGGAATCCCAGTACGCGCAGGCGTAGCGGCTGTATCCTTCACCAGACATGTTTGTTGGTTTCCTTGGAAAAGGGTATGGGTTGAAGGTGAAATAGTATGGATGAAGTGAAGGTCTGTTGATCTGTTTCTTGCTGTGTTCTCCGAATGTCTTGCCTTCTTACTGCTGCGCGCGGCACGCATTCTTATTGTCTCTGAGAAAAAACCAGAAGTTTAATCCCTCATGGCAATGGGCCTACAATGCCTTACATCGCGTTCTCTGTGCTCCATGAGAAACGGAAACTCAACAAATCGCGCTGGGAGTACTGTGATGATCCACGTAGCACTGCGGCCGGCACATGCTTTGAAGGGATGAATTTGTAATGAATATGCGATATTTTTTTTTAATATGGTTGACCTCTAGAAAGAGAATTTATTAATTAATTAAGTAGAAGTAGTATGGAAAGATGTGAAAGGGTAAACGTTATGAATTTGCCTTATTGGAGATACTATATGCAGAGTACTTGGATACTACACCTGTCTATCTTCATATCTTCGTCCAGTTCTTTGCTTCGCTTGTCACGGGAGTGCAGTGTCCCTCGTATGACGCGGAAGGACTAATATCATGCATTCCATTATGATGGGACATTCGTGGCCTTCGGAAGTTTGATACTCCAGTCTCTATCCTTCCGCTGGTGATTTCATGTTTGTTGTCGTGGTAACTCCTTCCTGTTCTTGATATATTGGAAAGCACAATGACATGGCGGTGCCACGTCAGGTACAGTATCCTATTGCGGAAAACGGTTGTCTCGTTAAGAAGATGATAATGCCTGTCCAGTAGGTTACACCTCACTTATCCACTGATCGCCATCACAGCATCAAAAAAGTTTTCACTATAACCACGCGACCGCGTCTTGATTTATTATCAAAGCATTTTATTCTACAGTTAATAGAAGAGTCTCACTGCTTGTTAAGAAAGAGAAGTTTCCCATGACAGATGAAATGATCCAGCGAATGGTCCCAGAGTTGCGCTCTTAAGGCCTGGTCCCACTTGGAGTCACCAGCACAACTGTGTCTAATCAGTCTGATTTGGAATTGACCAATCAAAGAGGTCAACGGCAGTTTTTGTAGTTCTTTCGGTAGGCGTAAGTACTACAAAAGAAATACGAGGTTGCACGGGCGGCCCGATCGTCGGACTGAATCCACCAGAGGATCGCTAAAACGCTCATAGAGACAACCCTTACAAGATTTTTACCTTGATAGTCAGAGGAATTACAGTGTTGATCACGATGTCTTTTTCTAAGGCAACTCCTCATGCCTCCGGAAGGACAAGATCAAAGTGGATATTCTGAAGAACTGGAACGAGGTAAAATTGACGATTGAGGCCATTAGAATACACATTTTCGAACAGGCATGCAGCGGCACCTTATTCTCAGCAGTTACATCCTGCGACAATGAACAGGCTTCCGTGCAGCTAAGCCTCAAGACAGACTGCTCTTAAATCAAGGGGGTGACATCTTCAAGAAGTGACTAAACATTCTCAAAGACGGTAACGACATGAAACAAAAGAGCAGCGGTTGAGCTTATTCCCGGCTGCCCCACAAGTGACATTTCCGCCGACGCGATTTGGTTTGCTACAGAAGAGCATATATAGCTCATGGACGGAACTCGGGAGGCTGTTTCTTTTTCGCTGTGCGACATGTCACACCACTTTCAGTCAGCTGAGCAAGGACCAAATCGGAGAAGTCATCTCCCTTCAGAGCAATTTGATCAACAGTGCATGAATCCTTCGTTTGCTAGTCGAGTACAGCATAAAGTCAAATCACGAAGCCTTCTAATTAACAAATAGTCCGAAACTACATACCCGTCCGAGTCCACTCTGATGTCAAATGTCCCAGTCAATCTCGAACTCTTCCCAGTTGTCTGCATTTACTTCCTTACCGTCTTGCTTCTTCTCCCCCGCGACGGGAGCATCCATATTTCTGGGCATTTCGTTCTTTTCGTCAGGCACTGTCGTATCCTGTAGTTTCTGCGCCTCTTCTTTGCGCCCACGCACGCTCTTTGTCTCCGATGTTTCCTCCATCTTCTGTCGCTTCGTTGGCCTACTGCCTTCCTTCTTTCTCGCTCTACCAACTCCCACCTTATCCGACTTCGCCCTGTTCTTACTTCTCCCTCTCCCTCTCTTCCTCTTCGCCTTCTCCTCTCCCTCTATCCACTCATCGTCCTCGTCCTCATCCCCACCATCCCCAACCCACTCCTCGTCCTCCACACCATCGCTCTCTCCCCCCTCCAACCCCCACCCCTTGACCGTCCCCACCACCCCCTCAACCAAAACACCCCACTTCCTCCTCTCCCCCTCGAAATCCCAATCCTGCTGGCCCCGACTCTGCTCCTCCCCCTCCGAACCACCATTTGCGTTCCAAAACGCTTCGCCCCCATCACGACTCCTCTCAAACCACTCAGTCGCAGCCTCGTGGACAGCCCCTAGCTTCTCTACCTCCTCACAAAATCCTACCAAATTCTCCTCGACCGCATCGGCCTCGCTGGCCTCGCCCGCCGCAATGGCCGCGAGCGCGGCTTCTAGCTGCGTCTGCAATGTCGTCAAAGTACCGGCTGTGGGCGCGAGGTGCGCGAAGACGGCGGCGAGGTCTTGTCCCTCTTCTTCTTCTTCCACAGCTTCTTCGACCGCTTCGTCGACCGCTTCGTCGACCGCTTCGTCGACCACTTCTTCGACTACTTCTTCCCCGGTTTGTTCCTTTGACTCTTTGTTATTATCGTTGTCCTCGGTCTTGGTGGTGGTGGTGGGAGCAGGGTCGGATGAGGACGTGCGTTGTGCGGTCTTACTGCCGGTTCCGTCATCGTTGTCGTCGTCGAGATCGGCGAAGATGCTGTCGATCTCGGAGAGGTCTGAAATTTCTGGTGCTAAGGCGCCACTGGAGATATCACCCCCTTTCCTTTCATCGTCGCTGGTAACTGAGATGGAAGGGGAGGGGGAGCGGGTTGATCTTGTGGTCTTGTGCAAAGGCGCGGTAACGGACGTGATGGAGGATCTCGTCGGAGTAGCAGCTGCTGGAAGCTTTTTCTTCTTCGTCTGCTGCGCTTTTCTGCTGGATGAGCGCGTTGCGCGAGGCATCTTTTCCAAATATTATTGCCCTTCGTTAAAGTCTCTCAGGCTGTAGCGAATGTTGCGAGTAGTTTTCCTTTGAGTGACGGTGGTTCTGTTCAAAATTTTAAACAGGAGGCAAACATTCATAGATGAAGAGCTCTCCATGTAAGTGCAAGACAGAGGATAAGGGTGAGACTCTAGGCGTAGATGTCTTTATTCGGCATGCCTCTTTGTCTTCCCGATTGAGCCGCCGTCACCGCCAGCACGTGTTAGAAATTACTTGGTAAACGCCACATCGGTGGCATCAAAGACACGCATTGTTAAAAGAAATTAATAGTTAACATTAACCTACCAATTGTACGTTTCTTTCTCAACACTCGTCTTCGTACAATTAAATACCGAAACAGGGAATCAACATGTATGCCATACTTTAGGAGATCGTAAATGTCCCACTGGTGCCATTGAACGCTGTAATGGCACCGCCAACAGCCTTCGAATCACCATAGTACTTGATTCTGTACGTCCCAGAGGCTGTATCCTCATTGGTCTCCCACGTGATGGTGACTTCGCTTGTGCCGAGGATCGAGGATTTTCGGACCCATTCGTACACAATTTCCCAATCTTTGTCGTCCAGTACTTGTGTCCAAGAATCGCCGTTCTGTTTCTCGATAGCGGCGAAGGTTCCCTCGAGACGCAGGTTATTCCGAGGGTTTGCACCGACGAAGGTAGCCTTGACAATATCGCCAGCCGAGTATGTAGAGCTGACGTCCGTGACGACGTCTCCGTAACTCTTGCCAATTCCAGGGGCGTCGTACACGACGCCACTGATGAAGGACACGCTTTTGTCGCGATTGTCCGGAGGAGTGGGACCGGCAGGTGGTGCACCCTCCGCGCCAGGAGCGAGATATGGCAGGTATGTAAGTGTGCGGTTGATATATGCATCGAGTGAGTGCGGACCATGTAGGGTCGATGCACCCTCGTAGCGCTGGACGCTGTATTCCTCGGGCGTTGCGATATAGTGAGAATAGGTATTTGCTGGGCCGCCGAGAACGACTATGGGATCCAGACTGCCTTCACTGGCCAACAGGTCAGAAGACGTGACTTCGTTGGCCACGGCCTCGCGCCAGCGCCTTCCGGACATTGTTGTCGCTTCGCCAGGGCTGACGATTATGAACAATTGACCCACGCGGAGAGTCTGGATATGAACAATGTTCGGTGCCCATTGGTACGGCACAGTGCTTGCTCCGACATCAAGAAGGATGGGCTTCGGCTGCTGGCATGCTCTTTGCTCAGCACTAGGTATGTGGATGAGACTGCCAACAGCGTTCCAAAAGGGGTTGTTTGGAGCTCCAGTGTCATTCTGGGTGAAGTCGAAAGCACCAGGACCGTCGGTGGTTCCGGCCGCGAAAGAGTTGCCCATGGCTGCCGAGCAAGTTTTTACGGTACTACCGTTGGATAGAGTAAACGTGAAGTTTGACATGTCGTGGAAAGAGTGGAACGATGCAATTGAGCCGGAAATCGCGGTGCTGCTAGAGTCGAATGATGAGTAAAGGTCCAGGGCACCTGAATACTGCCTGCGACCGATTTCATAGCAGCTCTTGGCCCCTCCGTCGTTCAAGCCCCATGCTGGGCCTCTGCCGTGGCACGGCTGGCTCCTGCCACCACAAGTACTGGTCTCAAGCGTGCATTCCTCGCCGCTGCCATCCTCACACCAGGCGCCCTCGACGTTTGGAGACGTGTCACCGACGTTTGCCTGCGAGAAACCAGCGACGAAACCCTCTGCCGCGTTGGCATTGCTTGCCATCTCCTGCTCGAAAAGGTAGGCAGCAACACCCTTGTTGTCACCGGCAATGAGCGTCTGGTTACCGAGCAGAGATGTACCATGGACAGCGAACCAAGTCAGGATGCCAATGTTCTTGCCGTCGCTGGCCCGCTGGAAGCGCAGAAGCGTCAATGTCTTATCCACGTTATCCGTGTACTTGGCGCGCTCCTCTTCCGGGTTCGCAAGGTAGGCCCACAGGCTGCGATTGATGTTGGCATCCGCGATGTCCGTCGTGCCAACGCTCAGCGTTCCGGTTGTGAGGCTTTCCTGAGCGCGTTGGATCGATAGCAAGGCACCATCGACGATGGCCTGGTAGCTTTGCTTGTCAAATCCAAGGCTGGTTATCTGCGGCAGCAGGTAGTTCAACCATGCGCCGGGGCCCGAATGCGAATGCGTGCCAGTCACAGCTACGTTCGCCTGACTATACATGGTATAATTGTCGCCCATGCTCGCCAGTCCTTCCAGTATACCGTTTCGAACAGCGAGGTCTCCAGACTGGGTGTCAAGCACGAGATAGACGAAGCGCTCGTCGGGGTTTTCGACGCTGGCGACGATGAAAGCGCGCGAATAGATGCGCTGGCGCAGGCCGGTACCGATCTGGCTGGAGTTGGCGTAACCCATGAGGTTGAGCTCAACAACAGGACTGTAGCGGACGATCAGCGACTGGTTTGCACACTTCAAGACGACAGCAACAATGTTACCCAGTAATGTCCGCCTTTCCCACGCCAATCAGGTACTCATCGCCGCTGGCTGCAGCCGCCTCGGCAGCTTCCTTCAGCTCCCAAACGTGTGTCTGAGCATCTTCGCTGCTCTTCCAGGTGCTGGGCTGCTTCCAGTGCCAGTAGTCGACGGTAGGGACGCCAAATACCGAAACAAGCTCGAAGACGAAAAACAACGAAACAGTGGCAGCAATCAAAGCGAAAGTGATGTGGATGCGAGCCATTCTCAGGAAATCCTGACACCCGGAGTCGGGCGGCTGGTGTGGCGGAGGAGATGTACCCGCCTTGGGAGCCATGGCGACGGCGGGATGGGGGCGTTCATATACAGCAGATTGAGGACAGCCCCTGAACGGGCGTGTGATAGCGTTGAGCGAGGTGCTCCGTGACTCGTTTTCTTGTTTGGGTAGAGCATTGCGGGCTGTGGAGGGCAGGCCTGGCTGGGAGGTATTCGCGGAGCGCGCTGATTGGGCGGCGGATGACGTTGGTGCCGGAGGGGAGCGCGTGGGTCAAGGCACGGCGGACCGCAGCTGCGCGCCGCTTGGCCGAAACCCTGCACGCAAATCGGTCGGCTGGAAAGCTTCGCATCCACCACCACCCTGGTCGCTCTCTTTCAATTCTACGCGTGCCGCGTTAATATACTTCCTCCACCTGCTCCATCCAGCTGCGCCATCCGCTCCTCCAGCCCACCTCTCCGCCCGCCGCCCGCTGCTGCTAAGCCCTCCACGTCGCTATAATATTCCCCATTCTGCGCCTACCGCCTGCTGCTCCGCGCCTGCTATCTTGCCTCTAGCAACCAACGCCCCCCCGAAACCCCCGGCAATGCCTCTCATTCACGAGTCGCACGACTCACTACCATGTGCGTACCACACACCGCACCCCCCTACCTGCCTATCAGCCGACGTCTCTGTTTAGGGCCGCCCGCATGCATAGCCCACGCTCTCCACCTATCTATACTCTATCTGCTAACCGAACCGGAACCAGACGTCGACCTTCCGCTCACCGACACCGACCGCGCTGCCGCCCAAACCCTCATCGCCGCCGAGCTCGACCCTTCCGCCTCCACTGCTCTCCACCCATCCCTTCCTGGCTCGTATGAGCCCTCGTTCCCGGCCCTCATAACCGCTGAACACGCACGCCTGGCTGCCGGCACCGACAAAGAGCCCGGCTCGGGCGTCGACTTGTCGCGCTACGAGGCCCTCGACGCTCCCGACGATGCTTCGGACGCCGCTGCCTGGCGCGCGACGCTGCGTGCTGCCTACACCTCGTCGACCTTCCTGTCGCAGCGGCTGACGAACCTGTCGCTGCTCGAGCGCTACGGCAAGAACGCCTGGCTCGTCTCCAACTCGCAGCTCGAGGCCGTCCTGCGTGCGCTGGAGGCCGACCTGGCCCAGGCCAAGGACGACGTCGAGGCCGTCGAGGCTGCCCGCCGCCACGCCCAGGGTGCCGCCGCGCCGGAGCTGGCCTTGCTCGAGGAGGGCTGGCGTACCGGCGTCAAGAGGGTCGTCGAAACCGAGGCTGCAGCCGAAGGCTTGCGGCGCGAGATCCTGGAGAGGAAGAGGGCCATGGCGCAAGCGTAGCAATAGGTAAAAATCCGGCCATTGACACGGATCATGCGGATCAGTAAGGTTAGGTGTGACGATAAAAAAGGGAATCCCCCGGTTAGTCGGCATGCTTCAGTATATGCATTCCCGGGGCGAGTGTGCATGGCGTTATAGTGGCGTTGTGGGAAGATTAAAAAGGCTCCAGTAATTTCTGCGAGGTACCGCTGCACAAGCGTGGCACATAGATAGCCATCGGCTGCAAGATATCGAAGAATCCCCCGTTTGGTAGTCGGACGACCGGGGCTTGTCAGATTCAAGCATAATCCCGAGGCGTTATTGGTCGATATCTCCCAAACGCGTCACCCTCGTCGGCGCCAATCTCACTTTGATAAGGGTCGCGCACTTCCTTCCAAAATTTGAACGCCGAGCATGCCATTATGGGTCCCTACTAGACCGCTACAGATGTGGGGGAAAAAAAAAAAGTAAAGAAGTTAGCTCCTCGCGTCGAGCGAGCGGAATTTAGGTGATAGGCCTAGCAGTAGCAGCAGTGGAAAACGCCATTTCAAAACAATACACAACACCAAGCCTTCCGCATCCGTCTCCATTCTCCGATTCCCTCCTTCCAGAGCCTAGCCGAAAGATGTTCCCCCCAACCAGTGCCAATGTGCCTCCTTTGTCGTTCTCCTGTTTAATTCGTCACAACTCCTTGCTCGATACCGCGAGCGCGAGACTGAGAGCTCCGGATGTACCATTTGTGTCCTGCCGTACCGATCGTGGCCCTTCTTCGTTGTTGTCATTGTTTGTGTCCGACGAATTCCTCGACAAATTCCTGAGATCCCCCGATTTTTTGAATTTTGATTATGCCGACGTCGTCATTGGCTCCGATGTGAAGTGATGTTCTGACAGCGAATCCGCCTCGTCGAAGACGATGGGAAGCTTGCTCGGATCATTCCTACGCATGATGCCCTCCACGGGACCCAACAACCTCTGGAATCCGTCCTTGCCGAGCGTTGCAACCTTGATCTCCGTCGCGCTGACGACAGACGCCGCACGGGGGGCGTCGTTGAGCAGGGCCAGCTCACCAAAGTAGTCGCCCTTCGTGTAGCGCTTGACGGGCTTGTCAAAGCCACGCTTGTAAACCTGAGCATCGCCGGACTCCAGAATGTAGAACGACTCGCCCACGTCACCCTCCTCTATGATGGTTGTGCCGGCGGGGTACTTCTTGGTCTCGAGGGCGTCGGCGATCTTGGAGCGTTCGTACGACGTGAGCGACGAGAGGAGCGGGACCTCCTCGAGGAAGCCTTCGTACATGCGTCTCCGTTGGAAGGCGCTGTCCATCAGAATGCGGCGGAAGGTGACACGGTCAAGAGCCCACAGGGTCGACGGCTCCGAGGAGATGACGGTGGCAGCGCGGGGCGCGTTGTACATGAGGGCCAGCTCGCCGAAGGAGGCGCCCGGGCCGGCGCTGCCAACCTTGTGGCCGGCTCCATCGGGGCCGGCCTCGAGCTTTCCGGTGTCGCTCACGTAGTAGTCGAAGTGACCGGACTCGACCACGTAGAAGTAGTCGCCCACATCCCCCTGCACGATGACCTTGATGCCCTTGGTCGGGATGGGCTTCTCCTGGAGAGCGCCCAGGACCTGCAAGGTTTGTTCGTCATCGAGGTGGGAGAAGAGGAAGTTGCCGGCCACGGCGTTCCGCAGGCGCTGCTGCTGGTCGGCGGTCTTGGGGTGGTAGGGCGGCGACCAGTTCTCGTGCAGGGCAGAGGTGGGGTTGAGCGACTCGGCGGACACGGACGTGCGGCGGCCCATGTTGTAATTGTTCGGGAAGCTTTGGCTCTCCATTGCGGAAAAGCCGGAGTTGGAGGGCGTCGGGCTCGTCGACATCATGAAGCCGCCCTGGCCGAAGCCGCTGCCGAAGTTGCTGCCGAAGTTGCCAAAGTTGCCAAACGTCGAGCCCGAGTCCTGCTGCACGGCGGTGGGGCCCTGGTCCATGTTGCTGTTGATGGAGCGGGGGAATGACGAAGCAGTAGGCGAGGCCACGAGGTCGTTCTCGTCCTCCTCCTCAACGCTCTGCATGCCCAGCGGGGTGCTGGAGCGGGCGGGCGAGGTGCTTCTGAAGGGATTGCTGCCCGGGAAGCTGTTCTCCGCCGTCAGGCCTCCGCCGAGTTTGGCGCGCGCGGAATGCTCCTGGCTCAGCAGGAACTCGGCGCGCTGCGACTCGAGGCGGCGCAGGAAGAAGTTGGCGCAAAACTGCAGGATGTCCTGGGGCTGGTGCTTGAGGACTTCGCGATCGAGCGCGCTGATCTCGTTGGAGTAGTCGGGCGGCAGCGACATTGACGTGGTGGTGTGCGAGGCGGGCTGGTCGACGGGAAGAGAGGGGTCGCTGCTGCTGGGGCCAGGGTTGAGGTGGTGCTTGGGCTTTGACGTAAGGTAACTCAGCTGCGGCCAATGGTCGCGGGGCGCCCGGCGGGCAGAGGCGGGAGGCGGCAGGAGGGACGCTGCGTGGGCTGCGCGATGGAGAGGACGGCAGCTTGGGAGCGAGAGGGCAGGAATGGGGTTGGGAGCAGCGTTTGCAGGGTCAGGTCAGGATGGGAGCGATGGGAGTGTGTGATGGGGGAAGCGGGCGCGCGATGAACAAAAGCAGCGCAAGCCCAGGGCAGCAGCGATCTGAGCGCGAGCCGGGGTGCTGGCTCAGCACGCACGAGGTCCGGGACGCGGTTCTTGAGCGCTGACTGATGCGCGGCTTAGGCGCAATCGCAGAATAATGACACGGCGGCCAGAGCTGTCGCGCAGGCGTGAAAGGGGCAGCGTGAGGGCGCTGGGAGCGGCCTGGCCGGGCAGGGCGCGTGCGGGGGCTTTTGCGCACGCAGCGCCTTCTGCGGCCTTCTGGGTGTCTTCGAGAAGACGCCGGCGAACAACTTTATCACGCCGCCCACTGCACGACAGAGCGCCGGCGATTCGTGCAGGCCGGGCCTCCTGAGGCGAGAGACTGCTCTGCCCCTGTCTGCTCCTGAACCCAAACCTCTCCCGCTAGCTTCCGCGACTCGGGCAGCGCGGTGTTCATAGCTCTCTATCCACGCCCTCAGCCTAGCATCCTGCCGCCGCTCCAAGCCAGCCTCAGCCCGGTGACTCAATCAACCCGCAGCCCGCAGCCAACGAGCGCCCGCCCGCCCGCCAGCCCTGAGCCGCGCCGCCGCCCAGGCTGCGGTCTTTGTCTTCTGTCTCGCCCGCTTGCGGCGACCTCGCTGCCCCGTGAAACGAGCCGTGCTAGAGCCCGCCATGAGATCACCCCCGCGCGCCGTTGTCGCCGGCCCCGGAGACGCTGCCTCTCGCCTGCTGGCCCAACAGCCATTGACGCAGCGCCCGCCTGTCTCGCTTCCTGGTCGTGCATGTACACTGCTAGTCAGTCGCGATGGACGTGATCCACCGTAGCCGATGCTGCGGACCCACTGCGATTGGACCCCCCCTCCGCGCACATCCGTCTGCCGCAGCTTTATCGACAGGCAGATCGCGCTTCGGAGCTCGAGCTTCTTCTCCACAGGTCCGGCTTTCTGTGAAGGAGAGTTCGATCTAGTCTCTCATGTCGTTTCATACGCCACTGCAGCTCTTGCTCTTCCTGGCACCCAATTTTACGTCACCGGTGCGAGATCTACACCACCCTCGTACACTGACGGTGCTGCCCAACCGTCCGAGACCCCTTCGCTTGCTGCTGCGACAGACGGGGTAACCGCAGGCGAGCAGTGGTCGTCTCCGTGCGGACGTAAGAATCATTCAACACCAGCCAGAAAAGAAGTCCCCATTGTCCGGCAGTGTTCCAGTACAAGCTTCGCCCTGCTGCATGAAAAGTCATCTCTGATCGTCGTTTCACCTGTCAGAAGCCTCTGCTACCTGTCGATCATCGGCAGCCTGCATCGCTCCCTGCTCGTTGGCTGCTCCCCTCCGACTGACCACTATCCAGATAAGCTTTATCGGCACGACCATCCCGAAACGAATCGGGCACGCGATCTCACGTACTAATTTCCAGACTGCCCTGTCCCCGCTCGGCAGACTTCCCAGCGCCCCGGTGCCGGGGAGAGAAGGCCCTTTTCTTCAGCGCCGAATTAATCAAATTTCAGCGTGGCTCGACCGTCTTCATGGCTTGCCCAAGCACGAGCAAACAAGGTCACACGGGAAGACACATTCTTGCGAGCCCTCTCCCACCTCTTAGCCGTCAAAGCTCAAGCCTTTCACAAAAGTTTGCCAAGTTTGCTAGACGGGTTCGGATGGCTGTCGGCATATACACCTCGGGCTATCTACGTAGGACAGATGCTATTCCGCACAGACAAGGCTCGTGATGTCGGCATGATGAAAGCTACCAGACATGTCAGGTCCAAGACTACCTACGCAAACTCATTTCCGTGTTATGAGTCGGAGTAATCTGATGCGTGACTGCACCTGACTACATGTCTTAGCTGCAAAGCAAGAGCCGCATCTCACTCGATGATAACCTGCAGAGAAGGTGCCCGTATAGCCAACTATTCATTCCGATCGATACCCAATACGCTCTTTGAAATACGATGAAAGATTTTTTCTTTGCCTTTGTTCTCACGTTGTCACAATCCTTCCTTTTCGACGAGTGAACAAGACAGGCTCACTTGTGCTTTGAAGAGCAACAAAGAAAAGGGAGGCCAACATCGAAGATGATTCTATTTAAAGCACAGATAGAGAACATTCTATTGTTCAAACATTTGTTGTAAAGGCCATGGCTGGATCTGCAAGTGCTGATCATGGATATAGCCATCTCCACATTTCCAATCATAAAACTTAAAAGGAGAAGCAGCATCCCTATTTCGTAGGTTTTTTCAATTTTCCAGCTTTCATAGACACAAATCTCCAACGCCAAGTAATAATGCAACTTACGACTGCGTTTCTGGCGGCCACTGCCGCTGCCACCATGACCCTTGCCGCTCCACCAAAATTCCCCCCAGAGGTCTTCGAGAGCCCCGTTCTCGCTAACCTGACCACCGGATCAGTTAACGACAATACCGTTGCGCTTAACAGCAAGCGTGCCGAGCAAGCGAGCGCGACGTACTGCGAGCACAGCATGCACACGGCACCGTGCGCGTCATTTTCATTCATGGCCAACCAATGCTATAATCTGCCGCCATACTGGAACGACAAGCTGTCATCCATTTTCCCGACATCTAGAACAGACCGGTGTGACGTGTGGACAGATAGCTCGTGCACGGGCAGATCGCTCACAGTCACCTGGCCGGGAGTCAACAGATTGGCCGATAAGGACATGAACGACCAGGTCAGCAGCATTAGGTGCTACAAGTTCGGCTGGATGCGTGATTGATCATCTGTTTATACGGATATCTAGTTCTATATTCTCTTTCTTTTTCTTCTTAAAATACATTTAACTTTATTGATATAGTTTTTAGCTCGAAGCAAGATGTGCAGTGAAGTGGGTATCTCCTCTCAAGTGACAAACCTGTGGCAGTGAAATACAGGCAACATCCACTACTCATCAGCATCCTCCTGCCTTGCAGCAACAGCCTTCTTATCCAAGCCCTTTCGCTCAAGATACCGAGCGTTGATAACATCAACAGGTTCCATCCGCTCCTTCTTCATGACCGGGACATATTGCCCCATGAGCCTTGGGGTATCTCCGCCGTCAAACAGTCTCGAGCTCCTGTTGAAAGCGTGTCAGCCAATGTATAATAATGATCAATCACAGGGCGTAGGAGAAGGAAAATCGCGAGAAACTCACCTTAAACCCTTCCCCGTCTTCACCACCGTGCCCTCCTCACTGCCGTCCTGCGGTCCCTGAGCCGCCACCAGATCCAGAAGACTGCCCGCCAAAACCTCATCGATCCTCCTTCTGTGCCATACCTCCCACAAATCTGGGATCACACCGCCGTGACCGAACTTCTCCTCCAAGCCATTGCCTCTCGGCCCCTTGAATGCCCTCTCGTCGCCCACGTAGATCCAGTTCAGCGCGTCCGGCTGGCTCTGTTCGGGATGTCCTTCCTGCTCAGCGGGGAAGACGCAATCCCACAGGACGAGCGGCGTGTCGGTGGCCATCTCGTACTTTGGCTTCGTCGGGTTCTTCTGGACGTCGAGCAGCTCCTTGACGATCGTCGGCTTCTCCAGACCCTGCCCGACCAGGAACAACACGGCGATGAGGTGCCGGACCTGATGCCAAAGGAAGGCCGAGCCGTGAACGTTGAAGGTGAAGAGGCCCGGCCCGTTCTCGTCGTGATCGTCGCCGCCGCCGAGGACGACGGCTCCACGGTCTTCGGCTCCGAGGCCGGGAATCTGAAACTGGGGGTTCTGTGCATACTTGGCGAAACCGGACCCGCCATTCCAGCGGTCGATGGAGGTGTGGAATATGCGACGCTCGAAGTTGGTAATCTGCTTGGCCGGGTCGACCTTGCAGAAGTTGCGGAAGTCGTGGAGGCCCTCAAGGTAGCTCGCAGCCTCGCGCATAGCTGCGATATCGAGCCAGCCCTCGCGCATGCTCCTCTCCCCGCCGTTGTACACGCCTGCAGGGCCGGGGGTCGGCGCGAAGGCCGGGTTCGTGAAGAAGTACTTGTAGCGGCGCTCCTTGCAGTTGAACCTGGCCGAGAAACCCTCGCCCGGACTGGGGCACCAAGCTAGCACGCGGATATCGGGCGGAAGCACGTTGTTCAGGACACGGCAGTAGGGCATTTCGTCCTTGATGTCGTCAAACGGCGGGTCCTCGTACTCCTCCACCTCCTCCGGCGCGCCAGCTGCTCCCGTCTCGACGCCTTCCATAGCGTCCGCGCTCCCTTCCTGTGCCGCTGTGCCATCCTCCAGCTTCAGCTTCTTCTTGGGCTTGGGTTTCGGGCGGTTGCTGCGCACCCGGATGCCGATGACCTGGCCGAAGGCACTAACGCCTCTGTCAGTCCTCCCGCACTTGCTGTACTCGCAGCCCTCCCAGTTGATGTCATCCTCCTTCAACCCAGCCTTTGGCGTTGGCAGAATCAACCTCGTTTTCTTCAGCGCCTTCCACAGCTCCTCTTCGATCGTCGGCAGTGGCGTGGTGTTGTTCGCATGGTGCTCATAGCCGTTGTAATTGCTTCCAAGGTACGCAAACTTCAGGGCGACTAGGCGAGTCGTGTACTTGGAAGGATCAAACGGTTTGGGGGCGCCGCGGGGCTTCTTTGCGGGCCCGGCAGGGGGGGCGGGCTTCGTAGGCGCAGGCGTAGTCGTCGGCTGTGACGCCGTAGGGCTGGTGTAGGTGGCGTTCTGCTGCGCGAGCTTGTGCTCCAGCTCCGTCACGCGCGCAAGGCGTTGCTCAATCTCGGCACGGCGGGCAACAAACTCGTCGTCGGTCCAGGCGGTGGTGTTCATGGTCAGCGGTGCGGTCATTGCGGCGGCGGCGGGCGCGACGATCCGCGTCCCTGCAATATGACGCTGTTTCGCTCGTGCGTAGTGAGTGGCGGAATTGCTTAACGGGCGCTTGGACGAGGGGCAAATCGGGGTCTGGACGAAGCGTGACAGGGCGCGCTTCATGCTCCTCGCGCAGGGCTGAGGGGTGAAACTGGTAAATGCAACGAAAAAATTCGGGATGCAATGACGCGCTCGGCAGGATCTCGGGATCCGTTGCATGTGCCGGGCAGGGGGCTTGATGCCACAAGTGCCTTGAGAAATGTCAATATTTCGTATTCAAACCATGAGTGGCTGTGCGAAGCTGTCTAGGTATTGCATCAATGACGCCTAGCTACAGTCTCTCCCTGTACGCGGCACACAGGGTGCGTCTAGCTTGGCTTTCATCTTAGTTTCTTCACGCACGGTTGCTTGGTCCTGGCGTTCTGGGCTGCTCAGCCCTGTCATCAGGGTCTTCTTCCCTGTAGTCTTGTGACAGTTCTATGCTCATTCGGGAACGTAGGCCCGTCTCCCTCTCGTTGGATCCAACCCTGGTTCTCTAACCGTGCACTCATCAGTGCGGTGACGCTGTGGCGGAAGGCCGGTATCCGCGGAGTCGGGACATGTTTGAAGATCAACTGTAGTCTGACAATTTCCACCGACTGAAACCCCGTGCCGCCTTCCCCGTGCCTCGCCAACGATCTCGGTAGAAGTTTGGAGAAGCAGTGGAAGCGTGATTCTGGCCCTGAAACATCCTAGCTCGATTTGCCACGGTCAATGAAGACAAGACGGAGAGACCAGCTGTGGGTCTGTACTTGGTAGAGAGCCAGTCATACTTGCAACTGTTTGCCCGATCAGCAACTACCGAAACAGTAGGCTGCTGGAAGGATACGGCCGAGTGTTGACAGAAGTTTTTGTGGCGCCAAGGTGAGCAATCGCAATGACACCGTCTTGAGAAGGGTCCCGGAGTTGAATCAGGAGTTCGAGGTATCTGTGGCCTCGCCAATCGGCACAATTTTTCAATTTCACTGTCGGAGAAATTAAGAGACTGGTGAATTCACGCCATGTCAGACGACTTCTGCGGTTCTCGTGATTCAAACTCACCAGACACCAACGAGCCGATACCCTGCTCTCCGCAAGCTGTCAAGCCGGCTGTAATTGCACATAGCACGGCAATGTCGTAGTGTCACTAGCTCGAGTTTCTGAAGCTTTGATGTCGATCATGATGCCATTGCTCAAGATTTCGGCTCGTATAAGCATGCCTTCGTACCACGCCACACTTCCTCGAGTATCTGACGCTTCGGGAGGAGGTTCTGTGCGCAAAGTTAGCTAAGCTTCAGTATGTTGTGGAGCACCGATGCCGCCCTGGCCCAAACCGAGGAATGCCACATACCGGGAACACTACCACTGTATCCTCTTCTCCCTCCACCACAATACACAAATAGAACCTGACCTCAAATCCCTTGAACGCCTCGTGGATGAAGATATCCTGTATCGATGCCGTCGGAATGAATCTGGTCGTCGCCGTCGAAAGGTACGTCGGTGACGAACTAGACGTCTGCACGCCGAGGCCTCTCAGCACGAGCAGCGATTCCTCTGAAAAAAAAAAGTATTAGCACACCGGCTTCCTCTCTCCATTCGTCCCTCCGTTTGTGAAACCATACCGGTATATCCCCTCCTCACAACTCCCCACAGCCCGGCCAACCCCCCAACAACCAGCGCCCTCCAATCCATGCCCTCCGCCGCCCACGCTACCATGACCCCCACACGGTTCGTCAGCAGAGCCCTCTCCCAGTCGACACTGCCACCACTACTAGCAGCATCGTCATCGTTATCCGGTAGCGGGAAGTAGCTCCGCCACTTGGTCCAGAAGAGCGCGAGGATCAGAACGCCGAGGCCGAGGCGGACGGCGTGCGAGGAGTATAGCAGCGCCTTTTTGGGGACCGTGTCGGCGGACGGCCGTGTGGAGACGGTGAAGCAGACGGTGGTCGACGTCGGGCGCGAGACGTGGAGCTTGGGTGGGGCGCTGTTGGTGAGGAGGATCATGACTATTCACCTCCAAGTACCTTTCAGCGGCGAAAGCCGTAGTGCAGCGTACTTTTAAGCGATCGGAGGTGGTGTAGGTTGCGAGAGACAATGGTGAAAGTAAATAAAAGTAGGGCGCAGGGAGTTCTGCAGTTGAAGATCAACGCGACAGCTCTCAGCCCTATGGAGGCAGCTCCACAGCCAGCGATCCCTGCCTGTTTTTCCTGCGCAAAGTGACGTCCGAGCTTTCGAAGCTCTGTCACCGCAGCTGCGATCTCAAAACAAAAACAACCCGCCATTCACACATGCACCCATCTATTTTTCCATAACTCAAACGCACCCCAAGCCAAGCCCGGAGTAACGGAACCGTAACCCACCGCCCGCGATGCCCTCCCCATCGCCCACCCGCGAGCGGGAGGAGGACCGTCCCCGCAACCGATCCCGCGACCGCGACCGCGACCGTCCCCGCAAGACCGGTGGCGGCGGCTTCCGCTGGAAGGAGAAGCCATCGCGCGCCGTATTCGAAGAGGAGCGCGACCGTGATCGTGGCGGCGCCGGCGACGACAAGCTACAGCGCGGATACCGAGCCAACCGTAGCCCGCCGCGACGCCGCTATGACGACGATGACCGCCGCGACAGGCGTGACGACAGCAGGGGAGATCGCGATAGGGGAGACTACCGCCGTCGCAGCAGGAGTCCGCGCGACCGCGAGAGGAGGGATCGAAGGCGCGAGGAGAAGAGACGCGAGGTGGAAGACGACAGGCTGGGCGTAGCGGACAAGTTTGGTGGAGGGGCTGCCGCTGGTCCGCGTAAGGAGGGAAGGAAGGAGAAGAAGCCTCAGCCAAAGGTCGCGCCGACACAGGAGCCTATGATCATTGTGACCGTTAATGATCGGCTGGGTACGAAGGCTCAAATTCCATGCCTGGCTTCTGATCCGATCAGTACGTAACCTTTGAGACCCGTGACCCTTGGATGAATTTGGTTTGTTAACATTGATTTTTCAGAACTATTCAAGGCCCAAGTTGCCGCGCGCATCGGCCGCCAACCACATGAGATTATGCTGAAGAGGCAAGGAGAACGTCCGTTCAAGGACCAGCTGACTCTGGAGGACTACGGCGTCAGCAATGGAGTGCAACTGGACCTGTAAGCCCCCAATATGTCTGTTACTCGACCAAGGATACACTGACTTGTTAAATAGTGAGCTCGATACTGGCGATTAAACGTCTCAACACATGCAAGTTGGCTCTGGTTTCAGACTTTGATATTGGGATCCTGCTAGCCAGACTCGTGAAGTGCCATCCCATCATGATACCCAGGAGTCCATAACGATGTACATGAGTTAGTGGAAGTAGAATGAAGAGCAAATTGCAGGGTGGACATCAAGAAGAACAGTCGGGAAAGAGGCATGCAGCGGGGTTCTTGAAGAGCGTCAACAATGCAAAGACGTTCTGCAAACATGGTGAAAGAGGCCCCGTTCCTGCGGTGAAATAAACATGAGGAAATAAGAAAAGTGATTTCCGCCTAAGAATCCACGATGCGCCCTTGGTGCTATTGGGAGATCCTCAACGATACAGATGCCATGCTGGAGCGGAATGAGATACACCGGCCAGCATGAGCATTACGAAGCGCATGACAGATCTGAGGATCATGTAGTCAGCATTCGCATGATTGTTGGGATCCGACTACCCGCGTAAGTAGAACACGATATGCTCAGATGAGATGGGTTTACACTGAAGATCAACTTACGAGGCTCCAACCTTCAATGGACCAAGTTTCCGTAGCGCGCTAGAAGATCATCCGGGGAAGGCTGCTCGGCACCGGACACCATCAGCCTTTTCAGGTAGTCGGTATCGGCTGAAGTTAGCTGTTTGGTTTTCTTGTTCAACGACACAACACAGTTTACGAAGTTGCGCCCGGCTGCGATACGCTCCTTCGTGGCCTGTTGCTGCTCTTGGATACATCCACTGTGGAGGGACCACAGTTCCACCTTCTTGCTCCTCTTGAAGCGGATTCTAGCGGCCCGGTAAGCATTCTTGCGCTTCTCAAGACTCACTTCCATTTGGCGCGTCTGCGGTACGGATCGTTCCTTTGGCTGACTCTGGGTTGGTGGAGGTTCGATTTTGACTTCAACGTTGCCAAACATCCCACTGCTTGGTATGGTGAAGAGACCTCCTTGCGTCATCGTGTAAGTGACCACAACGTCTCTTGGTAGTCGAGGCTCAGAGTCGGCCATGCCCATGATCATATCAACGATATCCAGGCCTTGAGGTGCCTTGCGCTCTTCATTAAGAGCATCCTGAGCCTTTCGCTTCATCTTCTCGATATGATTTCGACGATGACCTTTCTGCGCAAGCCGACACACAAAGTCCTGGATTAAGACCTCCAAAACATCAATCCCGTGGTCATGGGCTCTGGCCATCCTCATCCTGGTAGCTTGATGAGAGCGATGGCCCTCGTCGGGGCCTATGACGGAGGCAACAGGAAGGGTGTAATTGTCACCCTTGGGAACCTTGTCCAGTTCAATATGCTCCGGGAGGTGCCTGTGTTTCAACCAGGTAGTCTGGTAGTTGTACTCGTAATACTTGTAAGCGTCGATTGGGTTGCCCCAAAGGGCATACACTACGAGTCGGCGGTCAGAAGCCTTCACAAACATGCCACACTGGATCTGGTAGCAAAAGCCGTCGACGATACGATCGATCTCTTGCAGGATGTCATGGCGATACGGTACTCCGTCGAAGAAGTCCGCCAACTCTTCGTCATAGGTGACGTCCAATCTCACCGGGATGTAGCACTGTGGAAGCGTAAAGAGCTGTACATCCGGAAGATAGCCTGGAACATAACGAGCAGGCTTCGTGTAGCCCTTCAGAAAGAACTTGTACGCGTCGAGGGGCCGGCGAGAGTTGAAGGTTTCAGCCCACTCAGACGAGTAATGGTAGAGCTCGGGATTGTTACGTAGGAGCAGGTCGATTTCATGCAGGAAGCCAACAGTGATGTGCCGGCGAGCGAGGTATCCCAGCAGCTCCGGATCGTCGCTGTTGGAAAGGCTTTGGAAAAGGCGAGCGGGACGGTTGGGCAGAGGCTTCTGGTTAATCATGCTGCCATGTGAGTACAGGTCGTCGTAGGATACGTGCAACCTTGTTGTCTGAGTCCCAGAGTCGTCGAACGGGGTGCTGCTGTACGATAATGCTGGCTCTGGCTGAGCAGGTGAGTCGTCGGGGAAGCGTCGGTGAGCCTGGCGCGCGCCCAGCAGCTCACCGTTGCTTCCGGTGACGACGCGGCGTACAGGCTGAGGCGGTGCTTCCTCTATATCATCGGGCCCCTGAAGTTGCAGGAGCCGGCTGGGGTGGAAAAGGCCATTCATGGTAGTGAGGGCAGAGTTCAAGGCAAGAGCCGAGAAGCAGGACGAAATGAGGGGGAGGAACACGACCGGGGGTAGAAAGAAGGTGGAGTGAAAGAGCGAAGTGTCGTGAGCGAAAGAAGAGAAGAAGTAGAGGGAGGGGGTGTTGTGAGGAAGGTACGACTGAACCCTGGAAAGCGAGCATTGGCAGCAGCAAAAGGAAGGAACGCCGTGCTGAGCGCGCCAGCTGCTGCTGCTGAATTTGGCCTGCCCAAAACAATTCCGCGAGAAATAGCATGGCCTATCGACGTGGCAGCCAAAGGCCGTGATCTGGAAGTCTACGTCTGCACTCGGATGCGTCAAGGAAGCGTGGCGGTTGGCCCAGGGAATTGAAAGAGGAAAATTCTCCGCAGCGCACTGTGACGGGAAACCGAAGACACGAGCGCTTTGAAACCCAGGTTTGTTCTGTTGCAGCGGGTCGCAAAGGAATTTGACTTCCCCGAATGCTCCCCAGATATTGCACCCTACTCACGTGGGCAACTGAATTCCAATGTCCGTATATCTACTGTGAGCAACTAAACAACAAGTGTTTGAATCGATATCTGTATCCAAATATTTCCGTCAACTACCAGTATATGAAGAGGACTCCACCTTACACATGCATCTGGGCATCTGTTTCAGCTACCCACGTGGGAAGAGTGCAGCTGAGGATCCGTCTGGACTTGATGAACGATGAACGCGAGAGCCGGAACCGTGAGACGGAAATCAGCCCACTACAGGCATGACAGCTTCATAGAATCAGCTAGGTCACCAGTAGGCCTTGCGAAGCTCTTCGAGGAAGATGCTCGCGTGGTCTGTTGTACGGTCCGACCTCGCGATGACAAGCACGATTGAAAAAGGTTGCCATAACAATAAGCCCATATCTACAAGCCCAAAACGCCGGGTCGCTGTCCGCAGGATATTTAGTTTCAACAAAGTAAGACTACACAGCCTCCGAGTGCTTGAGAATCAGAAGACACTGATGTAGTTTCCAATCCTCTCCTTCTGGTTCTGCGCAATGCACTCTGCTATCCAAGTAATGTTCCGGATTTCCTGCACAGACGTTAGCTTCTAATCATCAAAGCTGGCGGGAGTGGGAATGTACCTGCTCCTTGAGCTTCACCCAAGAGTAGACGACAGAGTGAGTGAACTGCCTCGTGAAAGCCAGCTTGGAGATCTCCATCTCCTTCTGGTAGAAGAGATCTTCCAAACTACGGCCTTCGGACGCGGAACCACCAGCCATGTTGCCCACGCCAGACCCACCGCCGCTCAGGCCAGTCTGGTCAAAGAAAGTCTTGTAATCCGAAATACCTTCAACGGCAATCCTAACTCCCTCGACATCATCCGCGCGAGAGAGCATCAGAGTGCCCTCGGGGTATAGGCGTCCAAAGTTGGGGTACAGCTTCTTCCTGTCTGCCTTGGACAGGTCGGTACCGAACGAGTTCAGCGTGATGTTGATGGCGCGCCTGTCGGCCTCGAACTGCAGGACTTCACTCATGACCTCAGCGGTAGGGCTGCCGGCAATTTCCTCGTGGGTGTTCACCCAGTTGTGGAAGTCCTCCAAGTAGTTCTTGTATAGAGTATTACGGATGATTTCAATGTTCAACTCGTCGAGGTCCTGGTGGCTCAGCGAGCCCTTGAAATAGGGCGCCAGCGGCGTCTCGATGAGGACAGAGTTGTACAACTCCTCGATGTTGGTCGCGACGCAAAGCACGGGCATGGTTTCAAACCATCCAAGCGGGTGACATCTCTCTAGCAGTTCCCTAGTATCGCGCTCGTGCAGGGTGCCGGTAATCAGCAACGCAACGTTGTCGATCATGTAACCGTAGGTCAGGTAGTCCATGAACTTGGACAACGAGCCGGTGGCATTGGCCTGGATGTAGCGGAACTCGGAAACGAGCTTCTCGGTAGTCTTGCTGGCGAGCGCGGATGTGGAAGGGTTGGGAGGGAGAGAAGCGAGGAAATCGCCATATGCGGGAGAGAGCTGAAGCTTGACATCTACGTTGGATCAGCAAGAGGCATCAAAGCTTTCGAGGGGCCGTCAGTACCGTCGATCGTCTCGCACTGGGTCAGGTTGCTGTAGTTCTGGCTGGTCAACAGCTGGTTGCGGTATCCACGCACGATACCCTCGATGTAGCTATGCTTCGGTCAGTCTTATCATCTCAGGTGCAAGAAGGGACGAAATACCCGTTCGCGACGTTGTAGAATAGACCCTCCATGTTGGTGATCGGCTGCGAGAAACCTGGTGATGGACCTGCAAGCTGTTGTCGTCAATGCCGGGGAGCTGCGCCAGCAGCCCGAGCTCGCGGCGCTGGATCAACCATTTTTCCACCGAGGCGGTCATGCGCATTCATCAAGCACCTAAACAACCGCCCAACCACACATGCGGTCCACTTTACTGAGTGGGGTCTCTATCTAGGATAGTGCGCTTCCACTCATATGAGCATTTTCTTTTCTCAAGCCTGGGCAGAGCTTAAGGAATCGTAGTTTGCGTTTCATTCATTTCCCCGACACCCCGACTATGAACACACCGAGCATTGCAATAATAAGAATGATCTACCGCGGAGAGACATGTACCAAGAAAATTGATTAGATCAAAAAAGTACACGTGTGGATAATTTAAGAGGCGAGTACTGTGTACGCGGTCAACAGCGAGCGGCGGCAGATCCTTGGACCCTGCGCTTCTTATCTCTTATCGTATGTATCGTGAATCGTCGCTCCGCAACACAACTCTCCGCAACATCCCTCTGTGTCCCCAGTATGGACCTCGACGTGCCGACTGTCACTATTCTTCTCCTTGGTGATGCAGAGGTCGGTAAGTCGACATTCCTCTCGTACGTCGTCCACGCCGCACCTTCAATCCTTCGCTACGACTAACGGCCATGCCTACGCGCAACACCAACAGACGGCTAACGCTGGGCCGCAATGTCCCCGCCGAACAATCGCCCGATGCTGCGCCCCCTCCGTACTCTCTCCCGGTCCTCCGCGATCTCGACCAGCCCTTCTCCTTCAACATCCGTCTCTACGCGAGACACTACCGCTATGAATTCTTCGACACCGCGTCACCCACAAACTATACCCTCTTGCAGCCAGACTTCATAATCCTTGCGTACGATATCTCGCGCCGCGATACGCTGAACTCGCTCAAAGTACACTGGGCGCCGCTGGTCAACGAGATGTACAACATCGGCGAGCAAATTCCGGTCATGGTTCTGGGCCTAAAGCGGGATCTGAGGAGAGAGTGGACCGAGGAGGAGAAAACAAGAGAGGGTTCGGACGGGAAGGGTCCCAGCGTTATGCCCCAGGAAGGCTTGGGCATCGCGCAGATGATGCGTGTGGATAGGTACGCCGAATGTAGCGCGTTGACGGGAGAGCTATGCACACAAGTTCTGGAAGATATTGCCAAGACGGCAGCAAAAACCACGACAGAAAAAGGTGGGCTGAGCGCTGGCGGATGTGTGATTATGTAGGATCAGGAGACGTTTGGATACATCAGGACGTTTGGCATACCCTTCTGTCAACAGACGGCATACCACATGGCAGTGCATTGTTTGAATCCTGAATTCCAGGTATGTTGTATTTCATTTTACTTGTTCCCTTATTTGCACATGATACTCGGAAGAGATAAGGTTTTTGGTGTCCTTCAGATACCGCGTATAAAACCTTAAACACTACAGAATCTATGTCGTCATACCTCTCGCCCCTTCGATTCTCAAAATACTGCTTGACCAGACTTCTGCGTCGCAGAACACTTTTGATTCATGTTACCTCCATAAACTTGGAAAAGAACGAGACACTATCTCCATTCAGCTCTTTTATCTCACTTTCCAGGTATCCCTCTTCACGATCAGCTGCATAGAAATATATGGAATCGAAAATCAAGATTTTGATCTTGAGCAACGACCAACAGGGGCCGCCATCTATACCAGAAAAGGGTCTAAGCCACTGTTCATCTGACCAAATGGCGTCTATCCTTGCGATAACAGGGAGCGCTCAGTAAGCTCTATTCCGGATGTGAGATGCCAATTTACTTAGCCCCACATAAGCTCTCGCGCGGGGTAATTCACCAGGCAACTAGAATACCTATGCTCTGCAGCAGATTCTCTCCGTCTGACGGACATCAACCAAAGGTTCACTTTCTACATATTTTGATACATCACTACGCGCCACCCCACCCATCACCAATCCGCAAAAGCAAGACTCCAACTCACTCCCTCCAGCCTTCAAGTCACCCCAAACTCTACAAACCAAACCCCTCGGCAATATGGACGAAAGCACTACCGCCCCCGCCGCCTCATTCACCACCACCACTACCACCACTGCTCCCCACACCCCCATCGCCACCGCCGCAACGGCCTTCCTCGCCAGCTACGCGCGGGCGATGCACCTCGCCGATCCCAGCACGTCGGCGACGAAGTCAACCAACATCCCGCTCATCGCGGCGGCGCTGGGCGCGCACTACGGCGCCGGGTGCACGGCCTACACGCTCAGCCACCGCGCCAGCCTCCCGTCGGCGGACGCGTGGGTGCCCGGCATCGCGACGCACCTGGAGCGCTTCGACCGGTGCGGGCTGGGCTACGACATCTTCCTCGCGCGGCACCGGGTCGAGCCCGTGAGCGAGGGCAGCGCCTTGTGCTGGGCGACGTGGCGGATCAGGCCGCGTGCGGGCTCCGAGACGGAGGGGTGGGAGTGGGAGAATGTTTATGCGTACAGGAGGGCGCCTACGGGTACGGTGGGGGGTGGTGGTGGTGGTGGTGGTGGTGGTGAGGCGGGACGGAAGATTGGTGGTGAGGGTGCCGACGCGTGGGAAAAGCCGGAGGGGTGGTGGGAGTTCATCGTGAGTGATAATGAAATTTCGGGCCTTTTGGCAAGGGTGCCGAATTTCATGGAGCTCTGAAGGTTGCGTGCAGGTTCCAGTGTGGAATATTGGGCGGGGGGGAGGTGGTATGAGCTTTTCATTGGTACGGATCTATATCTATTTCGCGCTCCCAAGACTTTACAGGCAGAAAGCAACCTTGACGCCGGGGAATCTACAATTTTCAAACACGGGTGCGGATGTCGTGGGTATATCGAAAGGTCTTATGCGAAAACGAAATGTGATACTCATGCGCGGACAATTTTACCTGCTTTCCTTGCTCTCTCCACCTCCAGCGCTCGCCCAACCTTGGCTTCCGCCCTGCGCATGTTCTCGTCGTCGTTAGAGTCGACTGCTTGCTTCTCTGCGAGCTCGGCCTCGCAGCTCCAACACATGCACGGGTCGTAGTCCTGTCCGAACTCTTGCTTGTACAGTTTCTCGGCTTTGGCGAAGCCGCCCGTCACGGCAGCGTACTTGGCCATACCGTCGTCGTAGTTGATAAAGCGACCGGCAATCTCGGTTGTGGATACGGCGTACCTCGTCGGCGAGCACTGGTGCGTCCTCCAGGCCAGCTCGATGGCGCTCGTCGGCAGCAGCTCACCAGAGTTCGGATGCAGGTTTCGCAGCTGCAGAAACTGGCGGTAGCGTGCTATCGCTCGTGTGAGCGTAAAGGCAGGGTGAGGACTGCGCAGCCAGCCGGCTTGGTTCATCTTGTCCCAGAAGTTCTCCTGGCTCTGGACCACTGGCTTGAGCGTCTTGATGGCGAAGTTCCACATGGCATAGTCGCGCATGAGCTGCGAGAAATCGCTGGGCCGGGCATCCAGCTCCTTCGTGTTGAACTTCTTGGCTCCGGGAAGCTGGGACAGGGCGAAGCGGTGAAGGTACATCCGTGAGAGGCGGTCGTGCGCACTGACATCGGTCAAATGCGCGTAGAGGTCTGCATCGAGGCCGGTCTTCTCGTGAAAATAGCGCTCAGCTTCTTTGGGAAGGTTGTAGGTGCTGTCATAAGGATCGATGATGGAATGCAGCAGTTCCCAGGGAAACTCCATGGCAGAAACGTCCCACTCCTTAATTGAGTCCTGGCACATGTTCCTATAGTGGTCGGGCGAGAATAATTGGGTTATCCAGATCATGAGCACATCAAGCGGAGGGAAGGTTCTCAGGGTCATCTCCGGCTTGGATTTGCCCTCGTTCGTTTCACGCAGAATCTCAGGGAGCACATCCCACCACTTCTTAAATCGAATGACAGCAAGAGAAACGAACGTGTCCCACTTGGCGCGAGAGAGTTGGTCTCGCTTCTCGCTGTTGGCCAAGGCCAAGGCAAAGTACTTGCTCAGGCCGAGCGAGCGGGTGAGCTTTTTCGACTTCAAGCATTTTGCTTTCATGACGGAAAAGGCCTCGAGCAGCTGCAGATGGACGGCGCACTCCGACACCCACGGGAGCGCCTTCTCGGGATCGGCTGCAGCGGATTCCGGGCGGCCAAGCGGCACGAAAAGGGATGCAGGGAGGATTTCATCTTCTGTTACACGGACGCTCGACAGCGTGCTGGCAGGGGTAGGGAATGCTCCAAAACACGTGCAGCCGGCATCATCCTCGGTCCTGGAGTTTGGTCAGTCGACAGCGGGCGAGCAAGGGCTTGAGAAGATTGCGTACGGAGAAGCGAGGTGGAGGCCGTGTCTGGGCATTTTAGGCGGTTGGCTATTGGCAATTTGTACGATAGCAGGCCTCGTATTGGGCAAGGGTGTTGTGTATGTCTGGCAGGTCTGGGTGCGGCTCTTTTCTTACTCGTGGAGAAGGCGAGAGGCCAGAATCACGAAGGTTGCGGCGGCGGGGGCACACGGGGACCTTAATGAGCCGGCGCGCGGGGCGCGCTCATGATCAGCTTGTCGGCACCGAAGCGGCCCCAGTGGCTGAGCAGGTGATCCACTGGGCGCTGCCCAGTACGAGCGGCGGGTTGGTGTGCGCCAAGAATGGGACAAGAATGGGCGACCAACTGAGTGACAATAAGCTTCATGTCGAAGAGGCGCCACAGTGCGAGATGCGCACGCGCTACAAGATGCTGCGGGAGGAGGCAGAGTCGTGAAACGGCGCGGCGGCTGAGTGGGTCCGCCGCCCAAACCTTAGGCAGGCCTCCTTTCGTCATCGCCAACTCTACTCTCGCTCCGCCGCGCATTGGCCTGTTTCTGCTTCCCACGGCATTCCACCATGGCGTGTTTCGATCCCAAGACTCTGTCGCGCAGACACGGCGATATGATTACGATTGTTTCAGGTTCAGATCGAATGCAGCGCGTGGAAACCCATTCGGCCCTTCGACATCTCAGCGTCTTGTTTCTGTTTTTAACGGCGCAAATCGCTCCCGATATGGGGTGTGAACAACAAAGGTAGCCGAGCACTAGGACCTAGTCTGGCTTGAAATCAGCGGCTCATCGATGGCTGACGCTACATGAGCTCAGGGTTCTTGCTCTTCACAAGGATGCCAGCAGCAGGTCGTCCCCCTTCCAACGAGCGTCCTCTTCGAGTGACCTTCCAAATCACACTGTAAATGGATCTGACTACTTTCGAGCCTCTTCAGAGAAGTTCGGCGCTGCAAGAAAGTTTTCACGGCACATGGCCCGTTGTGCATACACAGTGCACCACCTTTTCATCGAGGATGGTTTGGACAGCGGACAACTTCAGGACCCGCAAGCTTTTGGCACATTTCGAACGTCTCCTCACAAAATCCGGCCTATGATTATGCGCTTCTCGACAGCTCACGCGAATCCCTGTGCCATGCGTGGACGGCTCTTGAGGACGGGGAAATAAAATGAGCTCGCCTGCCCGAATTTCCGCCCTGTCCGCAATCGGCGTTTGGAGTGTGTAAAGCCATGACACAACACGATAGGCATGGCCATGCTCCAACGGATGAGTTGTCCTTCATGGAGACTTGTGCCCCGATTCCTCCTCGACCGGCATAAATCCGTGGGATATTCATTCAAACGGGCGGTGTAACGAACAGTTCGCGATCGACCTTCCCAAGTCGTTGGGACATTCTATTCAGGGGCCACGTCTAGCGATACGAGAGTCAATCAGGACATGTCACCCTATAGGAAGCTCGAATGAATGAGAGAGCAGGGTCGTAAGTGATCTGGAAGGCGGAAAAAAAAAAAAAGAAAGTGAGGTGAGCGGAAGGAGAGCGGAAACAAGCCGTGCCGTGCCTACCGCTTATAAAGCTGGGCGCCTCGGCACATTATCGCGTTTAATGCCTGAAGTGGAGCATGATATGCGTGATTTGACCACTCTGGGGAAGATGTCTTTGCCAGTGAGGCAGCCTAAAACTCCTGACGCCATTTGCGAGACCGGCAATCGGCAGCAGAGTCAGCGTACGGATCCACCCGTCTATTCGATCACCCTTCATCCAGGCACACAGCGGACCAAGCTTCGGTATATTGCACGTTCCTATACTCCGGAAGGCAGAGCCGTCAAAACAGGCACCGTTTCGAGTCAGATCTGCTCCGAAGAATTCCCGGATACTGCAGGCCAAGGAAGCCCTGTGCCCGTCCCGCCATTGCATCTCTGCTGGCAAGAAGGAGGCGGCCGGAAAGCAAGCAGGCGGCTGTACGCTTACGCATGCACGTCACGCGGCGTACACTTCCCCGGCTTCTCCGCAGCGCGCTTCGTTTGCTAAAGACCGCCGGGGCTTTTGCGGGGTTGCCCCACGACTCAGTTTCAACGTCCAACGAGGGAAGGTGCCCCTGCCAAGTTGCGAAACAACCACTCACGCAGCTTGGCTTTCGCCGGATCACGCATCCCGATCGGTCATGGTATGCACTAGCCCCAAGCCCTGTTGCTGCGCGGGGCCTCCCGGTCAATCTGTTCGGCACTTGCTAGCCATACTGCATGAACCATGGAGAAGTACCGGAAAAGCGATCTTCAGGGACCTTATTTATACCATGCTCTGCTCCTCTTTCCTTCTTTGCCTACGCCAATAAGCTCCTATTCTCTCTTCTTCCTTGGCTGACGACTCGTCTACCTTGCTCGCAGGCACTAGTCGACCAAGCCGTCATGAGGCTCTCCGAGGGCGCCGCCTGGGCCATGGCCCTTACCGCTGGAGCCAACGCCCAGAACTCGTCATTCGCTCAACAGTGCTCGTCGCTCGACCTCTCTTCGGTCCTGCCCAATGCTACTGTCTGGTTCTCTGATTTTGTCGCTGGCGGCACCAACATTACTTTCCCCGACAACGATCCGAGGTAATTGAGCTCCATCAGCTATCGCCCAATGATATTCTGACTTGCCTCCCTAGCTGTGGACGTCCTGCCCAAGTCGTCCAAAATGACTTGTGTCGCGTGGCTCTGCGCGTCCCTACCACCAACCAAAGCGAGATTAGCGTCGAAGCCTGGCTTCCTGCCAACTGGACCGGCCGCTTCTTGAGCACCGGCAATGGCGGTGTGTCTGGCTGCATCCAGTACGAGGACATGGCCTATGCTGCCGACCTTGGATTTGCCACTGTCAGTGGTAACAACGGTCACAATGGCACCCGTGGCATTGCCTTTGGCGAGAACGATGACGTCGTCCTCGACTTTGCCTGGCGCTCTGTCCACACTGGTGTTGTTGTTGGCAAGAAGATTTCGAACGCCTTTTACGGGAAGGACTACACCAAGTCTTACTACCTGGGCTGCTCTACCGGCGGTCGTCAAGGTTTCAAGTCGGCCCAAAGCTTCCCTGACGACTTCGATGGCGTTGTTGCTGGTGCCCCTGCCTTCTCCTTCGTCAATCTGACTTCGTGGAGCGGCCATTTCTACACTATACTTGGAGGAAATGACACCGACCGCTTTGTTCCCACGCCTTTGTGGACGAAGATCCACGAGGACATCCTTGACCAGGTCAGTCATGGCTCGTATAGTTGAGGAGAATGAGCTAACAAGACACAGTGTGACGGCCTTGACGGCGTTGTTGACGGCATCATTGAGGACCCAGATCTCTGCCAGTACCGCCCCGAGGCTCTCCTTTGCGCCTCCAACGCCACCGACACCTCGAGCTGTTTGACCGGCCCCCAGGCCGATGCCGTCCGCCAGATCTTCTCGCCTCTCTACGGCGTCGATGGCTCCCTCGTCTACCCGCGCATGCAGCCCGGCAGCGAGATCCTCGCCGCCAACATCCTGTACGGCGGCAATGACTTCATCTATACGACCGACTGGTTCCGCTACGCCGTCTACCGTGACCCGTCGTGGGATCCGGCCACGCTCTCTCCCGCAGACATGGCCACGGCCGCAGCCCAGAACCCGGGCAACATCCAGACGTGGGACGATCTGAGCGCCTTCCACGCCAAGGGCGGCAAGCTGCTGCACTACCACGGCCTGATGGACGCCATCATCTCGTCGGACAACAGCCCGCGCTACTACAACCACGTCTCGCGCACCATGGGGCTCAACTCGGCCGAGCTGGACGAGTTCTACCGCTTCTTCCGCATCTCCGGCATGGGCCACTGCAGCGGCGGCGACGGCGCCTTCGCCATCGGTAACGGCCTCGACACCCTCGCCAGCCTCGACCCCGACCACAACGTCCTCATGGCCATGGTGCGCTGGGTCGAAGAGGGCGTCGCGCCCGAGAAGATCGTCGGCACCAAGTGGGTCAACGGCACCGAGGATCTCGGTGTCGAGTACACGCGCGCCCATTGCAAGTACCCTGCCAGGAACGTCTACAAGGGCACCGGCGATGGTTCGGATGCTGAGGGCTGGGAGTGCGTTGTTTAAGTAAAAAAATGTATGAGATTTCTGGGGGGAGCTGATGGAGAGAGAGCTGCTTGGGGTCATGTAAATATGATGTTCTTGTTCATGAGTAATGGTAAAGGGCTCACGGAGACTTTGACGTACATACTGAACGTGAGGAATGATTGCCTTCGACAATGTGATTAGCACCCGCACCAAAGTTTGAAGTGACTCTCTGCAGATATTCCGATTGTGATATTACTGAATGGACAGATAGTATGCAGACATAAGATGGTTTTTTACAACAGCGAACGTATTACTTGTGGTAGTAGCAACACGCAGGGATAGTGCAAGATGCCCTTGGGAGAACCTCAATATGTCAATAGCTCAATTGAAGACTGATTCTATCCTTCTATTTCATATCGTGGCATGATGCCGATATTGATCCTCTATCCCCTATTGTAGCTCTATGTGGTCTAAATCTATCCAAGCTCTACTTTCTCTATCCCTCGCGTCTACCCCTCTTTCTTTCTAATCTCTAAGTAACGAAACAAAAAGGGGGTGAGTCAAAAGACAAAAAAAAAATCTCTACATCCACCCAATCCTATACAACTTATAATACCCCTCATCCCCCCGCCCCACGCCGCTCCTCTTCTCCAGCCTCTCGACGCCCAAGATACCCAGCCTCCTCGCCCCGCTGCCGCCGCCGTCGGCGGACCGCGGACACGCGTCGGGGTCGGCGAAGGCGGCCTCGACCGTGTCGACGAGCGGGGCGAAGCGGTTGGACTTGGGGCGCGCGGTGGCGATGAGCCAGAAGACGCTGCTGCCGGCCGAGGAGCAGTCCAGCATGCGGCCGGCGCAGTCGCGCAGCCACACGGCGTGCTCGGGCGCGTAGACGACGTCGGCGGCGACGAGGAGGCGGGCGGGCACGTCGAGGGGCGCCTGCGAGAGCGCTGGCGAGGGGTCGGACCAGTCGAGGAGGCGGGTCTGCACCGGCGCGGGCGTCTCGTCGTCGTTTAGTTGAGAGGAGGAGGAGGAGGGGGAGGAGGACCGGGAGGAAGGGGACGAAGAAGCTGGGAAGTTTGTGGCTATGTTGGCCTTGAGGTTCTCCAGCACGGCCGGGTGGTAGTCGGTGGCGACGATGGTCGGCGTCGATTGTTGCTGTCCGGCGTAGAGGTGCGGCAGCAGTTTCGCGAGCATGAGGCTGACCAGGCCGGTCCCTGCTCCCAGCTCGACGATGGTGGGCGAAGGGCCGAGCTGGGACGGCTCCAGGCCGAAGCGCGCGGGCGAGGCGCACATCATGTCGGAAAGGACGATGGAAGCGCCCCAGCTCTGCAGGCCGACGTCGGTGTGATCGGTGCCGGAGAGCGGAGCGTCGTTCAGGCGCACTTCGATCTCGCTCGGCGCGGGGGCCGGGAGAGGAGCCAAGGAAAACGAGAAGTTGCGAGTGATGCCGTCGTCCGCATCGTCGTCCTCTTTCACGTCGTCATTGAAGGAGGCGAGCACAAAGGCAGCCTCGTCAATTAGCTTCATCCGCGTATCTTCGTCAATCGAGTCCAGCTCTTCGGCCCGCGCGATGAAGGCCGTCAGCCAGCGCACCGTGAAGTTGCGCTCGAACGCATCCGCACGGAGGCTGGCGAGGGCATCTTCTTCGTCGTCGTCCTCGTTGTTTGAGGCGTAACCAGAATCGGCAGGCGTGGGTGGGACGCTCAGTAGTCTCTTCGGCTCCCCATGGGGTTTGAACGCTCGGGGCAGGCGAAGCGGGCAGTAGATATAGTGCAGGTTGCCCAAGGCCGATGAGATTTGCTGCTCGCTGAGTGTGTGCAGCGACCGTACAGGAGGCAGGCTGCTGGTGGGAGGTAGGCAGTGACCTGGATAGCTCATCGGATAATTTGTCTTTCTTTCAACAGGCGCTGTAGGTGATGCTGTACAAAGGAGAAAGGGGAACTATGAATGGAAAAGAAAAAAAAAACCGAGAACAACCGAGCCTAGAGGCCGAGGCCGATTAGCGCCGTATAGGTACAATTCAAAATTAGCATCTCTTGTACTGGGCAATAGTCCTAAACGGACGGCTTGTCAAATAACAGACTGCAGCCAATAGCTGCGCCTGCCGCATTCTGCGCTCATTGCGTCAAGGGTGTGGCTGCGCATGCCTGCAAAGTACGCCAGAGCGGAACTTCACGATAGGAGCCGTGAGCGGTGAGGTTGCTTACAATAGGGAGTTGATAGGGCGGCCTTGCCACGAGGCGGCTAAATTTGACAACGCTAGCCTGTTCTAGAATGCCAGCCGACACGTCTCGTGAATGACCCCGGTACCCCCGGTGCCTTTGCCGACGTCTACTGTGTACATGAACTACAAAACCGATCTACGCCATCTTTTCTCCATGCACCGTTGTTGAACCTCAATTCGCAGCGCATCGTCGAGAATTCGCCGCCCGACCAGGCATTACAAGTTTCCTCATCGGGTTGTCACGATACAGCTTTGGGTGTTGATCACAAAGGCACCAAGCACATTACGCTAACCGCGTACATTTCCAGGTTATCTACAAGATTGGGATTGGTGCCCTTCCACGCCCCTGCCTCCATCTTCCCCCCAGCACAATCAGCAGAGCCTCGAACACCTCTCTTTCCCCCCTTCCAGTCGCCTCCATCCTCGAGCTCCTTCCGCCCCGCCAGTCCCCAGAGTCTCAATAGCCCAGCCCTTTCCATCCGCTGCACTGGGACGCACAACCTCCAGCTCAACGAACTCGTTAGCTCCAGCCGGACCCGACAGCGCAAAGTACACCTGCCAGCGACCCCAAGAGGGGTCAAGCACGGCCAGGTAACAGCGATCGTCGGCGGGGGGAGCTAACTTCATCGAACGGAGCAGGGAGGGTGCATCCGAAGTGCCAAACTTCCATCTTCCATCTTACCCACACAAGGCTGCGCAAGTCCACTCAATGAGCGACAGCGTCACCTTGGTGCGGGCTCAACTTCAGACGTCAGACGCGGTAGAAAGGTGCTGTGCTAGAAAGATCTCGTGAGAAAGGCGGTTAGGTTGGTCTCGGATCCGGTCTTGACCTTCCGGGGGAAAAGAAAGGGACGAAGATACCGATCGGTTTGGGGAGAGAGAAGGAGCGAGGCGCTTCCGGGCACCAAGAGCCCGAAAGTAAAAACAAAAGAAGGGACAAGAGCCGCAGCTGGGTTAAACAGCAGGACTGTCCACCAAAAATAAAGAAAAAGAATAGAAGCAAAAAGAAAACCAAACCCAATGCCAAACCTGCCGGTATTAACTTTTTCTGAATTTTCGCCGTCGCCATGCAGAGTAGGAACCGTTCCTCGTGATTGCTGTTTTCCCATCCGTAAACCCCGTAAACTCCGTAAAATACATGCAATTGGTGAGAGGTTTAGAAGCCACGAGCGCGAAGCTGCTGGACCTGACGGTCGTACTCCGCAAACTCCTTCTCGTCACGCTCCTTCCTCTCATTCTCATCTTCGGCCTTCGCCATCAAGAAGAAGGCCTCCTCCAAGGAACCGTACTTCTCCTTAGCCTCCTCGGCGAGTGAGTCGTAAATGCTGAACGACTCGGCGTCGACGTTGCCGGCCGGCGTGCTCATGCCCTGCGTGATGAGGGACGACTCCATGTTGTTCTCGACATCAGGGCTCGACGGAGCACCCGGAGACGACGAAACACCGCTGACGTACTGGAGACGCGATCCCGTCTTGGGCTTGTGCTTCTCGGCTAGCTCGCGCTGGCGTGCCAGGGCAGCGCTGTGACCTGCCTTCGGAGTAGCACCGGAAACCGCAGCCAGCGCCTTGGGAATGGCATTGTCGTTGGTGGCAGGCTTGCTTTGAGGGAGCTGGGCATGGGCCGGCACAGGAGGCGGGGGAGGCTTCATGTTGTCCGACTTGTTGGTAGGCTCAGCGGCGGAGGCCTTGGCAGAAGGAGGAGTGGAGACCGGGGGGTTGCGCTCAGGCGAGATGGGCTCCTCCAAGTCGTCGGACATGATCGAAGAGTCGTCGCTATCATACTCTGGGGCACTGAAGCTGCCGCTGCCTGCAATGTGGCCAAACTTGCGCTGGGCCTTCTCCAAGAGCTGACGCTCTTCGTCGGTGATGCTTTCACCATTCTTCTCCTTCTTGACGATTTCCTCGGCCCGAGCCTTGAGCTCGGCAGAATCCATCTTGCCATCCTTCTTGGGAGAACTTTGCTGTTGGAGTTGCTGCTCCGACTTCCTGAATACGTTCTCAGGCTTGTAGCCAGGATCTCCAGGCATGGCCATGAGAGACCCATTGTAGATGGTCGATGGCGATGACTTCTTGATGTGAGGAGAAGTCTTGTTGCCCGTGCCAAGGCTGTCGCGAAGCGGGCTCTTGCTGAAGCTGTTCTCCTGGTGCATGACGCGGAGATCGTGGTTGGCCTGCAGCGGGTCTTCGTAACCGTCCTTTATAACAGCCATGCGGTAGCCATTGCGCGGGCGCTTCAAGCTCGGAGGCGTGTGGTCCATGGGAAGGTGAACGAAGTCATACTCGTCATCACTCGAGTCATCGGCCGGAGACGGCATCTTGGTTCGGCGCCTCTTCACGCGGGCGTCGGGGGTTGGTTCCTCGTAGTTGAAGTACTCGTCGACCATTCCGAAGCTACCCTTCTCACCAGGACGACGAGCGGGGATGACGGTCGGGCTGGAGCGGCGCCGCTTCTGACCCGGAATCTGCTCCGCTTCCTTCTGCTCCTTCAGCTTCTGCAGCTCGGTCTGGCGGCGCATTTCCTCGATTTCGCGTTCCCTCTCACGCAGCTGGGCCTCAAGCTGGTTAATGCGCTGGCGTTCCTGGTTTTTCTCCGCGATGCCATGCCTCTTATCGGCGTTAGTCTCACGTGGAGTGTAGCGAGCGTTCCTGTTACGAGTCCTTCGCTCCTGCGCGGCATTACTGGGCGAAGCAATGGTCGGAGATTCCGGGGACATCGCCACAGGTGACTGAGACTCCATAGCTGCTGGGGTGCGGGTCAAGAGCTTCTTCACGGTCGAGAACGGGTTGAAGAAAAGGTTGGTAAAGCCGAAGGAACGCGCGGTAGTGGGGGCTTCCAGTTGCAGAGGCGCCGCTTCGGGTGTTTGAGGACGCTCCACTTCGTCATCAGCCATGTCTTCCTCGGTCTCCGAAGCGTCATGCTCAGTCTCCTCAGCGACCATTTCGACGTCGCCGCCCATGGCTTCATCCGCATCGGAGCTTGCAGTGTCATGTTCCACGATATCATCATTCTCCGCCATGGCGGTATCCTCGCGTTCAGAGATTTCTTCCATGCTTGCGCCGGGATCGCGATAGATACGAGGTTCCTGCTGGACTTCGGCGAACCAATCGTCAGGATCCTTGGGATCGTTCTCGTTTTCAATGATGCTCAGAGGGGTGGCATCTTTAAGGTTCTTCTTGGAGCGGGTCTGGCGAGTCTTGGTGTTGATGTTCTCAGACACTGGAGCAAGGGGAGATGCGATGCCGGCTCTCAGAGCCGCACGAGTGCGGCGAGCGGGTGCCGGGCGAGCGGGGGTTGCGGCGGCGTCCTCTTCTTCAACGTGCTGCTCGAGGGCCTTCTTCGCGGTAGCGGAAGTCTTCGTGGCAGGCTTGCGCGCGCGTGACTTGGTGACTTTGTTCTTCGCGTTGCGATCGACGGTGGGCTGACGCCTCGAACGCTTACCCGTAGCCTTTCGTGCCGGCGCGGTGTTGTCTGAGTCTTCGGATGTGGTGTTGTTGTGGGTGGCCGAAGCCGTGGTTGCGGGGAGCGAAGCCTTGGATGACGAGGCCGCAGTCGTGGATGTCGGGACGGAAGCCTTGTCAGATGCCTTGGCCGCGGCGGAAGGCTTGGTCTTGCCAGTTGTCTTTTTGGCGGTTGGTGCCTTCTGGGCAGCGGCGGGAGTCGGGTCAATGGGGGGGACCGCGTTGTCGGCGGGCTGAGATGATGATGAAGTAGGGTTGTTGTTGTTGGAAGTCGCGTCTTTCTCCTTGAGCTTGGAGCGCGTGCGACGGGCAGGCGGGCTGGAGACAGCCGGGGCGGCCTTGGAGTTGCGGGTCGCGCGTGCCATGGTGCAAGGACCGCGACGAATGCCAAGCGGGTGATGAAAAGGTCGAAGTAAGGGTGGGTAGGACGCGCGCAGGAGGCGGGTGGTGTGCGGGGACGCGCGCGCGAACAGGAGGTGCGCAGAGCGACTTGCGGCCGGTCGCGACGCGTCGCGTGTGCACTACGGCGGTCCGAGCGGTCGCAAAAGTCGATTTGGACGTGCTGCGCGGTCGCGACGATGAGGCGTGGGGTTGGTAGTGATGGGGTTCTCGAAACGCTGCGGAGCGAACGTCAACGCGACGTTCAAAAGTTGTCCGGGCCCATGCCTCGCTAAAGTCCGACCAAGCAGGGATTTCACTTGGCGCGCCAACCGAAATAAGTAACCTACCTGGGTGCAAGCGAGATCTGGGTAGCCAAGCGATCACAGCGATGCGCGTTGTGCGGTCGAGAGAGTGATGATGGAAAGGATGCGGAGGAGGCGAGACGCCGGTGAATGTTCTTTTTGTTGTGGGTGCGCGGGTGGTGGTCAGTTGCCTCGAGCGGGCAGGCACGCCAGCCCGGCAACGCGTTGCTATGGGAGGTCAACTACGTCGAGTCTGTCTGAACGAACTAGAAGACGGAAGACAGTGGCTATGTCTGACACATAGTCTACGCGCTGCAAATTGCCGGAAACTGCTCTCTGGCTTGCGGATAGTCCCTGCGCCGCCGTTACAAGATGAGCTGCTATGCGCTTGTGTAGATGAAGGACCTGGCGCAGTGACGCAATCCAGTCCCAGGCATTCAGATACGCGCTCGAGACCACAGTCGAGCCGAGGGGCCAGGTCCAACGACCTCACAACCGGACCAACCGACTTCAAACGCTACATGAACAGCAGGCGCTTTGCCCAGACCAAAGCCTTCTGCACTGTTCGCTCCATCCTCGTGTGCTTAGTATGACTGTTTCGAGCCATTGCATGTCAGTTGGATCAGATCTCGCGACAACTCGTCAAGAGATAATTGCATGCAAGGAAAGACGAGGGAAAGCACTTCTCCTTCTACGACTATCCACTTTCAGGGCGACAAGTTCTAGCTTCTATCAATCTATTCGCTGCATCTAGCAAAGCCTACCTCGGTCGGTGCTCCCGTAAATCCAAATGCGAGAGCAAGTAAAACACGTTTTCGGAGATTGGTTATGCTACCTGGCGCGGACAGCTGGCCGCAAGATAAAGCTGCGTCATCTCTTGTAGAAGCCTTGTACACAAACCAAACCTAGAAGTTGAGACTATCAATAAAGAGCTTACCGTCCAATCAAGGCAAATTTAGAGCATCAAATTTCAAATCCCCCCAAAACGCCTCGGGTCATGCAGAACAACGTTGTACAAGCAGTCCCGGCTCGCGCCCGTTCCTGGTTCTAAGATCGCCGGCAATCCGCTTAATCGTAGTTGAAAAGCACACTGATACTCTCGCCATGGTGCACGCGGCGAATTGCCTAGTCACATTAGTATTGAACATCACCATACGGCAAAACAAGCATACCTCCGCGAAAACACTGCAATACGTTAGCGAAGCTCTGCTGCGGCTGTGTCGGAGTACGACTTACTTTCCAATCTCGAGGACCTCAAGCTTGCTGCAGTGCTCGAGGTGCTCCGTCTGATCAACACTGTTGGTGACGACAAGCTGGGACGGTCAGCTATGCATCATTTCCGATGGTCCTGGGCTGAATTCGGCCTACCTTATCGATTGCGCTGGCGTTGATGCGGTCAATAGCATCGCCACTGAGGATACCATGAGTGACGAGTGCATAGACCTTTGTTGCGCCCTCCTTCTTAAGCAGTTTTGCGGCCCTGGTGATGGTGTTTGATGTGTCGGCCAAGTCGTCCACGAGAATCGCAGTTCGCTCGGCAACATCACCAACAAGCATCATCGTTGCATTCTGCCGGTCAGTGATCTGGGTAGGGCGTCTCTCTACAACAAGAGTCAGCGAAAGAATTGCAAAACACCACTACAGTTCTAACCCTTGTGGATCAGCGCAAAAGGCATGCCAAGGGCATCAGCAATGGCAGTTGCCCGCTTAGCTCCACCAGCATCCGGACTGACAACGACAGCCTCCCGATAGTCGGGAATGTGGTACTGGATGTACTTGCGCAAAAGATGGCGGCCGTAAAGGTTATCAACGGGAATGTCGAAGAAGCCCTGGTATTGGGGGTCGTGCAGGTCCATGGTGATGACATGGTCAGCACCAGCACAGGTCAACAGGTCCGCGACTACGTCGGTGTCAGCATTGTCGGCGGGCAGGCTGAGCAACTTGTCAACGTACCCAGTGTTCCTGCTTGGGCAACCCACTGCTTGTAGCCGCGCTGGGGCTCAAACTTGGGCGGTTGTGACACGACTCCGTTAACGCCATTAATTCCGTTGGCAGACGCATTCGAGGTGCCACGCTCGCGAGCGACGCAGTCTGGCTTGTCAGCCTCATCCTCGGCACTCGGTTGACCGGGCCCATCCTTACTCTCTCCCTTAGTTGGGCTGCCGTCGGGGGCGCCGTTGCGGCGTTCGTCCATCTGTAGACGGCTCAGCTGCTTGTTCAAGCCGTCCTGGCCACCAGGCAAGCTGACGCTCTCAGGGCGACCAGGGGCCGGGGTCGCAGGCACGCTGTCGAAGCTGTAGTTTGCCGGGCGGTTGGCGTTGCTCGGGCCCTTCGCAAGCGGGGCGCCGCGCTTCTCGTATGGGATGTCGCTCTGGCGAGAGTATGGGAAGAGGGGCAAGACTGCGGTGACGCGCCTGGCCGAGGCAGTCTTGCAGGCAGAGATAGTAATAAGGAGCTGGAGTGCGGCGTCAGTGGTCCAGCAATGCCCGAGTGCGCAGCATTCAGTATACCTCCATGAGGTGGTCATTGACCTTGCCTCCACCCGACTGAATGATGAAGACATCCTTGCCGCGCACCGACTCTTGGATTTCCACACGCGTCTCGCCCACGGCAAATTTGCTCAAGAGGATCTGGGCGGGCGGGATGCCCAGATGGTTGCAGATGGTCTCGGTGAGCTGAGGGTGGCTGCTGCCGCCCAGGATTACGAGGTTGCGGACCATGATGGCGCGCTGGGGGGCGAGGAGAGCGAGCTGAGGACGACGGCGAGCGTGTGGATAGGAAGAGACTCGTTCACGCTGGGCTCGGGAGAAAGGCCGGCGGGCGACAGCTGAACAGAAGCAGCGTTGGCGGGGCGAGGGTGCGGTCGGGTGCGCTGGGCGCTCGCTCAGGGAATCGAACTATTGGAAGGGGCGCAGAGGGCGGATGGGTGTCTGGCAGAGGAGGCGCATATCATGGTGGTCATTGTTGAAAAATTCCCAGCGCGGGGATGATTGGGTCGAGCTTCCGGCGGTTGGCACCACTCCCGCTTTTCCTTTCGCAACACCACCCGATCCACCCCACGCCCAGACTGCAAAACTGCACGGCCAGAGCCGCTTTGTGCGGCGAGCAGCCTGCGTGCGCCATCCTGCCTGGCAGCGCGCAACCTCCCGTCCGAATCGAGGCTGCTGTCTGCGATCCACGGCAGTATCTGCGGCAGCACCCATGGCGCACCCGACCAGCCTATGCCTTTGTCGTCATTACTAACCCCGATCGCTCACCACTTTGACCTGCGCGCCCGGCCTTTTCGCAGCCCAGCGCTGCTCGGCAGCTTAACTCGACGGGGTCTTCGGTAGGCGGGCCAGGTCCGACATCGCAGCGCGTTTCAGGCTCTGAGCGACCGCTTCCAGCCGTCTCTCCGCATTCCCGCGCACGAACGCATGTCTCGCGAGTGGCGTGCCTTACGTCTATCTGTAAACAACATCAGCAATCTATGTATACCGGGGGCAAATGCGGGCTGTGCTATATTTTTCTCCTCTTTCCCCCCTCCCTCTAGAATACTATACCGCAATGATCTTTCATCATACGAAAAATAGTCTTGATCAGCCCTCATATTTCGCTGCATTTGTTGCCACTTTGAGACGTCTGCCCGGAAACCTACCATTCAGGATCACACCCAACAATGCCGATGTGAATTATAGATCGCTTTCGCAGAGTTGTTGAAATAGTAAAATTTGAGAAACAGACTCGATCGACCCTATCGTCGTTAAGCGGCCTAGCCAGCAGCTGTAATAGCTTTCTCTTTCGGCCCATGCAAGCGAGCTTGGAGCATTCGCAAAAGGCGTCCACAGCATGAGTGAAGACTCAAACCCCCCATAGAGCACGCCTTAGAAGCCATGGTCACCTGTGATAAGGCACCACGTGCGTTCGCAAATCGACAAACTCGATGCAGGTCGACGTACGATGCGCAACTATTACAACCATTATCTTCCTACCTGAATTCTTCGCAGTATTTCGACTGTGCTTGCACCATCGTAGTGATGTGCACAGGGCTGGCATGTGACGGTTCTTATTGGAGAACTTGTTCTATCTCAATGCCTATTTCTGTATTAGTAATTCCGTTCAGCATTGTTTATGTTTGCTGGAGCAGCGGCTTGCTAATAAGATTTCTTGTCAGCTTCGGCCCTTCATTGATCAGCGCAGCCGCTCAACCGGGAGATCGCCCGCAACCAAGGCTGCTCACAATGTACTTGACGTATCCTTCCCCGCACTTCCCCACGCTGTACGATCGGAGACTGTAGATCCGGACACGAGGGACCACCAGGTATAAATGGCGCCGATATCCAAATCTAAAGTGAGTGCACAAAGGTGTCACAGAAACGCAAAACTTGCCCCTCCATTTCCCTTGGAAAAAAAGAGAGCAGCAATATGTCCCAAAGCGGTAATATTCAGCCTCAAGCTTACCCCTCCCTCAACATCCCTGCGTCCTCCACAAGTGTGGACGTCAGCATCATCAATACCTCCACCGACTTAGTTTGTCCTGCCGATGGCTTCGTCAAGCCTGTATTGAAGGGCCATGAGGCAATCAATATGCCAACATATGCGTTCCATATCCGGCACCCTTCAGGAAAAGAGATCCTCTTCGATCTAGGGTGTAGAAAAGACTGGTGGAACTTCTCTCCGGCGGTAGTCGCGTCCATCAAGAAGCTCATCCTTGGACTGGACGTGACAAAGAACATCACTGAGATACTTACGGAAGGGGGGGTGGATCTGAAGCGCATCAGCTCCATCGTGATCTCGCATTGGCACTTCGACCACACGGGCGATCCATCGCTTTTCCCCAAATCCGCAGAGCTTGTCTTTGGTCCAGGATTTAAGGAGCAATTCATGCCTGGCTATCCAACGAATCCGAACGGTGTGATGCTCGACTCTGATTTTGAGGGTCGCACCGTGCGCGAGGCGAACTTCTCGTCAGACTTCACCATCGGAGGCTTCGAGGCGTACGACTTCTTCGGAGACGGCTCTTTTTACGTCCTCAATGCCCCCGGCCATGCCGTAGGCCACATCTCAGCTCTTGCCCGTACGACCCCTGACACTTTTGTGTTCATGGGAGGCGACGTTTGCCACTTCGGCGGATCCTACAGACCCACTATTTACGCACCCATGCCGGAGACCATCCCAGACGATGTCCCCCTGGACAGGAAGCGCTTCCCCATGTCGTGTCCATGTTCGATATTCACAGCCTGCCACCCGGACCAGAAGCACGCGCGCACCGAGCCGTATTACGAAGTGACGTTCAAGGAAGGAAGCTGGTACATTGATCCTCCTGCTGCGCAGCAATCGATCAATCGACTGAAAGCTTTCGACGCCGATCCCAACGTATTCGTCTGCATCGCGCACGATGAGGGTCTCATAGACGTGGTTGATTGGTTTCCCAATGGAACAATCACCGACTGGAAGAAGAAAGGGTGGAAGGAGAGGAGCAAGTGGGGCTTTCTAAATGCGCTTCCGATTGATGAGAAGCCTGCGGCGGAGCCCTTCTGCCCCGGGTTGATGAGAGATGGAAAGATTGCGAATGTCTGATCAACGTAAAGAAGGGATTGGATTATGAATCTGCCCTGAGCAAACATTTCCTTACTTCAGCGTCTTCCTGTTATTTATCGTACCTGCGCATACGAGAGTGTCCAACAGCTCGTGGCTACTAACGGCTTTAAATTTCTTGCAATATTATGCTCCAGAATTCCAGCTTCGCAATAAAACTGTTTGATATTTGTATCTGAGTTAGTTTTGGGGTGTCTGGTGAGAGGTTTGGTTTGTTCCAGAACGGTTCGACGGGAGACACAGTTGAGTCGTACACGAGTTCTCATAAGCCCCCCCAGACAACATGTTAATGCTGATATTGCACAAGTCGATCATGGTGATAAAGATCCGTGGGTATGGGCGTGGCTCAATGGTCCCCGAGAAACTCCGTGAGACGCGGAAAGACGGGAATGGCAAAGTTTAGTGGCGGACGTGCCCGCAGCCAGCGCCATTGTGCTCGACGGGTACTCCGAATCGTCGCGCCGATTCATCCAGGGATAAGCCAGTCAAATACTCAGGAACCGTCATGCCGTAGCTACTCCCATGGCCGTGGCTCGTGAAACCTCGCCTAGTCTGTGAGACATAGGGAATGCTTTCTAGATCATCATAAATTTCTCGGGCGATGTCGGGAACGTGTATATTTCCGCTGAAGTGCAGGCATTGCATCCTTCATGTGAGAGGCCAGGACATGGGATGCTAGAGCTCAAGCCCTTGCTCCATACGATTTTGCGATCTCTGAAGAGCAATATTCACATGCCCTCGACTCGATACGCCGAAAGATTTTGGCAAGGGTGCACCACCCATAACGTGCGGAGCTGTCAATCACACGACGTCTGCTCGGGTCGTACAATGCGGGGAACGACAGGAGCCGCAGAAATATCACTTGGCAGCAAGTCCATACCTGGATGCAATTAGGAAGGCTGAGTGCTTATCCAGTCCTGAACATGGACCAATCAAAGAATATGGGTCCAGATGTGCAACCATGCTTGAGAGCCCTGGAAACTCGCATGCATACCAGCGCGTGTGCCTATTCGAACCCGGCTAGGAGAGCAGAGGAAATGCATCCCTGGTTCCCCGGAGAGCGAATCACCTTGCTCGTATGGGCTGCCGAAGCGAGTGGTGGGCTAGCCACGCACGGAAATCTGATGGCCGGCTGCAGAGACGGGTATCACTGAACTTCGCGGCTGTTACGGCGCGTGTCAAAAAGCTCGACGGCGTAGGCCGTCTTCTTCCCCGCTTTGCCGAGCATGTCAGGAAGGGCAGCAGGTGCGAGCATTGTGGATGTGTCTCAACCAGGGCGGCGGCGCATGCCAGCTGTGAAAAGAACCTGAGGTCGCACACAGGCATACTCAGCGTGCGTGCCACACCGCCGTTTGCAGCTCCATGTGCTGAGCCTTGCAGATAAGCCGTCAGATTCGGCGGCACATGTCGGGTGCAGTGCGGTGGAGGGTTGTGCAGAGAACACGGCAGAACGCTGGTATGACGTATCCTGGACCCTCAAAAACAATGACGCTCTCATTGGCCTACCCGAGAGAATTGGCCGCTGGACGGGAGCGAAGGGATTGTAGGCCTGCGCCCGCGCCCGCTGCTGCTGCCGTCGCCCGCCGTTGCAGCGTCGCAGCGTGCGGGGAATGACGGGATGGGCAGCTGCATGTTGGAGGCGGCGTCGTGCAGTTGGAGAGCCGCCGCAACAAAGCATGCGCGCTCTTTCTCCAGCTTGTGGCAAGTCCGATCGCCGACGGAACGCGGCCGTAGCTGCCCCTCCATTACGTTGCCGCGCCTGCAGTGCAGAGCAGAGGTACAAGACTTCCCGCGGACCCTTATCCCGCCATTTCGCACTTCGCTCCATTGCACTTCCGCCCGTCGCCTGCCAGTCTCTTGATATAAATCACCTCACCTACGCAGCAGTCTTAGCCTAGAATCTCCTAAGCTTCCGTGCCCCACGACCCACGACTCGCACGCGTGACCGCCGACACGAGCCTATCCTTCTCAAGCTCCGTACCAGCTTGTACCACGACAAGCCCCTGCCGCCAGTAGCTGTCTAAAAGCCTGCCGCCCTCCAATCCCGCCGCTCTACTTCCCCACAATCCTCCTCGCTCTACCAGCGTGCAATGAGCTCGCAGCAATCGGGTCCCCGTCACCAGCGCACCTCTACCAACGACATCGACCCCCTGTCTGCGGCACAAATCTACTATGGCAACTCTCACAAGCCGAAGAGCAAGACTCGCACCTACTCGGGTGTACGTGCATGCCCCTGTCAGCCTTGGTGAATGGGAGCTGATACGCTTTGTCAGGTCTTCGACACCGGAAGGCAAAATGTTGCCGTGGCAGCTGGCATGAAGCAGCCAGGCCGCAGGTCAAGCCACGGTGAGCCCTGCTCAATCCGTTTATCCACACTCGTGCTAACGCCAATGGTCTCTAGATGAGCACGCCTCCAACCCCCGCAAGTTCCTAATCTCCGTCGAGGAAACATTGCAGACTCTTCTTGAGCGCGAGGACACCGACCAAAACTGCCAAATCACCATTGAGGATGCGGGCCCGAAGGTATGTACAAACGCAGGTGGGGACAAGCTCCAGGCTGACAGCGAGCTCCAGGTACTTTCGGTCGGCACCGCTGCTTCCAATGGACTCAATCGCTTTGACGTCCGTGGGACCTACATGCTCGCCAACCTCCTGCAGGAGCTCACGCTCGCGAAAGACTATGGTCGCAAGACGATTATCCTCGACGAGGCGCGCCTCAACGAGAACCCGGTCAATCGCCTCTCCCGTCTGATTCGAGACACTTTCTGGAACAACCTCACTCGCCGAACCGACTCTTCAAACATCTCCCGCATTGCCCGCGATCCCAAGGATTGGACGGACAACCCGCACCCAAGGATTTACGTCCCTCGTGGTGCTCCCGAGCAGTATGAATACTACCTCAAGCATGCAAAGGAGCACCCGGATGAGAAGCTAGAGGTCATTTACCTTGCTGAAGACTGCACGAACGATGAGTATGTGAGAGATCTCAACGATGCTCCCGGCCTCCTTGCCTTGGATATGGAGGAATACATCAACGAGAACGGCGAGAAGGATTTCCGCGGCAAGCCTTTTGTTGTTCCTGGTGGCAGGTTCAACGAGCTCTACGGCTGGGACAGCTACATGGAGTCTCTTGGCCTGCTGGTGAACGACAGGGTTGACCTGGTTAAAGCCATGGTTGAGAATTTCTGCTTCTGCATCAAACACTACGGCAAGATCCTCAACGGCAACCGGACCTACTACCTCGGCCGTTCGCAACCTCCTTTCCTTACGGATATGTGCCTCCGTGTTTATGATCGCATTAAACACGAGCCCGGATCACAGGATTTCCTGAAAGCCTCTATCATGGCGGCTATCAAAGAGTACTACAGCGTGTGGACGGCAGCACCGCGCTATGACGAGGAAACCGGTCTGTCGAGGTATCGCCCGGGCGGCATTGGCGTGCCTCCGGAGACCGAGGCCACTCATTTCGTTCACATTCTGGAGCCATATGCGAAGAAGCATAACATGACTTTCGACGAGTTCGTCAAAGCCTACAACCATCGCAAGATCCTTGAGCCCGAACTCGACGTGTACTTTATGCACGATCGTGCTGTCCGTGAATCTGGCCACGACACGTCGTACCGTCTGGAACGCGTTGCAGGCGATCTCGCAACTGTCGACTTGAACTCGCTGCTCTACAAGTACGAGACGGATATTGCTCGCACAATCCGCGCTCACTTCGGTGATCGTCTTGCTATCCCTGCCGAGTTCTGTGTTGCCGGGCAGGAACCCGGTCACATCGAGACTTCGGCTGTCTGGGACCGCCGTGCAAAGAAGAGAAAGGCTGTCATGGAGAAGCTGATGTGGAACGAAGAGGAGGGCATGTTTTTCGACTACCATACGGTTGAGAAGAAGCAGACTGGCTACGAGAGTGCGACGACGTTTTGGCCCATGTGGGCTGGTGTTGCCACTCCACGCCAAGCAGCTGCCTTGGTCGCTAAGGCTCTTCCGAAGCTTGAAGAATTTGGCGGCCTCGCATCAGGCACAGAAAAGTCCCGTGGCGAGGTCGGCCTGGAGCGCCCCAACCGTCAGTGGGACTATCCATTTGGATGGGCACCTCAACAGATGCTTGCATGGGTGGGTCTCTTACGTTTTGGCTATGAGTACGAAGCCCAGCGCCTTGCGTACAAGTGGTGTTACATGGTCACCAAGGCCTTCGTCGATTTCAACGGCGTGGTCGTGGAGAAGTACGACGTCACCAGACCGATTGACCCGCACAGAGTCGAGGCAGAGTACGGCAACCAAGGCAGCGACTTCAAAGGAGTTCCTCGTGAAGGGTGAGTACTCAAGTATATCGGATGTTCTTATGACAGTTTGCTGACTTGCGTATAGCTTTGGTTGGGTCAATGCCAGCTATGTGTACGGCTTGCAAATGCTGAACGCGCACATGAGGCGGGCTTTGGGTGCTCTGACACCGTGGGACACGTTCACCAAGGCCACAGAGGCTCTCGGTTTCTAAAGCATCAGCGCTGGTTTTCTGCAGTCGATGAGTCTCCTGTCAAACCAGTATGGCGGGTTGGTCGTTGAGCACCGGGTCATATGAACGTCGAAGGAAAGCGGTGCGTTCTCGCATCAAATTTTCTTGGCCTCCGCGGCCGACGCACATTTGGCTTTGCGAATGAGCCTACAACACCACGAGGAAAACAACCACAAAACAAAGGTCAGTAGAGGCCACGGTTACGGGTCAAACGAAGCACTTCAACGATCGAGGGTATTAGCGAGTTTGAGAATAGCGTTTAGGATATCCAATTTATTAATACAGTTGGCGTCTGGCAAACATAATGAGTGCCTTGCAGGCGCGAGTTGCAATGGCAGGTCTAAGCCACCAATACTGGGGCTGGATTGGTGATGGCTCACAGTGATTGATGGGTCGGTGGTGGCGGTGATGAAGCCACTTCCTCTCCGGGACACCGGTAGCCTGGGGGTGGCCACGGAGCGCAGGCCGAGAGCTGGAAACCCATGGAAACACGGCTGCAAGCGGTTAGCGGGCTGACTAAGTCGGGCGGCGACTCACCACCCCCCACAAGACGTCAAGCGCGCCCGCCGGCGTGCGTTCATTCACACCCTCATAAAAGCCGCTTTTCCTGCTTAACTCCACTTCTCATCACCCGAACAACATCCTACCGCCCAAGGCCTCTGCCGCGCTCTTACAACTCACATATCTCCATCAACGCTCCAACAATGTCTGACGACTGGGATAACGTCACCAAGATTGGCAGCCGCGTCCGCGGCGGCGCCTCTGCCCCTCGCGAGACCGTCGTGCGTGGCAAGAGCGCTCTCAACGCTGCCCAGAGGTCAGGCAACGTCACCGCCGAGAAGAAGTACGGCACCGCCAACACCGTAAGTAATCCGGATCCTGCCACCTTGCGCATCAGCTGCGCGCGCGCACAGCCCTGGTGTAACGCATGCTAACTCGACAATTGCAGCGCTCCGCCGTTGAGGGCCAGCACTTGACTAAGGTCGACCGCTCCGACGACATTGTGAAGCCCAAGACCGTCGGTACCCAGGTTGGCGATGCCATCAAGAAGGCGCGCTCCGAGGCGAAGAACGACAAGGGCGGCACCATGACTCAGAAGGACCTGGCCACCAAGTGCAACTCGACGCCCACCATCATCGCCGCGTTCGAGAGCGGCAAAGCTGCACCCGACCAGAAGCTGCTCGGCACCATGGAGCGCGTGCTCAATGTCATTCTTCGGGGTGACAAGATCGGCGAGCCCAAGTTTCCCAACAAGAAGAAATAAGCGCGTGCCACCCCATGGTACTCTTTTCTTGAAGGAGCACTCTCCTGTCTGTGCCGGACGGATGTGCGAGGAGGCTGGTGAGGCTGGAGGATACCCTGCTGCTCTGCAGCTGCAGCTGAGCGGCCTGTATGGTCGTTCACGCACCCGAGAGCGTGCCGATCGGCGCCGATGGACAGGGCCGAGTGCAGACTTGCTGGTTTATTAGCGGGCGTTTTTACAGCGGACAACGACTGGATGACGGCTTAACAACGGTTTGAAAAGGTCCCCTTGCTTTTCTTTTCCTAGTTGGGTTATCAGCGGTATTGCTGCTTGCATGGTCATTGTTTGCTTGGCTTGCTTTTCTCTTCAGAATGAAGGAAAAACAAAACCCCCCAAAATAGATGAATTAGACCACTGGGTTAGACGACTGCTGTTTCCAACATGCCTAGCAGTACGGAGTCATCTCGCTTACCCCTCTCAAACGCTCGGATTGCTTTGATTGACTGCCCAGATCTGCAAGCTCTCGTAGTCTCGATTAATGTCGTACATCGTCGTATTCTAACATCCGCGATCTTTGCCACCCAATTGCGCCAAGGGTTCTAGCCCTCGACTACCCGAAAGGGGGCTATGCCTTGTCTGGGAGCGGCTGAGCATTCTCGAGCATCAGCACAAGTTCCTCCAATCACCTCTCAGAACCACAACTGATCAAAGGGAAACGGTACGGAGGGGAAAATTGGTTGGGTAAATTGCTCTTTTTTCTCGTCCGGGCTAGAGAATTCCCATTCCCCAACCGACCAGGTCTCAGAGTTACTGAGCATGCATGCATCTCCTGGTCCCTTCATAAAACCTTGGGTCGGGTCCAGGTAACTACTACCCACATTAACCGTGCCTAATGCACATATTTGCGTTTTGGTCCCGGTCGGCGGTGAGCGGAATGTCTGGTGGGGAAGGCGGGTAGGGCTGACATGGATCTACAGGACGGGAGCTCTCGATGTCAGTCGGGATGACGTGGTGGGAGTGGAAGCAACGTGTGGGCGTGTGAATGCGTGCGGACGGTGAGCGCTTAGAATACGTGCTGAGTCATCAACAACGTCCTGAATGAGTTTGTATGCAAACTGCTCAGCGGGAGTGAATCGGCAAAACGGGTTTTCTTGTTGCTTTGACTGGGCCGGTAGAGGCGGCCAATGAAGGTCAAGACGCCAAATAGAGAGATCAGTATCCGAGAGTTTAGCTGTGGAAGAAGTCTTTGGTTGCGTCCAAGACATTGTTGCGATACAGCCAAAATGCTTGTATTAGACTAAGCAGATTATTGTTACTTGTGGCAAATAGCCAAATGTGTAGGTAGCTGTTGAGGAAGATTGTATTGAGAGATTGATAGAAAAGAGTGTCATTACTAGGTAATTAGAAATACTACTGCATTGGTTGTGTGTGACTTCGAATATTGTAAGAAATTGCCACATATAAACTCATAATTAAGTGGATTCGAGAAATTAGTACTCATACCTTCACGCATTCGAATTAGAGCGTGGTTTCCCGAACAAAGTAGAAATTAGATTTATAAGAAAGGCGATCTTTCATCTACTTAATCACCACGTGATCAAAAGACGTGAATACTTCTACGATGTATGTCTTCAGAAGTCTCCATCACGGTTCTCTCCCGTACTACAGAAGCTACCATAGTAAAACCTACCGAAAAAGGACGACAGACGCCTGCATCTGCTACTATTCCATCCAAGAATTTTAGAAATTCATGGCCACATGCTCGGAAGCACCTGCGTCACCTCATAGCTCATGGGTCAAAAGCTGTCACATGCATGACTGGCCTATTACCCGTTCCCGCTGCCGTGTCAGGCTCATCGAGACCCAAGTTTCTGAACTGCGTCATGAGCATTTGCTGCAGCTTGCGCGGCCTGTGTCGGACATCCTACTTCGAAAGAGAACGTCTTTATAGACGAGGATTGATGGTAGAGCCCTTTTTTTTTTTTTTTTGGAAAAAAAGTTTAAAAAAACTTGCCGATGTCAGGCCTTCTCTCTGCATCAATCACAGACCTGGACAAGTCATACGCCGACGTAAGACCCACGTTCTCGAAGGCGGGAAGGTAACATCTTGGAAATCCGAAGCGACAAGCGCGGTGAACCCTTCCCCTGGTTAGAGAGTATCCTGAATGTGGATCGGAGTTGCAACGTCGTAGAAGAAGCGCGGAGGGGAGAAAAAATCATAAGACGCGGCCCACGCTCGCTTATGCTTAAGCGCCAGCTTTGACGGAAAGCGAGCGATTAAGGCTGAGTTGCAGCCGAATATAGTATTAGTATGCGGTTCATGCGCTCAGTGTTGCGTTTCTTGCAAGATCGACACCTCCTGCCTTGTCTCATCGACGGCGCCGAGCGAGAAAGCACGGCCTTTGCGAGCATGATGGAAGGGGGCTAACTAACGCGCTGACCACTTTGCGGCTGCTCTCATCAAGTCAGTTCATAAGCTGTGGCTTCAGCAATCGCGATGCGTGCACGTGTTAGGATGAAGGAGAATGTGGGCTGGAAGTATAGGGTAGTACCAAGGCTGCATCGCTACGACTTTTCTGCAGGGAGACGCTGTTTCGCTTTGACATATGTGAGGCTTGGTGTTCGTTGCGAGCGTCTCCATTTTCCACTTTTGGTCGGCTCCGGATTCCAAATGTAGTCTTTCAAATACGCTTGGCGGAGAGATTACCGCGTTTATTGGCTCGCAACACAGCTTCCGAGAGATGAGATGAAAAATGATATCGGCCGAACGCATGTAGCCGGCTGCGCGGAGCCCGTACGCGGTAGCAGGAACTCGGGCATTACTTATTTGCTCTGGAACTGAGCCGTCAAGCAGGCGATGATCCAACAAATTCGGCAAAGTCTTTGTCATTCTCCAGAAATTGTGCTGCTCCGGCACGCGCCGGCGATGGCGTCTTCTGTTCCTTGTGCACACAGCCCATTTCCCACCTCAAAGGAAAGGAGCTCACCGAGAGGCGCAGCTTGAGTATCTCAAGCGATGTGGGCAGTGATACGCGTAACCCTTGGATAACAAAGGTATGCCATGGCTGACGTATACTTGATAAGGCTGAAAGGGTTAAGGGAGGAGGGCATTTAACTTTAGAACATCGACCTCGGAACTTGCCGGGTCAAAAGCTGACTTTTCCTGATGAGCCTTTGGGGTGTGAAACTCGAAGAAAGTTCGACTGCGGTGGAGAAAATCAAACACTTGGCTCCTCAAGGCGTGAATTGATCAAAATTCACGACGCTGTTGGTTGAAATATTTGGCTTTCCAGGGCACCATCCTTGGGGCATGTCTCAACGTTCGGCCGTTCAGGTCCAAGAAGAAAAAGACAATGGAGAGTTGTGTGCTGTGATGAAAGTTTCTTTGTCTTAGACACGGCCGAGTCTAGACCTCGACTCGATGGAGTTTCGCGCGATTGATGATCCACATTGCATGGGTGGCCTCTCGCAGGGAGGTATCGATGTGCAGGGAAATCATCATCGTGGCGAACGCTAGCCAATCCCTTATGCCCGAGGCATCAGATCGACAGCACAAGCTTCGCGCCGATGGGGCATGCAAGTGTCATTCGGCCGCATATGCATTGATGAATGAGGAAGGGATGTGGTTGGAGGTAGAACGGCATGCTTGCGAGTGGTGCCTCGGCATATCATGTAGGTTTCCCCCGCATGGTGATTGTCCCCTTGCGATCCTCAGCCTATCGAATCGGCAATCTTCGCCCTTGTTTGCGTATTGGAAGAGGCGAGACCGCGTGCCTGCATTGCAAGATAGACATTGGACCCTGAAGAACGGAACATTCTTCTGGAGATCCAGCCCGAACGGGGAAAATGCGGTTGGTGGCATTGCCAATGATCTACACCTTGGTACAACAGAGGCGAGGCCAATGGCAGCGGAGATGTGGAGAGCGATGTGCGTGCCTGAGGCAATGGCAGCCCGGAAACGGAGCGGAATATTGGCTCATTAAAGGCCAGGGCATCCTTTCGGTTAATCCGCCGGTAAATGGCGAACACATCAGGAGAAGGCAAGGGACGGCGCGGCACCGTCAGCACCAGCTCGAGGCCGGGTCGACGCGGCGAAACATGTTTGCGGCCCAGCGGGCGAGAGTGCTGATGAGGGTCGCGGGCGCGCGCGCGCGAGGGTGTTGAGCGTGGAAGAGGCCTGTCGCACTGAAACGGCCGGCCTGTGGGGAGTGGGCTCGCTGCAGAGGTGTCCTTGCAATCTCACGGCGCACGCACAAGGCGCGGGCTGTGGCGAAGCCGGTCAGCGTGTGTGGAGGTGGAGAGCTCCGTCCGGCTCTGCGATTCATCATTAATCTCAGCGTGCAGGGTCAGGCCACCGACGCGCCAGGAACAAGACGGCGGCTCGCCGTTGGGCGGTGCCTGCGCGGCGTCGTCACCAGGCACCGCAGCGCGCGGCCAGTCGCGGGCAGCAGGCGGGCGCCAGCAAAAATAGCTGGCGGCTAGCCCCGATCGGGGGCCTTGTGCGCCGCGGCGTCGAGGAGGTGATTGATTAGGCTGAAAGGAAGAAGCTTGCATGCAGCGCGCGGGCTGCCGTCGGCGCATGCGGCTCGGTTGAAACAGCGCAGCGTGTTTGTCGCTGGACAGGGCGCCAAGGCGGGTTGATGAAAGGCGTGCGCCGATCCGGAGGGCGTGCGCGTGGGTCGAGACTGCGCGTCCACCCGGCACATCGAGCGCTGAGTCGGGCGTGCCTGGCTCCCGCCCCGTCTGCTGCTCTCTTCTCCACCCCAAGCGCTCCCCATCCATAACCAACCTCACCGCTGGCCTTGTGGTACCCTGTCACTCGTTACTCCTCCTTCATTCCCTTCTTTGCTCGACGCGCCCTGAATAAAGCCCCGGAATCCCTCCTGCCTCTGCTGATCGCTGCCGCGCGTCGGGTGCTATCAGCAAACCTCCGTCTCCCCTTCTCACGCCCGCCGTTCGCTGGTCGACGCACACCATAGATATTCTCTCCCGCTGGCTGCCGCCTTGAGCGCAGCCCCGTCGTCGCTGCCCATTCCTCGTTCCGTCTCTCGCTTTCGCCGCAACCATGGCCACCAACCAAGGTTTGTCTGCCGCTCCTGCCGCCGCCGTCTTTGCTGACAACCGCCCAGCCATCGAGCACACGCTGCGCACCATCTTCCGTCGCTGCGTCCAATGTCCCGATGAGACGCCGTCGTGTCCCACGTGCAATGACGGCGAATACTGCTCGCAGCTCCTGTCGTCATGCACCCAGTGCGCCTCGGCAGTGTGCGTCAAGATGGACGGCTCACCAGGCACCGAGAAGAAGTCGGGCGGCACCAATGTTGGCGCCATCGCTGGAGGTGTCGTCGGCGGCGTTGCCGTGCTCCTCATCATCACCTTCTTGGTCTGGAAGTTCTACTACAAGGGCAAGAGAAGGCAATACGACGAGTCCGATCACTGGTCCCACATGGACGTCGAGCAGGAGAAGGGCCAGAATGACTTCACTATGAGACGAGACGCACGGGCATCCACGCACACCGTCGCTTCCATGGCCTCCACCGTCCTGACCCGAGCGTCGAACATCATTCAAATCGCCTACATTCCAGGTGTCACGAACCGCTCTGGTGCTCCGTCCCCAGGCACTCTTGTTCCCCCGGTGCCTCCGATTCCAAGCGCCCACTCTGGTGCCACGAGCCCTTACTCGGAGCAGCACTTCTTTGTCCCCGGTGATCTGCGCGACTCGACCTACTCTGGATTGTCCGCCGGCCGTTCAAGCATCTCGCCCAGTTTGGCCCGCAGCAGTGTCGCCACCACCATCTACCGCAACAACGCCATCGTCTCGCCTCTTCCCGCGCAAACCATCGTTCGTGGTAAGGCCGCCGTCGTCAGCGTCAAGTCAAACAGCTCCGGCACCCCGTCTGAAACCCCGGGATCTGAGACGCCCCCTGTTCCCTCAATCAATTATGAGCAAGCCGAGGGCAGAAGTCCGAAGGGTGGATTCAAGATTCAGATGCCTCACTCGTCGGACAAGGCCGGTCCCAGCCCGCAAGGTTCAGTAAAGAGCGTCCAGATTGGCAAGCCGAAGGCCCTCACCATCACCAAGGGAAAGAAGTCAAAGACATCATTGGCAAACGAGGTTAGCCTGGCCGCCGCGAGTGGATCTTCGTCGGAAGAATCGTCAACGAGAGAGAAATCCCCGACGCCCGACAGGATACCGATCAAGATGCGGCCATTGACGGAGGTTTCGATCACGGACTCAGCAGCGTCAGGACCCGAGTTCAAGAGCCACATGGATGACGATTCGTCAGACGACGAGGACGACAGCAGGAGCAGGGCTGGGGCCCGCGATAGCAATGTCACAGACATCCAGGACACGCCCGGGGTGACGCAAAGCCCATTTTCGGACAGCAACAGGACAGACAACCTGGAGACGGTCATCGAAGAAGCGACCAAGCGGGCAAGCAAGGACGTGACGGGCGGTCTTGGAAACGCGCGAGCACGGAGCCCGTTCGGGGATGAAAACGCAGTGAAAGAATGAAGGGCATGACTTGGACCTTGTTGATGGCATCATTTCCACCGGGAGCGCCGGCAAATCAGGAGCATTCATCTATCTGCTACACTTCTCGGCGCCGGGCAGCCACCAGGCGCGGCGCCTTCCGTTTTCGCTTCTGGAAAATCTCAAGAGGCTGGCTCGCTCACACGGGTTCCTGAGGCTGAAAATGGCTTTTTTTCACGTTTCAGAATGATGGAGATTTGGACGAGCTATTTGAAACCCGCGGGCCTGGGAGCGATTTCTTTCGGAGCACGCAGCGCACTTGAGGTGCTTACTTATTATTCCCCATTTGGCCATGGATGGCCGCGCGACTACAGCAAGCAGTTTCTTACGATTTATTGTTCAGCTTTGGGAGGGCCTAGCGACATGGATTTACCGCACTACTACCCCACAGTAACTTATGTCTTTTTTTGGGCGCAAGGGCCCAGGGCGAAAAGATTGGCTGTTTGATTTTGATTGGAAAGCCTCGTTTGCTTTTTGTAGTTAGGGTGGACGGAAAGCGGCCTAGGCGGTCGCACCGTTGGGAGCACCAGGCGCCAGAGACAGCGTGCCGTCGTGGCCCAGCGGCTGAATGATATCCTTCCTCACACACGAATTCGCAAACGGTGACTCGAGGTTCATGCGTGGCAAGCGGCGGGGGCCTATCCGGGCAAGTGGTGCGGCGTGCAGGGAGTCGATCAGCGGGGACAAGGACGACGGCGTCGCTGCGTCAAACCGTTCGAGGCATCGCGTGTGTGAGGAGCTCCTCGCACGCCGGCGCAAGCTCTTTCTTAAGAAGACGGGCGGTTGATGTCATCGACTCGTCCGCAGCGCTGGCGACGCGGCTCAGCCCTGCCGAACTGCCGTACCGGCCGACCGACCCGCCGCATGCGGCTCCACCTCACGTCGCGCTTGGGCAGCGCGGTGGTATTTGATGCGCCCTCGTTTTCGCATCTTTTTTCGAGAAAACGCTGCGCGGCTGGCGGTGTCAGTCGCCAGCGCTGCGCCTCGCGTGATGGAACGCTCCGCCCCCACGCGCAACAGCCGCCTTCGCCATGAATCCTTCGGCACTGCGCCATCCCCATCCTCCTCACTGCTTGCTCGATTCGGCCGCTTGCCGCGGCTGCGTGACGGCGTCATGGCCCGTCGCTGACTGTTGCCTCAGGGCCCCGTGGGCAGCGCAGCGCAGCGCAGCAGCCGGTGGGTCAAGTCATCAGCCCGGTACGTAGGCAGCTCTTTGTGTGCCAGACTAGCGCTTATTAGACCGGGTTTCTGCGAGCGCACGTCCGTCGAACGGTGAGCACTCAGCCCAACTCAGCCGCGTTGGTTCAATCTCCTCTGCCCGATGATCATCTTGATTGATTTTTTTGCGGACCATGGCGTGTCGGCAAGTATTGGTTATAAGATGGGCTGTGCCGTTCGGCTTTCCGTTCTGTTTCCTTAACTCTCCAATCGAAAGTCGCATCCTTTGTACTCCCACTCCAACAGAGACAGTCATCAGGAACATTCGAGTCAATTCACATAATCAACACTATTTATAATCTGTTGCCATTTGCTGCTTGCTTCTCGGTCCTCCGCACTCCCACAACACCATAACCATGGGCTCCGCAACTATCGCAATGGATGGCATCCCCTCCATCGACGAGGTCCTCGAGCAACACCAAACCACCACCACCGACACCACCAAGACCCCCGCATCCCCGACCTACCAAACCGTCGAAACCATCCACGTCCCCGCTCTGCCGCCTGCCACCGCCGCGCCGCCGCTGCCGCCGCGCGCCTGGGCCAAGCACAGCCGCTACTACTCTTCGTCTTCTGCCTTGACTAACCCTACCTCCAACTCGTCTTCCGCTTCCTCGACCTCACTAGCCTACACCAACCAGCCCTCGGCCATGGCCAACCCGGTCGACGACGAGACGGTGCCGCGGACGCGCAGCCGCCCGCGCTCGCGCTCCCTCTTCTCCTTCCGCTCGCGCTCGTCGTCGACGTCGAGCGGCAGCCGCACGAGCCTGGACTACGGCGACGACGACTTCGACGAGGACGCCATGGTCGCCGCGGCCCGGAAGGGCAGCAGCCTGAAGAAGCGCATGGCCGGCGCCGGGAGGAGCAGGAGCAGGACTAATAGCGTGCACGCCGCCGCTGTGCTGCCTGCTGTGCTGGTGCTGAGCGCGGAGTGCTTCACGCCCGGGCGTGAGGTGGGCGCTGGCGCTGCTGAGCAGGGAAAGTGAAATGCATGATCTTCCTTGATCTTCTTCCTTTCTTTCTCTCTTTTTTTTCTTAACCCCTCATGCTCCTCGCCTCTCGGGTTTCGAGTGATATGAGGGGAAAAGGCTTTTATCGGTCCGGCATCGGAGTTCAACCGTGAGGGAAGGGATGTACAAATGGCAGGGTTGCATATTGCTATTTCGGCGCAGGACGGAGTTCTGGCACATTTACGACGAAGACACGAAGAAACAAACTCAGGGATACAATATGGTCGGGTCGGGGGCTGAGGCGTCAATAGGCTGATCTTTCTTTTTTTATTCTGTTTGCTCTATTCGAGCCGTATAGCTCAGCTACCGCTACCATGAGCCCCGTGCTTCTCTGCGGAGTACGACGACGGCATCATGCAAGGCTTTTCTTCCCCTTCAGTTACATATACCCAGGTACTGTCGATACCCGAATCATTATCAAAATTATGAACTGCAAGTATATCCCATCCGCTTGAATCATGGCACCATGTTTTTCTGTCCTTGTGAACCCCAACTCCTTTTTTTTCGATTCATTAGACTTGTTAATGCGGAGGGACCGGCGTGAGAAGAAGCCGATCAAATCCCGGTCGCTCACGTCCTTTGCACCCATGAACCATCCAAAGAATGTAATTTTACGGCCGACAATAACGCCGCACCCCCCTTCTCTTCCATCAGTTGCCAGCATCATCGTCTCCTCCGTTGACACGGTCGTGTGTGGGATGAAACGGCCCGTTCAAAAGAGCTGGTCTAATGATCCTTCCAGCAAGAAAACACCCATGGTCGAAATGAAACGGCCATCACCTTTGCACCCCTCCCCCACGCCTGTGATCGTCGCGTGTGGAACGCCGGGGCATCTCACCATACAATAGGTAGTAGCATAGCGAAAGCAGGCCTTCCTTGTCCGTTTGCCCATGAGTTTTGCTAGCGCTGTGATTGCAACTCTCAGGGTTGCCATCCACACTTCAACATATACACACGAGCACGTAGACAACTCTGAAACCCACAAAGCAATCAATATTCCTCTAGGATACATTACATCCTCCTCAAAAGCCTCTGTCCGGCAAAGGCTACGTCTGGATCGTCGCTAGAAGCAATACTCCTATCTCAACCAATACTGCGAAACCGCCCTAAATTGCTTCTCCATTTGAAACTTTTTCACAAGAAGAAGGGAGCCTGCTCGAGAAAGGAAAAGAAGAATCGAAAGCTCAACTGAAATCCGTCCGAAACAAGTGCGAAAAAACCAAAAAAAAAAAAACTCAGAAGAACAAACACAAAGGAAAATTAAATCTGAAAGGGGGAGAGAATCTGGAAAACAATGGAACCATTGTGGTTCTCCTCGCTTGTTGTCACTCGCTTGCTTGACTGTGCTTTGATCCGATCGTATTTCTTTGCCATTCCCATCTCCCAGCCGTGTCATTGTCATAGTCGTAACGTCATCAAAGCAGCTCATTGGGGTATCATTTGAGCTCAAAGCTGTACTGAATCGCAATTCTGTTAATCCAAGCCAATATTTCTTTTTTTTCTTTTGATTTTTGTGCGATTGTGATTCGCAAGATTGAATGTATGAAGGGGAAGTGTGTTTTAGGAGTATGGTGTTCGCTTAGACTCGAAAGCCTCGAACATTGCTTGACGGGTCGATGGACCTCAGGGTCTAGGGGCTTGAGAGAGACCGGAGGCATATGTAGAATGGAACTCCTCCAGAGCACGAATACCTCGTAGCGGTAGTGAAGGGTGCTCTGGAAGACCGAAAAGGGATGCCGACAGCAAAGGGGATCGAGCAAGCTTTCAACACTTAGAAAGTATCTCGGTCGAAGCTGTCGAGGCTATCGCGGTATGATTCGAGGGCTTCTCTGGAGGTTAGTCGATGACAAAGATTTATGTGAAGGAGTCTCTACTTACAAGGGCTCCGGTCACCCACAGGCTTCCTTCTAACTACGGTATCCGAATGCTCCATGGGGCGTGGGCTTTTGGATCCCATAGGCCTTGGGCCGGTGATCTTCCGCCCCGGGCTCCGCACCTGCATCGTGCTTGAAGGGTTTGGGGAGGGCGTCAGGCTGTGCCTGTCCGTCTCCAAGCTGTACCGAACTTCCTCAATGGGTGGAAGAGGAGACAGAAGCTGGCCTGAGCTCAATGGGCTGCTGTACATCTGTTTGGCGCCAAATGGCAGGCTGCGTTGCTGCTGAGGTGGCTGCTGAACTTGTGGCACGAGAGGGCCATCGTCCCTTTGCCGGCCGTTTACCTGCTCTGAGGCAGAGTGGTTTGAGTAGCCACCATCGGAGAGAGGGGACATGTGCCCGTTGTTCCCGCCAAAGCGGTTTCTGTTCAGAGCAAGGCTCGGGGCCGAGCCCCATTGATCAAAGTCGGGAGAATGCGGGTCATCAAAGTTGATGGCTTGCGATTCCAGATGCGTCTGGTGGCGATGGGTCGGCCCAGGGCGTGGCTGGGGGTGTTCCAGGTTCAGGGAGTTCCTGTGGGCTTGGTACTTTGGTCCATCCAGATCATCATCATCCGGAATGAGAGGAGAAGGCGACCGAACCTGGTCGAATGAATGTCCACGCTGGTAGCCGTTGAGAGAAGTGCTCGACCGGATTCGATCGTCATCTTGAAGCTCGTAGTCGCCATAGTCATTGATGTTGAGGTTAGACCCCGAACGAGACGCCTGCGAGTACGGCCTCCCCTTCTTGCCGTTACGCACACTCTCTTTCTCGGTAGAAGCAGTCGTTTTGGACCAACGCGAGATTTTCGGAATGCCGAAAAGAGATGAGCTGTTAGACTTGTGCTTCGCCTTAGCCTTGGAGTTGGCTTCCTGGCTAGGTGGTGATTCATCGAATCCGCGTTGTCCTGGTGGAGTTATCTCCTGCGGCATGGAGTTGGTGCGTCTTACTTCCTCCGTTGGCGTCAATAAGCGCTCGTTGTTCTCGAATTGGTGGTTCAAGATGTGCGCCTCGTGCTCGTCCAATTCCTCGTCCCCTTCCAACACCGTGCTGATACGATTCTCGGATCCACGGCGTCCGTCATATCCTGAATGGCGGCCCACTTGACGAGAGGAGGGGTTCGAAAAGGTCCCGGATTGGTTGGGCGTAGATGCGGTATTAGCTCGACCTTCCGGTTCATATCCCGGATCGCCAGCAGCACGCAAGTTCTCGTAGGACGTCATACTCTGGCCCTGGCTGCTCGGCATCATCAATGGCCGCGGCCCGAAGTTCTGGGTATCCCTGAGCCCTTCGACCTCATCGAGGAGTTGCATAAGCATGTCTTCAATCCTTGACAGCTCATTCGTGTTCTTCATGCTAAGGCCCTTGAGAGCTCTCCTGAAAACGTTCTTGCGCTTCGTCGGAAGATCGTCAACTTCCTCAGAAGACCGCCCGCGCAAGCGAGTCGTGCTGGGTGGCTGCGGCCGTGGTCCCTGAAGAAGCCTTTGAACGACCACTTCAGCATCCCGATCGGAGTTGCCCATGATCATCTTGTCCTGCTCGGCGATGAATTTTTTCATTTCCTCAAAAGAATTCCGCATGTCGGCAGCACTGCGAACGAGCGTGACCAGGATTTCCGTGTCACGCGCGTTTCTTTGGGCGTCCCGAACGGTGAGGTGGTCCATGAGAGCCACTATGTCCTTCGACTGGATTCGATCAATTCCCTTGCCAGTGGCGCTGTCATACAGAGGCGAAGACATGCCGTGCGAATTTCCGCTGAAATTGCGTGCATGCATGGGATTACCGCCCACCGCAAATGGGTCGTCTTCACCCAGGTCACCCGACATATCTGGCAGGCCACTGTCTTCGAAAAACCTGGAGTTGTCCATTTGAGGCTCAGGAGTGTAGCCAGGTTGCGCAGCCGAGATGTAACCCTCGTCCTTCCAATTTCCTGGGCTATTGGGGCCCATGTGTTGCTGAGGGAAGCTCTCCTCATGTTGGGGGTAAGGCTCCCCATAGTCCTCGTAATCGTCTTCCACCATCGGTTGGAAATGACGATCTTGTGACACCGGGCTTCCGTGGTCATCTTGGAGAATGTGCGCAGCAGCTGCAGCAGCACCTCCAACAGCCAAGGCCTCTCCAGCGCGCAATCCATTTGAAGACATGGGAGGGGTGGGCTCGTAGGGCCAACGGTCGGGGGTGCGTGCAGGTCCCTGTATTTCGGAAGGATTCGTGGTGACCTCAGATTCGTTGTCCAATCCGTGTCCGATTTCCGGCATGGGCTCGCCAAAAGGCATCGCATTATGCGTCATTTGGATTGGTTCCTCGGATCGGTACGAATCCACCTCACTCTGAGGGGGGGAATCTTCTACTCCATACTGATCGATCCTCTTTGCTTGGTCCCGGAGAGCAGCCCATCGATCCCCGCTGTTTTCAGGCTGGCCAGTGACAGTAACCTCGCCAGACGATTGATGCGGCTCCTCCATATGCATATGAATGAATTCAAGCTGGTTCGACCCAAGCTGAGAGTCTCTATGGGATGAGCGTACGCTGGTGCTAACGGTGGAGGGATCGACCAAGGAAGCCACAGCGGACTCAACTGCAGCTGGTGTGGCGACGAAGTCTGCTCTGCCGCCAACATCGTGAACGTCCGAATCTGCACCCATTCCATCACGGTAGTTGCGATCCAGGCTGTCGTCTGTGTAATTGGTCAATCGATGGTAGTTGAGATGATCGGAGCTGCGTAGACTGTCATCGGTGTAGCCGGTCAAGCGCTTAATGTCCATTTCAGCCCGAAGAGCGTCGTTTTGTTCACTTTCATGATCGAAGAACCTCTCAGCATCTTCCTGCCTTCGTGGAGTCGCAGTGCCATCGTTGTATGAGAGCTCCGAATCGTGGACGATGTCAATTTCCGAGACGTCAGACCTCCTGCCAGACGCGACACCATCGGACTTTCTCCGTGACCGCGCGGCGTTAGTACTGGGAGAGTTGGCAGCAGAATTTAATGAGAGCTCTGAAAGCTTCTTGGATGCTTCACGGCCAGCAGATGATATCGAAGCAGCGCTCCGAGCTGAGCGAGGGCCTTGAGGCGTGAGATTTTCCTTCCGATCTTCGTAGCTAAGCTCGCTTTGACGGAACTCATGGGTGGGGGTCCTCGAGCTGCTGCGCACTGATGCAGCAGCAACACCGCCCACTCCTGCTGCTGCAAGCGCTGCAGCAGCCTTTGCTCTGGTTGACATTTCCCTATCACTCTTCGAACTGAGTCCTCCAAGAGAGCTGCTGCTGTTGGGTCCGCGACGCAGAGCTGCAGGAGTCCTGGTGGGTGTAGATGGTGCAGGAGACATGACCGGACGGGGAGTTCCTCGTGATACCTCACGAATAGGAGTTGCACCTCTTGAAGAGGCAGGCCGTTCAGTTTCGGCAGAGAGAATCGAATCGCGCGTCAGTTCAGAGCCAGGCATCTCACTCTGCATAGGCAGAGGTGGCACTAGCTCACTGGGGCTGTCCTCAACGTAGCTCTCAGAAATGCTCGCGGATCGGCTCCTACTCTTGCTGCGTTTCTTCCTCCGTTCTTTCGTGTCTAGACTGGCCTCGGAATCATGGTGCTTCAGAGCCGCTGCGGTGAGGCCAGCACCGACAGCGCCAGCAATGGCAGCATCCTTCATGCGCTTGTCCTTGCTCTTTTTCTTGTGCAGCCGCTCGTCTTCCCGAACCGTGGACTCAGATCCGAACCTGTCGTAGCTCATTTCCGAGCCAGAGTCTCGGCTTGGTCTCCTTGACCTCTTACTCCGTACCGAGTCGCCGGAGAGTACAATACCCGGATCTTTCTCGTCACGATTGAGAACGACCTTGACATTCGGTGCGCTTGACGATTTGGAGACGGTTCTCTTCAATTCTCCACGAGAGCCGCTCGAATACAAGGACTCCCGATCGAAACGATCGCGCTTATCGCGGCCCTGCGTTTCCTTGAGGGCATTGATCTCGGGGAGGATGAGTCGTTTGATAGCATCCTCGACGGTCGCAAGCAATTTAGGGTTATTGATAGAAGAAGTGGTGGACATGCCTGAGCGAATAGACTGCGTGTCGCCAGATCTACGGCTGACTTCAGAGGCGAGCAAGCTCGATTCGGTGCCGCTGATCAGAGCTTCTTCGCGACGCGAGCGAGAGGGCTTGCGCCGGGAGGATGGCTTCCCTTCTTCTAGTACCTCCCGACTGGAACTCTTCTCGCGGCGATGCTTCAGCTTGCCGGACTCGGCTTGTTCCTTGGTGAGCTTTCCAATAATCTTTTGAGTCATGGCACGCTCTCTGCTCAAGCTGCGGCTCCTGCGTCGGGATGGTGCCTTGAGCTTGCCGCTGTCCTCTGACATGGTCTTCTCCTCGCGATCCAAGCTCCGGCTCCTTCGGCGACTAAGCGTTGGAGGAACAATTGCAGGCGGACCATCAACCATGCTATCCGGAGGCATTGATGAGATATCAGAACCGGCGGGGACGAAGCGGCCCTGAGAAAGCTCGGATCGGGAGAGGTCGCTCCCGTTGTGGAGCACCTCCACTTCTACGGGGGGCATGCCGCTCAGGTTTGACTCTGAAGAAAGTGACACTTCACTCGCTTCTCCAAGCTTGGGCTCTCCGCTCTTTGTCGAAGGCAGCGAGATCCTGCGCGTGTACGAAGGTTTCCGATCTCTGTCCGTCTGGGTGATTTCGACGTGGTCGTGGCCACTCCTGGACCGTCCGTGCTTGGATGAAGGTGTGACTCTTACTCTGACACTGGGGCGGGAACGGACTTTGTCGCCAGCTTTTCCCGCCTCGAAGTACTCGATGAGGAGAGAGGTCTGGGACTGCTGTCGACCGTGGCCGAGCTTGTCCTTGGTCTTGGTGGCGATGGTGACGGGGCTGCCGTCGTCAGGTATGGAATAGTGTGAGCGGTCGGTCCGGCGGGACACGTCGGTGGCAAGGTCGTCAGCGCGAAAGCTACTATCGTCGGCGAATGAAGTTTCGGTGGGCGCCGGAAGGGGCGGACGCTGGGTATCCACACCCATTTCGAAGTGAGTGTCCTACAGCGGTTGGGTCCGCACTAGAACATTGGGTGCGGCGAGCTGGGCGGCGGAGGTGAAGAGAGGCGATTGGAGAGGGGACAGGACTTCGCAGTAGACGAAACAAGAGGGAGAGGGGGCCAATAGGCCGAGGGTAGCCTGAGGCAGAAGGATGCCACGGATCGGCGTTCGAATGGGTGAGCGAGGTACGGACAGGTTGGCAGGTGTTGCTTCACGGTCGCTCGAAGCTGAGATTTCGCGAACCTGTGCTACGTGGGAATGTGGCCAGCTATTCGCGGGCGGGCGTGGCTGCGTCGCACGCAGAACGCGGGCCTGGAATGCTGAGGAAGAGGGCGAGGTCAGCGCTGAGCCATGCACAGCACGAGGAAGATGCAGGTGCAGAAGGTGAGAGGGCGGGCGGGCCGCTGGTAGAGACGAGGAACAGGCTGCGAGGAGCGGGCGGGCGCAAACGAGCAATGCCAGATGCGGCTCTGGGAGTGGCCAGCTGCAGCGAGGCCGGCCGGGGTGAGGCGATGTGTTGTCGGGCGTGGAGGCTGGTAAGATGGCTGGGTTGTTGGCGACGCCTCATCACCGGGGCGATCGACGTCAATCAGTCCAAGCGCTTCGCACATCAAGGCGGCGCTTTGGCAGCGCCGTGGCTCCTGTTCCTCGCAAGGGCCGTTTCCCGCTTGTCTAAGCCCAACTCCCGCCCGTTGCGGCCAGCTGAGCGCCGCTGCTAGGCTTGCGCCAGCCCGCGGACAGCTCACCAGCTTACTGTCCGCTCAGCTCACGCCCATTGGGCCGCGCTCCGTCGCCAGCGGCTGGGCACGCGCGCCTAGAGACATCACACCTCGCCTGCACGCTCCCCAGTCGTGGCCCCGTCCGGTTAGCGCTCCGCGATCCGTCGACATGGAGCCCTCGCGTCCCGCAGCACACCCTCCTCGGGTCGCCAATCAATGCGCACATCGTCCCGAAACATCAGCTGCAGCAATGGCAGGCCCGGTGTCAGGCGCCGCGACAGAGGCGCTTTGTAACGTGGAAACACCGACCGCAACCCGCAACGACAGGACCTTTCACATGTGCAGACGCGCTGCTTATTGGCTGGCCGTGCCTGCAGAAGGCGTTGAAGGGCCAAAAAGCATCAGCCCATGCATCATGCACCGCCTGCAGGACGGCTGCCGTGGTCCGCCCATATATTGACCACCCGTGTAGCGATTGGCAGCTCAACGGTGCAGCGGCATTTTTGCCTGCAAGGTAACGTATACAATGATCCCGTCTCTGCCAAGTTGCTTTTCCCCCAGCACACAAGCTTTGCCGTTCGTGCTATTCCCCGGCCCTGGATACCTGGTCTTGTCAGCCAATGCTGCACGCGATTGGCCGCCGTTCCTTTCTTTTCCGATGCTGTAGAGAAAAAAAAGAGGAGCCAATATTGGCTGCTCCTCCGGCAGAATCTTTGCCAAGTTGCATGCTGTGCACAGGATGGGAAACGCAAGCGAGTGAAAGAAACCAGCAGTGCAACTTGCCTTGCCATGGCCACACCTTTCGAACATACTATAGTGTTCTATAATATCCGATCTTCTCCCCAAGTGACGTTTTGACGAGCTACTTGGTGGCACGACTAAACCCCGTTTTGAAACAGGAGCTTTACATTTATCCTTCGATTATCCCAAGTTATCCACCAGTCTTCGATGGTGTTTCCTAAAAAACACATGTACAGAAGTCTGCATGACGGATATATTAAAGAGCACTGCTGGAGGCATCTAACTTACCTAGGCGCTTGCAGAAGAGGTCGAAATTGCGCAACTGGCGCCAGAAGCTTTCACAACAGTTGAGCAAAAACTAGAGAATACTTTCGTGCCACGGCCTACAATTCCCCGGTTGTTGCGGTCAAGTAAGTCTGGAACAGTCGGTCCACAGCTTGCCTAAAAAAATGCTAGCGGCGTCTTGCAAAGCTACTTTGGCTTACCACAATGCCCCGGCCGACGGGCGAGCCCGGGTTACAGAAAATCTGCCTTATATCAGAATCTTAATTGTTTAACGGAATAGCGATCCCAGTGCTTCTTGCAGACTGGTTAACAGTGCATATCCCAATAGCCCTCAAACGATAGGGTGAAGGACGTAATTACTAGAGTGAAATAGTTTTTACTAGGCCAAGGAGCCTAAAGAGGCCAATAACAGCGGTGTACAGTGAGCCTAACCTACAATATTGCTAGGGTGAGTGCAGTCCTCTCCCGGCCCGAAGACCTGGTATTCTTCGCGCTAGTAGTCCTAGAATCAAGCGCTACACATACGAGAATTTTCTCGGTGCACTTCGAGGCCCTATTAGCTGTTCGGATACTATATACGTTCTATTTGGTGCAAGGTGGTAATTGGCAGTGAATCAAGCAACTCTGTAGTTGAATACCTGTAGCGATCACCTCGCCATGTGGAGTGGGATTTTCAGTGTCCAAAAAGAAAAGGCCACCACGAGGGACGACGAACTCTATCCGGACTAGTGCTTGAACTCAACGCCTAGGTTGTTCTATGTAAGTTCGAGATCTTACAATACGCCCAGATATCTGCTTCAATAACCAACAGACGAAGCGTGTGATATCCCTTGCGAAGGAGCCTAGAACCCTCTCTACGTTTGAAGTCCGAATACAATACGGTCTGAGGGTGCTTACAACCAGAGTCGCACGTAGCCTTTCTCCCTCTGTGTTCCACTTTCATATGCATCCTACACGGTTACATGTCCCGGCCAGCTGTTTTGCATTTCCGGGTAGCGACCGTTGCCTGCCGGCTTCACAAAATGCATTCAGGCCACCGAGGAGATAAACTTTATGCTCCACAGTAGTTGGCTGCGGGTCCTCGTTGTCAGATCTAGCGGGGATAAACAGTGTGCCTGCCTTCCAACTATGAGACATGGTAAAGGCAACGGATCTGGCTCTTGATTGTGCCACCTTTTGAAGTTTTCTTGACCTCTTGCTCGAATGATGAGTTCATACCACTCGCTTGGCACATCATTGAGGCGATGCCTGCAAGATGGCTTATTTGGAAGTCTCGCTGTTTTAGCAGTGGAGGATATGCCATCAGGAGAGTTGGCTCTCTTCCTGCTACCCCTGATTCGTATGACATTGTATTAGTCTCGGTTGTCTTTTACTTCCGCGAAATGCTCACGGCCCTAGTCATGTAGCAGAGTGTCAATAAGGCGAGCACCGGCATGCAATTGCAGCTCTCCCTGCGTGCACGGCCTATTGTTGATGGCCAAGCTAACGTGCCACAGTGGTCTGGACCCGGTGAGAAGCGCTCTGCCGCAATTGCTACCTAGCAGCAGCAACGTGGCTCAGACCTGCTCGCCATGGTTTGCCTCTTTAGGACAGGCCAAGGCTCACAGAATATGTGCCTGGCGCGGACGATGGCGCAAGAAAGGAGCAGGCGGAGGCGGCAGTAGACAAGGAGCGGCAGATGGGGGCGGTGGGGCGCGCGCACGACGGAGGATTTAAGTGTGTGCTGTAAGTGGAGCCGCTGGCCACAATCAGATGGTCGGGTCCGGAAGGGTGTCTTCGGCGCGGCAGAGATATATTGGGGGGTCTTGAAGACACGGGTCATGGCGTCAGCAGTATCAGAGGCAAACCATCATCGCGAACCGACACAGCGGCACCACGAGTCAGCATGCACGGCGCTGATAAGATGCTGGTGCGTTGCGGCCTCACTTGTTGCTGGATGCGGCGCGGTGCTTCGAAAGCATCGCTCGCGGCAGGGCGCGCAGGGGCAGCAGAGGCACTCGTGCGCCGAGTGGTCGCATTGCTTGCAGGCTGGCGGCGCGGTGAATGACATATCATCAGGCTTTTGGCAGCGCGTGTGGGCGATCTTCCTGCCCCTCGCCTCCACATCTTGCAAGACCAGACAGGACTCCCGCCCAGCCGCTGCAACCGCATTCACGCACCTACAAGACCCTCGTCACTTCCTCCGTAAGCCGCCGGCGAGAGCCACCCCGACCGCCGCCCCTCTCCCACGGCGTCCGGGTGCTCAACGTCATACCAGCTCTGCCTTCATGCGCCCATCTTTGCCGCTCTTTCGTTCCCAGCGCTGTAGCCCTACCCTACTCGTGCCCTGAGCAGCCAGCACCTGCATCGCCCAACAACCCCCCGCATCGCCTCGCCCTGCGCGCCCGCTGCAGTGCTAATTTCAGGCCCCCGACCGAGCCCGCTTTGCGAAGCCCGACGCCGTGAGATTGCTGCACACCCATCGCACGACCTGCTGCCAGCGAGGAGCGTGTACGATTACCCCAACCCCACAATTGCCCCGGCTGAGCTCCGACCTGCTAACGTCCGCCTTCGACTGCAGTCTCGCCTCTCGCTCCCCTCGCGCCGCCCGTAGGCCCCACGCCTGCCGCGGCCCTGCCGCCTGACTGCCACCATGCCCGCCATGAGCTCCGCCTTCGAGGACGAGGACCTCTCGCTGTCCATTTCCACCCCGACCGCGCGCCGGAGCTCCAACAACCAGCGGCCCTCGGATGCACCCCATGCTCCGCGCCCGTCGGGGCGCGCCGACAGCGCCTCGATAACCAAGGTCAACCAGCGCCTGGGCCAGTACCAGATCGTCAAGACACTGGGGGAGGGCTCGTTCGGCAAGGTCAAGCTGGCCGTCCATGTCGTCAGCGGCCAGAAGGTTGCGCTCAAGATCATCGCGCGCAAGAAGCTGATTACGCGCGACATGGCCGGCCGCATTGAACGAGAGATCCAGTACCTTCAGCTTCTCAGACACCCGCACATCATCAAGCTGTGAGTGCCGATCGCGCCCCCGTTCTGCCGTCGATGACTTATCCCGGATCTAGCTACACCGTCATAACCACCCCAAGCGAGATCATCATGGTGCTCGAGTACGCTGGAATCGAGCTCTTCGACCACATTGTTGCCCACGGCAAGATGAGCGAAGACAAAGCCCGCAAGTTCTTCCAGCAAATAGTGTGCGCCGTCGAGTACTGTCACCGCCACAAAATCGTCCACCGTGATCTCAAGCCCGAGAACCTTCTGCTAGACGAGAACCTTAACGTCAAGATCGCCGATTTTGGTCTTAGCAACATCATGACTGACGGCAATTTCCTCAAGACTAGCTGTGGCAGCCCCAACTACGCCGCGCCCGAGGTTATCTCGGGAAAGCTGTACGCCGGCCCTGAGGTCGATGTGTGGAGTTGTGGCGTGATTCTGTACGTTTTGCTTGTAGGCAGGCTGCCCTTCGATGACGACTATATCCCCTCCCTGTTCAAGAAGATCGCCCAAGGCAGCTACACGATCCCGAACTACCTATCCTCCGGAGCCGTCCGCTTGATCAAGAAAATGCTCGTCGTCAACCCGGTGCACCGCATCACCATTGCCGAGATCAGGCAAGACCCGTGGTTCAACAGGGATCTGGCGCCGTACCTGCAGCTACCCGCCGAGGAGTTCTTTGACACCGGCGTTGATCCCACCAAGGCCATTGACCCGAACAAATTGGGTCCTGCCCGCCCAGCGCCTGTGGTTCAACAATTGCACGACACGGTAGTCGGAAAGCTCGGGAAGACAATGGGTTACGCAAAAGAGGATGTCCAGGAAGCTTTGGCCAAGGACGAGCCAAGTGCGATCAAGGATGCGTACCTCATTGTTCGAGAAAATCAGATCATGAAGACAAATCGTAAGTTGATGCCCTTTGGAGAGCATCTCCATGGTTTAGCTCGCTAATTGATTCGGTTTTTGTAGCCCTGCTATCACAGGAAAAGAGCTTGCAGCCATTCCTTGCCACCTCACCGCCCAACTATGACCCTAGAGCCATTGGAACACCTTTGAACTCACAGCTAGGCGCGCCAGTGCCCTCGGGGCCCATAAACACCGAGAGACAGCGGCACGGATCGAACGCAAGCAACGCCACGAGCATTAACGAGCACCGCAGCCCCGTCAGCACCATTGCTATCCTCCCGAGCAGCCTTCCTGACTTCCATCGCGCGTATATGAAGGGCCATCCGAAGCCAAATACTTCCCCAGAACCCATTGGGTCGCCCAAGGAGCAATCTGCGCAAGAGAAGGCTGCTACCGCAAGACGCCTCAAGCCTCATGCGCGATCTCGAGCAGATATGGAACGGTCTGGGATGCGCCCCGAGGCAATGACTCCTATTACGGAAGTTCAGAAGAAGAAAAACAAGCCGATCAAATGGCAATTTGGTATCCGGAGCAGGAATCAGCCGGCCGAGGCTATGTTGGCCATCTACAAGGCACTGCGTGCCATGGGAGCGGACTGGGAAGTCCCAACTTTCAGGCGGCCCGGTGGTGGAAACAGCAGCAGTGACGAATCTCCAGGTCGTAGCAGATCAGGTTCACGCGGTGGCTCCACGGATTCCCTGGCCCAGAGATTGCAGGAAGGCGGTGTTATCGACTCAAGCTCCGAGCTGGATGTCGCGGATGAGATGGCAGACGCCAATGGACAGGCGCGAGGTGACGGTTCTCGTGAACGCGGCCGTGCACGCAAAAATCATGGACCGTGGAACGATTTTGGCTACGGCATCCCAGAGGACCCATGGGTTATCAACGCACGTTTCCGTAAGGAAGGCATGTTTCCGCCTGGCTTGAATCATCCATCATCCACGCACTCGTCGCGTGTTGATCTCCACGAGCACCCCCAGGTACGCAGCCGCAGCTCCAGCCTTACTTCGCCCTCAATCCACCATGACGATCACTCGCACTCTGGCTCGATTCCTCAGAGCAGTAGCCGAGGAACTTCGGCCGCAGCTTCAGTCGCCGGAGAAACTGCCCGCTGGCCTGACGCCGATGACGCATGCTACGTGTATCTCACCATTCAACTGTACAACATTGAGCCGGGCTTCTTCCTTGTCGACTTCAAGTGTGCGGGCTACGAACGCCTGATTCCACACCTCATCCGGGAGATGCGCCTCCAGAGCAAGGACGGCCAGGAAGAGTGGCGGAAGCTTGCCGATGGCGAGGAGCCGCCCACTGCAGCTGGTGAGGGAGAGAACGGAGAGCACGTGGAGAAAGTGGAGATAAGACAACGCCTTGAGGTCATCGGCGCAGGACGAGCGAGCGAAGAGAAGAGGGCAACCAGTCCGTTCCCCTTCTTGGATGTGGCAAGCAGGCTCATCATCCAGCTTGCGCAAACGAACGACTAGCCACTGGTATGCGCCTGCCGCACACCAGTGCTTTCAGTGTATGATAATGGATTCTGAGGGGAAATTGCCGATATGGGAGCATGTTGATGAAGGGCATGGACATTCGCTACGATGGGTTAGACGGCTAGGAAAGACTGGTTCATTTGGAAAGAATTTGTTATCTCGCGATGGAAAGAAAGGGGCAGGATGAAGGGGGGACGGCTTCGCGCTGCTCGCTTTTCCTTGACTGTTTTGTTTCACTTCCAGCTTGTTTGATGCACTGCATAATTATCTTTCGTCCTATGGAAAGCTCCGCGAGTCTTGGTGACAAGTTGACGTGAGTTAATAGCATTGTATAATATAGTTTTTAGTAGTTACTTTTATCAATATTTTAGTTCGTAATTCATTTCATCTGTTTTATTGTTTTTCTTAAAGCATCATCAAACTTTGATATTACAGCATGATCTACAGTTCGAACATACTCGTGATATACGAGTGTTAAAGTTTGGAGGGTATCATTTTGTACAACAGACTATCACATCATTTTGTTTTTCACAAACACACCTGTTCATTAACACACCGCCTCATGGCTCTCATTTCCCCTTCTCCTGCTCCTCCAACACCTTCAACTTCTCGACGACCTTCTCGCGTAGGTAAGGGCTCAATCCCAGGAAGCCTTCGTTAGTACACATGCGGTACGTGCCGCTCTCCTGGTAGTTGCCGTTGCCGGAGACAAACTGGCCGCAGCCGTCGACCTCGACGCTGCCGAAGATGTCCTCTGGCCAGGCGATGCGGCCGTAGTCGGGCGGGTTGCGCTGGTCGCTGACGTGCACCCAGCCGCCACGGCCGCCGCCGCCGCTGCCACCCTGGGCGCTGGCGCCGCCCGCGCCTCCGGCAGACGCGGCGTACGAGGCAGTCTTGCCCACGCTCGCGGGGCCCGACGAGGGCCGCGAGCGCTTGCCGGCCTGCTTGTTGCTGCTGTACTGCTGCGAGGGGTGGTTCGCTGGGAAGACGATGCCGCCGCCGCCCAGCATGCTGCCCGCCTGCGACGCGTACGCCGCCGCCTGCGACTGCACGGCCGGGTCGTGCACGGCGTGCGCCGCCAGCACCGACTGCAGGATGCCGTGGAAGGCGTGGTTTTCGCGGAAGCTGTTGGGCGTGGGCGGCAGGGAGGACGTGGTGCCGAGCGCGAGCGAGCGGACGGGCGGTGTCGTCGGCGTGAGGGTGAGGGTGTGCGTCGATGTTATCGGGTCGGTGTGGACGTACTGGGGAGACGGGAGACTTAGCCAGGGAATGATGATGGCTTGGGATCATGCAAGACTGCTTACGATGTGAGGGTTGTTTGGGAGCGTGGAGACGGCTCGGGCGGCGCAGCGCAACGGCTGGCCGAAAGCACGGGCAATTGGCCGTGAAGAGCGCAAGAGGATCATTCTGGCGCGAGAGTCGAAGTCGAATTGTTGGGCGGACGCGATGAGAGAATGGTGGGTTTGCGATTTGAAGACGACTTTTCCGCGCGGAGCTAGCTATGACGCGCTGAAGCTCGGCCCAATTGAGAGAGCTCTCCTCTTCGGAAATCGGGCCCGCCACCCTTCAAACCCCTCTTCGCTCCCATCATCGTTCGCCGCGATTGTTGCCATCGGTAGTTCCCCAGCCATGACCACCGCAACTGCCTTGCATGTCGACAGGCAGCCGTTACTCGGGGAGCTGGACAAGCTGACGGCCGGGTCCCACATGGTTATCGGCGGCTCAACAAATCAGATCAAGTGGGGACCTCCCAAGAATTGCATCGCAGGGACACTCATCTTTTGCCCCAAGGAGCTGTGCCAGCTGCTTTCCGATTTCGGAGTTAGCGCCAATCACTTTTTCCATCCGCATCGCCGCCATGTGACACAGTCATCTATCCGTCCACTCGCCGCCTTGTGCCTGCCTTTTGTGTGAGCTTTCTGTGCTTTTGTCACGCGCTTCAGCGGCTACCAGCAGGCTATCATGGCTGGAGACCAGATTGACAGCAGGGATGTCGCCCCAGATCATGCGGGGCCGGTGGGTAAACAAGAGGGCTTTCAAGAAGACCGCGAGATTGGCTCGGAACCGGAGCTCATTGACGTGGACCGCATCGAGCGCGTGTACAAGTGAGTTCAAAATTTGGTGGAGCAATTTGACCTGAGTACTGACAGTTTTCGCCCAGGAAGCTGGACCGTCGCATTTTGCCTGGTAATTAAGACGCTATTCAATTCTCCCCAAGATATACCCACTCACGCTCGACCGCAGCATTCTGGGTCCTCTATTTCCTCTGCTCCGCCATCCGTTCCAATGTCGGTCTCGCCCAGACGATGAACAGCGACGTCGGCCATGACCTTGCATCGCAAATGCACCTGACCGCCAAAGAGGTCTCTACTGGCCTGGCGCTGTTCTACGTTTGCTATGTCATTTTTGATCTCCCCTCTAATCTGATCATGTCGAAGCTCAGCCCGCATATTTGGATGAGCAGGATTGTCATTGGTGTTGGCGTCATCGGAGCATGTATGGCGGCCGTGAAGGCTCAATGGAGCTTTTAGTAAGTTCCCTTGCTGGACCTGGATCATGGTTTGTTCTGACTCCCCGAAGCCTCTTGAGACTGCTGCTTGGAATTGTTATTGCGGGCATGTGGCCTGGAATGTCCTATTACCTCACGCTTTTCTACCCACCTTCGCGAACTGGTAAGCGCATTGGTCGTTACTACACTGCTGCTCAGCTCTCGGCCGCTGTTGTTGGCCTCGTTTCCGCCGGATTTCAAGAGATGGATGGTGAGCGCGGTCTCGTCGGCTTCCAATGGATGTTCCTCGTCTACGGAATCATCACCATCGCTGTCGGCATCACCTTGCTTTGGTGGCTGCCAGATCGGCCACTTCCTCCCGGCGAAGTGAGGGACCGGACAGGATGGAAGAAGTGGATTCCTCAGAGCAAGCCGGCTCTCTCGGGCGAAGATGCTATCATCCATTACGAGGATCTTAAAAGAGTCTATCACAACAAAGCCTGGACGCTCAAGGACCTTTGGCATGTGTTCATCGACTGGCGCCTCTGGCCACTCACGATCATGTACTTCGGCGTCGTTGGTGTTGGCATTGGTACCCAATTGTACGCCAGCGTCATCATCAAGGGCATCAACCCCAGCCTGAGTGGCGTGGATTTATCTCTACTGACTGCACCCATCTGGATTGTGAGTTTCCCCGTCTCAAGGGTGATGATATCAAATTGACCTAGTGCAGATGGACCTCATCGCCATTCTCCTCGTCACGCCTCTATCCGATCGTTTCCACCACTACCGCGCGCCCTTCTTTGCGGTTGCGGTTCTGATCCAAATTGCTGGCCTTCTCGTCACTACATTCGCACCCGCCCAGCCCTACCCGTGGGCCCGCTACGGCGGACTTCTTATGTAAGGCCACCCTCCGCCCCACGCTGGATTTTGCCAAATCATGCACATCTTTGCTCTCTCTGTTCTCCGCTCCACCTCTCCACACGTTCCTCCCCCGCCTTGCTGTCCCCGCTTCCCCACACCATGACCAATCCCGCCCCACCAGCACGACCCATGCTCGCTGCACGTCACCGTTCCACCAAGATCCCGCTTGCCCATCCCGCTGCCCGTCATCAAGGCCACATGGTGGATCGACCGTCAAGCCTTTCCCCGAATAGGGAAAGAAGACAAGAAAACGCTAACGCTCCCGATCCGAACCGCAGGGTTGGCTTCGGCCTCGGACCGACGGTGCCCCTGACGATGGCGTGGACCAACGAGATCTTCCAGCCGCGGCACGGCGAGGTGGGCGTGGCCGCCGCATCGGCCCTCGTCTCGGGCCTGGGCAACCTCGGCTCCATCCTCACCACGTACGCCCTCTATACCGGCTGGCCCGCCGACGCAAACGACCCCAAGCACAAGTACCGCCGCAGCAACCTCGTCATGATCGGCATCCTCTGCGCCAGCGTGCTGGCTTCGGCCGTCATGTGGGTGGCCGTGAGGCTGAGCGCGGGGAGGGCGAAGAGGGAGGGGCGGGAGGGCGTGCAGGAGAGGGGGGATGATGGTGTGGTGGACAGGGCGGCTGTTAGGGAGGAGAGGCAGAGGGGGTTCGGGAAGTTGCTGGGGAAGTGGTGAGGGAAAGGATATCGTGGAGACCTCATTTTGATGGTGCACACGGGTGGGTATGTATAGAAGAGATTGTGATGTTGTTCGTGAGCGTCATGACGTCGACTCCTAGACTTTCTTGAAAGCTCTTACGAAGATTGGGGGAACGCGGATCACTAGCCGTTCTCCGTAGACACGTAACATGATGGAGCGCTGTAGGAGTGTTGAAATAGATGATTAGAGGAGAAATAGAGTAATTTGAAAGAAAATAGTGTTGATTATTCTTCGCCTCTCCCTGTCTGTGCCGGCAGTTGGAAGCGACTGAGGTATCTCTTTTTGTACTATTATCTTTTCCTTTCCGTCTCAAGACAGGAGTGCTCCCAAAAAGCCCAACCATTAACAAGAAAAGAAGAAGAAAAAAAATAGTCTTCAGCAATGAGGGAGGCCCGACGGCCTCCGAGGTATCATCATCTTCCACACTTTCTCTTCAAGTCCAACACCATCTTTCTTCCTCCGTTCTACTTTGTTCGTTCAAAAAACAACTCATTTCTCCACACCTTTCTCATCCACTGACGACTCCCCGCCGCCACTGGGCGTATCCACATTCTCGACATTCTTCGTCCTCACCTTGTCACCCACATTCGAGATGCCGAAGCCCGCACCGCTGCCATGCACACCACCGGTAGCGCCGGCGCCAGCGCTGGACCGCCTGCGGGCACCGCCGTGCGCAGCGGCCTCTTCTGTGTCGTTGTAGTCGATGAGCAGCTCGCCGTTCTTGCCGAAGCGGCGGGGCAGCTCGCGCGCGACCTTGACGACGTCGAAGACGGACGTCGTCTTGTGAAAGATGGTGTCCATCTCCTCGAGCGAGCGGTACGCCGTCTCGGGGTAGAAGAAATAGGTGACGGGGACGATGAAGGCGTTGCTGGTGGAGATTTCCATGTTAGCGTTTTTTTTTTCTTTTTTTTCTTCTTGCTGGAGGATGGGCTTACATGACGGCGAAGATGATGTAAGTCTGATAGCCGATGGATGAGAAAGCGACGGGGGTGATCATGACGACCATGAAGTTGAAGGCCCACTGATTTACGTTAGTAAGAGCATAGATAGCGTCAGGGAATAAAACATACGTTGGCACTGGTAGCTAGGGCATTGGCCGGGGCACGAATGCGAAGGGGCACGATTTCGGCGGGATATCTCGAGCATAGTCAGCAATAATGTTTCTCAACAGAAGTGATGTCGAAACTCACAGCCAAGTCATTCCAAGCCAGCCGACGGCGAAGAACGAGTTGAAGACGAAAAGGAAAGCGGCAGCCACGATACCGGCGGCGGTGTTACGCTCATCGGCACTCTTGCCTTCGTTTATCGAGTTTGCAATAGCAAGGACGACCATGGACAACGACATGCCAACGGCGCCGAAGAGCATGAGCGAGCGGCGTCCAAACTTCTCGATGATGAAGACAGGGATCCAGGAGACCAAGAAGTACTCGGTACCATTGCATGCGGCCAGAATACGCGAGATGAAGGGGCTGAGACCAACGTAATTCTCGTAGATGTTGGCGGCACTATTAACATCAGTAACCCACCACCATTCATAGCAGTTTCCAAACTTACTAGTACGTGATCAGATTGATTCCTGAGATCTGCTGGAACATTTGGTTGACGTAGGCCAGAACGGTGCGGTGCAGATGGCGGTCCTTGCCCATGGTGAAAAGGTCAGAGAAGCTGCCCTTTGCCATTTCGAGAACCGTGTCCTTGATGGCAAGGAACTCGCTCTGGATGTACTGGTCGTCCTCGTTGGTGTCATTGAGGGCACAGAGAACTTCCATAGCTTCTTCCTCGCGGCCCTTGAGAATGAGCCAGCGCGGGGACTCAGGGAGGGAGAGGATGAAGAGCAGGATGATAAGGGCGAAAAAGATCTGGAATCCAATGGGGAAGCGCCAGCTGATGGTGCTCGGCTCGAGATAGGAGAAACCAAAGTCGAGCCAGTAGCTGATGCAAATGCCACCGGTGATCAGAGCACCCTCAATCATGACCAGCTGGCCACGGCGATGGGACTTGGAGGTTTCTGATTGCCATGTCGGGACAGTCGAGGTGTTCAGGCCGTTGCCCACTCCGGTAATGATACGGCCAATGATGAAGTGTGCAAGGCCAAAAGCAGAGCACTGGAGAGCAGCGCCAACAACCATGATAGCGGAGCCCACAAAAATGGTCCATCTTCTCCCCAGCATGTTACCGACCCAGATACAGGCAACGGCGCCACAAAAGCAACCTGTGGGCCAGTCAATTGCTGTCTTTGTCTGTTCTGCCGTTTTACTCACCAACGTTGTAGGAGGCCACTGAGATTCCCTGGATGGTCGAAATGTGGTTTCTCTCGGCCTCAGTAGTTCCAGAGTTTACGTCCATTTCGGGAAAAGTTTTGAGGAAGGATCCAAGCGTGAGCAGTCCTCCCATGACACCCTGGTCATAACCGAAAAGGCTGTAGACGTTGTCAGCGCCGTCGGCGAGGAAGCATGGCACGGTACTACCTACAGGAAATCGAGGCCGGCGATGACACCGACGGCCACATTGAGCTTCGTGCCGCGAAGGCCGAAAAAGCGCGAGCCGGAGACCATGGCGAGCAATTGAGCCGCGGGCTCTGTGGGTTGTTGTTCTTTTTTCCGTTCGGCCTTGACCAGCAGGCTCTCTGCTCTCAGCCGGGGTGAGATGGGAAAAAAATCACAGACCTGAGACGCTCGGCGGCGAAAAGCCGGGGCAGCAGAAAGATTTATATGCCGGCAGAGTCAATGCCGGGCGTTGGCGGTCAGGTTGCAGGCAAGGAAGCATGGCCATGGTTGCGCCGCTAAGACGGTGCAGGCGGACTCCGACGCAGTGACGTCGACGCTCATTGGGCGGGGCGCCCGCAGTCGCAGCAACCCCGGGAGTCCAGGCGTGGGAATGGGGAGCGACGATCGTGGGGGACTCCCCTCGCAGGGTTCGTCGCGCGGTCCGATTGCGCGCTGGGGGAGCGGTGCCCCGGCTTTCCCACTTTGGCACATCCGGGGGCCTGCTCCGCTCGTGTGCCCGTCTCTCACCTCCGTCATTGCTGTGCTGACATGCGCTTGCCGTTTGCCATTGCGGCTCCACGGACGGCTGCTCTTCCCCACACGCACGCTCGCCCGAGCCGCCCTCGAGCAGAGAAAAGCCCCTGCCGCCTGCCGTGCTGATCTGACCTCATCCCCGGGCAGCGGCCACGCGAATACATAATCGATTGCCCAAGATGACTCGCGGCACCGGCCTTTGCACAACGGCCCGCGAGCAAAAACCGGAATGTCGCTGCCGCGCTGACCGCCCCGGCGCCCGGCCGTTGTTGCCCCGGAGGTTGCCTGTCTAGCGTTGCATCCCAGCTGCTCTGTTGATTATGAACTCCACTGTAATCGTGAGGCCAAGACTCGGACCAGCCCCACACCCGGCGATGCACGCGGGCGGCGTCGGCAACGTGCAGCCCCAACACGCGGCGCAAAAGCCGCATGCATGCTGGAAGCGGCCGAGTACGAGTGGGCGGGTGCCCGTCTTTTGAGATGGTGGCGCTCCCCAGTGCCTCAAACAGCTTCTGACGTCGTCATAGTCCGCGGCTTTCTTGCTGCGGTTGGGCATAGACACCAACCATCCGCTGTGATCACCTGTCAGCAGGGCTGTCTTGCGTGCCACGCCCCGCAAATCACATAGAACGTTGATACTGACCGTACAGTCGTATCAGATGAAATAGAAGGTTGAAACGTAAAGGAACTCGGGGGATTGGCCCGCATCCGAGTTCTGGACTCGACGAGTACTTCAATGCTATAAAAGACGTCTCCGACCCTTGCAGGGCTGAGCTTGGCATTTCGATACGATAATCGTCAATCAAAGTCCAGGCACTACCCAGTCGGAAATCAAGCAGACAATAGCCAGGCCCTGAAAGAACCGCTTGATACAATCACCGCATGTCAACTGCAGATGCGGCATTTCCCTCGCTTTCCTGTTTCGGACACACGTTTGCCATCACGCGAATCCTTCGTCAGCACAGACACCATCTAAAAGTACCTGCCTCGTTTGTTGCTCATTGCTGTTGTTGTGCGTCCTCTCTCCAGATATTATTCCCCGTTAAATCCTCTCGGGTCTCATCTCCGGCTCCCGTTCATGACGCGTTTTGCTCCTGGAATCCCTGCCGGGCCCTACGATTCATCGCTGCGCTATACCCAAGACCGTTGGGACCAGAGGGGAAGCGAGCATGCAGTGCAAGGGGCCACGCCTTTACCGCCCGGCCGCCGGCCGTCGGCAGCTTTTCTGCTGCCGTCTTGCCATCCCGTTCGCTAGCTTTGTGAAGCGCGTTTCGCACACCCACAATAATATGTGTGCGAAAGAACAAGCCACCCTACGGAACGCCTGAACGCTCTGAACGAAGAGGCAATGGGCTCCCGGGATTTCCGAAAATGGAAATACCGACCAAGGCCGACGACACTCTCTGCCAACACCACGCGCCGCCATGTCAGACGAGGGGAAAATGGAACCGGGTCCGCAGGAAGTGCGGCTTCTCCAGCTCTCGCTGCCCGCTGCGGAAACCGTCAAAAGTCAGCACATGACAGGTGCGCCATCATGTTGAAGGAGGACAGCTGAGAGGATATACGTACCTGAGAATTTCATTTGTCATCCTGGGGGGGCAACGCCCATCTTTCTCGGTCGCCCTTCACTCTGCTGGCTGACGACTTTATTAATCGTAAGCTAACGAGTTGATCGCCACCAGCTCGCCATCGCTTACACCGTCTGCGTGGTTTCGTGCTGTTTGCCGCACCGTTGGTCTGGGCCCTGCCAGCCACAGTTTCCCCATGGGGTCGGTGAGAGCAGTTGGTCAGAGCTCGCGCGAGGCTTGCCTGCAGTACGGCTGTCCCAACCTCTAACCCTTAATTTGGGTATTCCGGCCCCGGAGTCGAGCGCCGATGCAGAATTTGATGGCGTTGCCTTTTACTCGCTCCGGGTCCAGATCAGGCAGCGGATTCATTAGTGACGCTCCTGCTTCCACGGATGCTACCCGGCTTGTCCTCTGCGGATTTCCGTATTTGTTTCCCCGGACAGAGTCAAACGAATCACTGTGAACTTACCCCTTATCGACTACCTCAAACTTTTACTTCCTTCGCTGTAAGATAAGCTATCCAAGTCCACTTGAAAGCTTTGAGCCAACACCCAGAGACACAGCCAAGCCCTTTTGGCCGGAGCTCCGTAACGAGGTGACTCAGTCACTCCTCCGATAGTAGCGGTTCAACCTCCACTGGCTGTCATCACGTCGAGTAAGTGAGCCGCAGGGGCTCCGGTATAAATGCTTTACTCTTGCATTGTATGGCAGAGTGAGCTACCTCGTTGTTTTGCAATTGGACAGGCCCTAATCTACCATGTCCAGTTAGAAGTAATGTCTGTATCCTGTCCCACTTTACACCCATTTAACTCCATCATTTGCAGTGTCACCATGGTCGTGTGAAGCAGCTTACCAGCCGCCATCATTCGTGACCTCGCCACCCGTGTTCCAGCCTCCTCCACCGCCACTGTCAGCAGCGCTGTCGAAGCCATTGGTATTGAATCCGCCACCTCCTCCGCCGAAGCCGGATCCACCGCCGTTGTCGAAACCGCCGCCCGGCTCGTTGGCCCTTGGGCACTTCTTGGGGCCGTGACCCATCTCCTCGCAGATGGGGCACTTGACACGCGACCAGTCCTTAGGCTTGGGGCATTCCTTGGAGAAGTGACCGACCTCGTCACAGTTGCGGCAAGTCACCGTGGATGGATCGCGCGGCTTATCGCACTCCTTGGACATGTGGCCCTCTTCGCCACAGTTGCGGCACTTGATGACGCGGGGCTTGTCGCACTCCGAGGCCTTGTGGCCCTCCTCGCCGCAGTTGCGGCATTCCATCTTAGGGGCATTGGGGCACTCGTTGGAGAAGTGACCCACTACAATGGGTTAGCGAGAGCAAGGATAGAGAAGGGAGGTTCGGCGTGGCTTACTCTCATGGCACCTGCGGCATTCAACTCCCTCGGCAGAACGAGGTTCCGGGCAGTCGCGAGAGCTGTGGCCATGTTTCTTGCAGTTGCGACAGGCGTACGGGTCAGGACGCTCCTGCTTGCAGTCACGGGCACGGTGGCCGACCTCCTGGCAGACCATGCACTTGACTTCGGGACGGCCCGCAGGCTCCTCACGCTCTTCTTTGCAACCTTTGCGAGTGTGGCCCAGCTCTGTGATGGCTAAGTCAGTAGAGTCAAGAAATATGGTAAACCACTAGTAGACGTACCGCCGCAGTTATCGCACTTCGGGACTCGGCGGTCCTCGACAAAGCCCGCGTTCTCCAAGCGCTTGAGGTTGTCCTCCGGATCAGCAGGCCATCCTTCGACGGCATTCTTGCGCCTTGGCTTGTCGGAGAAGTAGAACCCCAAGACGTAATCGCAGTTCAGCTTGCCATCGGGGCTCACGATTGTCATCACGTCCGAGATATCCTTCTCGAGGGCGATGAGGAAGACGTTCATCTTGTCATCGCGGAGGGTCTTCTCAATCTGAGATAGGTCGATGGGGATCGACTTCGACTTGAGGGCCTTCAGGTAGGCCTTCAGGGCCTCCCTGAAGTCATCAAGATCCCTGGTCTTGTCAGCCTCGACCACCATGGCCCAAGCCTCCTCGCCGGTCATGTCGGGAACCGTCTTGTAGAGGTAGCCCATTTCGCGGGGCTCGGTGCAGTCAGAAGTCCTGTGGCCCTCCTTCAGACAGTTCTTGCATTGTCCATCGAAGGGGCGTTCAACCTTGGGGTTGGGGCAGTCGGCTTTGTTATGGCTAACTCAAAAGTCAATACTTTGAAGGATTATTCGAAAGCTGTGTGGCGTGACTTACCCAACCTCTCCGCAGTTGAAACACTCGCCTGTCATCTTCTTTGGCTGGGGGCACTCGCGAGCGAAATGGCCCTCTTCACCGCAACTGCGAGATGTCAGACATCGCCTTGCAATAGAGAAAATGGTAAGACTTACTTGCGACAGGCACCACCGGGAGCAGCGCCACCTTCACCGTCACCACCGCCACCAAAGCCGTCTCCAGAACCGAAGTCGCCGCCAGCGCCAAATTCGTTACCGCCGCCGCTGCCGTCGCCGAAGGAAGCGTTGCCGTTCGTGGTGCCATTGGTAGCAGCACCGCCGCCCCAGTCTTCGGAAAAGGCATTATCGCCAGCACTGGCCTTCCAGTCGCCACCTTCGGCAGCTACTGGTATCAGCTGTCAGCCCAAGTCAAGAAGCGACGGTGAGATAGCCGGTGCGAGGCACGGCTCTGAGACTCGATGCTCAGAGCCCTGGCTTGACGTCGTGAACTTACCGTCGCCGCCGTTCCAAGACATGACGATGAGGTTGTCAGGATCTTTTGATGCGAGTCAGAAGCTGTGCTGAAGGACTTGTTAGCGAAGTCTAGTCAGACGTCGTGTCCTTGTAGGTGAGGACGAAATGGAGGTGGATAGTGAGAGGTGAAAGGCAGGCATGGTAAGATTGGCAACAGCGGCGCGCACTCAAGCTCTCACCAACTTGGGCTGGCTGAGCTGAAAGTGTCGATTCGAAGCAGAGGTGTCTCGAAGAAGTCGCGAGACGCAGGCGTGATGCATTGCGGAGGAGCGCTGGACTTACCGAGAGGATATAGAACAGACGCTTGTCGATTCCTGCCGTGTATCTCGCTGAGAGTCGCCGTGAGCGCAATCGCAACCTTGCACAACGGTCCGGCAAGGTTGTTGTTGAGGTGTCGGAGGAGCGCTGGCGAGAACGGCGAATATATGCGCAAGACCCTGTCGCAAAACAATGCTCCCAAAAAGGGCAGCCGCGGGGGGCAGTCGCGACTTCCCGCTGCGAAGGCCTATGACGTCGACAGGTCGCAGAGCGCCCTAACTGAAGCTCTTTTACGGCACTGTGCAGAGAGCACTCTGCGCTTGCTTTGCAAGCCCGCTGCCTGCTCCCACACGCTGCTTCCATCTTCACGCACCCAACTGCAGAACATCGCGAACTGTGGACGAGGCGGGTATCGCCTATTCCGCAACAGCAGTGCGGCCAGAATAAGTGCTCGTATGACTGAATAGGTCACTGGAGCTGGCGCCTCACTCGTTTGCCCCGCTGCAATGCGGCTCATTTGTAGCCATTACGGCCATCGGTGGTCGGACGTTCGATAGCTGTGAATATACTTTCTGCTTTTGCGCTTGGAATTACCCAATAATCATCAATATGTTGCAAGGTAACGAGACCTTACAATTATGGGAAGTGGGAGAACCAGCCTCTACCGTCATCAACAATGATAGTCGCCTAATGAAGGGCCAGGGAGATGACACGGAACGATTCGTCTTCTCAATTGACAGTAATTAACGAAACTTTGTGATTGCTACGGAAAAGAGAGGGTGAAATCCATGACGCTTTGGGAGTGTCGCTCGAATAAGACACGGAGATAAACTAAACGGCTTGCAGGTAAACCTCAAAACTGCGACTCTTCCATTGTTTGTTGGCTACATTCAATTCTCGGCATAAGTATTGCTGCGTGAGGTATATTCCCTCATTGAATTTCTTCTTTAGAGATACTGCGGCTGATACTTTTAATTGACAGTGACTCTCACACCCTTGGAGTCCAGTTTCGAACAGGGGTTGAAGAAGTCGTGCTTCAAATCTACATCGCTTCGGTCCGTCTCAAACAACTCGAAGTCAAAACGTCCACCAAAAACTGCTGCTAGCGTCAAGGGGATTTCAGCTCTCGCGAGGTTCTGGCCCAGACACGCTCGGCTTCCCTTGCTGAAGTTTACCAGATACTTCTCCAGCCGCTGCGCGCCCGGCTGCAGCCAGCGCTCCGGACGGAATACTTTCGGTTCGGGAAAGAGATCTTCGTTATCGTGAAGCAAGATGGAAGTCATGGCCACTGGTATTCCAGCAGGGATTAACCAGTCCTTGTACCTCAGCGGTGCATCGGGGGAGACTCGCGCAAGGCGTGCAGTGATACCATAGGATATGCGGAAACCCTCGTTGATGACTGCTTTTAGGTATGGTAGCTGCTCTAGATGACGAAGAGACGGTGTTTCAGACTGACTCGTCATTAGAGGTTGGAGCTCTTCCCGAAGCCTTTGCATAACGTGGGGGTTTGCCAGAATGTGGTAGCTTGTCACCGAAAGGTAATGAGCCGTAGTAATTGCGCCAGCGGCGACGACAGTCTGCCCCTCATCAATAAGGCGATGCAACTGCTTCTCGGAGTCGGGAAGATCGCTCCGGAGAAATTCATGAAAGATAGTTGGTTGTTTCGTGCTCGTTTTGCTTTCGATGCTGCGTCCTTCCAAAATGGGAACGATCTGCTCTTCAATGCCCTGTGAGTACGATCAGCATCCAGATCAGCAACTTGTGTTACTCAGTTAGGAGCATACCCGTTGGAATTCAATCAGCGCAGCAGTGTTCGGTTCCAATCTCACAGCCAGCCAATCGGGAAATCTCCGCAGCAGACGCAGAACGAAAGGGAACTGTTTATTCAGGAGGGTGAATTCAGATGTGGTCAACAATGAGTGTGCATACTCTGGTGAAAAGTTCGGCTTCAGAAGTTGACCCGCACTCTTTGCGAAGCTATATTCAGTGATTATATCGGTCGTCAACGCCGAGAATGCATTGTCAAGGATGACAGGCTCCTTGGATTTTTGAAACTCCTCAAAGCGACCGCACAACAGTGAGACAGCGTTGCGGATCATGGGCTCCAAGCTATACACCGACTGCTTAGAGAAGAATGAATTCAGCGGTGCCCGCCGAGCGCGGTGGTGCTCATGCGACACGGTGGCGATCATGCTCGTGTCATTGCCAAACATGGCTGCTGACCACGGCCATTTTTCGATTCTTTTGCCAGCGCCACGATAGAGCTCATCGTAGAAATCCGGATCGCTGACGTGGAGCTCGTACGGATTGATACGGACGATCGGGCCTATCTGTCATTAGCACAATTGTCTTGGATGGAGAGCGGGGAAAGGAGGGGTTAGTGAGGGGATTCGAGGACATTGAGGAGAAATATGGGTGAAATCGGAAGGAAGCGTTAAGGAGGGCAGATCCGGATAACGGTAGGAGTCGGAAGAGTTTGAAGCGGAGAGGGAGTAGCCTGTGTCAGGTTCTGTACCGTATCTTTTGTGCAACTCCTGAATGTGGAAAGTAAATTGTCCACGAAGTATGACATCGAAATAGAACTCGTACCAAAGCGTGAGTGCGGCAAGCTTTGGGCCGGGGAATTTGGCCAGCGGACTAAGATACAGGCGGTATATTGCACCGGCGACAAGATAGAGGGACAACAGCCCGACAGCAACCTCACAAAATTGGGCGACCATGGTCACTGCTCGCGTGCGGGTTTGAGCAATTGCGGGGCGTCAATGAAACGGGAGAACGCGGAAAGTTAGAAGAGGGGATGCATAGCCAAATAAGTAGCTTGACCTCCATGTCAGCATGCACTCACGGCCTATGTGGCCCCCAAAGTAGCAACGTGTTGAACGGCATTGCATGAAGGGTGCTCATACAAGCCACCAATGGTGGTACTCGAATTTAAAGTTGCAGGCGGCGTGGCTGATGTCAAGCCCAACGGTCGCGAAGTTGCGGGGCGGGATTGCGGGGCGTGAGACAATTGTGGCTAGATCCCCGTCTCTCCAGCCTTGAACGCCATCTTCCCATCTCGAGCACACAGCGTTATTGAGATACCCATATTGGCAAACCCGACAGAACCTGTTGATTCCAGGCGTGAATCATTTTGATATGGGGCAGAACTGTGCCATGCAACTGTGCGCGATGCACGGCTTACGCCGCTAAAGGCAGCAGAACTTGGCAATTCCTTGAGTCACTGCCTCAGCACGACGCCTCATTCTTAGAAGCAGTAAGACGTGCGCCATGGTTGTGTGATTGATGACGGTGGAGACGACGAGCAATTGAAGCATGCGTACGAGAGTGGATGCATAGAATATCTCGGTCTTGTCGCAACACGGATGAGTTCTGAGCGCGTGAAGAACGAACAGGTGGCTCAGCAAATGGGAGAGACCCCTGTTGTAGTGAGATCTCTTCCCCACTGCGGCTTGATCTTCGCTTGCTAGCCAATCATACCAGGGCCTTTTTGCACGCAGCGGTATACATAGATTGAGCCTGTCTCAGGAGGACTAACCGAGGGCCTAAATGCAGTTGAGATGGTGCTGGACGCGTGGCCGTTGGCAGCAACTGACTTGAACCTGTACATGCATACACAATCAGTGCAACTTGGGTGCGTCGGAAAGAAAAGGAAAACAGGTCATCAAGCGTCCGGCTTTGGCCATTGCGGGGTGGCTTAACGTTTGCATTTGTAGCCGGGTTCCGGCGGAATGTATAGTTGCTCGGGGAGTTTCGCTCCAGTGAGGGGCTTGCAGACGGAGGACTGTTTCGAGTCCAGCGCGGGCCCGTTCCATGCAGGGCAGCGGCTGCGAGCGGGCTCGGGGTCCTAGCGGGCTGCAGCAGCGCCGAAAAGCTCCAACGCGCCGAAAGCGGTGGTGCAGAAAATTCTGAGCGCCGGCCGGCGCGGCGAGGGTGGCGGCGGGCGACGGCGAGAAAATCTCGTCGAGCTGGCGCGGGAAGAGGATGGTCTGTGGTGCTGTAGCCCGCCGTCGCAACGCCCTCCGCCAGGCGTGGCTCTCCGCGGCGGGATGTCTGGGCCCGCTGGTGGGAGAGCGTGTTGCGTCGGGGATCCAAGCTCCGGCTTAGCGACCCGGGAGTTGTTAGAATTTCGAAAACACATAGAAATTGACTCATCTGGAAACTTCAGTTGAGGAGCGAGAGTACCTCCTTCAGTCGTTCAACACGCGCTGTCCCTTTCGAACCTAAAAATCCCGCCATCGGGAAGCCAGTCGTCATGCCGGTCACCAAACTCCCCTTCCGCCGAGTGTTGCATGTGCGGCCCCCGCCGAACTTTTTCGCTCTTTCGCGCCCGCGCTCCACCTTCAAATCTCTGGCACTGAGCACACCACCGCTGTCGCTCGTCGCCGCCTCCCGCTCTTTCCACTCCAGCCCAGTCACCATGGTCGCGGCAAAGATTGACGGCAATGCCATTGCCAAGAGCATTCGCGAGCGCCTGCACGAAGAGATTCGCGAGAAGCAGAGCAGCAATCCCCGCTACCGCCCTGCCCTGCGCATCATCCAGGGTGCGTCCCGCCTGCCCCGCACCACTTTTCTGCCTGCTAACAGCTTCAAACAGTCGGCGACCGCTCTGACTCCAGTAAGTAACCGTCGCCAGCCGCCGCTCGAGCTTCAATTGACCAGTCCAGGCACCTATGTGCGCATGAAGTTGAAGGCCGCCGAAGAGGTCCGACCACCGCCCCACCACACCACCAGCTCTTCCCACGCTGACTGCTGCATAGTCTGGCATTGACTGCAAGCTCGAGAAGTTCCCCGAGGACATTTCCGAGGCCGAGCTCCTGCACAAGATCACCCAGTTCAACAACGACCCCGCCATCCACGGTATCCTCGTCCAGCTGCCCGTGCCGAAGCACATCTCCGAGTACAACATCACCTCTGCCGTCGCCGACGAGAAGGATGTGGATGGATTCGGTGTGCCGAATATCGGCGAGCTCGCCAAGCGCGGCGGCCGTCCTCTCTTTACGCCGTGCACGCCCAAGGGCGTCATGGTCCTGCTCGAGAGCACCGGCGTGGACATCAAGGGCAAGAATGCCGTTGTTATCGGCCGGAGTGACATTGTCGGCAGCCCCGTGAGCTATCTGCTGAAAAACGCCGACGCTACCGTTACCGTCTGCCACTCCAAGACCAAGGATCTCCCCGAGATCGTCAAAACCGCCGACATTATTGTGGCTGCCATTGGCAAGGCTGGCTTCGTCAAGGGCGACTGGATCAAGCCTGGCGCCGTTGTCGTTGACGTTGGCACCAACTACATTCCCGATGCGTCCAAGAAGTCTGGCCAGCGCCTGGTTGGTGACGTCGACTTCGACGCCGCCGCCGAAGTCGCCTCCCACATTACTCCGGTCCCCGGCGGTGTCGGCCCTATGACGGTTGCCATGCTGCTCCAGAACGTTGTTGATTCCGCGAACCACTACTTCGAGGAGCAGAAGGCCCGCCATGTGACCCCTCTTCCCCTCAAGCTGCTGCAGCCTGTCCCTTCGGATATTGCCATCTCTCGCGCGCAGCAGCCCAAGCTGATCACCAAGGTTGCCGAGGAGATCGGCATTGCCAAGCATGAGCTTGAGCCGTACGGCGCATACAAGGCCAAGGTCGACCTGACGCTTCTGAAGCGTCTCGAGCACCGCCGCGACGGCCGCTATGTTGTTGTCACGGGCATCACGCCCACTCCTCTCGGCGAGGGCAAATCCACCACCACTATGGGTCTGACTCAGGCGCTGGCCGCGCATCTCGGCCGTGTGTCCTTCGCCAATGTCCGCCAGCCCAGCCAGGGCCCGACATTCGGTATCAAGGGTGGCGCGGCTGGTGGTGGCTACAGCCAGGTCATTCCCATGGATGAGTTCAACATGCATCTTACTGGTGACATCCATGCTATCACTGCCGCCAACAACCTGCTTGCCGCAGCTATTGAAACCAGGATGTTTCACGAGAACACCCAGAAGGACGGCCCTCTCTACAGGCGTCTGGTACCTGCCAAGAAGGGCAAGAGGGAGTTTGCCCCTGTTATGTTCCGTCGTCTGAAGAAGCTCGGTATCAACAAGACCAACCCCGATGAGCTGACCGAGGAGGAGATTCGCCGCTTTGCCAGGCTTGACATTGACCCTGAGACCATCACCTGGAGGCGTGTGCTCGATGTGAATGACAGGCACTTGCGTGGTGTCACTGTTGGCACTGCGGGCACTGAGAAGGGCCAGACCCGCGAGACTGGTTTCGATATTTCTGTTGCCAGTGAGTGTATGGCTGTGCTTGCTCTCAGCAACGACCTTGCCGACATGCGTGAGCGTCTGGGCCGCATGGTCGTTGCCAGCTCTCGCAGCGGCGAGCCCGTCACTGCCGATGACATCGGCGCCGGTGGTGCCCTTACCGCTTTGATGAAGGACGCCATCAAGCCCAACCTCATGCAAACCCTGGAGGGTACCCCCGTGTTCGTCCACGCTGGTCCTTTCGCCAACATCTCGATCGGCGCTTCATCTGTCCTGGCCGACAAGCTTGCACTCAAGCTGGCCGGTACCGAGCCCGACGAGGACCACAACAGCAAGACTGGCTTTGTTGTTACCGAGGCCGGCTTCGACTTCACCATGGGCGGTGAGCGTTTCTTCAACATCAAGTGCCGCTCTTCCGGCCTTGTCCCTGACGTTGTTGTCATCGTCGCCACGGTCCGTGCCCTCAAGGTTCACGGCGGCGGGCCAGATATCACTCCTGGCGCTCAGCTGCCTGAGGTCTACCGCACCGAGAACGTCGAGGTTCTCCGCAAGGGCTGTGTCAACCTCAAGAAGCACATCCAGAACGCCAAGCAGTTCGGTGTCCCCGTTGTTGTTGCCATCAACCAGTTTGAGACGGACACGGATGCCGAGATTGCCGTCATCAGGGAGGAGGCTTTGGCTGCTGGTGCCGAGGACGCTATCAAGTCGAACCACTGGGCCGAGGGTGGTAAGGGTGCCATCGAGCTGGCTAAGGGCGTCATCGCGGCCAGCGAGAAGCCCAAGGACTTCAAGCTGCTGTACGATCTCGAGGGGTCGGTTCAGGAGCGCATCGAGCGGATTGGTAAGATCATGTACGGCGCTGAGAAGGTCGAGTTCAGTGAGCTTGCCCAGAAGAAGGTCGACACGTACGTCAAGCAGGGCCTCGGCAACCTTCCCATCTGCGTTGCCAAGACGCAGTACAGTCTGTCCCATGACCCTGCCCTGAAGGGTGCACCGGAAGGCTTCACCGTCCCCATCCGTGACGTCCGCATGGCGGCTGGTGCCGGATATCTGTAAGCCCCATCCGAGCCCAAACCCCTGAATGGTAACCGTGACTAATCGGCCCCGCAGGTACGCTCTTGCCGCCGACATCCAGACGATTCCCGGTCTGCCCACCGCGCCCGGCTACCTGAATGTCGACGTCGACTCGGAGACGGGCGAGATCGATGGCCTGTTCTAAGCCTGTTTCGCGTGCATAGCCTGCCGCCTCTTCGTCAGCGTGTGCGGCTCGATGTCCGCACTCTTAACAGTGCGTGACTTAGCTCGTCTCGGCATTTCTTTGTATAATGTTCTCATGTAACGCCTTCAACGTCGGTCATCGGTAAAGGGGTCCTGGGCTCCGGATCAGAAAAAAGTGCTTCCTCAACAAGCATCAGGTGTCTGGAGTTCCCAAAAAAGATAACAAGATGAAACAGGGTTTTCTTTTCATTGGCAGGAGGGAAGAGGAGGACCCAACGCCGCGCGGCTATGACGCTGCTAGATACCCCCCGTGGGCTGGTCGGTCGCTTCATCAGCGACGCTCACAGATAGTAACAACGAAATTACACACACACACACACACACACACACACACACACACGGAGTACCGGAGGGCTGGGACTATCTCGAGCACAAGCACGCCACGGGTCCTTTACCTCATCGAAGTCCATGCTCTCGCCTTTGCCTGCGAATCACAGACAAGGCACTAATCGTGACCAAAGGAATCGCGTGTGGCGGAGGTGGCCTTTCCATTAGGCGTCTCATCCGCGAAGCGGTACTGTCGTGCTGCGGCCAATGATTAGCGCCAACCCAATGCAGGTCTGACAGCATTGGCTGGTTTGAGGTCCCGGCATGTTGTAGCTCGTACAGAAGGTCGGCAAATCGCAGAGACGGTTGCCGTTGACGTGTCCGCGTGATTTGGGGGGATTTGCGTGTTTTCCGGCCACGAACGGCGCCTGAAGTTTCGTGTGGGTGTGGTCGTGGTAGAGTTGACGTCCCAAAACGGACACATCCGGCAATTGCTCAGCCCTGTGGTGGTGCGGCCGCGGCGGTGATCCTGGCTTGCGGCTGCGAATATCGGAGGCGTTTTAGCAGTTGAATTCCGTCATTCATGCTGAGGGCCGACGGAAGCCGACACTAGACCCCGCAAATGAGCCCACATTTATTCAGGAACCCATGACGACCGGTCCGTGCCGCGGCGCAAAATTTTGTTAGCTCACCACCGCACGCCTCCCTGGGTGCGTCAGGTCAGTTGCTGTTACGCAAAAGTTGAACGCTTTGAACGACGACAGGAAGCCCAATGTCAGGAGAGAAGAGTGGTTCTTGCCTTGCTGCATGCGGGGGATTATCGAGGACCCTATCTGGAGCCCCAGATCGATGTGGGGGTGCACTGTCAATCCGATGGCTTCAACCGTCCAGCCAGGGCGGCCTGGGGGAGGCGACGAAGACGGTCGGTCCGTATCGTTGCACTGACTGATCCATCCCCAAAAAGTCAAAGGTCCTAGCGGCACATCTTACGTTTCCCATCTATAAGACGTTTCTTCTTGTACCTACTACCCTCTCTTCGCCGTCGTCGTCGATTCCAGTCCTCAACGGCCGCCACACATCCCAAAAATTTTCACTCCGGTCTTTCTCGCGTCCCGGCCAACACCAACTATGTCTTCCCCGCACGCCGAAGCGGGGACCCTTCCCACCAAGGGATCCCAGGACTCGCTACCCGCGTTCGCCATCGACGAGAAGGAGGGAGGCGATGTGATCCGGATCCCGCAGACGGCCCAGGCTGCCTACAAGGGCATTTTCTCGCCCCGGCGTATGCAGGTCATCGCTCTCGGAGGTTCTATTGGTAGCGGACTGTTCATTACCACCGGCCGTGGTCTGTCTACCGGCGGCCCCGGTGGCTTCGTTTTCGGCTACGGTTTCGTCGCCATCCTGGTTTGGTGTGTGTTGCAGCTGCTCACCGAGATGACCATCGCCTTTCCCGTATCCGGTAACCTGTTCGAGTACGCGGACCGTTGGGTTGACCCGGCCCTGGCCTTCGCCGCCGGCTTTGCCGAGTGGCTCGGATGGACTGCCGTGTGCGCGGCTGAGGCCACCATGTTCACCGTTCTGATCAACTACTGGGCTGAGGGCAGCGTGCACGATGCTGTCTGGTGTAAGTTTAATCTGTGCTGGTTGGAAGTGTGAATGGCTTCTCATGAATTCGATCAGTGTCCATCTTCCTCGTCATTGTCTTCGGTCTGTTCTTCTTGCCCAGCAAGGCTTTTGCTTGGTTTGAATACGTCACGTCCCTGGTCAAGGTCGTTGCCTTCTTGACTATTTTCTGGTCCTCGGTCGCAATCATGGCCGGCGGCGGTCCGAAGGGCTTCGTCCACACGGGAGAAACGTGGAGGAACTCTGTGGTATTCAAGAACGGCTTTGCGGTAAACTTTGATGCCAAATCCAAAAGGGACAGCCTGCTGACTCCTCCGCCTTAGGGTATTGGCCAGTGCATGATGTTGGCATGCTGGGCTTACGGTGACCAAGTCTTCATCGGAATCATGGGTGGTGAAGCATTCTTCCCCCGTCTTTCCATGGGTCGCGCTTGCAAGATGGTCACTGGTCGCATGTTTGTCATCTACATGATGTCCATCATGTGGATTTCGCTCCTCGTTCCGTCCGACGACGATCGTCTGTACGGTTCTTCGGGTGCTGCTGCGTCGCCCTTCATCATTGCCATGCAGGACGCCGGTATCACCGGTCTCCCTCACTTCCTTAACGGCGTTATTGTCGTCGGTGTGACTGCCATTGCTTGCGAGAGTATTTACATTGCGTCGCGTACCCTGCGGTCACTGGCTGCGCAGGGTCTGATTCCGAAATTCATGGCGACTGTCGATGCCAGGGGCCGTCCGCGGTGGAGTCTTGCTGTGACGAGTGTCGTCGCAGTCATCCTGACCTACATCAACCTGAGCAGTAAGTACCAGTTCACAGCAGGATAAAAATCACAGCGACTAACTCTTAACAGGCGGTGGTGTCACCATCTTCACGTGGTTCACGTCCATCACGTCCTCCTCTTTCTTCTCCGTCTGGATTATTCTCGTCATCGTGTCCTGGCGCTTCCGCGCCGCCCTGAAGGCTCAGAACGACCCGCTTTTCGACCAAATCTACGCCTGGAAGGCGACTTGTTATTACTTCACGCTGGGCTGGCTGGCACTCGGCTGCGCGCTGCTCACCGCCGCCTGCATCTACGTCGGCCTGTACCCCGTTGACGGCGGTGGCCTGTCGGTCGAGTCGTTCTTCCAATACGTGCTGGGCCTGATCCTTATCCTTACTAGCTACGTCGGCTACAAGGTCATCTTCCGCACCAAGATCCGCGACGTCAAGACGGTAGACTTGATGTCTGACCGCCGGCCGCTGAGCGACGACGACATCGCGGAGTTGGACGCATACTACAGGCAGGGAATTTACAGGCGTTTCGCGAGCTATTTCACTATTTGGTAGATGATGTTAGACTTGGGGGTTTACGGGTTAGAAAGAGTCAGCAGTGCTGAAAAAAAAGTAGTCACTGGCTTTATGTAAGACTTTCGAGAGGAACACGATAAAGGTCTTTGGTTTCTGGTACGGTTTTGTTTTTGGATCTTTGTTTGCGAGTCACACGGTATGACGATAGAATGAGGTAAATAAATACCTTCGCGATGAAAATTACACGCGTACTTTGGCAAATACAAGCATTTGGCACCATGTACCTTTTCCTCAATCGTGCATGCAGTTATTCTCGCGCAATCTATTTTCCGGGGTTACTCCCGATCTTGTGGCGCCGATAGTGGCAATATATTGCTTCTGATTGTCTGTCCAACGCCATCCGAGACCTGTTCTCGGGTGAAAATAAAGCCTTCGAAGGCTGACTCTTGCACCTGCATATCACACGCACCCGCATACCCGTAAAGAGAAACCTACATCTGCAACCTCCTCCTATAGTTCTTCACACAGGTGCGGGCGGTCTCATTTCCACCGATTCAGCTTTGCAGTGCATCATCAGCCCCGAGCACCGTAGGAGTACTCCGCAACATTAAACATCCCACTGTCTGAGATCAGCACTTCCGTTGCGAACTCTGTGCGTTTTTGCACTTCCGGAGCCGTGGCGTCAGGCTATGCTGCTTGTGAGTCCGATCAGACGGATTGATTCTCGTGCGCCTGTCGCACCTCAGTCGCTGTCGCTACTGGTGTCGCTGGTGTCGCTACTGTCATCTTTCTTGCTCTTCTTGCGAGCCTGAGTCTGCGGCCCTGAATCCGAATCATCGCTGCTTGAACTATCAGAGTCGGAGTCAGAGTCGGAATCCGCGTCAGAATCGGAATCGGAATCAGAGCTGGAACTCGAGTCAGAGTCGGAGCTGGGCTCCTCTGAGCTGCTTGACACAACCGAGCTCTCATCACTAGAGCTGTCATCCTCGCTGCTGCTGCTGACGTCCACGGTACGCGATTTACGAGGGCGCGCGCGCTTCTTGTTGCTGTCCTCAGGAGCCTCGGCCTCCTTCGGCGGTTGAATTGTTTTGCTGACCACGGCAGGCGGCTCATCCACATGGCCAAGAGCCTTCAGCACCTCTTCGGCACGGTGGCGCTTGGCAGGATCGTCCTTGGACTCATTGGACGCCTCCTTTAGAATTCCCTCAGCCTGCTCCTTTAGGCGATAGCGCGCACCAGCGCCTTTGAGGCCGGCAATGTATGCCTCAACGGCCGGGTCGTAGGATGCTGGGACGCGAAAAAGGTTGAAGAGGTTCTTGAGAAGATCGACTTGGTGCTTCTTGTTGAACTTCCAGTTTGAGCGGTCTGAATGGTATTGCTGCAAGTAGGAGACGTAAGGCAGGGCTTGCTTCTCCTGTTGAGCGGCCTCGGCGGCTCTGGCGGCATTGCGCTGGTCCTTCTTCGCCTTCTTCAGGTCCTTTTTCGAAGGCTCCGGCTTCGATTCGTCGGCCGGAGAGTCCTCGACTGCTGATTCGGTACTCGGGACAATGCCGTCTTCAGTCGAGGATCCATCTTGAGACTTGACCCAGGCGCGGAACAGCTGTTGGCCGCTATCACCGTCGGATTTCTTAGTGTCGGGAGTGAAGCTCACGGACTTCTTCCGCTGGAGAGACTTGACCGGTGTGGCAAGCACTGTCTCCTTGGATTTCTTTTTCTTTTCCTTCTTTTCCTTTTTGGAGGGCTCGTCGGAAGGCGAAGTGGGTTCCTCAGCTGGCGCGGTCTTCCTCTTCTTTGATTTCTTCGAAGGTGCTCCGGTTGATTGGTCGTTCAACTCGCTTTTGCCGGCGCCTTCCTCATCACGAACTCTCTTTTTGGAAGAGGAAGGGGAGTGTGCAGCTGGACTTTCGTCATTTGCGTGCTTTAGCTTGAGGCCTAGCTTTTTCCACGCAGGCACGCGGGAGGAGTCTGGAGTGGCCACCATGGTGAGTGACCTGTAGAGAGAAGCGGAGGAGAGTGGGACGGCGGCAGATTGAGTTTTCTCAGCTGGTGCGGTCGTGCTGGGCCATGTCGAAAAATTCCCACGGGGGCGCTGATTGGCCGGAGCGGCGGGCGGCGATCCTGGGCGCGGCGCTGGGCTGGTCCGAGCTCGAGGCGGCTCTCGCAGGCTCCGACAGCAACGCGTTGACATAGCTCGATAGCTCCATCAACCACCCTCCCTCCGCAACCGCCATCGCAGCCCGCATTTGCCGCCGCCCACCTTCTAGACCTTTCATCACTGCAGCTGAGCCGAGCACCCGCTTCACATAAAGCCCGCCATGTCTGGTGCGTCGCTCTCCGTCCGCTCCAGCGAGAGCTCCCCGAGCTGACCCACGACCGTCCAACAGGAAGCGCAGGCTACGACCGACACATTACCATCTTCTCCGACCAGGGTCGTCTGTACCAAGTCGGTACGTTGTCGTCGCATCCCAAGAAACAAAGGCACACGGCTGATGGAGCGTCACAGAATATGCATTCAAGGCCATTACTGCGGCGAACATCACGTCGATCGGAGTGAGGGGCAAGGACTGCGCCGTTGTCCTGACCCAGAAGAAGGTCCCCGTATGTAATCGGCTCCCACGTGTCTGACTGCCGTGCTGACCACGCCACGTGCAGGATAAGCTCATTGAGCCCTCGTCCGTCTCGTACGTCTTCAAGATCTCGCCTTCGGTCGGTTGCGTCATGACGGGCTCCATCGCCGATGCCCGGGCATCGGTCATCCGCGCGCAGGGCGAGGCGGCTGAGTTCCGCTACAAGTATGGCTACGAGATGCCCTGCGACGTGCTTGCTAAGCGGATAGCAAACATCAGCCAGGTCTACACTCAGAAGGTAAGTTCGGTCCGGAGTTGCAGGCTTTGTAGTGGCGCGTGGACGGCGGCGTGCGTGTGCAGTGGCGACTTCTGTCGTCCGTGGACGGCTGGAGACAGCAGCTCCACTTGCGGCTGAAGGAGTGCTCGAGCCCCCCCACACGTGGCAACATTTGCAATGGTTCGCGAGCGGTGAAAGAAAATTTGTGGAGGTGGAGCTGATGTGTGGCGGTGCATTAGGCTTACATGCGACCGCTCGGAGTCGCTATGACGCTGATCTCGGTGGACTCGGAATTTGGTCCTCAGCTGTACAAGTGCGACCCCGCAGGCTACTACGTGGGCTACAAGGCAACGGCATCCGGCCCGAAGACGCAGGAGGCGCTGAACTTCCTCGAGAAGAAGCTGAAGAACCGCGAGGCAGCCGAGGGCGACTGGAAGGAGGTGGTGGAGCTGGGCATTTCGACGCTAAGCCAGGTGCTGAGCGTCGACTTCAAGAAGGGCGAGCTGGAGATCGGAATCGTGGGTGGCCCACGGGCTGACGGGCAGGCGGGAACCGACCCCGAGTTCCGCGTGCTCAGCGAGGACGAGATCGATGAGCGGTTACAGGCGATTGCGGACAAGGACTGAGCGAGACATGACATTACAAGCGTTGAGGAGGCGCAGTGTGGTGGTGCCGATAGCGCCTCGTGGGCTTGAGCAGGGGTTGCATCGTCGGGAATCTGGTGCGACGGCGAGCGCGCATCATCCGTGCAGGGCGGTTCAGCCGCGACGGGGGTCTTGTACGTATCGGTAGCTCTCTTTCGGCCAAGCAGCACGCATTCAGCTCGGACTCGTCCCTTTTTGCTCAGCACATGCCCGTATTGGAGCAGCTCACAGAAACACAGCCGCCATGTGGCGGGCCTCCGCACGCGCGCGTGGTGGCCGGCTGATGGGCGCCAGGGCAGCACGGCGCTGCGGAAGCGAGAGCCTGCTGCTAATTTTGCGCGGGCCAGCCAATCCACTGCAGCGCGGAGCTCTTCAGCGATAACGTGAGCGGTCGCAACGGGGCGACGTCTCGGTGGCATTAGCTGCCTTGGGCCGTGGCGGCTGGGCGTGGCGCTTGCGAAGCTGACTTCGACTGCAAGCGATCCACTGCCCACTGACTCTCGTCTGCGCATCACTTTCAGCTTCGACCTCTTTTCGTGCTGTGAAGATTCCCATCCTTCGTCATGGCCGCGCCGATCCGGCCCAACCCCCCCTCCCCTGCGTTGCTGAACTCGCCCAGCTGGCTTCCGAGCCGCGCTGAGAGCCACAGGCTCCACTGCCGTGCCATGCTCGGCACGCGCACAGGCAGCGGGAGGAGCCATGAGCCGGACCCTTCTTGCAAACCGAAGGCGTCGGCCGTTACCTGGGTCGAACCTTCCTTCGCCGGCTCTGTCAACTCACGTAGTGCCATGGACGAGCTCTCTTTTTTATAACGTCCGCGTGGACGGTTAGTCTTTTGTTGATCCCCCAAGCCCACTACTTCTTTCCATTCTCCCGCCTGCTCTTTGCCCGTAATTGTAATTCTTTAGCACCATGGCCGACGGACGTACGTCTCATCCGCTCCTACCTCGCCGTCTCTATACTGACGCAGAATCTAGTCAATGATGCCAGAGCCATTCGCATTGCGGAGATCATGACCGACTTCCGGAATCTGCAGCACTACATAGCACAGATCCGGGTATCGCCGTCACCAGAAGAATTCTATCTCGAAGGATACACCCTCGTCCGCCAGTGCCATGCCGAGGCCCAGGCAGTCCTCAATGCCCCGTTCAACGCCAATCCCTCGCCCGGTGAGGATGTGGAGCAGCAGAAGGTGCTCCTCAAAGCGTACGGCGCCCTCTCTTTCAAATCCCCCGCCACTCCCGACGCTAACTCGGCCGTCCAGCGTGCTCCTGGATGCCAGTCTACGCCGCTTCCGCTGCCAGAGAATCTACCTGCGCGCAACGGCAGCCATGCGTTGGATCAACTCGCGCAACGCCATCTTGCGGGGGGAGAGCGCGGATCCTGCGGGGCTGCAGAACGTCGACGCTTCGCTGCAATCGGTGAGCATGCACGGCGGCTCGATTCGAGGACTGGGCTAACGCAGCGGTGCAGGAGCTTGCGAACATCACGGACGAATATGTCGAGTACAGCCTCCGGGCCCAGGACCTTCAGCAAGGGAAATGGCTCAACGAGGACCCTGAGCTCGCCATCATGCAGCAGTACTTGTTCTAGAAGGCGGGCGACCCACGGATACCATTCGACGCCAATTCCTTCGAGGCCGGGTGCCTCACGACGCGAGACGATCGACATGACGTTGGCTGCAAAGCACTTCCCCATAGCATAGCTTCTTCCGCCTAGACCATTCCCGCCGATTGGATGTCCTGGAGACCCTCTCAACGTTTTCACTCTCAGCACAATACCCCTGTCGTATTCTTAGCGTTCCAGCGATTCTCTCGTTGCCAAGGCGGTGGACTGTAGATCGGCCACATGCCAAAAGCTCTGTTCCCCTAGCATACCTACGCAGCAATATTGGTATTTTAGTTCAATAGCGACTTAGTCAATCATGTACCAACAGTTATGGACTAGCTTTCTGCCAGCTTGGCCGAGCCAATTGCCGAACACTGACCTCCAACGAGACCTCTGACGCATTCCGTAAGCCCTATCTTCGGACCGTTTGGCCTGACCTTTGATGAGTGATCGGCAGCGTGTCCGTTACCACATCGTCGGGCAAGCAGAAAAGCCCCCTCCGATTCTAGACTGCTTTGCACCGGCCTTTTCGACGCCACAGCCCTCATGACTCTACAGGTTGCGTGACTTCGCTCAACGGCGAGCTCGGCGTGCCCGGGGGCTTATGCACCCCACACGCCGTCGCGGTCATGCCGGAGCGCGTTGACGTGCTGCGGACGACTCTCCTTGCCTGCTTTGCCGTCAACGGGCAATGCGCTCCAGTAGCGCGTTTGGGGAGCAGCTAACGTCACCGCGAACCGAGAAGATTCGACCCACGTGCTGCACGCCGGTAGCGCTAGTCGCGGGCTTTTAGCTAGCCTTTTTTCTTTTCCTCGCGTCGTCTACACTTCACGCCGGACGCTGCACGAGCCACCGCTTGAGCGCTAACCATTCGCCCGTTGGCTGGATCCGTAATCAGGCTCCCTCGATCACAAAAGCGACGGTCCTTGGCGGATGCTAGAGTAAACGGCCCCGGCGCGTCCCAGAACGCTCCTGCATCGACTTTCCGCCCAGGGAAAGGCCGTGGAACATCCATGGAACGTTGGCAACTGTGCAGGATAGCAGTTGTCGTTGTAGTATCTCGATGATTTCATCCCACCTACGGGAGATCAGCAGTAGTACATGCCAAACCCTGTTCGTTCCGCCGCCCCTGATAGGCCTGCTCTTTCTTTTTGCTTTGCCTCATTTTTTCTTTTCTTCCCCGTTAATAGCGCATTACCCCGGAGACGCTATGGTTCCACCTCCTGACTACCGCACTTTCGTCCGTCTCTACACTATGTGGTTTTGTTGCTCCTTCAAGAAAAAAAAAATCGCCGAAAAAGGCATGTATGGGAAAGCGAGATCCGCATTACAGCCCTGGATCACACCGCCCTACCCGGACGTGACAGCTTTATTCCCGTCCCCTTTATTTCCTTCTCGGCCGACGATTCTTAGCCGCTGGAATGAAAAAAAAATTGAGAGAGAAAATGGGGGAAAGATTTCCCTGTCTGCTGCGCCGAGCATCGAATACAAAGTAGAGCATGCTACTAAGCGATCTACACCTATCTTGCGCCTGCGGTATCTTGAAGGATTCCAGGTCGCTAAACGTTAAAGGAGGAGAGAAGAAAAGACTGACGGCTAGGGAACGTGGGTCGCTGCTAATGCTCCTGATGCTTGGCTTTCCAAAATATCACCCGCTGTCAGGCTCCTTTCAAGGCGATCATCTGCTGCTTATCTCATGTGCGCCATAGGGCTGTGGGGCCGCGGCTGATCAATGAAGCTGAAGGAATGGTGCCTGTCAGCCGCGCAGAGATCTGCACAGGATTGATAATAGTAGGCTCTATTATGCTTCGATCTACAGGATCCGCAGGGCCTAAAGCCTATACGGGGGGTCGGGAAGCGAGGCGATAGAAACTACTGATTTATTGAGGCTTTGGGCGAGCCGGGCGGTCAATGACAATCTCTCAGCCCGACGGGTCCCCGGAAGTCTATCGAATCTGAAGAATTAAAGATTGGACGGGACCACGGCACTACCGAGTCAGAGCGAAAAAAAAAAAAGGAACGAAAGGAAAGAGGGCAATAGCAGCAGTGTGCGGAGCGCTCTTCTGACCGGCCGAACCGCCCCCATTCCCCCCGGATAAACGAGGCACGGCATACCGTCCGTGCAGCCACATGGCCAAGCGAGATAGTTCCGCTCGGATAATCCGAAGATCACAAGGGCCCCACGCCCTGTTCTTTGCCGAACCAAGGTTACCGCATGAGAAAAAAGGGAGGGAACCTGGGCGACCGCCGCCATCGACCGCCTCCCCGCCCCATCGGCCCGAGGAGCTACTGAATTATCTCGTATCTCTTTCGAACCCCGGGAAATATTGATGTCTCTTCCATCAGCAAGGCCTCCAGGTGCTCTTTGCTTCGTCGAAGCTTTGTCAAGCACCGTATATTTAGCATCGGAATATTCATTGGGCTGCAGAAGCTGGCCCCCAAGGAAAAGAAAAAAAGAACAAGCGGGGGATGCGCAGGAAAGGAGGCGACTATCTCGAACCGGACCGGAGCTGATAGTGAGCCCAAAAAAGGGTCGGGTAGATAGAGGCTTCTTTTTTCCCCCCCTCGCTGGGCGCGGCTGTCAGACGATGACGCTATTGTACTCACTTTCTGACTGCCAGCCAAGCGACGCACAGCTTTTCGCTTGTGATTGTTGGGTCGTTCACTTCTCACCCCTTCTTCCAGCCCTACCCCTCACCAAAAGAGGTAACTGTTCAGCTTGTCCGGGGTGCACTTTCTTTTATTTTTCTTCCCTCAGCCACTCGCGAGCGCGGAACGCTAATGCAGTTATCGAGCACGGCGACGAAGGTCCAATGGGAGAGAGGGAGGGAGCTTGACTATTCTAAGCCTCGTCCAATATCAGTTTTTTGTCCCTGCATCTCGGGTTGACGCCAAGGATGACGGGATATCATCATCCTGCAAAACAACACAAAGCATAGATAAAAGCAAAAACTGTGCTGGTGACGAAAACCGCTGGCACATGTGGTTGGACGTGCGGTGAACAATAGCTATGAGGAGCATGACAGGGCTGCCCTGGACGCGTCATCCGGCCGCGGGCGCTTCCCGGGGATGGCCATCCTTTCCCCCCTTCGGAACCTGGCGGTAGGGTCGGCGCTAGGCGGCAGACGTGATGGCTTGTTGCTAGCGCAGCCGCTGCACGCGGGACGGCAAAACCAGGTGAGGGGATGGATGCAAAGGTAGGGGGGTGCGGAATGCTGAGGCTGGGGGCCGCGGAGGAGGTCCGAACCGGTGGCACAGAGGATGGGGTCCAGAACAGATCAGCAGGCCGTTTCTGACGTCCTTCGATTCTCGCCAACTCGTTTGCATACGTCACTTCACGATGCTCATCGTCCTTCTGCCTTCCCTGTGATCCAAGTCCAGACTGATTCCTTTCGCACCGCTTGGTCAACGAGTGCCCGAGCATGGAGCTCTCACGGCACCTTCCGATAGATCAAGGCTTAGCGACCGACTCCATTTTCTCTTCTCGCTTAGTACGACGGAAGCAGCCGCTCCAGTCTGGAACCCATGTCCTCTTGCAATTGACTAAACCCGTGAATAACATGGAGCGAGCTCGTTGGCTATCGCGCTCGTGATTATTGCGCCTTACCTCAACACCAGCGTAAATGCAAAATTTCATCCAACTGCTCAACCCTTCTTATCGTCTTCCTTGAAGCTGCCCTCCGCTGACTTCGGGCCCGATATCTTCGCCTCCTTCTCCCCACCCTCTTTCCTTCGCGAACTGGCTCCTCGCTTTCTCCGCGAAGGCTGATACACTTCGTTGAAATTCATGACCATGGCCAGCCAGCGCATGTCTGCGTCGGGCTGATGGTATAAATCACCAAGTAGAATGTTCACGCGTGCCTTGAAGTCTCTGCTAAGCACGCCCAACCTGTTGCGCAAGCCTTCTAGCACATCGTCCTCAGACCCGGCGTTTCCAGATAATAATGGCGGTGGGAAAGGGGAGTTGTCGTCGTCTTTGCGCATAGACGAAGGGCGTACGTTCGCTGAAAACGACGTGGGCGAAGGATTTGCCGAGTCTCTCTCGCTGAGACCCCATTTACCTGCCGCTGTGCGCGTCTCGATCTTGGCTGCGCGCTCCTGGCGGCGTGCAAATTCGGCCGTCGAGAATGAATACAAACCGTCGACCGCGCCCTTGTAAGCGAGCATGATCTTGAGGAGCTCATGCAGCTGGCCAGTGAAGTCCATACGTTCCGACCCGAGAAGACCTTTGCGTGTGATGTTGGTAAGATATCGGGCATGTGCTTGAATCAAATCATCCAGTGTGCTCTCGGGTTTGCGCATGCTGGCTTGCAGCTCGTTCCACGATGATTCGATGACCTCGAAAAGTATGTAGTACTGGAGCTGGTTGATGAAGTGGATCATCTCAGCCACCGCACAGCGGGCGATCTTCCAGTCCTTGCCGACTTTGTCCTCAACGGCCCCGAGAAACTGACGCGCTGCAGTCATGCACCGTCGCCATGTGCTACCGAGGGCAAATTCAACCCGCTTGACACGCCACAGGAAGTTGAAGACCTTGAGATACTGTTTACTGCCATATGGGGTAACAATAACATCGACCGGCGCATCGATTTTGTATTCCAAGGTAAAAACATCCCAGCCGATTTCTCCATGACTGAGCTCGAGCATACGAGAGTCCAGTCTGCGGAGGACCTCAGGCGAATCGTACTGAGCATTCGAGTTCCGTACCGCATGCTCAAGCTGAGCTGTCAAAGTATGGCGGTACTGCGTATTGGCAGGCTGGTCCAAATTTGATGAGAGCGACTCCATGAGTACCGCAATGAAGTCACCGGCTCCCAGAAGGATGTATTTCTTCAGCGCTTGCAGATGCTCGAACAGCTTGAACTTGTCGGCCATGAGGTGTATGAGACGTGCCATGGTCGTTTTGTAGGCCTCTCCAATGTTTCTCTCAAGCGCAGTGGTATCGCCATAACGGAGCTCCCGGGAGGAATCCTTGGAGTAGCTTTCTACCCAAGCCGCATCACCACAGCCGTATCGAATGAAGTTTAGCGTTTTGCCGATGAGGAACACCTTGCTTGCAAACTCTCCAGATACAATCGACGGGATCATTTTCTCGTTCAGCTTGTACTTGTCCTCCCACACGCTTGTGGCACCGCCCTTGCCGGCATTCTCGTCATTAGGATCCTCGTGTTGTTCAGAGACGAAAAACTCGAGGAAGGGATCTGATAACTCTCCGTCGTAAATCCATTGTCGTAGCATGTCGTAGAAAGGTCGTGTCACATGAGCCAGGAGTCGCTCTGCGAAGGCAACCACAAACGGGTCGCCGTGTGAAAGAGAAAAGGAATGGATCAAGGAAATGAGTTCGCCGCCTTTTTTGCCTACTGTTGTGTTAGCCAAAATGTCTTTCAACGTACAGGACGTGTCTTACCACTCGACTCCTCCACGATCAAGCTCATAAGCCTTAGGCCCATGGTAGCTTCTCTTGTCCAGATAACGCATCGTTTGAGAGTGACCCCGGCTTTTCCGATGCCTTGTCTTGGTTGTGAGTCGTCCAACATTGCTAGTGCCCTCCGTATTTGGCCTTCGAGCGTGGCGACGAGACCAAGATATGAGCGGAGCTCGATTGCTAAAGCCGAACGTAGACTTTGTGTAACCAAACCGCCATCGGAAGACTCCACGAATTGCGAAAGCTTACGATACAAAAGCGATGGTTCCGCCAGAGTATGAAGCAGGCTGACCAGAGGAGCTGGGAGAGTTGTAGGGAACTTGAGAACGGAAGGATCAGCAAAGACAAGGTTGGTCGAGGAAAGGCCTTGCAGAGTAAAGGGCAAGTCGCGCAAGAGAGCTGGCTCCGACGGTTCATATGAAGTAAGAGAGGTGTGTTTCTTCAACACCGGAGTCTCTGGCACAGGCTCTTCTTCCCGCCGCGCTTCTCGCATCTTCCTGTCCGCTGTCTTTGGTCTGTCGGCGGTCTTTGGCCTATCCTGAATCGACGCCCTGGCAGCTTGCATATCCTCCGCAGGCGGAAGTCGCTGGAGACCTGCATTCGCGAACGCCTCGTTGAATGTTGGATTGTCCGCATATTGAGCTTCGCCGTAGTCCCTTGCGAATCGGGAAGGTGATGTAGGGTCAGACTCGGCCAGAGGCTGGAAAGTCGGAGCGTGTTCGGGGGAGCGGGGCGGAGAGCGAACACCAGGCGGCAGGACGGGAATGTCGGAGTCGGAGAGCTGGAAGAGGAAGTAAAGCATGGCCCATTTTTGGTTCAGGACAGGCTGCATGAGCAGCCGCGAATAGAGGTTGGTGAAGCGCAGTGCCTTCTCGGGAGAGCTGTTCTCGCGCACCACTGGAGCTGTGTGAGCTTAAGAAACCAACGCGGCGACGGCAGATGCGGCCTACATTTCTTCTTGATGAGGTCGGCGGCATGGTTGACATCGGAGGCTACGCCTGGTTCTCCAGCGCTGCAAGACAGTCAGCTTTGCTCGGGAGGGGCAGTGGTGAGTCGTGCCTATCCAGAGCGTCCAGCGAATAGTTGAAAGCGTTGTCGAAACGCTGGTCGGCCGTGTCTTCATCTTCGTCGGGATACTGGGGCAGCAGGTGCTCAAGGAGCTTCGACAGCGCGTGCTCGACGCGCTCTTGAGTGGATTGCGGCATCGGTGGGGGGAGCGCTCATGGCCGCGCGGGATTGCGACTGGGATGGACGCGTTGGGCGGCGGCGGAGACGCGATGTTTGCGCCCGCAAGTCGCCGGTCTTTCCCCGTCCGACCCCGGACTGATGCACCACCTCCACTCGACACACCACTCCGCCCTGATCGCCCACCAGTCGCGATGCAAGCGTGCCATACTGGCTATTGGTCAGAATTCAAGCTTGCAGTACTACAGATCATGTGCAACGGAAGCCCGTAAGTTGTCTGATGTTTTGTTTTGGATGACCATTGTCATGGGCATGGCGTGCCTGATGGAGTCCGAGCGCCGTGTTCACGGATGAAACCCGTTGCAATACTGATGAAACCATATCTCAGGTCGAGATACCAATGCGGTTGCCTGCAGAGGCTTGTGTGATCAGTCTTCGTCTCTCTTAGTCAGAAGCAGGAACCCCATTGGGGTCACGCCTGGTGAGCGAACATCAGCTTTATGAGCCTGCAACGATATGCATTCTACAAGAGCAGTCGGCCCTTCAGAGACACGATGCGGAAGGGTTTTTTTTTTCTTCTCAATCAATTTTCTACCAGCAATCGAGCGGCAGAGGGTATTCCTCCTGAACGCAACAGGCTCATGTCTCTCTCGAATCGGCCATGCAGGACTTGGCGCTGCGCTGGCATGGTGTGGAGAGCGGGCAATCTCGCTCACGGCGAAGGAGGCTAAGCTCCAACGCTTGACGCCCCACTAACCTGGTAGGGGAATGGCGGCCGGCTTATCGCGCTGGCTAAGCCGGCACCGATGAAACAAGTGGAAGCGGCGATAGAGAGCTATGATGTCTCTGCCTTGGAAATGTAGCTCCATGTTGAAAATCCGCGCGTCCCTAGCCGCCGCTTCTGTTTTCTTTCCCGCGCCTCCCTCGCGTCCACCTCCATTCCTGCCGTGCTTTCGTTTAAACGCTGCTGTTCTTTCTTTGTCCACCTCGCCGCCTATAACCTCTGCGTCTCGGCCGCCAGCTCGCGTCCGTACCGCAACACTCGCTTTTCCACTCTCGCTATCACGCAACCATGCAGCTCTTCACCGGCGCCCTTGTCGCTAGTTTGGCAGTCTCTGCCCATGCCATCGCTACGATTTCCGTCAAGGGCTCCAAGTTCTTCACCAGCGATGGCGACCAGTTCTACGTCAAGGGTTCGTGCATGCTCCCCCCTGTCACGCCATGCCATGCTTTGCTTTACGTGTTTTAACAGCCCCACAGGTGTTGCTTACCAGCTTATTCCTGACGACCCATTGATCAATTCCACCCAGTGCCAGCTCGATGCCGACCTCATGGAGGATCTGGGCGCCAATTCGATCCGCGTGTACCATGTCGACCCCACTGGTGACCACCAGAAGTGTATGGACATCTTCGCCGACAAGGGAATCTACCTCTGGCTTGACCTCGACACCTTCGACACCCAGATCGAGCAGACCAACCCTCACTGGAACGAGAGTCAGCTCTCTGCTTTCCAGAAGGTCATGGATGAGTTCCAGCAGTACGACAACACTGCTGGCTTCTTCGTCGGCAATGAGGTTCTGACCACCGGCAATGGCTCTGTCGCTGCTCCGTATGTCAAGGAAGCTGCCCGTGATCTCAAGGCCTACCGCAACAGCAAGAGCTACCGCGAAATTCCCGTTGGATATTCTGCTGCCGACATTGCCTCTCTTCGCCCCATGCTCCAAAACTACCTTGCCTGCAGCACCAACACTTCTGAGAACATCGACTTCTACGCTCTGAATGCGTACGAGTGGTGCGGCGACTCTACCTACACTCTGTCCGGCTACTCGGAGCTCCAGAAGAACGCATCCGATTACAACATTCCAATCTTCTTTTCTGAGACTGGTTGCAACACCGTCAGGCCGCGTACCTTCAGCGACCAGGCCGCAATCTTCGGCGACAAGATGGCTGACACCTGGAGCGGTTCCATCATCTACGAGTGGATCGAAGAGGCTAATGACTACGGAATCGTCAGCTACGGCGACAAGGTCGACGCTACTGCCTCTGGCGCTCCTCCGGACGGTTATCCGCGCTCCGGTACCCCAACTCCCGTCAGCCCAGACTTCTCAAACCTGAAGAAGCAGTGGGCCACTTTGACTCCCACCGGTGTCAAGAAATCTGCCTACTCTCCTAGTCTGACCGCACCTGCTTGCCCAAGCTATACCTCCGGCGTCTGGGAGGTTAACGGTGCCGTTTCGCTTCCCACGCTTGGACAGACGTACGACTCAGCCGTCCAAAGCAGCATCACTGCAGGTACTGCGGCGACTGCTACCGGCACTGCCGCTTCTGCTAGCGCTACCTCGACGGGTGCCGCCAGCCCTGCCAAAGAGGTGAAAGGCATGGGCATCGGTCTCGCCGGTGTCCTTGCAGGCGCTGTTTTCTGGTTGTGATTCATACAGCATTGTTCAAGTTTTCTGTTTCTTGCCCGATACTGTGGCTAATGATTGGCGCTATGGGCTTCAACGGGTATTAATGGGCTGATGAATGAGGATAAAAACAAGTACAGATGTATGTTTATAGTCTTTCCTCGCAGACCGAGAAATGTCTGCTTCTCAGTGTACAAAAGCATACGGATAGAAGGTATGGTGATTGTATATGCAGGGTGGATAGAGCACGAAATACGGCGGCATTTGCCAATGGAGAAGGGCCCTTCTATTCGGCACATGAATTACCTAATCAATTCTATCCAATCTTTCCTGCTGCTAACCATACGCTATGTAGCAAACCTAAAGTGCGGGTGATCATCGCCCAAATTATCCTTGTCTGTGTCGTTCTCCAAGCGATAGTCCCGCTCACCCCGGTCCCTCTTCCTGTTCTCCCTCGTCACGCCGAAGAACAAAACGGTACACATGATGGCGCAAACCCACAGCAACCCCAGAGACGTGCCGTAGCCGGTCCGATAGCGCGGGGCCTCGGAGGTGATGTAGATGTTGGAGGCGACGATGCCGCCGCAGTTGCCGAAGCCGACCTGCATGGCGGCGGCGATGGAGCGCTTGTAGTGGCCGCTCATGCAGTTGGAGATCCAGGTGAGGGTGACGGGCTGGGTGATGTAGCCGCCGCTGACGATGACGAAGAGGGCGAAGTACTTGACGCCGACGGAGATGTGGTCCTGGCAGAGCAGGAGCACGTAGCCGACCGAGGCGACGACGACGCCGAGCAGGCAGAAGCCGTACCGGTGCTGCAGCTTGTCGGTGCAGACGGCGATGATGAGCGCGACGACGGTGGCGACGACGAAGATGGGGATGGAGAGGACTTGGGCGCGCGAGCTGGTGTAGCCCATCTCTTTGATGATGGTCGGGATGAAGAAGGAGGTGGCGTAGCTGTGGGAAGAAGGCGTTGTTAACGATTGATCTGCGCGTCGAGCGTGGATGGAGTGACTTACCCGTTGTTCACAATGCCGAAGTACATGATGACCGCGACATACATCTTCCAGTCACCGAAGCTGCGCTTGAGGGCGTTCTTGTCCAGCCGGTCCATGCGGCATTCGCCTTGGTCGTTGGCGAGGCGCGCGGTCAGAATCGCGCGCTCCTCCTCGTTCAAGAAGGTGGCGGTCTCCGGCCAGTCTGGCACCCACCATTTCGAAACGAAACCGATGGCCACGGTTGCGAGGCCTTCGATGATGAAGATCCTGGACCAACACAGCGTTAGAAAAGGATGAGAAAAAAAAAAGAGCTGTGCCTGTTACCATCGCCAGCCTCCATATCCGCCGACGCCATCCATCTTCGCTAGAGCGTAGGCGAGAAGCTGGACACATAATCATCAGCACTTCGCCCAGGGCAGTCAGCGATGAGGGAACCTACACCTCCAAAACCTCCAGCCAGGATGCTGGCGGAGAAGAACAGCGACAGGCGCCACTGAAGTTCGTATCTCTTGTAATACATGCCTAACATGTACACGCAGCCTAGATAACAATATAAGAATTTTGACACGGGCATAGACGGAGGAGCGTACCTGGGAAGAGGCCGGCTTCGAAGAGCCCGACGAGGACGCGCATGGCGACTAAACCCCCGAAGTTATTAACCAGTCCCTGACCCATGGTGCAGATTCCCCATAGGATCATGATCAAGCTCAGCCAGGTGGACGGCGCAACTCTCTTGAGGATAAGGTTGGATGGGATTTCGAAGAGGATGTACGGCACGAAGAAGACCAGTAGCGCGACGTTGTAGTCGTTGCCCGTCATGTTCAGCTCCTCAGTCAAGCCTTGAATCCGCGCATTGCCTGAACAAGAACGGGCGAGCGTCAGTGATCGGTTACCTCTGAAAAGTGAATGGCGTGCTGACCGATGTTCGTCCGGTCAAGGAAAGCCAGTAGGAACAAAGTAGTCAACGGAGGCACGACGCGGTAGTCGCATTTGCGTATGATTTTTTTCTCCGCAGCCGGGTCGATGTGCATGTGTGGGCGCCTGCTAGCCGCAGTATCACTGCCGCTACTGCGCTCATCAAGATCGACTTTTTCGAGATGTTGCGCATGCGGCTTCTCGGGAACAGCTGTCACATCCATCGCTGGTATTGTGAAAGGGCGTTAGGGAAGGGGCAATGGGGAAGGTGTGAAAGGTTCAAATGCCAGGAGGGGGAAGGCAGGCCATGCAGCACGACATGCCAACCATTATCATTCGGGTGTCGGAACATTTAAACCAGGCGATGCCACGGCAAAAAGGCCGTGTGATCCCAGCATCCGGCCTCGAGCTCCGATCACAAGCAGGTCGCCGAGGATTAGAGGCGGGTTGTGCCAATGTGTGGATTGGGGTTGTGCGCAAATCCGGGGTCCCCGCACTGGTGGCTTGCTACGTCTCGTGCTTGGCAACACGCCCGTCGAATCATTACGCCATATCTCTGTGCCGGCTCTTCGAGGGGGGACGAGCTTCCGCACTGGAGGGACCTGCGGGACGGAAAGATCCCGCGCGCCTTTCCCCACACGCCTTGGCCGCTCCTGCGGCAGGGTGTGGGGGAAGTCGGTGGCAACCTGTCGGCTGCATTGCAGAACCGTGCTTCGAGTCAGTTTGCCTTACCGTCCATCGGTAGCCGAAACCATGCGGCGGAAGCATCCCGGTGGCTTGTCATGTGCCTCGTCTATCCGGATGTTCGAATACTTTCAAACAGAGGGGGCGTTCGTGGCTGAGGAAATTCGGCTGCCATGGCTGATTTAAAAAGTAGTGGCCCCAAGCCCTTGAAATTAAGACGATCTCTCCTTAAATTCCGCACGCTTGTTGTCACTTACTTACCCTCGGCAGTCGCAAAGCGGAAGAGAGCCAGAGCTCCGCAAGCCAAGGCTAACGCGGCCCACGTCAGTACCAGAAAATCGCCATCGTAATATTGTCATCAGCGTAAGTTTCCATTTCGAACATTTCTCTTTTGAACAGATGTGTTGAACTAACTCGACGACCAGAAAGATTCAATAATAATGTTTGACGCAAGCTTGTAGACAAAAGCGAACCCCACGTTCAACACTGCAACCATGCTAAAGTCAGCTGCAATCATACGTAGAAGTGCTAGTATCGAATACTTACGCAAAGTTCCGGGCAGTTTAAGTTGTCGCAACACTGCGGACAGTTTGACATGCATCTAGCTGGCTGGGCAGGAGAGGTAAGCAAGTAGTTGAAAAACTTGGGCTCAACGAGTTAAGATACTTACGCACTGTTTTCGTGCCGTGAGTCGTTTGAAGATATTATTGGGGACCTCCTGGATTACGGAAATCATCTAGACTTACAGCCTGAGTAGACAGGTCAGATACAAGCTTGCAGGACTACAGAGGAGTGCACTGTACACGTCCGAGCAGCATATTCCATCGGATAAGCCCGCGCTCGACACCCGAAGGCGCAGCAACCGTTGATTCCATGAACAACAAGACAGAAATAATAGTAACGGGATGCATGTTCTAAGTTTAGGCCAAAAGACGGGCCTCGATTTGGACAGCGGAACAGCGAATGATTCTGCGAATACAAGCAGTATATTGAGAACTGGCGGTGGACAGATGGTACCAGAGATTATCCTCCTGTTAAATAGGCCACGCACTGTCGAGTCTTCGTCCGAGATTTGAGATGAGGTGCACAAGTTGGACGCTAACGTGCTGACGTGGGACTTTGTGTACCTGTCGGAGATTGCTGAACATGCTGGTGACGCGGAGGAGATGAGCCAAATTGAAGTGCGGAACAGCAGAAACTGACATCGACGAGTTACATCGAAGAACAACTTTCTTGTGGAGGAGCTAAGGTTCTTCTGGAGCGATCAGAAGGCATGTGAAGCCAGAAGAGAGTGAGGTCATGCCTGCGCATATGGTGTTACGTAGCACAACGCCTCCTGCTCAAAGAATGCCAGCATTCATGACTGCGACGCAACGCGCATGAAGTGGCACAATAGAGAGCAAGCAGTGCTTCAGGCGCCTGGTCAGAGGGGTAAGAAAATCCCGCTGTTGGACTTAGCGAATGTAGTCCTCAGCGTTCGTGATGCCCCGAATCGCTGGTGCTGTTACGACTCAACCAAAGAAAAAATATTCTCTCGCTACCATCATCGGCTCCCTGGCCACAACCCACAGTCAGTATTGCAAGTTAATGTTAAGAAAGCGTTCGAAAATGAAGAGATCAAAAGGAATTAAATAAAAAAAGGAGTCAGTGAGCAAAACTACAGGCTCTCCCGGTGGAGAGCCCGCAGAAACCCTTCTCAGCCCGACCGTAGGGCATCCTCGAAGGATTTTTTGCGATTACTGAGTGGCGATATATGGTGATAGGATCGCAGAGGAGATGGTTCGAACACATAGCCCTTCGGTAGGGATCCGCCGATGTTACCACTGGACTATGCCAGTGCTAACACCGGCGGATAACAGAGGAGTTGCGGGAATGAATTATATAGTACAAGACGGAAATCTAGGAACTCACTGCATTGCATGAGAAAGCGAGGTCAAAGTGTGTCTTCATCTTTTGATTAAGCATGATCTGAGATATACGTCAGTATTGCTAGAAAATCACGTTTCAGGGATGAGTAGAGAACTTTATCGTCAAGTTAATCGCCAATCTACAGCGACTAACCAATTTTCCTTGCTCTGACCAACTTCGATATCCCAGTTGGGAGAAAGCACAGTTACTTGATCTCCAACGTTCGGGCTCCGTGAGTTACCCTTCGCCGGCCCAACAAGCATTGCGCGCGCAGTTGAACCCGCTTCACCTTGAACCAGAGACGGGCGAGAATGGGCACTTTCCCGGCCAGAAACCAGTTTCAATCGATCGCCAGGTCTCTCCTCCACAATTCCAGTGACGTGAAACTTTGGGGGTTGACTAGCTCGCTGTCCTGATTGAATGCTTGTTGTTTCTGTTTGGAAGCCTGACTGGCCCACACTCAAAACCCAAGCACGCACCACGTCGGCCATACCGCCTGGTAGAAATTTCTGGGACCTGCGATGCGGCGAGAAGTGCTCCGGTAATGGGGTGATACCGGCGCCCGAGGCCGAACCTGCTACATCTGCTTTGGCCGAACGTAGCAAAAATGGATTACGGTGACGAGAGCCTATGGGTTGTGAGGGGGCGGGATCTGTGGCGATAGTAGGGAATGCAGGACCATAGCCGGGAGTACGAAAGCGAGGGATTTTGCTGTTCTGAGATGGGCTTTCAAGGATAGGAGCACCTGCATCCATTTTCACTGGCTCCGCTGCCCTCGTGCTGCGCTCTGGCGTCAGATGCGGGCCGGGCGTGAGGCGACGGCGTTTTGACGGCTGTTCTTCCGTATTTCGAGGTTTTGCGAGCATGGAGTCTGAAGGTGGCGCGGTCTGTTCTTCCTGACCATGGGTAAGGTCCTCGTCCGGCCTCGCGACCAAGAGCGTATCTTCCTCTGTCACGGCGTCATAAAGCATCTCCTCTCCATCTTGTCCTGCACGGTCTTCGGAATCCTCCTGAAAGTCATCATGAATGCTTTCGACCTTGCTAAGTCTAGGGCGCGGGTAACGGGATACACTAGGGGTGTCTGCACCGTCGGTGATGTGATCTGCGCGCGACAGTGTGTCTGGGCGTGTGGTGTGTGGAGTTGAGGGTAAAAGCGGAGGAAAGCTTGGACGCGAAGGAGCAATTGAGAAGCGAGGCGTCGGATTGAACTGTTGCGAAGGCGTTACATCTTGCTGGGCCGGAGTAAGAGCTCGTGACTGCGGCGTTGGAGCGTGAGCGGCGGACAACCGAGAAATGGCCTGCGACGGTGCCTTGTTCTTGTCGCGCCGAGCGACGAAGCGATGTGGCGAGGGCGTCTACGGGATTAGCAAACCTGGATGCTGGACGTAAGAAGGTAACATACGACGGGTGGAGGTGGAGGCATGGGTGTTTGGTGGGGCGTTAGAGCGCGTCGCGGTGAGACGCGTTCCTTCTCTGTGACGTCGGCAGCCCAACACGTCGTTCTTCCGCAACACCGCTGCAGCCTGGTGACTAATCTCATAAGCTCCTGGTCAACACCAGGTATTCCCCAAACGACAAGTCCTCTTCTTGCGCACTCTGCGCCAGAACATCCCTGAGCATGGCGTCATAGGCGGCATTTTCCCCAGAAGACTGGCCGCCTCGCTGTGGGCGGTCTTTCCACATAACTTTGCACATCATGATCTGGGCTCACGCTGAAGGCTATCTACGAGTTTTCCATCTCGAATACCACCACCAAATATTATGATTCACCTCCAACGAGTTCAAATCAATCCAAATTTTCCTAGACTTTGCATGGGTAACATCGTTATAGCATTAAATCCTACATCATTACGGATATCTCCATCCGGGCACACAATTTCCAGGCCCAAGATCCTTCCTTGCATATGTAACCCACTCTCTCCTTGGCTAAAACAAATGTTCCCGAACACGCGTTCATAGGAGAGCGAGACCAGCTCCGACAACACCAATGGCGGCGAACATGTCTTGTGCACGCGCTGCACCTCCAACTGCAGTAACCTGGAGCGGTCCGGTAGTTGTGGCGGTTGCACTTCCGGTGCTGAAGAGATTGGAGCGGCTGCTAGTGGTCGAAACAGGACCACTTGTCAAATCAAATCCGGAAGAAGTGGCACCGGAAGAGAAAGAGCTCGTGGATCTTGTGCTGCTAAAAGCGGCGGTGGTGGATGGAGCGCTGTCCGCTGGGTTGGGGGTCGTTGCCACAGCGCCCTGCTCGATCGTCAGTATCATATCCACTCAGACTGCTTCAGTGATAAAGCTGAACTCACGTATTCCGAGCAGCAGTCAGCACCGCCAGTGCAGCTGCTTCCATCGGTGCAGCAGACCTCGCCGAGCGAGGGACGATAGCAGTAGTTCGTGGGGAAGAAGCCCCAGCACCAGTGGTACTCATCGCCGCCGCGTTGGCAGCACTCTTCGCCAGAATCAGAAGCGGAGCAGTCCCACTCGTCATCCCCTGAATCAGAAGATGTTGCAGTAGCGCTCGCGACTGCAGAGGTGGCGGAGGGAGCGAAGTCGGACGTGGCAGTGGGCGTGTCGTCCTCAGGGCCGCCCGTCACGCCAGGACCGTTCGTGCAGCAGCTGGTGTCCGGACCAACGCAGTAGCCTGCCGGGCAAATGGATTAATACAGGAAGAGCGATGGTAGTGAGGTTAGGGGTCTTACTTCCGTCAGAACAGCACTGCTCGCCAGCGTCCGGATTGAAACAGGAGTTGCCAGCACAAACGATGTTGCCAGCGCCAAAGCAGCTGGCACAGCTGAGGCCAGTGCATGAATCAAAGCTTTGCCTTGCAAGAAGCAGAGACTCGTTGGGAGTCACTTCGGTTTTCGTCCACTCCTTAGCCGCGACAAGAGACGTGGTCGCGGCAAAGCAGACAACAAAAGAGGCAGAGAAGCGCATGGTGACGTGAGGACGATATGGGTATCAAATGAGTCGGGTGAAAGAAGTACAGCCGTGATTTGGGGGATAGAGCCAACCTTATATGATGAGCCCGGCCTCAAGGAAAAATAGCTGCCTCCATCTAGTTCTTGGCAGCTGATTGACAAGTCAATCTCCGCCGGCGGAATCCTTCCCCAACGCCAGTTCCTCCCTGATTGCTGCCTGCCAGCCACAGTCCATGCTTCCATCCGCCGAGGCGGTCTACGCGAGACCCCGGAAGAACGCCATTGGCGAAGCGAGCTGCAAGTGACAATACCATAGAGGGAAAGTTTCACATCCAATTCACCGACAAGGCTATTTTTAACCGTAATTTCTATGCCGCCCGTGCAGCTGGGTGTGAAGGGGCGCAAAAGGCGTTCTGGCGGGTTGTACAGCACAGCTCTGGCGAAGGGGTCTGTGTGGAGCCAAGATATGCTTATTGAGTTTATGGTTAAGGGGATCAGCTGTTCTAGGCTGAATTGGGCGCGCGAAAGCGAAAATGGTGCAGCGGCAGGAGCCTGGTCGAGACAGACCGGTCCGGCTGAGGTGGGTGCGTCGCTTGTTAGCCGGCCGGAGAAGGGACCGAAAGTTCACTTCACTCTGTGATAGTCGTCGGTGTGGGTGAGCTCATATTGCTATGTAGCACAATTTCGCTGTGCTGTTAGACTCTGCTGTCCAATTTTCGTCGTGACTCCACTGAATGAAAACAGAGAGACACGTGGGAAATGAAGGGTTTCTGCAGATTCATCCAGAGTGGAGAATGGATTCAGCCGCCCAGAGACAAAAGAGAAGTCTTGACAGGCCCAAGGCCGCCTTGCCAAGCAGCCTTTGGGCTCGTATTCAGAGATAGGCCCTGGCGGAGCGCGGAGCGGAATGGGTCATCTGTCGCCAGGCTATTTCACTGGCCTGTCGGGTGGTGCACAGCAGATGTGGCGGTCGCGCAGCTGAATCCTTCGAATGTCTAGCCAAACGCCATGCGGGGCTTAAACGGCCATCTAGTGCTGGAATGAAGATGGGGGCCGAAATGGTCCATTGTCAAACTTGGGGGCCTTTTCTGTCGCGCTTGAAGGGAAGGCGGATTTTTGGCCGGCCCGGAAGGCAACGAAAGCTCGAGAGGACTGGTTCGGCATGATAATGTCTGATCGGTTTTTTTGGTTGCGGCCTGAGCGAGCCGCGCGATGTGATTGGCTGAGACCCATCACGAGATCCCCAAAACAGTAAACGGCAGGTTTCACGGATACATGTAGAGCTGGAAGGGACCAGAACAAATGAAATAGATGTCTCATGTAGATGCAGATGGAAAGGGGATGTGTTTTGAGCGAGTTTCTGGCAAATGGCAATAAAGCCGCGACGGGGTTAGTAAGAGTTTCTTTTGGGGTCGCTCTTTAGCTCGTGGCCAGACGTCATCGCAGGTGGTCGCACGGCCAGTAGCAAAAATGTCGCACACGCAGGTTTCCAGCGAGATATAAGCGTTTTTCTGCTGCCTTGTCGCGCGCTGTTCTGCAACTTCCTCTCCCCCTCTGCGACTGCCCGTTCCTGCCAAAACCAGGGTCCTTGACGTCAGCGGCAGTCTCGGCCAATCAGCATGGATCAAGTCAAGAACAACAGCCCAACCAGGTTCCGCGAGTTCGACGCAAAGCTCGAGCGGATATCGGGCCAAAGGTATGCAGCATCCAGAGCCTGCGGCGTCGAGCGCAAGGCTGAACGACGGCACACAGCAAGTGCGACGACGTGGCCAAGGCCGGCTTTGTCGGCGACGGCCACGTCCACTTCAAGGGCGAAAACCTGAACCTCAGCAAAGACGCGGCGCCGGCGAGCATGGCGCAGAGCGGGAGTGGAAAGACCGGCGGGCTCCCGGGATGAGAGGAGGCCGAGCTGGGCAATGCAAGCGCCCCGCTGCCGACGAATAGCCAGAGCGGGGCTCCGGGGCCGGGGTGTGGGCAGATCAGGGCGCGATGAGGTCCACGACGTGGAGAAAGACATCTGGCCACGCTGCCGCCTGTGTCAGTGGCAGACCGTCTGTTGCCTTGGGCACTGCAGCGATGCTTGCTCTGTTGTCCTTTGTCGTTATCATGCTCGCGTGCGATGGCACTATTGATGCGCGTTGACCTTCCTTCCATCTGACGATGAGTGACATGGAGTGGGATGAAGTCGGCCGGCGCACGACTCGCAGCCGAAGCCGGAAGTCGCAACTGCCGCAGCGAATCACGCCAATGTCACCACCCCCAACTTTCCACCTGCGTCTGCCAAGGAGACGAAGCTCCGCTGTTTCCTTCGGCATCGTCGGCAAAACGCTTCAACACCGCGAGACCGACCCGCGCGCTAGACAGTTTTCTGTCGGCTTGATCGCTTCTTCTCGTCACCATCTCCGCATTCCCCGGCGTTCTCCCGCACCTTGCGTTGAATCCCCTCCTTGTAGTCGGGCCTACTGCGGCTGTTGACTCCATGTTATGGTCAGAGTAGGAGCCATCTTGCCAAGCACCCCATCGGCACGATGTCGTGAGAACATACGTCCGGACGGCTCACTCCGCTATAAAATGCCAGCAGGACCGCTGCCGCAATTGAGAGCTCCAAGGGAAGTCCGCCAACTCCAGCTTCTCCCAAAGACGCACCATGAGGTCTGCCACCTACGCCGTCGCCTCCGTCCTGGCCGCTGCTGCTCCGGCATGCGCTGCCGAGAACTATACTTGGGCCAACCAGCCCTCGGAGCTCCAATTCTACGGCCAGAGCCCGCCCGTTTACCCCTCTCGTATGTGACCCCCCCTGCCGATAGAGGCAGTAAGCTAAACTACCTCCAGCTCAGGGATCCGGTAACACTTCCACGGCCTGGGCCACCGCCTATGAGAAAGCCCGTGCTCTGGTTGCCCAGCTGACGCTGGATGAGAAGTCCAACCTCACCCGTGGCTACACCGGGAGCTGCGTGGGCAACACGGGTGCGATTACCCGCCTAGGAATTGAGCCCTTCTGCTTCGCCGATGCCCCTGATGGCGTCCGCGGTACCGACTTTGTCTCGGCATTCCCTTCGCAGCTGCATCTTGCAACCACCTGGGATAGGGACCTCATGTATGCTTACGGCAAGGCTATTGGCGAAGAGTACCACGACAAAGGCATCAATGTTGCCCTTGGTCCGGTTGCCGGACCTCTTGGAAGGATTGCCCGCGGTGGCCGTAACTGGGAAGGCCTCAGCAACGACCCGTATCTGGCTGGTGTCGGCATGCACGAGGTTACCAGAGCCATGCAAGACGCCGGCGTCATCGCCGTTGCAAAGGTGCGTCTTCTTTTCTTCTGAATGCTCACGACTTGCTAATCCCGACATAGCATTTTCTGCTGAACGAGCAAGAGTATCGCCGCATGCCCAACCAATCTAATGTCATGCCTTCCAATGGCAACTCTGGTCCCGAGCCGGAAGGACATGCCATGTCCTCTAACGTGGACGACAAGACTATTCACGAGCTCTACGCTTGGCCCTTCTATGATGCTCTGAAGGCTGGTGCTGCGTCGGTCATGTGCTCCTACCAGCGCGCAAACAACTCGTACGCTTGCCAGAACTCCAAGCTGCTGAACGGAATCCTCAAGACCGAGATGGGTTTCGAGGGATTCGTGGTTAGTGACTGGCAAGCCCAACACACTGGCATCGCCTCGGCCAACGCTGGTCTTGACGTTGTCATGCCTGATGGCGGTTACTGGGGCGCCAACCTGACCCAGGCTGTTAACAATGGATCCGTCACTGCCGAGCGTCTGGATGACATGGCCACCCGTGTCCTGGCTGCCTGGTATTTCCTTGGCCAAGATGAGGACTACCCCGAAGTCGGTGTTTTCCCTGACACTGTTCAACACCCAATTGTCGATGTTCGTGGAGAGCATGACAAGGTGATCCGTGAGGTCGGAACCGCAGGCCACGTTCTTGTCAAGAACGTGAACAACACTCTACCACTTAAGAGCCCCAAGTTTGTTGCTGTCTACGGCTACGATGCCGAGGTCAAGGCTGTGCCGTGGGAGAATGTGGCTCGCTACGGTGGTGGCTATGAGGTCAACTACGGCTGGAACACTTTCAACGGCACTCTAATTACTGGTGGCGGCTCTGGTGGCGCTTCCCCGCCATATGTGGTCTCTCCTTTCAAGGCCATTCAGGATCGTGTTGTCCAAGACCATGGTATCCTTCGCTGGAACTTCTGGGATGTCAACCCCCACGTCTCTGCAACCGCTCAGGTCTGCCTCGTGTTCATCAACGCCTATGCATCTGAGTCCTTCGACCGCCCGTCTCTTACGGATGAGTTCAGCGACAATCTGGTCAACAACGTGGCTACGAACTGTTCAAACACGGTCGTTGTTGTTCACTCTGCCGGCGTTCGTCTTGTCGATTCCTGGATCGAGCATGAGAACATCACGGCTGTAATCTTTGCTGGTCTCCCCGGCCAGGAAAGCGGCCACAGCCTTGTTGATATCCTGTACGGTGATGTCAGCCCCAGCGGCAAGCTTACTTACACTGTCGCGAAGAAGGAAGAGGACTACGGTCATCTCCTAAACCACACCGTCGATGAGAGCTGGTTCCCGCAGTCGGACTTTACTGAGGGCGTTTACATCGACTACAGAGCCTTCGACAAGGACGGAATTGAGCCGCGCTTCGAGTTTGGCTTCGGCCTTTCTTACTCCGAGTTCGAGTACTCCAACGTTGAAGTCAATGCTCTGGACGGCAACACCGATGCGTTCCCGCCTGAGGCTGCCGTCGTTCAAGGAGGCCACCCAGCCCTCTGGGATGTTCTCTTCAACGTCACCGCCGAGATCGAGAACATTGGAAACTACACCGCCCACGAAGTCGCGCAGCTGTACGTCGGCATTCCGAACAGCCCCGTCCGCCAGCTCCGTGGTTTCGACCGCGTGGCGACCGAGCCTGGCCAGAAGGTCACGGCGACCTTCCCGCTGACGCGCAGGGATCTCAGCGTGTGGAATGTTGAGGCTCAGCAGTGGGAGCTCCAGACTGGCGAGTACCCCGTGTGGGTCGGGGCTAGCAGCAGGGATTTGAGGCTGAATGCCACCCTCACAATTTAATGATCGGGCTGATGAAGATGGTAACGTTGAAAAGGGATATGAACCTGTAATGCCGTTGGTATATCTACGAGTAATGAATTAATCTTGGGGTTCACCTTTGACCTTCCAAATGGGGCCTTTTCACTGCTCTTCACTTCTGGGTAGAATTATCCGCTGACATTATTTGATCAAATATTTTGTCAAATGAAGCTAACCAGAATTAGGAGAACAGGATGTAATAAAGGATATTGTTATCGCAGGAACAAGTGGGACAGTGCGACGCAGGGCGACGCATTCTCTTGCCATCTTTTGTGCAACATTGGGCCGAGACTGCTTGCCGCATGAAAGCCCAACACATGGAATGCTATGCGCCGCACGAGGCTTGCATGCTTACTGCCAACTGCCGGCGTCGACAATAGGCGGACATCCGAAGGGCTTGTTCCTGCATGCAGGTACTTGCAGCTAGAGGTGGAAAAGGCCGTTCTAGCCGCAATTACGTGCATTAATTGGTGGGCTGGCGAGGCGGCTGTCAGACGTTCTGTTACACGATTGGGCTGCAGACATCTGTTAATCGTCCAACGACCTGCCCTGCCTCATCGCGCCGATGTCTGCCCAGTGAGGATCACGACGGGAGGGGTTCGGCGTTCGCTGTTGAGACGCACCCCCCGGGCACTTTGGCATTGATCAGGGTTCCGCGGTCCGGCCCGCCATTTCCTGAAGCGGAAATACAAGCCGTGGTGTGCCTGTGTGGCACACGTTCAATTGCCACCGTCGAAAGACATGCAGCAGTCGTCGGGCTTGACAAATTGGCCGCTTCCCCGTCGAAGCGAGCACATCACGATCACCGACCCTATCGGCTGATCTGGTCCCTGAGAAAGCGTTCCCCTGAGGCGTCAATTCGTGAGGCGGTCGGGGCTGCTCGCCTCACGTTCAGCTCCGGGGCAGCCGATTGCCGGCCCATGAAGCTCGTCTGCAGTTCTTGATCGTGGCCAATCACTGTGGCCTGACCCCACACTATCACGAACAACGGCGATTCAGTGCAGTAAGGAACCCCGATTTTTGTTGCCCTGCTGCAGTGACAATCTACATTCCGCAGGCGCCCACTTACGAAAATTAGAAGCTGAAGGGCAGACAAAATACCTCGACAACCAGGATCATGCCTGCTGGAGCATAATCAAGCAGCAGGAACTGACTCCCACTGTGGCGTTTGCACTTCTCTCCCTCGCGGAAATGTAATTTTCCATGTGTTGTCTTCCGAGAGAGCTTATTGCACAAGACATGCTGAGGACGGCAGCATGTACGACCATAGGTCGCAAAAAAGCAAGGCTTACGACACACAAACACAGATCAGGACCCGAAGACTCCTAGATTGCATCTTGTGCACATGCTGACCAGTCCATCACGAGTTTCCAGTCGACAGCCTGGCGGCTGACCGGTGACTGGAAACATAAGTGCAACTCGCAGCTCCCTCCCTCACGTACGACCATAGGTCGCAGAATGCAGGGCTTCCCGTCCGCTCAGCCGTACTTAAGCTGCGAACCGGCCGATTAGTACTCAAGTGGGTGACCATTGGGGAATCCCGGCTGTTGTACGTTTTTGCTTTTTTGCTAGCTTGGTGTTGAGGAAGCACCGACCCCTTTTTGCACCGAGCGACCGTCGTTAGCCGAAACGTGGATCGACAACATTATCCCGAGGGACCATCATGCAGCGTCGGAGGATATGTTTCAGTCCCACAAGGAAAACCATTTCGGTATTCTGTCCGTGATATGACGTGTGGGCGCTAGGCATCACTGATACTTGACTGTAGAATCAGGCAAGATCCAGGATCGTCGGCTCACGCTGTTACGAGCCCGCTGGCATTGAGATGATAGAAGGGGAAAAGTGCTTTGACGGTTTCCACTTATATCCCACTCTCTGGGGGCTGTAAAACCTGTTGTATGGATCTGCGGCATGAAAGAGGGGCATGGGGTCGTAATATGCCATTCAATCAGGATTATCTATGCAAGAATAGCTTGCAACGCGGTCATTCCATCCTATCAGCCTTAGATCATCTATGCCGGGATATTGTAGCGTCCAGTTGCACCCCGTGCAGTTGTCGCCCCTGAATCGAAGCCAGAATGTGTCAGTATCGTCCCTCGGCGAATAGCAGAGCAAGGCGTAGACTTGGTGAAGACCTACTCGTATATTGTGCAAAGTAGACCCGGGTCGGGGCCGTATGACGATATTTGGCGGTACCTGATGCGAAAGAATCCATTCATTAGTTTCACGGTATGAAATAGACGTTGACATACGAGAGATGGCGAGGTTGATAACGTGTTGGGATGCTTGAACGTACCACTTCTCCCGATTTGTTACGCCCCACAGGTGGATACAGCGGGGGCCAAGATACTGAAGCCACTGGCACTGGAACCTGGGTGTTTTTGTTTCGTTACTCCAGAACACACTCTTGCACATGTAAGACTGGGAAGATTTGTGAGTAATAATGTGAGGATATTGGAGAATAAATAGGATTTCATTCAACTACTCACGCCTTGGATGAAGGCAGCGGCAGGTATTGCCACTGCAATTCCGGCAAGTAACGCTCCTACACATAGAAGGGCGAATAGGTTATAGTGCATGGCTCGGGATACACGTTCCAGGAACAGGTGCGACTCAAAAACCGATGAAAGCACTGAATCCACTGGGTGGTCATCTTTTAAGTAGGTGACACTGGATCGCGTTGGAATGCGTTGTCTCGATGTCGGCCAACTGCCAGCTCAATATCCGTCTTTAACCTCTCATATTGTTGTCATTCTACAGCCGGCATCGCTCCCAGCACCGATTCTTGTGATACCAAGAACCGTACTAGACGAGGTCATTTGCGAACGGCGGTTGCGCATGCTGGGTCAAAGGTGTTGTTGAAGCCGAGTTCTCTGCAACGAGTTTCCTTCAACTCCAGATGCTGAATACTCTATGGCGACATCAAGGGTAATGTGTACACTTGTTGAGCGAATCTAGGACCTGTCATAGCTAGTGACGCACCTGCATGCCTGCTCAGCAGCGTCATTTTCCGTGTGGGCTCGTTTTCATCGCGTGATGACTACGGAATCAAACGCGTGGTCATCGAAGGCGACAGGCAGCAATCTGAGCGTGCGCTAAATGAGAGACATCCGCGTGGCGCGCAGGGCTAGCCTGTAATAACTTAGTTGGTGTCGTAGAAGAAGCACTCATGTGAAAGTATGGGGCCTGGATGTGAACTGTTAGCACTAGTCGAGCCTTGGTTAGAAATGAATTCTTAACTTACTACATCACACGCGTCAGCTACTAGCGAGGACGCCACTTGAAAAACAAAGAAACGTCAGTCGATTTAAGCGCCAGAGCCTGAAGTGGCTTGCAGTGCAGCGCTGCCCCGGATAGCAGCCCGACGTCTTCTAAGGCCCCCACGTCCTAGACCATCTGTATCACGGGTTTAAGGGTAGGTAATTGCTTTTGTTCGTGTTCGTACGCAATGCCATTGCGAAGGAAGCGGACTGCTCGAGTAACACCTTGTGTGCCAACGTAATACACGGGGGGTTGCCATGCCAAACGCCTGGTTTCCTGTACGAATAGATCAATTAGGCACTCTTTCAAAGATGGCCAGAAGCTGAGATTCTTCATAGGAGCGATCCTTTATGAATTCTAGTGGAACTCGGGACAACCGCGGGGACAGGATTATCGGGGAGAAAAATGGATTTGATATGGACTACTTCGCCTAGACTTTGAATCACTTACGGAAAGCAGCTGCAGAAGCAGTTTGAAAGTGTTATTGAACTGCGACGTGTATTACCTTTTCTGACTCGAGACCCCCACTCTTCAGCCCAACCTCACAGAAGCGTTGGTTCCACTTCAGTCTTCGCAGGAGAGATGCTCCTGGTGGGTGTAATTAAAAGAATAACGGACACGACTTCAGTCCACGAAACACGGGAAAAGACGGCATCGAGGACGGACCGAGCTTGCAGGTGCGCGTATGCAAAAGCAAGAGCTGCAACGATCGGTTCGCGACATGTTGGGCTCGAGGATGGTCGACGCTGACGTGCGGTTGCCCAACCAAGTCACGCAACGCAGAGGAGCTGACATCACACGCGGAGAGAAGCGCGAGTAGGTGTAAGGAGTTCAATGAACCCCCAGTGGAAAGCTAAACAGGAAGCGTCAGATCATGCCAGCGCACGCATACATACGTATCGGCTGTGCTTGCGCGCTGCAGTCCGGGCTGCAATTGGAATGCAACGCAGCAAACGGCGGCCGGCCAGTCGGGCGCCAGGCCAATGCATGCATTGCAGCCAACCATCACATCGCGAAACCCCTCCCCGCCACAATCCTCGTCGCCTCGTCACCCCAAACTTCCTTGCTTTCGCTTGGCTGTTTCCTCACTTCCGAGCCTCACTCCTCCCTAGCAAAAGAAAGCAGACGGTCCAGGGACGTTGGGTGAGGCAAGTGCCTGAAACAAATCCAGAAGGTGGGCAGACACGATGGTCGGGGGGCCCGGGCAGACTCGAGGGCTTTGTGATAACAAACGTCACTTGTTCCATCCTCCACGTATCCTGGTGTAAGGGTTCACAAGCCAAGTGCGAGACAGAAGAGTGCGGTGGCCAACGGCGCGGCTTCGGTAGTGGCAGTCCGGGAACGCCGTGGAAAGAGCATGGGATCTAAACGGTTAAAGTTGGGGCACCCGTGATGTGCTGATGAAGTGTGAGCTGCATGACACCTGAGCTTGCAGCACCCTAGATTTCTCGGCTAGTGGGACACGGTGAGGGGTGTAGGATCGGCGGTTGAAAGGGGCGTGAGAATGACCCAAGGCGTCCTGTCAGAAGGAACAGGTGGTTTAAGCTGCAACAGGCGCTTGCGATATCTTGGTGAGGCTTACTCGCGCGGCGAGCAGGTGTCCAATGGCGTTCGTACCGACGGGCCCTGCTTGCCGGCACTGCGGGCCATCGCTGCTGTCGTCAGGCCCGCAGGAAGGCGGCCATGTCAGACGTTGGTTTGCCCAGCGGGCGGTGAGCTTCGTCTAACAGCGGCTTGGCTGGGTCCGAGGGGTCCGCTGCAGCAAGCATGTGGTGATGTCGGCGGCTTCCACGGCGCGGATGCTGATGGGGGCGGGCGAGGAGCAGGTGACTGGCCGTGGAAGGGGGCAGAAGCTTGGTCAACGTGGACCCGCCTGTTTGCTTTGTCTGTGCGATGCGGAGAAGGGACGCAAGATCGTGGGCATCGCGGACCTGCGGCGGGCTAGGCTTGATCGAGGGTGGAGGAGCACGCACCAGTGCCCTACGCGAGCATGGGTGGTGAAGGGGACATCCACGCCCGCTCTGCCGCCATGTACCGGGTTTGGCGTGTGCCCGCGGGCTCGAGATCCGGCACAGCAAAAAGGAAGGCGGCACACCGTCTCAGATCCAACGGCCGACGGTGCTCAGGACAGCGGCTGCCCAGTGGCACGAGGATGGCGCGCAGCGCATCGATAAGTTGCCGCTGAGTCCTGCTGGTATCCTGCATGATCGCCGGAGCTAGGATGCTGGAATGCTTGGCCGCAAGATGCGGTCCGGAGGCCTGAAGAAGAGACGATGCTAGGAACAGCAAACGATGCAGCTGGGGATTTGCGGTGGCAAACTCCCGTTTTAATGCTGTCTGCGCTGCGTGCCAGCCTGGCCCGCCAGCGCAGCGCTGAGGTGGTCGACGATGCTGACGGCGCGGGAGGACGGAGCTTGCTTTGATGCGGCGCGAGTGCTACGGGGCGGTTTTGGTGCCCGAGCCGGCCGGCGGTTGGGCAGATAGGGCGCCAGAAATGAGGCGAGAGCCTGACCAGCGGCACTGCTGCATTGCGGCCATAGGCCAATGGCCCACGACGCCCGGCGTTCATTTGCGAAAAGTGGACTTGGCCTCGCTGGTATTTAAGCAGCGAGCCCTGATTCGGGAGGACGTGGGCGACTCTGCGAGCCATCGCAAGCGACTGCACTCTCTACAGGCTGTCCTGCCGCGCCATTCCCGTTCCGTCTCATAGCGCTGCCAATCGTCTACTCCTCCACGCCTCGACTCCAACATGCCCGGAATGGCAGCCTCCTTAAACAACTACTTCGTCCCGGGCTACGGCATCTCGAGGGCCGTCATCCAGGGCGAGATCCGCTACCACTGCGGCCCGGATGCCATAGTCAGGCCCTTCACGCACCAAGTGAGAGCTGGCGGAGCGCAATGCTGAAGCTGCCGAGTGCTAACGAGCTGCTGCCAGGGCCGCGATGGCTTTCTCGTTACCACTGCCGGCCCGCCTCTGACCAAAGTAGGCCTCTCCACTTCTGCAACCCACTCCGGCTTCTGACTCTTCCCAGGCCCAAATAGAGGACATCAAGGAGGCGTCCCGTGAATACGAGGAGCGCCAGGCAGAGCGCAGCGGCGACGACACCGAGCCCTTCGTGAATAGGCCCATCCCCGTCAAGACCGGCGGGCGCCGGAGCTCTTGACCGGCTGCGTGGCACGGAGTGCTGTCTGAGACTGACTTCTGGGTATTATTGGCACTTCAGCGTGGCGTTGTGGGCACTATCTCTTCACGTATTTGTTCAACGGCGTTGTTCCAGCACACCACAGCTGCCCGGTGTACTGGTGTTGCTTTTCATTCGTGCTCCCCTGGGCACACAATCTCAACTTTCACAGACCCGTCGTGGTGTTTCCAAGAGAATTTCATTGCTGTCGTGGGAATCATCTATCGTCCTCAAAGCCCGGAGATCCACGGAGTGGGACTGAGACTTGATCGGACCTGTCTGTTCATACCTGCCAGCCATCTTGGTGACCTTTACGCTTTGCAATTTCTGGTCTTCCTGTAGAATTAGTAGATTTCACCGAACCCCTTGCGGCTTTTCAGCTTGGCTGCTTCCACTAGTTCTTCCCTTTCTTCGTCTGTGGCGTTGTCACCTCCGGTAAGTTCTGCTTCGTCATCGCCAGCTTCGTCACCGCTGTCTCCGTCGCCGAGCGCATCTGCTCTTGCCCCCGTACCCATTCCACTCTCTTCCTTCCACGTCTTCTCATGCCGTCTTCTCACTTTGGACCGCTCTCTGTGCGTGCTGCCCTTCCGAAGGGCAGAAGAGAAGTAATCGCTTTCATCTGAGAATCCCTCCGCTGGGGTGCCGGCGCCTGACCGTGACCCGCCAAAGTCACGCCCGGGATGGAGCCGTAATACAGCACGAGGGGCGGGATTTTGCTTCGTGCTGTCAGCGTCAGATGATGTAGGTGTATCATCCACGTCCGAAGATGCAGGAGCACCATTTCCTTCATGAGCCCCTGCTGGGTTATCTGGCAGTTCTGACTCTGGCTCCGCGACGGCAGGCCCGGGTAATGCTGCGAGCTTGTCCAAGTCCGCAGTGTTCTGACGCCGTGTGCGCCGGGGAAAGTTAATCTTGTCATGATTACAGCCATGAACACATCCGCCCCATTGGCGAGCTGCCAGCGTGGGAGAATCCGAGTAAAGCGGGGGTGGAGGCCCTGTAGTCGTTGCTGACGAGCCATTGGTTGAATTTCCGTGGGCTGCGGCAGTACGGCGCTTCAGGTCTGACCACGTGCGCAATTCATTCTCTAGGATATATTTGCCGTTGTCCAGATTCTGCTTCATGATGATGAATTCGCAGTGGTTAATGTTGCGGAGGTCCTCGAAGTACTCGACAGACCAGTGGTACCTGTGTCGAGATCAGCATTTCATTCACCTTGGACTGTAGCATCCAAAGGAGAGTGACAAAGATATTCGGTGATCTGGAGCATTGAGTACAGCAAAATCGGCGCAGTGTTCCTGGGGATAACTGGAAGGATGATGCCCCAACGGTTCTGCTGTAGTAGCTCCTGAAATCACTACATCCACATAATACGTACCACTTCATGAGGAACACTCTGGTCATCAGGCCATGCGTAACCAAAACGCATACGCTAGGGAAGTCCTCCTCGCCAAACAGTCTCCACAAGCTCTCGTTGAAGCCGCTGACGCGGTCGTATGCATCTGCGGCGCTCTCTCCGTTGGGGATGCGGTAGAAGAAGTGGCCGTAGTCGGCGCGCTCCTGCCACATCCTCTCCATTTCAGCCGAACATGGCTGGAAATTTCCAAAGTCCTGCTCCCGCAGCCTGGGCTCCTCGAAGACCTTAATCTTGTGACGTGGAAAGGGGGAGGGTGTATGCTCGTCCGAGGTAAGCGTGCGGAGGATGCCTTCGGTGGTTTCGCGCGTGCGGCGGTAGGGCGAGGTAAAGAATTGGAGGGTGTCGTCGGGTCTCAGTAGCGAGCGGAGGCGGGTCCCTGCATCTTCAGCCTAATGGGGCGTAAGCCGGGCATGGCACTCATGGATAGCTAGAGTGCTAAGCTGACCTGCTGCCAGCCATCCGGGGTAAGCTTCACGCGGTGATCGGGGATGAACTGGTGGATGTCGCGGTTCTTGTTGCCCTCGCTCTGAGCGTGGCGGATCAATATAATCATCTGAGGCTGTTAGCACAGGGGTCTCCAAGTGCTCAGCGTATGGTGATATACTTGCCCGTGGCTTGCCCATCTTCGCTGCCTGGCGTTTTCTGGCGTGCAACGCTGGTGGAGGAGGCAGAGGGAGTGGGCTCGTCGAGGGGCGCCCAACAAGACGGGTTTTGGGGCAAGAATGGCTTGGCTGCAGGTAGACGTTTCAGTGTTTGAAAACTGTCGGACGGAAGGCGCGATGCATGGCGGGTGGCTCGCGCATTCCCTACCCGGACCATCGGACACAGTCGGGCGGGCAGCCCGCAGCGGGCGGCGCACTGAGCACAAGCACAGGCACCCAGACCCAATCCGCCCGCGTCGCCCTCACCACCAACAAATCTGCCCGCGCCTGTTACAAATCGGCTCCCCGCGCCTTTCTCGCCACCACGCGATCACGCGCTGCGCTACGTTCGCCAGAGTCGCCGACATCGTCGCTGCACCCTGCGCCACCGCAACCTCCACCGGCTAACACCTAGGCCGCCCGCTGACTGCCCTGCGCCCACTTTCTTGCAACCTTGCGCCAGCCTCACCTGACCTTCGCCGCCATGTCTGAACCGATTCCCGAGTCCATTCCCACAAGCGCCGACCCGCGGACCCACCGCCCGACCAAGAAGCGCGCCCTGTCGCCGAGATCTGCCCAAGCAAGCCAGCTCGACGCCCTGTTCAAGCATCCCGACCGCGAGATCGCCATTCCGACAGGCCCCCGGAGCAAGAACCTCCCGCCGCCCCCCGAAATTGTTGCCAACGTCCAAGGTTCCTCGGCCGGCGCTGGCTCCGGCGAGTTCCACGTCTACAAGGCCTCGCGGCGGCGGGAGTACGAGAGGCTGAGGTTGATGGATGAAGAGACGAAGCGCGAGCAACAGAACAAGGAGTTCGATGAGAAGATGGCCGAGATGCGCAAAAAGGATGAAGCCAAGACCAGCAAGAACAAGGCAAGGCGGGACAAGGCGAAGGCGCGGAAGCAGCAGAAGAAGGTCGAGAACGGAGATGCAGATGGAGCCTGCAATGCAACAAACGGCACCGAGAACGGCGAGAAGGAGCTGGGACACGGCCTCAAGCGACGTAATTCAGAGAGCGATGATCCTGTGGATCCTGCAGCCAACGGCTCCGCCGAAGCCTCCAACCCCGACGAAATCGGCATTGTCATTCATGACGAGGACTGACGACCCTCGGGCATCGCCAGTTTCTTCTTCAAGCTCAGTCACGTCGATACCAGCACAACGAATAGCGCGAACAATTCAATATATCCTGTGGGTAATTTGACTCTCATGAAGCCAAGGCCGAATCGTGTTTCCATGCTGAAACCACGTCGCAGCCTTTCTTCATCACCATCACGGAGAGGGCGTGAGTGTCAATTGTTCGATCAAGTATCCTTCCCTTCTTGCATTTTTTTACGTTTGAATGCTCAATGTTGTATGGCCAGGCACGTACTTCTTGAACGCAGAGACAAGGTGCACTCCCAAAATTTGGCAAAGGCATCCATTTTCAACTAATCCAGGGCGATTCAACGAGGCCTTAGATACCGAGCATGAGCTGCTGGCACCATGTCGGGTAACCTATGAATTTTTATCATACAAGATAGACTTGCTGTATTGCTTTGGGGTATATGAACGTAAACGCCCATGACTCGCTCAATTATCGCAGCATGATCAAGCGACAGTAGCCGAGCTTCGGAACTGGCGACAACAGAGGCCACTAGAGGGAGGCGGTCAAGCAAAATGACGAGAAGTGTGGAAAAGTTCACAATACATACAGCCTTTGAACCCCTAACAGGCGGGCTCCTTGCGACAGCCTGGCCGTACCTATGCACATATCATCCTTGACGAGAACAACTGGTACCTATCACAGCACTGAGGAAGCCTACGCCTCAGGTGCATACATTTGTTGCTTTGCGTTGTCTGGCTCCCCGCTTAACAATACACAGTGAGGTTTGCTCAATGCTACATGGCAAGCTGCTCGTAATATGGCAAACTGCTTTCCTGGTTTAGGCACTGCGTACCCCTTGTTTCCCCTTATGCCCGAAACGGCACAATTCAGACGTGGATGATCCGATGGCTCCGGATTTACCTCCGTAGGTATAAGTGCGTTCCCGCTGCGAGGGGCTTCCGAGCGTCATTTCGAAATTCTGATGCTTGCTGACCACTTCTGGTGGCAGCGCTACCTAGATCCCTCTAGGAAGCCCCATCACAAACGCTTCTGCTCTATCTTCCGGGATTCGCAAGTCTCCTCTGCTGGTTGACCATTCACCCTCAAAGCTAATGTTGACTGGACGCTTGCGATTGCCATGGCTCAACCAGTCCCTGTTGTTCCCACGTCGTTCCGCGCGTGCGCTAGATGCCACCTACGCAAGGTCAAGTGCGACGGCGTCATTCCACAATGCGGTGCGTGTAGGCGGTCTGACGCCGAGTGCAACATAACCACGTGCGTCACCTTCTCATACGCTACGGTGCGCCACCTTCAGGAGCAGGTCGAGACGCTCCAACAGCAAGTGGCACAGCTCCACACTACCTCGACGAGCGAGCGACTCCACGGCGAACCGCTGGAGACTGGACACAGCCACGATGTGGAGACGCAGCTACTGCAGGCGGAGATTCCCAGGACGGAGCGAGGCACTGGTGACTTTGTGGCTGAGGAAGTAGGAAACCTGGCTTTGGGCGCGCTGGACGGCTCTTCTCACAGATACGGTACGTAGCGATAACGATTGTCAAAGCGATCGCACGACCGAGCCTACATTTGTGTCTGCCCTCCTTTTTATTTTCGTCCCCCAGGCTGACAGGAGCAGTTGGTAGTGCTGCGGGCAGCACCTTCACCAAGATTCTCCTCAAAAACCTTAGGATTGGGCCCACCAACATTCCGTTCCAGGATGTGCGACCGTCCGTAACTATGCTCCAAAGAAGCTTCGAACCAACCGCGACGCAGGCATGCCTACCATCTAAAGCCACTGCGAAGACACTGTTGGCCATATTCATATCCCGCATACATACGTGGTGGCCTTTCTTGCACCTCCCCTCGCTTCGGCACTGGTTCACCAACATATACGATACACCCCAGACGTGCGATAATTTCCAAAAGTTCGCTGTATTCATCATACTAGCAATAGCTTCTGTTGAGGCACAAGACGCCCCGGAGGTGCCACGTTTGAGCCTCTTGTTTTCCGCAGATAGCTATTTGGCGACTGCCCTTCGTTATTACGATGTGACATTAGAAGACCCACAGCTACGGACATTGCACTCTTTACTGCTCTTGATGCTGTGGATGATGCGCTCTGGGAATCCGGCGGATAGCCTGAATCTCTGGCAAATTAGTCGATTGACCATGAGCATTGCTATTGAGCTGGGGTGCCATCGCAACAGTCCAAACTGGGAGTTCGGAGTTGTAGACCTTGAGCTCAGAAACCGCACCTGGTGGTGCACTTACGGTTTAGAAAGGTATGTTGGTGATTTTCTCTGGGGTAGGTGATCCATGTGGGTGTCTGCCTAACTTAAGTCAGACATGCCTGTTCGCCTTGTTTCAAATCCGCTCCACATCGGGCTTAACGCTAAGTCAATCTTCAAATAACTCGACTTACACAGAGCAGGATGATCGCCGTCTCCATGGGGAGACCTCTCTCCTTGCGCAACCAAGCTATTGACGCAGCATTTCCACAGAGTATCCAGGACGATGTCTTGCATCCAGATGAGGAAGCCATTGCACGATTCTTCCATACTCAAGGCGTCGTGCCGGCCACCCTGATGTTCCAGCTCCACGCAATTGGTGGGGATATTCTTGAATCAGTCTACATCGCAAGACCACGGCTGTCAATGGCGGCTGATACCATGCAGCACCTGGCAAATAGTCTGCGGAAGCGACTAGCATCTTGGGTATGTGCCGTCTCGCATTATGAATGTGCTCAGCTAACGGTGCTTTAGCGGGCTGAAGCTGAACATATAGCAAACTTGAATGAACCTGAATCATTGGAGATGCAGATCTGGTTTTCTCTTACAACGCTCACCTGCAATCGTCCTTCGCCTTCATTTCCAGAGCCGTCATCAGAAGCCATTGAGTCTTGCGCAGAGGCGAGCAGGCTCGCATTGATGAGCTGGACGGAATTGATGGAGAGATCACGCTTGTGCCCCTCATGGCGGACGTTTCACGACATACTGATGGCCGGGCTGGTGTGGATATACTGTGCATGGTGAGCGAGGAACGATATCCATTACCAGGTCTATTCCTGACATCATTTCAGGAAATCTTCGCAGCGTTACTCTGCCGATCATCAGGCATTATCAATGGCGTGCACGCGATTACTACAGCACGTAGCCAAGGGCCGCAATTATCTCAACAGATTTATACAACTGCACGAATCGCTCTCGCATATTGTCACTTCCAACCAGCAGTCCACGCCGGGGCCGTCGTCAACCACGCTACCGGACGACGCGCTGTTTGAGAACCATCTCAACGAAGCGATGATGGATGCGAATGCTTCATTTGACGTCCACGCATTCGAAAACGTGATGGTGCGGATCCCGAATATCCTGGACGAAGACATGGATTACACCATATTCCAGGGTTGAAAATCTGATAACAAAAGCACACTAGCCTTTTCTAGCGTCACTTTTGGAGCACCATGGACTTTATCCCGTCCATGGCTCTCGAGACTGCCGAATCTTGGGAACGGGGGGCTGGTCCCTTTTCTGTTTTCAAATTTTCCTGAATCGAACGAACTATAGTCAGGTTGGGCAAGCTTTCTTAGTCGCCTTTGTGGAATCAGACATCCAAAGGGCTTATTATTAAATCATGGTACGTTTAGAAATCCCGAGAGATACATGCCAGTGATTGAGGCGGGCCGTTGCTCTTGAGTAGTAGAGGTTTCGATGAGGCGTGAGCTGAAGTGAGAAACGTCGGTCCCCGGGGTGATTGATTCAATGGCGGAATGCGCATGAACTTGGCTCTGGGCAGTGTGAATTCTTCTCGTCGACGGGATCTTGAGCCGAAGTTGCGGCAGGCAGCGGCGGCGTTCTCCATGGATTTAAGGTTGGCGGAAGTGGTTCCTAAAGTCCCGGGCTCTTTCGGGAGCGTCGTGGTCTCACGAGGCGGCGCGAGAGAGTGGAATGCAATATCCGGGCGGCGTACCTTGCAGGCCCAGGCGATGCCTAGGGCGCACAGCAGCGGTAGCATACGACTTGCGACACGGGCGATTTGAGTCGTCGCCAGGGGAAACGGGCGCTGTTGGACGCGGAGGCCCGGATCTGCGGCGCTGAGTCAACGGGCGACGGCGGCCTTGATTCGTCAATTGCTGCAACATGGCGCGGAGGTGCTGAGCTGGCGGGCGCCGCGGCCAGTCGGTGCAGCAGGGGGGCCCGGCGGAGCCCCCACCGCAGAGGCAGCAGCGGCGCCGCGCGGGTGGGTTTGGGCGGGAGCGCTGGGTGTTTGTAGAAATAGAGACGGGCAGCGGCGTGGATCCGCAGATCGGGGCCGGCCAGGCATGTGTGGCACAGGACATGCTGCCGTGCCTTTCTTCATCGCCAGGAACAGCAGCTCTCATGGCCGTCCTTACTCTGAGGTGAACCTCAGCGTCCCCGCCAGCCAGCATGCACGCCCCGTCCGCCTGAAGCCCCGGCCCTCGCCTCTTATCGCCCCAGCCCCAGCTCCAGCACCCGTCCTGCCCAGGGCTCGACGCTTAATTTTGGCCCTCCACAGGGCCGCCCTCACTTACTCCTGGGGCAGGGCGCTCCAACGTCACCAGAGACAGCCGTACGCCTCGCCGCTGCGCAGCGCAGCAGCTCCCGCCCGCGACTCGCAGCTCCACGACGCCCGCCGCTCCCGTCTCCCGCTTGATGCGCGACGCCAGCTTGCTGTAGCGGACTGCCGCCCGTGGCCGCCCTCCCAATTGCCCGCCTGCGGGTCTGCTCGACGCTCGTCTGATCTTCGGTCGACAAATATTTGCCCACGCGACTCGCCCGCTTGCGTCTCCGAGCCAGCCCCTCACGCCCAGGGCCCCGACACACGAAGCAGACCGAAGGCTGGAGGGGAGCTTTGCAGGGTGTCTCTGTCATGAATCTGGATCAGCAGCACATGTCCGGGTAGGCCTTTCCGTATCCGACCTGCTCGTCTTTTTTGGTGTGACCCTCGATTTTTCATCTCTACGCCAGCCGCTCCTTCGTTGCAGCTTTATTCGCCCTCCCCGCTGCTGCTGCCTGGCTGCCGCCTAGCTGCCCCGTCGTCGTGCTCTCTATTTAGTCGACCCACCTGCTGACCATGCCTGTCGTCGACAGAGTCACAGATTGGCGTTTACCAAGCCCCAGCTCGACGCCCAAGTCCGCCACATTCCCCGATGCGTCTCTCCAAACGCCCCGAACGGACTCTTTTCCGTCCCACTTTCTAGAAGCTTGGTCGACACCGCGAGCAAATGTGCAACAGACTCCCTCCCAGACGCCACTGTTCCCACGCACGAGAGAGCGTGATCGGCCCTTGAGCTCCTACAGCCACAAGAGCCAGGATCCCGAAGACCCTGAATTCCACATTAATCACTATTCGCCGAACCCGAACCTGCCGCTGCCTCCGGTTGAGCCCTCCCGCCGGTTGGCCTCCAGTCCTACTCCGTTGAAATCCGGCCAGAGTAATATCAGACCAACACAATCCCTGGCCGCAAGCAGCATGGATCCCTCTCAGATGCAGACGCCCCCTCCCACCAGGGACGCATCGTCGTCGAGGAAACGGGGTCAGGACGGCCAGCCGCTAAGCTTCAACACGCCCTCAACCATCTACTCCAGGAGAGACTCCGCCCCAGCCATTCCTGGCAGCCATTTCGGTCAGGATTCGAACGTTCCCATCTTTCCCAACATGCAATTCACCCCGGAGATGACGCGCTTTAGCAATGCGGGCCCATCTACGGCTCCCGGGCCCTCTCGTGCAGGGATTTTCTTCAATCCAAGCAGCTCGGGGGAAATGATGCATTTCGATACCGCGCCTGCCCAAGATGATCCCTTTGGTTTCGCAGCTGGAAATAGCCACAACATGTTCCAATGGCCGAGCCTTACGCCGACAAACACGAGCCGTGTCGATTCGGCCTCGATGGCTGTGGCGGACGATGCTTGGACGCAAACGCCATCCATGCTGGCAACAACTTCCTCCGACCTGCAGAATATCACGGGCAGCGGAGCGGCCATACTGGACGATCCTTTCGTCCCGACCACGTCGGGAGTTGACCCTAGTATGTTGTTTAGTTTTAGTGGAAGCTCGTCGGATTTGGGCAATACTTGGGTTTCGCCTCAGCGTCCGCAGAAGGCGCCCACACTCGAGAGGAGACAACCCTACGAGCATCAGGTCAGGGAATGTGAGAGGCAGAAGGAAGTGTCCCGGAAACTGAGCGGGCCGCATTCCCGCACAAGTACTGCCTCCTCTTCCGTTTCCACGGCGGCATGCTCCAAGCCTAGCCTCCAGAGAAGTAACACGCATGCCGGATTCGTGAGAAAAACTGCTCTCCCTAGTGAAACTCCATTCGGCAATTCCAGCAGCGCCGTGCCGCCTGTGCGAAAAACCTCACCTTTGAAACGGGCAAATCAATCGACCCTCCCCGCAATCTCTGAACATGTGCTCCCACGGCCGAAGACACGTCTGATTGTCGATGAGTCTGGACGAGCCAGAACTGAAACTGTGCGAGATGGGGATGAAGACAAGAAACATGTCGATCATCGTACCCGTTATTCGGGACTGTGGGATGACGATAGCGATTCCGAATCCGACCGAGAAAGCTACGTAGCCAGCAGGAGCACGTCTTTCAGCGTGCCTTCCGGGCTGCCGCGGTCTGCTTCGAAGCACGGGAGGACTCCGAGTCTAACGGCAAGGCCACACTCGGTGAAGAACCCGCGGTCTTTCTCGTTCACGGACAATCTTTCGAAGAGGTTGGGAAGACTATCGACGGAATCAACGCCTAGAAAACCTCGTGACGACTCCAGAAGAAGCAGCATCAGCAGTCCGTTTGGGGGCTATCTACGGAAAGAAGATAAACCAGCGAGCGAGGTTGGGCATGGCAATAACGGAGGCGCTCAGGATGCGTTGAAGAAGGTGGTGGCGGACGCCAAGCACAAACGACAGGGTCAGTGAATTGATGTTCCAGAGGACGAAGTTGCTAACTCGCACATCAGAGACGACCAGCGCAGCTAATGCTAGGATGCTTGAAGCACACAACCAGCGGTGGAGAGCATCGGCGGACGTGTCGAAGATGAATCTCGGGCTTGGCACTCTGGCCGATCCGTTTCTTGATAGTTCGACGCCCAGCAGCAAGGCAACGGAAGGATCGGCTTTCACTCCGGGTACGGAGCGAAGCAGTGAGTCGAGCGAGGGCACCCGGTGCGTGTGCCAGTCGACAGGCTGGGACGGCCAACTCATGATCCAATGCGAGTCCTGCGCCAAGTGGCAGCATGCACGCTGCATGGGGCTTCCGCCCAAAGCTGAGCTACTGCCGTCAGTATACGTCTGTGTGTTTTGCACGGGATCTACACCAGTGGTCCGAGGCGGAAGAGTGCGCGATCCGTACAGGGGGTCGCACAAGGCAGCATCGCCGCTAGCCTACAAGCAAAGGCAAGGATAAGTGTGGAACATTGCGGGGCCAAGGAGAATGGCATTTCACTTTCCGATGCTCCTGGAGATTTCTTTCTCTTTCGAAACACGCAACAAAGCCCGAGATTTCCCCACGTTCGTTATCCTCCCCAGTCCCCAGCAGCAGTATACCCCCCAAGTGCTCCGGGCACTTTCTCTTTTGTAAATCATAATAGCATCGTGAGGATGAGTGCATAGCGATCTAGAGGCCGGCGGATTCCGGCGGGTGGGTGGCATGGCAAAATGTTGCAACGACAGCGTGGAAGCAACAATCTGGTCATTGATGCTCGAGTATTCTCCAGTTCCCCACTTGGTGACCGTGCGCGCCACTACTCAGAAACCCAGCAACCATGCGTCATAGCAATAGGGTTTAGGGGATCCGCACTGCAGATATGGTGTTCTCGTCCCTTCGGCGGCGCTAGTATCGTGAGATTGGCGCAGAGCTACCCCGGCCCGCGAGCTATGACAGGCGCGGGGCGCGGAAACGCTAAGCCGCATCAAGCATATCGATAAGCAACGATCACCTTATGTAAGCCGCAATGACGTCTCGGGATCGCCGGTTCGGCGCCGAAGGGCTTGGAAGCGTCGGGAAGCTTCGCTCTCACGCGGGATGATGCTGGCACCCTCGAGCTCTGTCCAATCACTTCGAGAAGCCTCGCCCGCTGCCCAGTTTCTTCTGGCAGTCGCAGCCGCCCAAACATAAATGACCCCTCTACCTAGCTGCTGCCTGACTTCACACAATCAAGTTTCAAACAACACAACACAAACAACCGCACACTTTTCTCTCTTTGTTTCTACTGTTTGATACCCCACACTCACAATGACTTCTGGCATGCAATTCACCGACAGGGCCTCCAAGGCTCTGAACGACGCCCAAGAACTCGCACAACAATACTCTCACTCGCAACTATTACCCCTCCATCTCGCCGTCGCCCTCATCGACCCGCCGCCGGACATGTCCAAGGACCAGCAAAATGGCCCCGGCGACCCCACACCGCTCTTCAAGCAAGTCGTCGAGCGCGCTCACGGCGATCCTCAGCTGCTGGACAGAGCGCTGAAGAAAGCCCTAGTGCGCTTGCCTAGCCAAGACCCGCCGCCCGACCACATCTCGCTGTCGCCGTCCTTCTCCAAAGTCCTACAGGCCGCAGGAAAGCTGCAAAAGACCCAGAAGGACAGCTATGTCGCCGTCGATCACCTTATCCAGTCGCTGGTCCAGGATAGCACCATCCAAAGATGTCTCGCCGAGGCCAACATCCCCAAGCCGGACCTAGTCGACCAGGCAATCCAGCAGATCAGAGGCTCGAGGCGCGTCGACTCCAAGACGGCCGATTCGGAAGAGGAGAACGAGAACCTCAAGAAGTTCACCATCGACATGACGTCAATGGCAAGAGAAGGCAAGATCGATCCTGTCATTGGCCGTGAGGAGGAGATCAGGCGAGTGATCCGCATCCTTTCGAGACGCACCAAGAACAACCCCGTCCTCATCGGTGAGCCTGGTGTCGGTAAGACGACCGTCGTTGAAGGCCTGGCTCTCCGAATTGTCAACGCAGATGTGCCCGCCAATTTGGCTGCCTGCAAGCTGCTTTCGCTTGACGTCGGCGCTCTGGTTGCCGGCAGCAAGTACCGCGGAGAGTTTGAGGAACGCATGAAGGGTGTCTTGAAGGAGATTGAAGACTCTAAAGAAATGATCGTGCTCTTCGTCGATGAGATCCATCTGCTCATGGGCGCTGGATCCAGCGGCGAGGGTGGAATGGATGCCGCAAACCTGCTCAAGCCTATGCTCGCTAGAGGCCAGCTGCACTGTATCGGTGCAACCACTCTTGGCGAGTACAGGAAGTACATTGAGAAGGACCAGGCATTCGAGCGTCGTTTCCAACAAGTTCTAGTCAAGGAGCCAACCATTCCCGAGACCGTCTCCATCCTTCGTGGTCTGAAGGAGAGATACGAAACTCATCACGGTGTTACGATCCTTGATGGAGCAATCGTCAGCGCCGCATCACTTGCTGCGCGCTATCTCACTCAGCGCCGTCTGCCCGACTCCGCTGTCGACCTTATTGACGAGGCCGCAGCAGCCGTCCGCGTGACTCGCGAGTCTCAGCCCGAAGCTCTCGACAACTTGGAACGGAAGCTCCGCCAGCTTCAAATCGAAATTCACGCCCTCGAACGCGAGAAGGACGAGGCTGCCCAGGCTCGTCTCCGCGAAGCGAAGGCTGAAGCCGCCAACGTTGAGGAGGAGCTGAAGCCGCTGCGCGAGAAGTACGAGAAGGAAAAGGAGCGCGGCAGGGACATCCAGGAAGCCAAGATCAAACTCGACCAACTCAAGGTCAAGCGCGCAGAAGCTGAACGTATCGGCGACCTATCGACTGCTTCGGATCTCCAATACTACGCCATTCCTGATGTCGAGCAACGTATTGCCAGCCTGGAGAAGGCCAAAGCGAAGGCCGACGCTGAGATGTACAAATCAGACAATGACGGGCAGTCTCTGCTCACCGATGCCGTCGGGCCAGATCAGATCCAAGAAATTGTCGCCCGCTGGACTGGCATCCCCGTCACCCGTCTCAAGACCACGGAGAAGGATAAGCTGCTCAACATGGAGAGGCATCTCGGCAAAGTCGTCGTCGGCCAGAAGGAGGCCGTCACCTCGGTCGCCAACGCCATCCGTCTGCAGCGGTCTGGTCTCGCCAATCCGAACCAGCCGCCCAGCTTCCTCTTCTGCGGTCCTTCCGGTACCGGTAAGACGCTGCTCACCAAGGCCCTCGCCGAATTCCTCTTCGATGACCCGAAGGCCATGATCCGCTTCGATATGTCCGAGTACCAGGAGCGGCACTCGCTGTCGCGTATGATCGGCGCACCGCCCGGCTACGTCGGTCACGATGCAGGCGGCCAGCTGACCGAGGCACTCCGGCGCCGGCCCTTCTCCATCCTGCTCTTCGACGAGGTCGAGAAGGCGGCCAAGGAAGTCCTGACGGTGCTCCTTCAGCTCATGGACGACGGCCGCATCACCGACGGCCAAGGCCGCATCGTCGACGCGCGCAACTGCATCGTCGTCATGACATCCAACCTGGGCGCCGAGTACCTCGCCCGGCCCAACGCGCCCGACGGCCGCATCGACCCGACCACCAAGGAAATGGTCATGGGCGCGCTGCGCAACTACTTCCTGCCCGAGTTCCTCAACCGCATCAGCTCGCTCGTCATCTTCAACCGCCTCACCAAGCGCGAGATCCGCAAGATCGTTGACCTGCGCGTCTCCGAGGTGCAGAAGCGCCTGGCCCAGAACGGCCGCAACGTCAACATCGACATGTCGATGGAAGTACGCGACTACCTGGGCTCCGCCGGCTACAGTCCGGCCTACGGCGCCCGCCCGCTCGCCCGCCTCATCGAGAAGGAGGTCCTCAACCGCCTCGCCGTGCTCATCCTGCGCGGCGCCATCCGTGACGGCGAGACGGCCAGGGTCGTCCTCGAGAACGGACACGTCCAGGTCCTGCCCAACCACACCGACAGCGAGGGCTCGGAAGACGAGGACATGTACGACGATGACGATGCGATCGAGGAGTTGGAGGACGCTGACGGCGGAATGGACCTGTACGATGATTGAAATCATCATCCCACACGCCGCCGTTAGCGGGAATAGAGATGAAAAAAGGGGGACGAAGAGAAAGTTTGAGAAGTTGTAAAGGGACCACCAGTCCCAGTATTTTTTTGCTGCTACAAGGAGGAGTAATTGAAGCGATTGAGCGATGACGATGGGATGACTTACGATTCAACAGAAAAAAAAGTTCTCAGGCATTTCTTTACGGAGGGGCATTAGCATTGGCATTGGGTACCAATTTTCTTTTTTTCTGAGCCTAGAGAAGAGAGCTTCGGCGTTGGTGGTTGGTGAAATTTTTGAGTTCTGTAGTAAGGCAAAGGGATGGAAATCTTTCTCAGCAAGGATTTATCATGCATGTAGCCAGGCATAAATTTTCATACTATTTTACATCTCCTAGGGAAGGTGATATATCTTTGAAGTCTAAGTGTAGAAATGTATTGATTTTTTCTACGGAAAAACAAAACGGATTTCAAATGCAACGTAATGGAGTGTGGAAAATAAGCTTATAGTCTTCCTTCTGCGATTCTCCAATGCAAACTGGCATGAGCAAAACGTGGCAAGATATGCGAGATTTGTTTGAGATTTCACTATCGTGTGATTTCCGTCTTGAAGCGGCAATAATGATGCAAGATTCTAAGTTCATGGACAACAGTGTGGCAAGTGATGTTAGCTCCTCGTACCCGTTTCCAACACACAACATCTCGTTTGACCCCACAACGAACTTTCATGGGATAAAAAGAGCGTCGTGAAATTTGAAATTGAAATTGGCAACCGCATACACGAGGGTGGGGTGGAAATTTGCGGGGTCTTTGCTGAACGCCATATGCGTGTACTTGTGACTCCGTAAATGCATCCACATGTTTAAGGAGATGACGTAGAAAGGAGTGAGCGATCTGTTGCCTCAAAATGTTCAGCGGATCACACAGTGATATCCCACAAAGTTACAGCCACTTAGTACAAAATCTTTTTGATTTTTGTTCAACTACAAGTCACGCGCTACAGGCGGCGTTGACAAGTATAACGCTTAGCGATTCCTCATCTAGAAGGAGAAATATGTCCAAGTATTCTTTGGAAGGACAATGAAGCGAAGAAACGGAGCCAATCGGGTACAATGCAGAGTAAGAAAAGAAAACGGTAACAAAACTCCAAGGTCATGCTAATCATATCTCTCTGTCGTGTACATGCTAATCATATTGAAGAAGAACAGAAAACAATCAAAATGTAATGGCTGCGCAGTGCAACCTCTCCGCGGCGAAAAACGTCGACGAAGGGAGAATGTACATGCATATCAAAGGGGCTGAACGCTGAAAGAAAATTTCCCGGTATGGAAATCGTGAGAAAGCAGACACCAAAGGTTGTAGGAGCGACTGAGGTGCGGAAAAGTCAAGGGCTGGCCAGATTCAGCCTGACTGATCGCTCACGCAATCTGCCGTCGCCGGCAGCTCAAGCGGATACTCGCCGTCGCCTTCGACGAGCTCGTCACCAGGACTTGGATACTTAAGCTCAGCACTCGTCAACGGCAGCTTGCAGTCATGCCAGATGGGATCGGGGATGAATAGATCAGCACGCGCGGCCCAGGCAGCTGCACGCTTCTCCTTCAGCTTAAGCGTGGCATCGACTCCCTGGTGCTGCTCGGCCAGTGAGCGGCGCTGCTGCCTGCTGGCTTCGAAGTTGGATGCGACGCGGCGATGGAGGTGGCGTGATAGGTGAGAGGAGTCAGTGGCGCGCTTGGAGATAGATTGAGGCTTCTTCCAGCATTTGCAGGAGCAGCCACTGGCTTCATAGGCATCTTCTTCGTCGGTGCTTGTTGAGGCAGTTTCGCAGTCGCAGCTGCACCATTCAAGCGAGAACTGCTTAGGGGAACCGTTGACTGTCGGGCCCGAGGAGGAAGAGGGTGTGGGTACAGGCTGAGGAGTTGATTGGACAGGGATTGGGGTTGAGGGCCCATAGGCAGCAGAGGTAGCTGGAGCGGAAGAAGGGGAAGTGGAAGAAGAGGTGCCACTATCACCGTCATCGTCGTCGTTGGTGATTGTCACGGCAGCACAGTTCATGGTGAACTCCTATATGGCAGTCAATTACGTGTAGATCTAGTGGCACAGTACAGTGACTGACCTGCTCGCGGTTGATCCAAGTCCAGGCGAAGAGAGCTTCGCCAGTAGGCATCTCCCGAGGAACAGTCATTTCGAAGTCTTGGCCGGATTCGAGCCCGGAATTGCGGTGCGGACAGTTACCCTCATATGAAGCAGCAACCTTGAAAGTCTTGCCTTTGTCGACGGAGAAGGCAACTTGACAAGAGCCGCCATAGTGAGTTCCTAGCAGAAAGGCTCGTCAGCTGCAGAAACTGCAGAATGAGGATGGGCACCTACCACCAAGATCGTTTAGAGTGAACTTGGGGTCACCAGTGATGTTCCAGGTGACCTTGGAGCCAGCAGCCCAGGTAGCGACTGGAGCACCGTCGGGAGTACCGAGAAGGTCGAGATAGCCGCGACAGATGGCCTTTGTGTCCTCCCTGCCACAGCAACCCATAGGATAGACGTAGATGTTGTCGGCTTCGGTGGTGCGGTGCGGGTTGTTACTTGCGTTGAAGGGCGGCGGATACTCGAGCTGCATGTGGGCCTGCACAGCAGTCAAGCCTGCGAGGGCAAGGAGCAAGTGAGAGGCGGCGAGCATGGCGGGCAACTTTGCAGAAGAAGGTTGAGTGCTTTTGGAAATTCTGCGCAAAGGAACGGCAGGTCTAAAGAAGAGAAAATCTAACGAAAGGAAGGTAAGAAGTCCAGCGGGTCGACCGCGTAAACAGGAAGGTTCGAGGCACGCCTCGCAGAAAAGAAGAGGAAGATGCAAAGTGTGGGGAGGAAGGAGCAAGGGCGAGACAAAGAAGGAAGTCGGGCATGGCTAGCGGCGCATCACCTGGGTATTAAGCATTTCCCGGGTGCTCCCCAGATCTACGTGATGGGTTCACAGCGAGACCCAGCTGGAGGGAAGCGATTTTTTTCTCTCGCCGTGTCTCCCGGCCCTGGCGTTTCGCGGCGGAGGCGCGGGCGGCAAACGGCCGGGACGGGGATGGTGATGGCGGCTCGTGTTTCACAGTGCACAAGTCGACGCGGCGCCGGCCAGTGCCTTTGCCGCTGCCCACGGCACGTCCGTCACCAAGCCCCGCCCGCAGCCGTCACGTCGTGTTGTACAGACTCCGGTGAAGGAGCGAGAAGCCAGGCTGCAAGCGCCCGCCTATGCAGCCAAAAAAGAGGCCGAGTCCGCCGGCAACCTCGCTCCGCCAACCATCCCCTCCCGCCCACCGCTCTCAAACATTTTCTTCGCCCTTCTCTCCGTCGCCGGAACAGACCCCAGCTCCGGCTGTCTCGTTTTGCATTACCGTCGTCCGCCCCAAACAAACACCCAACCCTGTCCTTTTGAGTCAAATCCCACTACTCCCCTTCTCTTTTTCCACAAGTAATGCCAACCTCCCTTTTGTGTGTAACATTCCGAATATAGTAGAGCTGATGAAGAGCGCCGAATCGCGTCTCTGAGCGTGCCTGACTTTTGTGCTGATGATGACAGCTGCCATCCTTTCACATCCCTCCGTTTCAAGATAGATTAATCCTCCTCCGACTCGACCACGGTAGTACTAATTTCTGCACGATGCATCCCTCCCCGTACATTTGCTTTCTCTCTCTCTCTCTTTTTTTTTTTTTTTCCTTTTGGTGTTCTCGTTTCCCTACCATACCATCAAGGTCAAAGCAGTCAAAACACCGTCAGGAAGGCGAAAGTCCTGCGCATATTCTCTCCTGTCTGCAACCAATATCGCTCAGGACCGCCGCTAGTCACCGCTTTAGAAGTCTCCCCCACATTCCGTCCGTCTGGGATGTGTAATGCCCCAATACTAACCCCGGGAAAGCTGTGGCGCATCGCTGCAGAGCTGAGAATCGTTTTAAAGAAGCAGGGGTCTTGCGTGGGTTGCAAAAGAAGAAAGGCAAATAGTTAGTCATAAAGGAGATGACGGACATCTTGGTGGATGATCGCCTCAGCCATCTGCTTGTGATCCTCGACGATGAACCCTGCTCCACTCGGTCAGCCATTTTGGTTGGATGTCGTTTCTCGCCTATTCAAACATCGAGGCACAGGACTTGTTGCATGGGGCATGAATGTCGTATCATGGACACACGAAATACTGTAGTCAGTACTCGCCAATAGCAAACGAATCTGCTGCATCCTGCCCAAACAAATTCTCTTGTCTTCATAACTCCACACACCCTTACAGAACTGTGTACATACACATGTCTGTTTGCCTCCTCGTTACCAAATGCACTAACCGCATCTTTCACGCCGCGTATGACGCAGGTGTCCGCTCCGCTGGGTAAACTCAGTCTCAAAGGAGGAAAGAATGAGAAAAACGGGTGACCCAAGTTTTTTCCACTGGAAAGAAAAGTTTGAGGGTACACAACATCATGCATGCGATGGCGTTTGTTGTCTCACCGACCCAAAACGCACTTACGTCGCCCAAGAAAGACAGCGCACACCGGATAACTGCGGGATTGACTGTCCTCGCCATACGTCATTCCCTTTCATACGACTCGTTATTTTCCTATTTGCTCGTGATTTGGGTGATCGTCAAATCGGGTTCCATTCGCACCGCATCCGTCAATTAACCTCAGGATTGCACCCGTCATAGTCATCATCCGCTCACCACCAAGGTCAACTGCGTGCCACGAGACAGGTTGGAGGGGAGACATATTTGAAGTATGTACTTGCAATTCACTCCGCTAAGCTCCGCTAACTTCTATCCGGTCAAGCAATGCTTGATCTCTTGGTGCGTTTCCCCACAAAGTCAAAGCGTGTTCGTGTGTGTGCACATCCATCCATCCATCATCCATCCCATTTTCCGAAAAGCGAATTCGTCATCGTCTTGGGAGAAAAAAGAGGTCAAGAAAGACGGGCGTGAGCACAGTTCCGGTGGAGACCTCCATCTCATAACCGCCGTATCTTGCAATACCGGCTTACAACGTGGACGACGGAAGGAGAAAGCCCGGAAAGACCTCTCAACCCGGTTGAAATCGGTTGAGTAGAGGCGGTAAAATAATAGTATCCAGGCTGCGTGGGCGAGGGAAGAAAAATCCGGACCACCAAAACGAGAAGCAAACACAGTTCTCCCAGTCTGATGATTACGGACGCCGGAGAGAAAATGGGGTACATGAAGGGAAAGCTCGGGGACTACATGATTTTGAGGGTGTCTTGGGGAATCATAATTCGATGACTAAGGTGTGTATGAAATAGAAAAGGCTAGGGGGAGAGGTGGAGTGATCCGACTCTTTGTTCGCCAAATCCTCCTTACATGATCCAGGGGCATACATGACTTCTTTCGAGTGTGGTGAATGGGGGATTCCGTAAGTGCGTGCTTGAACGTGAGCAAGGGCTTCGGGCGGGTGCTTGTGGTATGTGTGTTGGGGGTGAGTGCATGTATCGGTGTGGAGGGGGCGTCTGCGAATACATCGAAGACTGACTCGGTGAGAAGAGATGAGACGCATGCCAATCGACTTGACTAGTGCCGTAGTCGCCATCCGTCCGGGAGAGTTCATCCGCATCGCTATTCGAACGTGGCCGCACGTCGAGCCGGCTTGAACGACTGCCATGCGCTTCGACTCTTCACAGACGTCGGACTTTCGCCGCTCTTCTCCAATGTCGGTGGTTCGGGAATCTTGGCATTGGGACATCTGCTGCTTGTTTAGCTGCAGTGTCATGCAGGATTCCCGGTTTGAGCTCGTGATCATGCCGTTCAAGCCATCTGACCGGAAGCGCCGCCTGTTTGGATCAAATATGTTAGTATGACACCTAGTAAATGGTAGAATATCATTGCAATTTTCCCAGATCGTCCCTTCTACCTCAACAACAGCCTGGCGGCTATTGAAGGGGACCCGTTGCGCAGCTGGGGCATGGAAGTTGTGTGACGTACCGATTTGACGCTTGATCTGCTCGCGGGCCCAGCGGGCAGTGTCGATTGTGCGCGGCGAGAAGTCCTTGTTGGCCTTGGTCTCCCTGGCCATAGCCATGATCCACTCAGAACGGAACAGCTCGGCAAATTCGCCATTCGGGAAGGTGTCAGCAAGGTCACTAGTTTACGTCAGCTCAGATCACCCAGTCACATTTTTACAGAGACGTACCCAATGACACCCATAGAAGAACGCATCAATGCCTCAGTGCGGTTGGCATCAGTGTGAACAGTGTGAAGGAGAGCGAAGATGGGCTCAACGTAGGGCACAAGAAGGCTCTCTGTGATAAGTTAGCAGTGCATCCCTTGGAAGTAAAAAGGTTGTGGAATATAACATACGCTTGCCACCAAGTTTCATGGACATGATAGCACCGTCCCAAGCATCCATGATGCCCTCACGGAGCGAAACAACGTAGTCGAGCATCTCGAACGAGGTGTCCTGATTAAAGTTGACCTGCGAAGCCTGGATCAAGACCTGAGCAACAACCGAAAGGTAAGTCTCGAAGTGGCCGCCGATGGCGTGAGCGATATCGCCGAAGCACTGCAGGATAGCAGGCTTGAACTGGTTGCCAAGAGTAGGGCTCCTCAGGTTGTTAAGGAGGTAGTTCATAAAGGCATCGCAGTAAGGCTGAACCTTCTCGTTGAGAGAACGAGTAATGTCGCTAACAAGACCGATAGCCATAGAGCAGATGGCGGGCTCCTCCTGGTTACCAAGGGCGTTGTACAGGTAGGGCGAGAAGGCCTCCATGTACTTCAGGAAGTCCTCCTCCAGGGCATTGGCGAGCGAGCCGATGGCGGCTAGAACAGCGTCGGGCACACTGGACTTGCCACCGGTAGTCGAAAGCAGCTGCAGGAGAACCTGCATGATGCGATCAGCCTGGGGCTTGATCTCAACCTCGAGTCTCTGGACGATTGCCTGCAGACGACGTCAGTTGATTCTTTATGTGTAACAGTAACGATATCCTTACCATGACGACGCTGGTCAAGCTGGTTTGCATCTCTTCAAGGGTCATCTTATCCTCAATGCTGACAACTTGTTGTTGCATGGGAACAGTCTTCTCCAGGCGCTCCAGGATGACGTTGGACAGGTGGCCGACCATACCAAGGCTGTCGTTGGCAGAGTTCATGACAAATGAGTTCAGGACCTCGTACGCGGCAGTGCGCAGCTGGTTGTCGGCATCGGCCCTACACGTCTGTTAGCTCGGATATACTTATATCATGTCTGGGAAGAGCATACCTCTCGGTGACCTGCAGAAGGTGCGTTACGCTAGCCTGGAAGTGAGCAGACAGAGCATTAGTCTGGCAGCCAGGTGCACCGGCGAAGCGGTCTGCAAGGTTCATGAGCGCCCAGCAGCAGGAAGAAGCCATCTTGGGGTGGCTTGCAAGACCGGCGAAGAGGGAGGAAATGAGGGGTTGGAGGTGGGTAGCGGCATCGATCGACTCGGCGCAAGTTTCGCAAATACGGCCCAAGGCGTAGGCAGTTGAGTCCCTGACGTGAATGATAGGGTCCTCCATCATGCCGATCAGGACCGGCAGAGCCTGCTTGACCAGAGGGTCCAGCATCTTCTCCTCGGGGCCCTCCATGATAGCACCGAAAGCGGAGACAGCAGCGTCACGGAAGTGCCAGTCCTCTGCACGCAAGTTCTTCTCAACAAAAGTAAGAACATGCGGCACAACTGCGCTACCGACGGTCTGCGCCCAGAGCTGGAGACACTGGTAGGAGGCACGGGAGACGTTGTACTCGTTATCGTCGGCATCTTCATCCTGCTTGGACAGGAGCTCGAGAAGAACAGGGACGACCTCCTGGGTTGCAACACGAGCGAAGTTGAAGTACTCGCGGAGCTCGGTTGAGCCCTCTGCGTTGGCCTTTTCCTCGGAGTTAGTCTTCTTATACACTAGCGTGACAGTCGAGCAATTGCTTCTCACCTGAGCGTTGTCATCCTCAATTGAAATTTCCTCCTCGCAAACGGTGCACCAGAACTCAATGGCGAGCTTAGCAACATCCTCCTCGTCGCTCTTCATGCCCTGGATGGTAAGGCCGAACAGGGCCTTCTCCATGTAGAAGCTCATCTTGTCGTAGTACAGGCCCATGATCCTGTTCAAGCAGCCGTATGCGCCCTGCTGGATACGGGTGTCCTCGGCCTGGGTGGCTTCGCAGATGACCTGCATAATGTAGTTCCGCTCACCCTCGTTCTCGAAGTTGGTGCGCACGAATTCGAGGGAGTCGCTGAGTGCAGAAATGGCGGCATTTCGCACATCGGGGTTGGTTTCCTCCTTCCGTGCACCCTGAACGACGGCGGTGAGAATAGCATTGGAGTGGTGTGCAAGGCTTTCGCGGAGCTCGCTCTCATCGGTGTCGCAGATAAAGCCGATCGTCGTCAGCGATGCCTGCTTCTGGTGATCCGCGCCCTTGCCCACATTGTCCACCAGGGCGGGCATCAACTCCGGCCACATGTTCTGGGGGATCTCGATGGCGGCGATGGCGGCGATGAACTGTGCGGCGGAGCCTCCTGCACGGCCATCGCTGGAGGCCAGGGTCTGCAGAGCAAGGTTCTTCACCTGGGTCCTGATCGCCTCAGGCTGGCCCACCCACCGTGCCTGGACCTCCCGTAACCTGGTGTACTCGCGCGCGGAGAAGGCGTTCTTGAGGGCTAGGGCGGCGGCGGTCCGGATGTGCGGTTGCGCCTGCTCGTTGGCGAGTTCTGTAGCGAGGGTGGTGAGGTAGCCGGACTGGATTCCACGCGGTCAGCAAAATTGCTCGTCTCAGGCGGGGCACAGGGCGGGAAGGCCGCAGGCGGGCGGAAACGTACGAAGTCGGCCTCAGCGGCCTGGGTGAGCTGCTGCTCGGCATTGGTACGGATCGTGGCGTCTGTTCGCAGCAGTCAGTGGCGGATGTTTGGGTTGAGGTACCAGGCTCAGCGCAACGTACCTGGAGACAGCGTCCCCTCAAGCACCTGGTTGACGTCCATGCTGGCGCGCTAAGATTGGAACTAGGCGGGAGCTTGGGGATGGAGGGCGGTCTAGAGTGCTGAGCGGCGGGCGTGCCTGCGGGTGCGGCGCCTTGTTGGTGGTGGTTTGGGCGTCGTTGCGTAGAGATGAGCAAGCGAAATCAAAACACGTGAAAGGTTGCCTTGTTGCGCTTTGGCACCAGGCAAGCCGGCACGGGAAGAGAGCGAGGATGCGGACAAAGAAAACAGCCCGTAGGAGGACGGCGTATGAGAACAGCCGAGCAAACGCGAGGGAGAGAGGAGCAGGTGGAATGGATTGTTGTGTCTGGCAGGCGCCGTCGAGAAGCAAATCATGCAGTGTTAGAGGGGCAACGATCCGCTCCGAAGAACCCCCGGCTCGTCATTTTCCACGCCCTGGGTGCGAGCACGCAGCCAGCCTGGCCGGCGCCGCCCAGCAGCCCGAGCGCGCCCACCAGCGCTGCCCTACGCGGCTCTGCAGCGTGGTGCGGTGCCTGCGCTATTTGTATACACATGTCGTGCGGCTCTAGCCATTACATACGTGCGCTTTCCCCGCCTCCAGCGTGTCCCTGTGCTCTCCCCGCCAGCCCCAGTCCAACCGTTTGCGCCCACGTATCTACATTACCTGCGTCCGCTGCGTGGATCCTCCGCTTCCTTCCTTCTCCAGTCGCGCAGCTCTTTGGTGCCGAGACTGCCAAGCCCTCCCTCACTTCGCCGTTCCCATCCCCCGAGGCGCACCACGAGAGCCGTTGCGTTATCGCCATCGCGCGACACTTCGGTTGCGAAGCTGACTACATCGCGCGCCCCCTGCTCCGGCGTCCGCGCATCCTTCACGATGTCCACGATCTCCTGGTCGCTGAGCGTGCCGGACACGCCGTCCGAGACCATGACCATGAACGAGTACTCTGCCGGCGCAAGCTCGATCCGCCGGATCTCTGGCTCGGCAGAGACGCCCACGCGCTTCGAGTGCATGTCGCCAAAGGCGCGCGTATTGGCGAGGCCAAAGATGCGCTCTTCTCCAAATGAGTCCGTTGCGAACGCTGCCGCGTATCTTCGCAGCCGTTGTTCTTCTGACGGCAGCGATGGGTGGTGGTTGGACGTCAATGGGATTGGCTGGCCCGTCGCCGTATTGCAGAGGATGATGCGCGTGTCTCCTACGTGCGCCGTGACTATGGTGGATGCAGAGCCGGGGGTCCAATAGGGTGCTGGCGTTGGGGTAGAGATCAGAGCAATGCTGCACGTGCTGCCTCCCTTGAAACGCTTCGGTCCGCCGATCCTCTTGCCAGCATGAGATGGGCGTTCCAGGATGTCTTCGTCGTTGATTGCGCGGTCTGCTTCCACGAGGTCCTCGTCGGCTTTGTTGACCTGTGCCGAAACGAAATCGAAGTCGGCTTTCAGAAAGGCGTAGGTCAGCACCGTTTCGATGCCGACTCCTTCGCTGACATCATCCGAGATGTTTGTGTGTTGCAATTGGCGGTGCTGGACCACTTCTCTTTCCAGTGTATGGCCCTTGCCGCCGGCTGATGTGGAGAAGAAGTCGGGCTTGAAGCGCTTGAAGTAGCCACCAACAAGCTCGCGCCATGAAACGACAATCTCCCGCTCGAGTTGCAGTGCCTTTGGTACGTTCTCTGACTGCTTCACCGGTTTGGCTCCGTCTGGGGGCGGGGTTGTGTCACTTCTCCCGCTCGGCGGTGCCTCCCCGCTCGCGGTGTCTGGTATTCTCGCGGGCTCGGTGCCTGGAGGCGTGTGGGTGTCGATGGCTTCGAGGCTCTCGCGGCTGGTGGGCGGAGTGCCTTCTGAGGTGTCGGGGTCGCTAAGGCTGGTTTTTTGGGGGAGGCTGCTCTTGAGTTCGAACAGCCGGGTGCTGTCCTCCAGGTACTCGTGCAGGCGCTCCCGCAAGAAGTCGCTGCACTCGTTGCCACCATGGCCATCAAAGATGCCGAAATAGAAGACCTGCGGGTCCCCGCTGGCGCTGTCTGCCGATGTGTTCTCGGACAGCTTCCTTTTGCTGCGGGTCAACGAAATGGGCTGCCTCTTTGCGAAGGCTGGGATCTCGATGGTGCCGGCCTGGAAGGCATCTTCGTTGTAGGGACGCTGGCCGCGCGACACGGAGACGCCGAAGTGGTGCTTTGCGCTGCGCAGAGGGATGCGCACAACGGTGGTCTCGCGGGCGCCTTTGAAGGGCGGAGCAGCGGCAGGCAGCCTGCTGTCGTCGCCTTGGGTGTGGGGGGTTGACTTGTCGCGGGGAAGCTTGTGGCCCGGGCCGGCGGAGGAGAGCTGGTCAGGATGCAGCGACGACGAGGGGAGATGGGTGACGAAGTAGTCGTGGAAGCAGCGAGCTCGGTGGCGGCATGAGGGAGGTTTCAGCGTAGAGGGCCTGGCGCCGGCTCTGACGATGCGAATTGATGGTGTGCACATGCTTTGTCGACGAGGACCGAGAGCAGCATGGTGCCTAGAGGCGGAGCGCCAGCGGGAGGCTTATCGGCAGCATTGGAGGCGGCTTGGAGTGACGATGATGGCGGCGGAGAGACGGAGAAATGCCTGCTTGTGTCGTCCCGCGTTCGCCCGCACTTCCCCCACACCCCAGCCCGCCCGCAACAGCGCCTCTGCCCTCACGCCATGCCGCGACTCGTCCCCGGACGCCTCGAGATGGTGGCGCTCCTCGCGAGAGATCAGACGAGCCAAGCCCGCCGCCATAAGCCACCGGCACCCGTGGTAATTCGCCCAAGACACGGGCGGATCCCCAGGTAATCGCATCTGCACAATGACGATTGGGCGAGCTTAGAGCCACCACACCTCAACGGCCAAATCTGCAGCGCGTCAACCACAAAGCCTATCCAGCGCCGTACCGACTTTGGACGCCGTCCAAATCAAGGATCACGGCACCGTCGTATACCTAGTGGAGCCAGTGGGCCGCAATTTCTGGTCATGGGGACTAGTCGAACCACCTCCGTGACGCAGCCTACCTGAAGGTGAACGCAGAGGACCCAATTTCTCTATGTCAAAAGGATATGATTTTCACAACATTTGCGAGAAATTATTCGACTTATGTGGGTAGTTGAAGCTATCGTCCGGACGAGAATGTCTAATTATTTATTGTACATTCACGTCCGGACGATAGCTTCAACTACCCACATATGTTGGCGTTTATGAGAAGAAGAAAAAAAGAAGGAAAATGTCTCATATCGTGGGTAGCTGAAGCTATCGTCCGGACGAAAATGTCGAATTAATAACTTTACATTCACGTCCGGACGATAGCTTCAACTACCCACATATGCTGGTTTTTTTGAAAAAAAAAAGGGGGGGAAGAAAAAGGAAAATGTCTCATATCGCAGGTAGTTGAAGCTATCGTCCGGATTCAAATGTCGAATTAATAATTGTACATCCATGTCCGGACGATGGCTTCAACTACCTACATATGCTGGTTTTTATGGGGAAAAAAAAAGAAGAAGAAAATTTCTCATATCGTGGGCAGTTAGAGCTATCATCTGAACGTACGTGTATAATTTCTAATTCGACTTACGCGGGTAGTTGAAGCTATCGTCTGGACGTGAATGTCTAATTAATAATTGTACATTTACGTCCGGACGATAGCCTCAGCTACCCCCATAAGTCGAATAAACCAAGGTTCTGCTATTCTTTGTATTGACATCCACCACTCGTGGGCTGTCCTCGATCCGTCTACCCGATTGACAGCGGTTCTACAGAGGGGTGCAGCAGCCAATAGCTAGCTCAAAGAATGGCAGGGCTTTGGAACATAACGTAAGTATGCTTCAGCTCTTCCTTCCTCTTTTTTTCACGACGGAAAAGAACATGTATGGGTATTTGAAGCTATCATACGGATTTGAATGTGGAATTAAAATTTCTACATACACGTCCGGACGATAGCTTCAGCTACCCACATATGTCGAATAATCTAAGGCTCTGTATAATCTGTGGGCTATACTCGATCCCTCTACACGATTTCTACGCTTCACCTTGCCTCCGCATACCGTGTCCACAGCGGGTCATGCATCAACCTATGGAGGCAGCTTTCCTCCACGCCCATCAAGATCTCTAGACCGCCGTCTGGCAGAACCGGGAGCACCACCTGGAGGCCATTCAGCACACCAACGTCTGGCGACCTGACGGCCTCAATCCGGCCACCCAAGGCGTTGCCCCAATCAAGGTCGTACAGTGCAAAATTGATCCAAGAGCTTTGCACGCAATTGAATCCCGGAACGTCCAAAAAGGCCGTCGGCACCAGCCGATCGACATCGTCCAACTTCTCAATCAAGGCAGTCACATCGTCGGTGAAGTCTTTATCCGCCTTCTGGATCGCCTTCCGAATCTCGACGGCGATATCCGCCAGGTTCAAGGATTTCAGCATCCGCCGGATCGGTAGTTTGATTCCCACATACTCGAGGAAGCAGCCCAGTGTCCGTTCGTGCACTGGCGGATTCGTACGCAGCCGGCCGTCGATGGCGATGTTGAAGACCGACACGGGGTCGCCCTCAAGCCGGTCCAGCGGGAACTGCACGGCCATGACGGTGCGCCACAGCAGCGCTGACACGGCATCGTTCGTCGAGATCCACTTCTGCGCCGAGGACTGCGTGGAATTCGCCGGCGACGCTTCGGCCTTGAGTGCCTCGAGGGCGGCCTTGGAGAGGTAGAAGACCTGGCCGCGGTGGTTGGTCGCCATCATCTTGGGCGGCGCGCCCGGCGGCGTGAAGGGGAGCAGCGTGTACTCCGGGTGGTCTTCCAAGCGCCCGGCGTTGCGGCCGCTGCTCTTCATGAGCAGTTCCCTGTCGTCGAACAGGGCGGCAGGAAGGTCCACCGGCGGCAGGTCGGCGCGCTGGGCGCGCTGGCACTCCCTCGCCCACACCTGCGTCCACGTGTAGAAGGTTTTCCCGTCGCCGACCATGTGCAGGATGCACCATGAGAGGATCAATCCGCCAGAGATAAAGTTCGCTTGCACCAACGAGATGGGAAGCCTCTCTCCGGCCGTCGGCCACACGCTCCGCCGACACACGACGTCCGCCTCGAACGCCGCCACCGGGAACCCCTTCTCCTTCAGCTCCGCATACCCCATCGGAAAGGCCCTGGGCCCCCGGAGATCCCTCACGACGATGTCTTCGATCTCTCCGTCTGCCATCTTCTTCAGCTTCATCACGCCCGCTTGGTTCCATTCCGTGTCCAGCACCGCCTCGCACGCGAGAACTGGAAGTTGCTTTTTGGTGGCGCTGTATCCCGCTCTTAGCACTCGGGCTGCTTCCTCCATGTCGTAGTTATCCGGGAGCTGGAAGGGGAAGACATAGCGGAGGTACCCCTTTGGGCCTATACGCTCGAGTGGCGTGAGGTCCGGTACGCTGTCGTCCTGCAGTGAACCCATTGCACGCGTTTGGCTTGATTCTAACGAAGATAAATAGGCAAGGAGTTGGAAGAAAGACTGCAGTTAATCTTAATGATAAATAGGCACAAATATATACCGCTTCTTTACTCCTCCCAACAGCCCGCGGAGGTGGGGGGTGCGGTTCCACGCCGCATACACCGGGGCACTACAGCCGAAGGCAGGTGCGAAGAACTGCAGGGCCTTGGAACAGGGGGTAACAACGGCTCTCCAGGATGAGTGATTTTTAACATTTGTGAGGAATTATTCGACTTACAGGGGCAGTCAAAGCCGTCGTCCGGATGTGCATGTATAATTGTTAATTCGACATTTGCGTCCGGACGATAGCTTCAACTACTCATGATATGTGCAAAAAACAAACGCTGGCCTACGGCTGCAATATCCCTCGGTAAGAGAGAAAGCCGATTCCGGGCAGGAGGGCTTTTTATCACAGCACATTTCCGTGATGTAGGTATGGGACGATTAGTTGTGGGGCGACTGGGTTCGTTGTTGGTGCTAGAATCTTTCTTGCGGCACAGCACTCGCAGGGGCCCCAAGACATCCGACATTGCCCTAGTCACCTGCGAAAGATTGCTCTGTGCAATGTGGAATGAGAAAATCAAGAAGACTAATAGCTGACCGAGTTCACAACACTGCATTCTGCGACACCACGAAGAAGTGGTGCTTAAAGGAGGAGCTGACTTGCGTTGGTGCGAGTATCCGAGCAACTGGAACCACCCCAACGGGACACCTCCCTTTTTGGGCAATTACCCATGCCGTTCAAGCGCGATCCATGCTATGCTACGACTATCTTATGCTCCGTGTACCTAACACATACTGAGGCCCGCGGACGCGGTCGACATCGCCACAAGGTCCTGGGGGCCATAGGATCTCGACAAAAATGCGAGGGTGCCGCACGGTGCAGCATCCCCCAGCAGACCTCCCTCTCCCTGGGAAACTTCGTGGCTGACTCCCATGCAGGCTGACAATGGACCCGTTGATCCTCGTGGCCTTTGGTGATCCGCCTGACAATGTCGATCTAGCAGAGAGCCGCACTCGCGCGGACAATGCGGCCGTCATCATCCTAATCCTGATTGCTTCAATTGCCGTGGCCCTCAGGTTGATGGCTAGAAAGTTCCAGCATGTAGGCTTGAAAGCGGATGACTACATCATCCTTGCGTCGTTGGTATGCTAGATGGTCAGTGTCCAAATTGGCGGAATGGCTGACTGTGAGTTAGATTTTCGTGTACGCAACGGCTGGCCTGAGCATAGCAGGTAGGTTGTTTGTGTCGTAAAAATGAGTACATATCTTTGCTGATGCAGCACAAGGAGGACACTACGGCGCCGGCAAACACATCTGGACAGTGGAAATGTCTAGCCTTGTGTTGATTATACAGGTACGTCGGCTTGAGCCTTAGAATCCTAACCCGCTTACCCCTGTCCTTAGATCCTCTACGGCTACACCTTCGTCTACGCGGCGACAGTCTCGTCAATCAAGATATCAATCCTCTTCTTCTACCACCGAGTCTTTACTAGCAACGACCTGGCGTTCAAAATTTCCCTCCTCGTGGGAGGATTCCTTTCCAGCGCCTACCCCATCATCATCTGGGTCACTATGGGAAACTGCTGCAGCCCGATCACATACTACTGGAACCAATTCCACGGAGCCGAGGGGCACTGCATCGATGTCAACACCTTCTATCTTGCTCTCGGTATTATCAACATGGTCAACGACGTCATTATCCTGACGATCCCTATACCGCAGATCCTCAAGCTTCAGATGTCGACAAGGAAAAAGGCGGCTGTGTGCGGAATCATGCTGCTTGGAAGTTTGTAAGTGACCCCTATTCCTTTCCATTCATTCAGCCCACAGTGCGCAAGGTGTACGTATTTCTTTGCTGATATCACTACCATGCAGCGTCTGCATTGCTAGCATAGTCCGGATATACTACCTTGCAGTCTTCATCAAGACGGTCGACGTCACATGGCTGATGGGACCAGTGTTCATCTGGTCGTCCGTCGAGCCGTCTATCGGAATTCTCTCGGCGTGCCTACCCAATCTCCGTCCGCTATTCAGAAGTCTCCGTGAGAGAATGTCGTCGGCGGAACGCAGCCACAGTTCGGACCGCACCGGTCAGCGCTCGGGGAGCAGCGATACGCCGTGGAGGTCCGGTGGCCATGCAGGGCAGAGAGGCTCTAGCTACGGTGGTTCGAGGTTCGGGTTTGGGAGCGGAGACGGGGCGTTGAAACTGGTGGAGGAGGAGGACGAGATTCACCTCACGAATAGGGCCATGGGCGGGAGCCGACTGCAGAAACATGAATCGACGGCATCGGAAGATCAGGAGAGCCTCCCAGGCCATGTTATAATTGTGGAGTCAAGCATCGAGCAGTCAAGCTGTGTGCGGGATGGTCGTGCTTGATTAGAAGAAAACATTCGTAAGCCCCCACATATCAACACTTCAAGCAATGAAGAGTTTCTTCAAGGTGTGTCTTTTGACAAAGCCCCGCAGGTTTTGCATAGCTTCCCATGAACGATTCCTAAGGTATTAACTTACGCAAGACATTATGTCTTTGGTTTGATTCTGCCTAGTTCCCGCATTTCTTCTCCGCCATGCATGCCCTCATATGTGAAGGCGCCAGCGACAGCATCGTAATCACGGTACTAGCAGTGCCAGTGGTCATCTGAACAAGAATCGGGATACATTCATAAGCCCGCGGATTTCCTAAAGCGGGCATGGTAGAGGTAGGCCCCTCAAAAGATGCCGTACTAGTGTCGCAAGGAGTATCAATTCACAAGCCACAAACAAGAATCAGAGCAGAAATTTCTCTCTCTCAATTGTATCGTATCTACCCAGAGTTTCTCCTATCCTATGGAGAAGAAGTAAAAGGGAAATTTCCCGAAAGCCAGACTAACTCGAAACTCGGCAGCAAAACGCTTCAGCACTAGTGCTGGGCGAAGAAGCTCCTGCCGACGGGGTGAGTGAGCACCTCTGCCTTCACGAGCTCCTCGGGCGCCACCCCACCGGGCGTCCACAGCTTGGACACCAGGTGCGGCGTGACGCCCAGCATCACAGCGTGGTCCTCCTCCAAAGAAGCACCACCACCACCACCACCACCACCACCACTCTGACGAGACTCGACGGAGCCGCGCACGCTCATGGTAGCCAGGCTGACCCTCGAGCCAGCCGCGTCGAAAGCCAAGTGCCAGGAGCGAGCCGGGATGCCACGCAGAGCACCAACCACACGAATCGCCTCCTCGACCAAGCCCTCCATCTGCCTCACGCCGCTAGCGCGCTCGGAGATGGGGATGATGGGGCTGAGAACGTTGCACAAGTCCGCAGCCGTCGCCTTCGCCTCAGCAGCGCGCCAGGCGCCCGGAGCGGAGAAAGCAGCGCGCATGAGCTGAGCCTTGTCGGACGCGATCTCGCGGTGCCGGGCCGGGTCGCGCGGCGGCGTGTCGGCCTCGAGCTCGTTGAGTTCGAGCAGGCGGGCGACGGTCTCGGCGCCGAAGCGCTCGAGGACGACGTCGTCGGCGAAGAGGCGCTCGAAGACGCGGCGGTTGGCGTAGGCCGTGACGAGCAGCGTGCGGAACTCGAGCTTGTTGAAGATCTTCTCCAGGTCGAAGTTGCCCACGAGCGAGCCCAGCGTCTTGACCATTTCCGCGGCGCGCTGCTCCTTGGAGCGGACAGAGGTGTGGATGGTGCCGCAGAAGACGTCGGCCCATGTCTCGATCTTGGCCAGCAGCTGCGTGTACTGGTTGCGGGCGTCCTGGAGGAGGAGGTCGGCACGCTCGGGAGACTGGGGGTGGCTTGCCAGCTGAGGCTGCGAGGGCTGCGAGCGAGGCTGTCTCCAGTTGGTGGAGCTGAGCGCCTTGGAAGTCGGGCGGGACTTGGAAGGAGTGGCATGCAGGTTCTCAGAAGATGGGTGCGAGGCCGAAGACAAAGACACCATAGAAGACTTGCTAGACAGCGGGGTCTGGACCGGAGATTGCTGGAAAGGGTCGTCGAAGCGGCTGGGCTGATAGAACGAAGCGCGCTCGCGGAGTGCTGGGCTTGTGTTGAGCGGTCCATGAGTTCCGAAACCAGGGTTGAACGAATTGCTTGCCTTAGGGCGCGAAGAGGGAGTGCTTGCCGAATCTGAGACTGGAACCAAGCCACTGTGCGCAGGAGAAGTCTTTGCAAGAATGGCCTTGCTGGGAGTCGGAGTGATATCAACATCCGTCGAGACCGAGAGCTTGGCCTGAGGGGTCAACTTCTTGCCGGTCGAGGCAGGTGTAGGCTCTTGATTGCGCAATACGAAGCGCATGTCCCCTTGGAGCAACAGGATCTCATTCTGCAGCGTGAGGTTGTGCGCCTGAAGCATACGGCGATCCTCATTGGCCTTGCGGAAGTCTTCCCTCATGTGGTGGACAACGTCCATCAGCTCGCCGTACTCCTGCTTACTCTGCTCCTTGAACTCCTTGTATTCCTGCTTGATGTCCTTGTACTCCTGCTTGATGTCCTTGTATTCCTGTTTGAGCTCCCTGTACTCTGCCTTGAGCTCTTGATACTCGCGCATCTTCTCCTCCAATTGCGCCGACTTCTCGGCAAGCTGGACATCTACAATATTGAGCCTGTGCGTAAGTTGGGCGGGCGCGTTGTCTGCCACCAGAGTCATTTCGAGGCCACCGCCTCCAGTGTTTGCCTGCGGCATGGCATCCATGTCGTCGTCGAAGTCGTGGAACGTGGATGACGGGAGCTCAGGAGTGCCTTCTAGGGAAACGCCTCCGTTTTCAGGTGTAATAGGCCTCGAGTTGGTAACTCCGAGCTCTAATTTGAGGGAAGCCGGGAGGGAAGAATAGCTCCTGTGGTGCGAAATCCCGTGCCTGGAGTGCTCTTCCAAAGTTTGCTGAAGCTGTGCCAGCGACACGTATTCGGCACTCGCAGACGTGCGGAGTGTTGAGTGCGTGGGAGTGGAAATTGTCGGACTGCTGGGCGACGGCGGGTAGGGAGTATCTGGAGCCATGGTGGGCTTTATCAGGTTAGCTTGTTCATGGATCGTAGGCCAAGAGAAAAAAAAAAGAAAAGTTTACCAAGTGAATTTCTCGAGGCTTTGTTTACTACCTCAAGGTCCAATTACCGCGAAGGGAAGTGAGTCTCCTACTGCGAGGCTGTTCGCGAATGTTGGGTGACGAAGTGAGGATCTTGTGCGAAGCGCATAAAAAGACGCTGGCTTGCGAAGTAAAGCGCCTGCCGACGACTGGGTCGCGGGGCTCGCTGGTGAGCTTGCGACCGGTTGGCGCAAGAGAGCAATGGAGACGCGCTTGCTTTGTACACTGTCCTCTGCGATGCTTGGCGTGGTGTTGTCGCGGTGTCACTGCGGACCTTGTGACAGGCGGAAACTGCTCTTGAGTCACTGGAGGCAAAGCTTAGCAGCCTTTGACTCTGGTGAAGGCTTCCAATCGCGACGTTGGACAGCACCCGTATGAGCTGCGGCGCAAGGTGCGAGCCCCAGGCGCACTGGTAGGGAGCTGCAGACCGGTTAATATTGCGAGGGAGGGAAATGCCAATGAGGAAGAAGACCGACGTCCGAAGCTCGTTAGGTGGAAGATCTTGACTGGCTTCGAGTGACGTTGACGGAGGTGAAGAGAGAGGAAGAGGTCACTGCGACATGGGCAGTATTTATCGACGCGTCGCCTATCCGACCATGCAACCGGGCACGTGCTGTCCAAAAGCAGAAGGCACCTCTTCTGCCGTTAGGCGAAGTGAGGTAGGGCGGGCTGGGTGAAAATTGGCATAAGAAATCAGAGTCTACATGCTGTCGTTGGAACATGGACACTTCACCGTGTCGCCCGTGTTTCAATGCCTGCCCCGGCGTTTTTTTTATTAACAAATAGAAAAATGTTCCATGTCATGGGTAGGTGAAGCTATCGCCCGGATGAAAGTGTCGAATTAACAATTATACATTTACGTCCGGACGATGGCTCCAACTACCCGTGATATGAGCAAAAACAAATCCACGCTCTTCCCGTAACGAATGCGCAGAATGATCCATAAGCTATCTGTGGGGCAGCGCAGAATATATACACGTCAGTAGCTAACAAACAGCAAATAGCAAACGAAGAGAGGCGAATATTGTAGAATTTCCCAGATACTTCGTCAGGTTGAAGTAAAGGCGCCCACAGATTTGACTCCCCCTCGAGAACCCACTTACCTATCTTTTCACGTCTGAATTACAGAGATTCTAAACCCTATCTAAGAGTACTATTAACTTGCTAAGCAACTTTAACTCTTAAGTTACCACTACAAAATTACTAACCAACAATGCATTCGCCACCACCATCGCGCCACCAACATATTCACCACTATTACCATTACCATCCGCGCCATTACTACCCACGACAAGCGTAAGTACTACTAGTAGCGTAAGCGTAGGTACGCTAATAGCAGCGCGAAAACGCTGTTTAATATCACCAGGCGACTTGATGCGGGGGAGTCACATTTGAAGAAGCCGAAATAAATGTATTCAATCCAAGCATTAATCCTTCTTTCTAAGCTTAATCTCATATGCTAACGCCGGTAACACAGTCGAGTAATTGATGCCTCAGAAAGCAGGAAGAGTTAATTCGGTTTACATTGAAACTTTTTTATATTACAAACTGCATATATCTATGACTTTTTGTGCAAGTTAAACGAACTAATCAAGGCCGGAGTGCATAAATGCAGTACTCCAAGGATGAAATGCGAAGGTGTAGACCTGAGACGCATCAATAAGCAAAGTATAAGACAGGGGGGTTGAGGGTGAAGAAGGTGATGGCATAGAAGGGAGGGCGTGAGGATTTTCCGATTGAGCACTAAAGATGACGTCATCTGCTAGCGAGTCAGCAGAGGCAGGGGATCTCTATTCCCACGACAGTCGGTAGAATTGGGCGTTTCGAGCGACGTTCAAGTCAGGCCATGAACGCTAACGTCGCAGAAGGCTGCGGAGTGGCGGGCATGCTTCTCAGAGGGGCGGAGTAGTAAACGGCTCAGTGTGCGGGGCGAAGCGCCTGTTGAAGTGATAACCATATTAGAGCACAGTACGGCATGGAATGCATGTGAACCAGTATCTTAACCTCAGATTGCGCTGTGCTTTGGCAGCGGCGCAAACCGTGAGGAAATGCTATTGACACGAACCCAGGGAAGCCGCTATCCAGGAAAGACACATACCCACCGAACTCCCATATATACCATAGCCCGACACCAAAAGTGTTCCGGTTGTGTTGCCTTAGACTGCCTTGGAGAAAAGGCTACGGTAAACGGCATCGACGACGGGCTGAGCTGTGATCTGGCGTCCGCCGAAGAACCTGCCGTTGAGGCCCTTGATGGCATTCTCGCCGCCCTGGACGGTTTCGAACTTGACGTAGATGTCGCCTTGGGTGTTTGGATCTAGAGCAATGTGAACGACCGTGCCATACTTGTTCTGGCACTCCTCTTTGACGTCATCCTCGAGCTCCCTCATCCAGGACTCTCCCTCTTCCCTAACAATGAATTAGCTTTTCAATCTACACTAAGGGGCGGCAAGCTTACTCTTCGGGATCGAACATGTTCTTCAGCACGACGCAGCGGCTAGCCTGGTTGACGGTGACCGGGAGAGGGCGAGCCGCCTGCACGGCGGGCTTGATAATCTTCTGTTTGTCGGCACCATTGGTATCAGCAGGTTCGTCAGTACGCGCAAGCTTCCTCATGAGGGCATCCCTGCTGTAGTTGTTGAAGTTTACGCCCGCAACATCAGTATCGTCAAGCGCGCTGGCGCCACCGGCACCCTTGTCGTTGTCACGGCCTCCAGCACGGTCGAAAGTGCCACCGGAACCTCCGGCATGAGCGCCACGGCCACCAGAGCCCGAGAAAGCAGAACCCTGGAAATTGGGTTGGCCTTGGCCGTTGAAGCGCTGAAGAAGATTGGCGGTAGACTCGGGAGTGAACTTATCGTTGCCCAAGCCAACACGGATGGGACGTCCAGCCAAGTCGAAACCGTTCATCTTCTCAAGAGCTTCCTTAGCCTGAGCGGGATCGCGGAACCTATCTTAGTTAGTTATGCCCTTGAGATCCTCTGTCTCAGTCGACTTACTGCACGAAGCCATAGCCACGGCTACGACCGGTGTCCTCCTTCTGCAGTTGCACGAATTCCAACTCTCCGAAGGGCTCAAACACATTCTGCAAGTCGCTCTCAGTGATACTGAAGTGAATGTTGCCGACATACAACCTGTGGAAGGGTACGCCATTGTTGTTGCCACTGTTTCCATCTCCAGTGCGGGCTTGACGGTTCTTCTCAGCTTCCGTGAGCTGGGCGATGATGGGAATACCCATTAGTTTCTGGCCGGTGAGCTGAATGGCTTGCGGGACAGACTCCTCGTTCTTGAACTCGACGTATCCGACTCTGCGAGGCCACATTAGCAAGAACGCGTAGAGACGATTGAGCATTGAACGTACCCCTTGGAGCGGCCACTGACACGATCCTTCACGATCTGCGCCTCCTTGACGGGGCCAACCTTCTCGAAGAAAGCAATTAGATCCTTGGTCCTCAAACGAGCTGCAAGCTGCTGGACGAAAACAGTACGACGGTCACGTTCATCCTCGGTCAGGGGCGGGCTGGAGGAGCGCTTGGCTGAAGGGGAGCGGCGGCGTCCACCGCGGGCACCAGCGTAGCCACGGTCCCTTTCACGGTCGCGACCACGGTCACGTTCACGTTCACGGTCGCGGTCGCGTTCACGGTCGTCATCGCGGCGGCCGGAGCGTCCAGAGGGACGGTAGTGCCTATCATCGTCGGGGTAGGGCGAACGGGATCTCGAGCGGGCACGGCCGCTGCCACGGTAGTAGTCGCCGCCGGAGCGGTAGCTGTCGTCACGGTCAATCGAGTCTCGGGCACGACGGTGGCGTCTGTCAGAGTCGCGGCTTCTGCTGCGGCGCCTGCTCCTCAGGCTGCCGGTGGCGCTGCCCCTGTCGCTTCTCGGGCTCCGCATCTCAACATCGTCATCCAGGTCGCGACGGGGGCGATCGCGGCTGCGGTCACGGCGCTTGCGATCACGTTCGCGGGACCCGTCTCTGGCACGGTCGCGCTCGCGGCGCTCGCTTCTCTCGTTCTTGAGGCGGTCATCGTTGTCAGTGGAGCGGGGCGTGTCCCTAGACTCCGCCGCGCTGGCGTTGGCTGTAGAGTCGAGGAGAGCCTCAACGTCTAAACCTGACATGGCGGAGTTGGAACGCTGTCAAGCTAAACGTGCGGAGTGAGGAAGATCACTGGAGGGGCGTGGATTAGCACGCGACGTCGGATCGGGGGTGTCGAGGCGCGAGGCGGACACACCCTGTAACTGTGACTAGCTGGTGGTGGGTGCTGTGGCGGCAATTCTGCGCAGAAGCTGCTGTATATGGGCAAGGCCGGGACAGAAGGGCGCAGTCTGAAGCACAATCGCGTCAGGCAAGGATTGTGCTGCCGAGGAGGGCGGTGGAGGGAGAGGATGGGTGGCTGGCGAGACGCCGGGACAGGTTAAACTTTGGTCGAAGCGATCGCGTCACGTGCCCCCGGGTTGCCGTCCGCGTCGCGGCTGCCTCCCCCCGGCCGATCCTGCAGCGATCGCCTGCACCTACCACATGCATCATGCCACAGGTTGCCCAGGGGCGCAATTAAGATTATCTGTATGTATAAGGGTTGTGCGGCATAAGGACGTAATCATAAGACATGCAGGCCGCCCGCTCCCAAGTCCTCCGCAAGCATCGTCATTACAAGTACAGTACAGCAACTACATGTACAGCTCGAAGCATATCCAAGCACTCTAGGCAGTCTTGACAACCTTGGGCGGCGGCAGCGCCAGCTCCGTGTTGAACACACGGTCCCAAAACTTGCTGGTGACGCCGAAGCCGTTCTGGTAGTCGGCGAAGTGGTGCTCCAAGTGATACTTCTTGAGCTCGCGGTAGTAGGCGGGAAGGCTGACGGGGCATTAGCTAATGCGATCGGCTGATTTACGGGGCATACTCACTTGCGGTGGTGCAGGAAGTAGTGGGTCAGGTCATAGCAAATGTAGCCGAAGATGCCGCCGCAGTACACGGCAGTTGCGGCATACCAGTTGTAGAAGAAGACGGCGTGAGCCAGCTTCCAGAAGGGGCTCGCAAGGACCAAAAAGAGGGTCGGAGGCATCACGAGCCGGTACTTGTCCATGGGCAAGTAGTGGTGGATGCCGTGAAGGAGGAAGTGAAGCGTGATGCCGACGCGGTTGTCGGGAAGATAACTGCCAATTGTCAGTCGTGGTCACCAGCACGGAGAAAGGGAGCGTACCCATCCAGATGGAAGAGGAAGCGGTGCAGAATGTACTCGACCAGGGTCCAGATGAAGAGTCCCCCGACGAAGTACGAGCCAAGCTGAGTGAAAGGTAGTTGCTGGCTAGCCACGTAGACTCCGTACGAGACAGGAGGGAGCCAAACCGTGGGAACGACCCACCACGCCGTCAGGCTCAAAGGCTCGAGGAAGTTGCCAAACAACGGAGCTGATTTCCCGCCCTTGTAGTGCCTTGGCCGGTGGACCTGCTCCAAATAGAATTCCTTGGAGAAACCGCCAAACCAGACCTGTGGAAGAAGCGGCTTGCTGAGATCCAAGAACTTGTGCTGCTTGTAATCGGAGTTGAAGTCCGTCTCCTTGCTCAAGTCTTCGGCCGACGACATTCCGGTAGCAGCGAAGACGTACTTGGAGCCGCCATTGGCGTTCAACTCCTGCAGCCCTTCCTTGGTAGGCGGCAGCGGCACAATGCCGTCGGGATGGTTGCTCTTGGTGGCAGCATCCAGCACCTTCTCGTTGGCGACGAAGCCAACCAGGTGCTCGTCGAGGATCTCGTAGGCCGAATCCGAATGTGTGTGCGAGACCTCATCCGCCAGTATGTCCGTTATATCCTTGCCGCCGTATTCGAGGATCAGGTCGCCGCCGCCGGGGTGGTCCTCGACGAAGGAGGTGATGTCGAAGACCTTGGAGCCGATGGTGACATAGCACGACTCAGCCGAGTTATGGGCCTGGACTTCGGCCTGGGTGATGGTCGGGAGGGTGCGGCCAGGCATGGTGGGTGGTGCGCTGCGGAGGATCGCGAAGTCGTCGGAGATCTTTGCGGAGGGCAAAGGGAGCAACCACGGGGAAGCGCAGGGGGGAAGAACGCGAAAGACGCGTCTAGAAGGCTTTTATTTGGCCTGGACTGGTGTTTATTTCTCCTGAGAACTGGTGGCGACGGAGCGCGTCGGAAATGAAAAACAACGACCAAGTAGACTTCGGGGAGTGATCGGACCCGGCGTGCGCTGGACCCTTGGACGGTCTGGAGACCCTCGTCTGACACTGGCGCCTTTCCCATCCGCACCCAACCGCGCCAGGCCCACCAGGGCAACTTCTCTCGTCATTATTCCTCGCTGCCGCTGCCGTGCCGTGCCGTGCAACAGGCCGCTGCGGCATCTCGCTGCTCGTCTCTCGCCCAGCCTGTGCCTTCCGCATCCCTCACCGCCTTTCGCAACCATGCTACGTAGCACAGCGCACACCAGAGATCTGCAATCCTGCGAACTCGCATCTCTGCCACTGACGATCGATGCCTCGGTTGAGGGTCTGGATCTGCGCATGACCTCTGACACTTTGCGAGGATTTGCCTAATCGGGAAATTCGTATGAATCGGAGTAGTCCGCACATTTATAGACCACGCTCTCTTTGTTTCTGATCTCTATACCACTCTGCTGCTTTTGCTTCTATCACACCGCTTTTTACTAAGCTGTAACGGATCTATGCTGCGAGAGTGAGGCTGACTAATGCGCCATCATATTGCAGAGTGGTATTGCAGCCGAAGGCTTATTTGAAGAATAGCAGGGCCTTGGAACAGGGGGAAACTACGCCCTCCAGAAGACAAGTATATTTTTTTTTACCGACACTTGTGAGGAATTAGTCGACTTATGTATGCAGTTGAAGCTATCGTCCGGACAAGAATGTACAATTATCAATTAGACATTTTCATCCAGACGATAGCTTCAACTACCCACGATACAAGATATTTGTTTCGTTTCTCTCTCCCTTTTTTTTTGTCATAAAAAACAGCATATATGGGTGGCTGAAGCCATCGTCCGGACGTGAATGTAGAGTTGTTAATTCGACATTTTCGTCCGGATGATAGCTTCAAACACCCACACAAGTCGAATAATTTCTCGCAAATGCTGTGAAAATCATGTCCTTTGGCTGGCATATTCTAGATTAGAGCAGGTCTCGTAAAAGTCTCACTTCATTGTCAACGTGCCTCACACTCGACACCTAATCTTTCACTTTCACTTTCACTCCCACTTTCACTTCACTTGGGCTGACGTGGGTGATCCTCACCAAGCATGGAGTAAGCCTCCTTCAAATATTCTACTCGTACCGTTCACACCTTCTCTCCCCCGCTCCACCCACCTCACCGAACAGCCACGATGACGGACAGAAAGCGCCGCAGCGCGCTCGACCGCTTCCTTGACCCATCACCGCGCTACCCGTCCCTGTCACCCGACATCGAAATCGGACCCGATGGCAACGCCATCGTAGACACAAGCAATGGCGTCGACGAGGTTTATTTCCTCTCGAGCCATCCGATCTCCTACAACGGCCCTCTTGAAGGTGTACAGAGCAACGACGAGCAAATTGACAACTACGTCAGCCAGTTCCTCATCAAAAAGGTTAAATACCGACCCGAAGCCAAAGCTAAAGGCTTGCAGGAAGACGATGGCTCTACCGAAGCTGAGACCGAAGCCGACAGTGTTGAGGACGATGACGACACTGACGAAGACAACCAGGACAGCTCCAGTCGAGACAGCGGCGAAGTTGCGCAACCTGACAACATCTTCGACACCCAAGCCAGAATCTGGCGTATCATCCTCAAGCGCCGCGAACATGCCGCCATCGTACAGACCACCGAGGCTTTGAACCAGTCACTGCCCGTCAGCGACGCCTGGCAGACGCACCTCCTCGTCAACGCTACCATCAGGAAGATCATCTATAGCCTGGAGGGCAAGTCAACCCCAACAATACCTGTTGAGAGGTACAAAGGCAAAGAATGAACTGACTAATCCCATAGCAGCCTCACTCTTCATCCTCCGCGACTCGCGTCACTCTCCCCGCTTCCGCCCTTCTATCGTCTGCGCACACCCACGCTGCCCGCTTCCCTCGCGCTCCATCACCACTGCTGGCACCGCCTATCTCAGCCTCGAGTCCGTCAACCCTTCAGCTCTGACTCGCCCCGACGGAGGTGGCCTCCTCATCACGCCAGGCATCCAGGTCACCGACGACGATTTCATCCCGGTCTTCATCCGCTCGGCTCACAAGACATCCTCCTTCGCCACCTCCACCAGCAACGGCATTAGCAGCAGCAGTAGCAACTACAAGCCCGACTACCGTGGCCCCGGCACCGCATTCGGAAAGCACCCTCTAGCCGGTGGCTATTACGAACCTGAGGAGGAGGACGACGACTCCAACGTCACCGTCCACGCCTCCCTCTGCATCCCCTGCCTCCGCGACCTCTACGTCGGCGCCGCGATCCCCGAGATTGCCACCGACACCACCACCACCGTCTTCCCGAATGCCGCGAGCAGCAACAATTCTGCCGACGACTGCCAGCAAAGCAGCAGCACCTCAGGAGTAGCGGCAAACCCGGAACCAGGGCAAGATCAGGACAACATGCCCGGCTTCGCTGAACCCGGACTCGAGTGGCCCGCCAGGGCATCTAGCAGCAACAACACCAACGGCGGCGGCGGCAGTGGCTGGAATGCCTTGAACTCGAAGAAGACGGAGGAAGGCGATAGCAGCAGCGGCGATACTGGTCAGCAGCAGCAGCAGCAGCAGCAGAAGCGTTACCCTGCTTTCGGTATCCCGCAGCTAGATGGCATTGGCGAGACGCAGAGCGGTACTGGAGGCGGCGGCAGCTCTGGACCCATTTCGAGCGGTGGTCTCGGATGCGCCATCATGTGAAGGCAAAGCCTCATCAGAGAGGCAGGCTGCTGGTACAATCTAAACCGACACTTCGTGCCTAAAGGAAGGGATCCAAATAGTAATTGGTAAAAAAAAAAAAAAGACGCAAGTCCAGCTAGCAGATAGGTTGGGTAGGGAACCCGTAGGCAGATCAAAGCAGCAGCAGCAGAAGACTACCAAAACACACTTCATTAAACATGAACGTATGGAGTATCTACGTGAAGTCATCCACAACCAGACAGAGTGAAAATGCAGCATTACCAATCCGCAATCAGCTCATTCCAGGGCTCCCTATCCTCATCCACCACTTTTCTCGCGCTCTCCTCCCCAACAACTGGCAGCTCCTTCACACCCTTCTGCTGCCACTTCTCCGGTACGTCCTCAATGTCCAGAAGCCCCACCTGGACCAGCACGGCCGCCTGGTCCCAGTAGACGTGCTCGCTGAACAGCTTCCCACCGCGCAGCGCCACGATGTTGACCAGCACAATTTCGACAGGCAGTCCAGTGGGCGGTATGCCAGGCAGGATCCACGGCATGGGCTGGGCGTGCTTGAAGCTGACGAGCAACTCGTCGACGATGCGGTCGACGCCGATGGTCCGGGAAATCAGGCGCGTTTTCAAGCCGGTGGGCGGATTCGCGCGTGGACTGATTGACGGCAGGAAGTATTCGTCGTAGAAGCGGGCGAGGTCCTCTTTGCCCTTGGCGCCGGTCATGGTCGGCGTGTAGGTGACGTGAGGCGTGTGGAGGTCGGTCATGGTGTTGAGAAGCTTCTCTGTGTTGGGCGTGCGGAATTTGTCTATTCACGTGAGCTCTTGTCTGCTTGTGGATAGGATATTGACTCACGCTCCTCGTTCTCTTCCCAGACAGTTTCGATGTCCAGCTCGGCAGAGAAGCCTCGTCGGACGGTGTCAAGAGAGCGGCTCCATGCAACGGCGTCGGCGACCTTGTCGTACTCTTCCAGGTCGTGTTCGGCAAACCCAGGCTCGACGCCTTGGTAGGTAAAACACGGGTACTTCAGCTTTTGCATGCCGCCGGTGCCGATTCCAGGCGTTATCTTCTTGGTGATGGTCCTTCTCTTGCCTTGAAGACCCAATATTTCCGTGTTCTTGTTCACGCCGATTTGGGTTCCGGCAAGGTGGACCATGACGCGTAACGAGGGCATGAACTGCGTCTGAGGGTCGGGGATTGACGAGGGATAGTAGGCGACGAGAGCGCTGAGCTTCAGGTCTTGGCGAATAAACGTCTCGAGGCAGACGGAGGCGGCGTCACCGAAGGCTGCAAGAGTAGAGCTTAGCTAGGCGACTGGACAAGACGCCGGGGGAGTCTGGAGATATACCTACTATAGCATAGGTGCCGCCTACACCAAGACTATCTTTGAGTGAATGCAGCGTCTTGACATACTGCTTACCGCCGTCACCAAACGGCAGGTAATTCACCTCGAAGCCTTCATCACGCCATGCCTGCAGGGTGAGGTCGTCGAAGTCGTCGCTCTCAGCCGTCACATATAGGCGCGGAGTGGTAGCTCGCCAGTTCAGAAAGGCGCTGCCGCCGTGGATCTTTAGGGTAGCCATGGTGGGGTCTGAGGATGTCGAGGAGAACGAGCATGCCACGCGGAAGCTCGAGGGGCAGGGCGGTTGTGAGACATGCTGGGAGTGTGCCAGGTTCGGTCCATGCCGGCCACGCGGGGCACAACACGCGGAACCTCACGTCGACGTCATGGCTGCAGGGGTCTGGAGCTCTGGCCTCCGAGCTGCATCGCATCTTATCTTCCACGTGCCATGGATCACTTCGCGAAATACTGTCGAGCTTCTACGACTCATGAGCTTGCTAAGGCGGTCAGCTATAATCAGAGCTCGTGTTTGCTTAATATCCGTAGAAATCTGCCCGCCTGTGCACAGCTTGGTTTTCAACACCAATACCAACAACAACACTATCAATTATATTCCTAGCCTGGTCTAGTCATCTAGGCAAATATCGCAGTCACGAAATACAATACTATATCTAGACGCTAAGGAGATTATGCTGCGCGATGTACCTACAAGTGTAAAACACCAACCAAGCCAGCCAACTTGCACACTGACGCTGGCAGCTCAAGGAATGCAGTGGGTTTGCTGCAGTAGTATGCCAACGTAGTCAAAGCCAGCGTACAGACATCCTCAGCGAATTCACACCCAGAGTCAACGCTTCGGGTGGAGCTCCGCAATCTCGACTGCTGCGGTACTCAGTGAACCAGCCATGCGACAACCTCAGCTGACCGCCTCCGCCAGCAGCTTCACGTTCAAACCGCCAAGTACCCCTGCCCTATTCGCGACGGCTCGGATTGGCTACAGCATCTCTGTTCCGTAACAGCGGCGACGTATCAGAAGAAGTGGATCCACCCCCCAGCGCTGAAACGCGTCGTCGAACGTGCGTCTGTTGCGAGCCAGGTCCTTGGGATCCAGGTACGATCGTACCTGACATTAATTCCAAAAGCTCTTTATGTCGCCAAATTAAGCCGCTCTATGTTTTTCCTTAATGTACCGCCCCGTGCATCTTATCCACCTAACCGTGCAACAACATCGACTTTGTCCAAGCGTTCAAGTAGCGCCGAATGCTTCCAAAGCCACGGGAACATGAGTGATAGTGTCGCTAATAATCGCCTTACTTCGTCTGTGCACATTCGGGAACAGGGGTAAGGCTGGTTGTCAGGGGCCGGCCCGGGGTGGAGGTTGTGGGTACAGAGGTGCCAGACGAGGGTTGAGGCGTGGTGGAGACGGGCCCGAGCACCATGTGTGTTATCGACGGATTCCAGCAGTGCCAAGGATATTCACAGGAGGATTTAAGAGGGGTCCGGATAGGAGCGCCGACAAATGGCGTGTGCTCTCTTAGTCTTACCGCTCAACAGGAGACAGTAGGAGGCAGAAGGGAGACTGTACAGAATGCTATTGCTGCCGAAGGCTAACGTTAATTCTTTTTCGCTCATGCTGTGGGCAGTTGGCGCTATCGTCCGGACGTAAATGTGTAATTGCTAATTCCACATTTACGTCCGAACGATAGCGCCAACTGCCCACACGAGTCGAATAATTCTTCACGAATGTCGTGAAACCCCACCTATGCTGGGGGCCCGTGGTCACCCCCTGCTATTCTTCGCGCTAGCCTTCGGCTGCAATACCCCTCTGTAGAAGCGCAGCACAGGCCGAGATCCACTGGCGTGGTGCGAGGGGACAGATGTCGTTAACATCACGACAAGCCATGTTACCGAAATAACATCCAACTGCGTTTTCTTTAAAACTTTTTTCCATTCTTTTACTGTATCTCTTGTGCGAGCCCTCGAACCTGCCGAAGGAAGCACATAAATCCAGTTCTTGTGCCATTTCCGTCCTGATCAATGACAGCGCTCTGTTCCCGTTATCCCCGTGACTCTTTCTTGCTTGGTTCTCTCCATGCTTGATGCCCACCCCTTCTAATACACAAATCCCATAAAACCGGCCGAAGATGAATGCTGAGTCTAAACAATCCAACAACCACCCGTCAATCCCATGACCGGCAGGCAGTCCTCTGTGGAGTTTCGCTGGTCGGACGAGGATGGATGGACGAGCCGAAAGATGGAACGTGCAGGCAGCTTGCCCTTGCGGTAGACTGCTTGCTAAGCCTCTGGCGACGCCTCTAAGCGTGCTCATTTTTGTACCAAACCGGAAATCGTTTGCGGCGAATCAACTTTATCCACCCAATTGGCCGGATCCGTCCTGGACCACACGATGCAGCAAAACACGGGAAAGGAAAAAGAAAAGAGACGAAGGGGGAGTCTACATATAGGGTGAAAACGGTGATCTCGGTAGAAGAAGTACAAGTGAGAAAAGATGACCTTGGCCGGGGAAAAAAAAAGTATACGAGGTCATGGAAATGCCTCAATCAATAAGGCATGGAAACATTGACCTCGTTGGTAATTTCGTTGAACGTGAAAAAAAAAAAGAAAGGGCCCAGTCCATCGGGAGCGAGTGCTCCCTTGTTGGAAATCGATGATGTGAAGAATTTGAATACAAAAACTGATACACGCAACGCCGACCACCTTCCCCTACTACCCAAGAATGTCACGCGAGCTAGCAGAGGCGACAGCCCGGGACATATGGTGGAGGGATATCGAGATAATGTTAATGGAGAACGAGGCATTTCTCAATCCTCATGAGAACTCTATTCACCGATCCATGCTCTTTTTGCTTGGCCTTACTGAGCCTTTCTCGAGTTGTACGGGAGTACCTCTCCTGCCGCTTCCTGATGGCGTGGAACGTCCGGATCGGGAATTTCTGGCGCTTCCTAGCCTCGGGTCTTCGAAACTCGTCCTCTTCCGGCCGCTGCCGTCATCCTCGTCGCTATCGTCGGCGAGATCGCCGAGCCCGAACGCCTGACCATCCTCCAGATCAAAATCCCGGTGATCATATGACCGCATAAGGCGTTCACGGTCGCCGAGGCTTCCCCGACCCGCAAAGCCCGAATCATCGCTGCGCCTTGACTGCATTGACCGACGTGTCTGGAACGTTGCAATGCCATCCGTGGGAACTGCATCGCCGAAGGAGTTTGCCAGGGCAGAAGTGCCGTCGGGATCGGTTCTCGAGAGGTTGAGGAGGTAGACGCCCGAAAAAATGACCAAGAAGCCGCATATGAGGGAGATGGTGTTGACCGCCTCCGTTGTGTTGAAGCCGCGGAAAAGAATAAACGAGGCAACGAGCGTGAAGGTCGTAAAAGTAACGTAATATAATGGATTCACACTATGATGAAAGCGCAAGTCAGTAAGTGGCTGCGTTCCAGGACGCGTTGGACTAGACATGTCAACTCATGCAAGACGTACATGTTCGTGGAGAACTGGCTGAGTGCCTTGTTGAAATAGTTCATCTGGGTTAGAACACACACAACCACAACGATCGCAAAAGCGTATGTGCTGGGATGTGTGAACTGGTTCTTGCCCGCAAACGTGAGCTTCAAAGCAATACCGAAAGCCTTGACCGCCATGACTGAGAGCGAGCCAACCGTCGAACAGATCGAAAGGTAGATCAGCGGGTTCTTGCGTCCATATTTGGGCGCGACCTTATAAATCATGAAGATGGAGAAGCCCATGACCAGTATGCAGTAGAACATGAAACCTGTGCAGATTGAGTCAGATAAACGTGGGCCCATACATACTACCTCTTTGTATTCTTACCAGGCTGGATGGCGAAGTGCAGAATCTCATCGACGGTCTGCACTTCCTTGTCCGGGGGAGCATGGAGTACGATTATGACGGATCCAATAAGGCAGGTAGCGCACCCAATCTTGCCCAGAATGCCGAGCTTCTCATTGAGAAAATAGACTCCCAAAACGGCGCTGTGGAGAGTTATAAGCCGAAGCCATCTTTCAAGCATGTTCTGCCCAGGCTTACCCAATCAGTACACTGAGTGCACCCAGCGGCGTCACCAATATAGCGGGCGCAAAGGCATAGGCAGCAAAGTTCGCGATTTCGCCAAGGACCACTTCTTTGGTCAGTACCGGGCCCTGCCAGCAGGTGTAGATGTTCTCACTTGTAATGATGCCTCCCCACCATGTGGAGCTCCGGAGATAGGCAAAGCCCTCTCCGTCGAAGCCATGCTGCTCTCCTGCTTGATTCAAGCCCTTTCCGCCGTGTCGTCAGCCTCTGTCTGGTATGTACGGTCGTCGCGACGTCGAGAAGAGGGCGTTCGCAGGGAAAAATGTGGTTGCGCAACGTACCTTTTTCGTGAGGACGAAGCTCGTGCCTGGACTCCTTGATTAGCCTCGACCTGCAGAGGGGATATACGGGCGCAGGCTGCCTACCAATTGCTAATGACGAAGAAACGGCCAACATAAGGCCGATGTATCTGCAAGCAAAAATACCCAGTCAGCAGACTTGTCTCCGCTGCGGCAGCGCGGCGCTGGCGAAGCGCACTGCTGCCTTCAGCGCTGCGCTGCGACTTGCGCAAGGCATGGCGTAGAGTGGGCGACGCACTTGTCCTCGATCATGGCGACGGCGTGTCAGGTCCTGCGACCTGGCTGGGTGCTCTCAGAGCCGATGCGGCGGCTGGGAAGAGGCGGCGCGTGGTGGATGGTCCGCGGAGCCCGTGATCGTCGCGGCGCCTCGGTCGTCAGTGTGGTGTGGGCGGCAGTGCACAATGGAGCCAGCTGGCCGAGTGGGATGCAGGGCAGCTGGTTGTGAACGGTGGTTGTTGGGAGTCGGTACCGAGCAAGTCTGGTGGGCTGGGGCAAGGCCGGGCAACCGTGACAGTAATGAGGCTGGCGCGCAGATGCTGGAAACGGACGGCGTTGCGTATGTGGTCTGTGTGGCCGGCGTGCCTGGAGGTGCGACGTGATGCGCAAGGAGCGAGCGGCAAATGGGGCCCTGCGAGGAAGTGGAAGCGACAGACAAAAGGCGACTCTGCGACAGCCTGAGCACTGTGCGGCCACGCACGCCCGATATGCAGTCGTCAGGAGACGCCCGTCACGAGTTTTACCTAAGGCCTGGCTCAGATGCAAGCGTTGCAGCTGCCTTCCGCCGCGCCGCTCCAGGCCCAAGCCTGGCCGGCCGCGACTGGGGTGTCCGCAAATCTATTCTTGTCCGCCCTGGTTTCAGGTCCTTGTGGAGTGGCCACGCGTTCCTCACAGGCCGACACGAAACGCGCCAATGATTACTCGCGCTAATCACGTCCTGGGTGATTTTCGCGGAAGGCTGTGCACATTGCTGAGATGCAGAACAGACTGTTGCTATGAACTCCGCGCCCGATCCGCCTCCCCTCCCCTTTTTGGCCATCGTTCAATCTTACAATCGCGCCCTAACAGGAAATGACGCCCCTAATCCAGGGTATCTGCCAGCCTGAGCCCTCTGCTATATAACCCTCCGCCCGTAAAACCTGCGCCACAACGCCTCCCCCGCCAGAATCCTTCCTAAAAAGCTCGGGCGCCGTAGCCACGCGAACCTCGTGTGAGATGCGGAAATTTGAAAGAAGTAGAAAAAGCTGCTGAAAAGAAGAGCACGACCGAAAAAAAAATTTCGAGGGTGTGGGTGGGTTAGTAGAGAGCCTCAACACTTACTGCTTGGTTCGACCCTAGAAGTTAGTCCATTACCTGCTATTCCGAAAAAAGTAGTTGCCGAGAATTCGTCGTCATTGGGATCCGATGGCCATCCGTAATACTGCTACATTTAGATCCGTATCGTATCGTGTGAGCAGGCGTAGATAGCTGGCCCAAGCGCGCTCGGTCATTGTCGCCTTCCGTTCCGAGGTGTCGATGCGGTGTTTCAGTCACCGCTGTAAGGTAAGTGAGATGCTGTGGAGGGTTATGTTGCGACATCATGCTGTGAACGATGAGTGAGAAATTGGGGATCCGTGTCGGCTTTCACAAGGGAAAATAGCGCTCCGGGGCGGAGCGGTTCTCAGCCTTGGCAACGGTCGACTGTGAGATCATTCGGACTTGACTTTCTTTGGCGCTGGACCGTTGTTAGTCTGACGCCACGAAATGGGACACCTGTTCCACACACCTTGCTCGTCGGCCTGGTCATCATCGTCCTGTCCAAGCTCTTCCCAGCCCCGCTTGGCGGAAGATGGGGACGGAACCGCAGCCTCATCTTGCTGCGCTGACGCGGGCCGCGAAAGCTCCTCGTCATCGTAATCAATCGTGTCCAGTTCATCTTCATCCGATGCGTGAGCCTTTGGTTGAGCTTGTCCAGCATGATCGTCTTCCAAGCCTTGTTCAAGCCCTGAATGAGTCTCATCCGGATTATTCTCCGCAGTCTGCTCGGCCTCGGCGTCATCGAACCCATCGCCATGAGACCATCTCTGATCGTCAGCAGCTTGGCCACCGTTGGGCGCACCCAAGCTTTCGTGAACATCTTCTGCTTCAACGACGACAAACTCCTCGTATGATCCCTCGCCATCTTGTGTCTCTTGGGTATTTTCATCCTGTTCAAATCCGTACTCTTCGCCTTCTTCATAGTTTGTCGGGTAGTGCTCCTCACCAGGCATTCCCTGGGCGCCCTCTTGTAAATCGAATGATCCAGATTGGTCATTGAGCTCGCGCTCCAATTCCTGCTCCAGAGTTTCCTCTGCATTCTCTAGCCCGCCCTGGCCATCGGACTGCTCAAACTCCTGATTCTCTTCCACGGCGACAGTAGATTCGACGAACTGCGTATCGGAGCCATTACGGTTCGAGGTTTCGTCTTGCCGTATCGCAGGGACATCTTCTCCGTTTTCGCCGTGGGGTTCGTTGTGTAGCGCATCATCAACGCCTGCCAATGTAGCGCCAGCGTTATTTTCACGCTGGGATACACCCTCGTCGACAGCCGCCGGAGTATGATCGCCCTGCAGGGTGGAAGAGCGGAGAGACGCATCGTCCCTAGCTTCCTCTGCGTATTCACCATCATCATAGTTAATCTGATCATTTTCGCGTGAGTGATCAGGCTCAGAGGCATCTGCCTTTGCGCCTTTTTCAAGGCTATCCTCCTTCTCTTGTGCTCCTGGGTCGTTTCCTTCATCTGACGATTCGTATTCGGGCAAGTCCTCAGGCGCTGGTGACACATAGCCTTGAGGCTCGTGTTGATGAGTCGATACTGAGTCTTGGTTTTGTTGCAAGGTGGACCATTGCTCTTGGGATGCCACACCCAAGACATCCTCTGCCTGAGTCCGGGATTGTTCGACATCGGTCGAGCCAGGCTCGGGTGCTCGTTCACCCGTCGTATGCACTTCTCCGTGGGAGCCCTCGTGTTCAAGCCCTCCGGGCTCGGACGCATGCTCCGGAACAGAGTTATCGGCATGCTCTTCATATCGATCATCAGCCTGCTTCAACGACCTCTGCTCTTCTGGTGCGTCATCGGATCCGGCGTACGCATCTTCTTCCGTAACATCCTCAAGGAACGACAGTTGTGACATGCCCCTGCCATCGGCAATGGCCGCAAGCAAGGCATCCAAACGCGCTGAAAACCTAGTCTTAGTATTTAGTGTCATGTAAAGAGGGCCAGGGCTTTGATGTCCGTCAAGTTGGTGGAGTTGAAGATAAACGTCGAGGACTTGGGCGAAGCTGGTATTGGCAGCATTATCAGAATCCTGAAAACGTCAGCGTTTGTCTCAGAAGTGTCTCATGCGAAGAAGAATAACTTACTTCACTCACGCAAAGCCCAAGTTCCGCAATATCGATCTCCAACTCATCCTCGTCTCGCATTGTCTCACCCAGAACTTGCCTGCAGGCCTGGAGAAGGGAACGAATACTCTCGTTCACCAAGGACTCATCATGGAGAAAATAGAAGCTATCGGAGGTATCACTACCATGAGGAGGGAAAAGGGAAATCTCATCTCCCTGATACACAACTACAACGGGATGCAGGGAGGATGCAGTATGAGGGGATTGATCCCCTGCTTCGGCTTTGGGATCGAAGGGTAGGTGCGAGAAATCAAGAGCTTCTTCAGATTGTTGAGCCGATTGCTCGGGCTCTGTCTGCTGCTCAGCGAAATCTGGGCCAGTTTCGACTCTTTCCTCGTGGCCATCGTGAGGGCTCTCCTTTGCCTGGCTTTGCTTTTCTGATATTTCTGTAGGAAGATGAGTTCCATCTTGAGGCACAGTGGCAGTTGGAGAATCAGGCGTCGGCTCGGCAGGGGTAGTTTCCGGGTGCGCGTCAACGGGTTCGCCGGAAGCATGTGACTCTTCGGTATCTTGAGCAGCACCACTTGGGATTGCAACCGAGTCTTCGATACGAGGATTCACCAAAGTAGTCTCATCGACTGCAGCTTCAGCTGAGACAGAAGCTCGATCCGGAGCCGAAGGTTCAGGGAAAGTAGAGGCTTCGGGATTTTGTGCTTGGACATTGGTTTCCTGATTACCAGGCTCCTCGCTACCAGGAAGTTGGCTTTGTTCTGCGACAGAATGATCGGCAGGCGGTTGTTCAGCCTGCGGTGCTGGCTGAACCTGCGCGGTGGCAGTGTCATCGTAGTCGATGAAATCCTCGGCCTGGCCACTATCTTGCACTTCTACATCAACGTGTTCTGCGGCAGATTGCTCCTGCGGCGCCTCTTTGACCTCGATATCGACGTAACCAACGTCACTCGCATCGGTCAGGTGCTCGTCAGGGACAGACATGTTGTCTTGCATCATACCGTCCTCATCGTCGTTTCCATCGCCATCGAGCATGACATCGTCTCTATTGTCGTGTTCAGAGCGATCGTCATCCATGTTCTCGTCTTCATGATGACTAGGATCGACAGTAAGATCGATGTCGATGTCGATATCGTCGGCGTTTCGCTCGTAGTCTGAGATCTCCATGTCCTCATCAGGTGCGGTCACTTGGAGACCCGGAAGGGTTTGGTTGGTGGTAGTCATGGCCATGACCGACCGGCCTCACAAAGAGTACGGGCGGGTGGGGCTCGTGTGTGGAAGAGGTGCTTCGGTGTAGTCTTGGTTCAAGACAGTTGTAGGGTTGCGGTGCTGTGAATTAGTAGGGGAAGTGGAGAGGACGCGGCGAACATAGGCGCGCTCCGAGCGGATCGTGACTGGCGAAAGGTCCGGAAGTGACGCGAGCGGGCGTTTAACTGCGAAACACCGCCCAGCAGCGTGTGTGATGGGTGAGGCAGTGGTGGTAGCCTGGAGGATCGCAAGTGAGGCAAGGAGCTTGCGGGGGCGCGTTGGCGAAAGAGCTGGAGGCAACAAGGGAAATGAGTGGGCGAACGCGGTGCGCATGCCTGAGTAAGCGCGCACGGGCGCTCCTTCCTTGGCGACCCGGGCTCGGAGGAACACCACAAGAAGCCAGGTGTTGAAGGCGCGGTCCAAACTACGATTCCTTCTTGAACCCCCGCGGCCGCAAGCAATACCCCCGCCTAGTACTTCTCTGCTTTGCGGAGCTTCCCTTGTGTCATCATGGTAAAGATTGTCCCATTCTCACGTCCAGGCCTTACCTGACGCTCTCCTCCTAGGTTGTCCTAGCAGCATCGATATGCACGCGCGGCGGCAAGGCCGTTCTCTCGCGCCAGTTCCGTGAGATGCAGCGCTCCCGCATTGAGGCTCTTCTGGCTTCTTTCCCCAAGCTCGCCGACTCGGGAACCCAACACACCACCGTCGAGCAGGACAACGTCCGCTACGTCTACCAACCCCTTGACGAGCTCTACATGGTCTTGATCACGAACCGCCAGTCCAATATTCTCCAGGACATCGACTCGCTCCACCTGTTTGCCCAGGTTGTGTCCAGCATATGCAAGAGCCTCGACGAGCGCGAGATCCTGCGCAATGCCTTCGAGCTGCTCAGCGCCTTCGACGAGCTCGTCACCCTCGGATACAGGGAGAACCTGACATTGAGCCAGATCAAGACTTTCTTGGACATGGAGTCTCACGAGGAGCGGATCCAGGAGATTATTGCTCGCAACAAGGAGCTCGAGGCCAGCGAGGAGCGCAAGCGGAAGGCCAAGCAACTGGAGATGCAGCGCAAGGAGATGTCCCGTACAGGTCGTGCTGGTGGTGTCCCTCGTACTCCCTCGTACCCCACCTATACGCCCAGCGTCCCCACCACCGTGCCCGATACCTACGACAGCTACAATGCGGCCAAGAACGAGACCAAGAAGCCTATGGCGGTCAGAGGCAAGGGCATGCAGCTGGGCAAGAAGTCGAAGACCACCAATATGTTCGACGCTGTTCGCGCCGATCTGGGCGCGGATGCCGAAGCGTCGGCGCCTTTGGTTTCCAGCACTCCCACGCCTGCTACCGCTCCCTCGGCGCCTGCGCGCGCATCTCTTTCAGGTGACCGTGAGAGCGTCCACATCACTCTTGCCGAGACCATTACCGCTAGGCTCAGCAAAGAAGGGTCGCTTGAGCACTTCGAAATCAAGGGCGATCTGCAGTTGCGCATTAGCGACTCAGCGCTTACCCAGGTCAGGTTGGACCTTGACATGGGTAACACCCGCGGAGCCCAGCTCTCCGCGCATCCTAAGGTCGACAAGCCCTCGTTCCGGAACGACAAGATCATTCAATTGGCGGACGCATCCAAAGGCTTCCCTGTGAATATGGCGGTTGGTGTTCTGAAGTGGAGGTTGGCTGCGAAGCCCGGCGAGATCGATGACCCGCCGATCAACTTCACGGTGTGGGTCAGCGAAGCGGAAAACAACACGTGGAGCGTTACCATCGAGTATGAATTGACCGGTGGGGACACGCTGAAGGATGTCACCGTGACGATCCCGTATAGCACAAGCGAGCCGTCGGTGTCGAGTTTCGACGCAGTATACGAGGTTTCGGGAGATAGTCTGGAATGGAACATCGGCACGGTGGACGCTGATAACTCAACTGGAAGCTTCGAATTTGAGGCCCAAGCCGACAGCGATGCTGAGTTCTTCCCCATGAGGGTACACTTCGCCAAATCGAAGCCATTCGTGGAAATCGACGTAAGTCCATCGTACAACTTGATCAATATGACTCGCCGGCTGACTCTTAGATAGGTCTCGACTGTCACCCTGCTGAACGAGAACCAGGACATCTCCTTCTCCAAGGACATCAAGTCGGTTGCAGAGAACTACGAGGTCGTTTAATGATTGATGTGTGCATGCTTGCAGTCACGAAGGGCGGGAGTCCGGGGCGAGGGCGTGGGTCTAGATCAGGTCCACGGACGCTTTTTGTGGGGAAACAAAGCTGGTTTAGTTTTCTGATAGATGATCTGGTGTCGTGGATCGACAGTGAAAAATCCAGAGTGGAGCTACTGAAAAGTTGAGCCTCCGTAATTTGAACCTCATTTAATCCGAGATCTGTGCAGCTCGTGCGTTGTGACGTAGCAGCCATGATGCGTGAAGTTGGTTGAGTCCGCAGTGCTAGGTGAGCGCATAACACAGCTCGGTGCAGGTGCGAGCGACGCGTTTTCCGGGCAAGCGACGCGACTTCTCGGCTTTCCTCCGCGCCGTCCATGGTGACTTCTTTTCGCAACTCCCACCACCAAACTCGCCTCACGGCCTACAGCTCACAATGGAGCCCTCGGAGGCGCCATCGCTGATGCTGCAGGCCGAGAAGGCCCTGCCGCAGCCTGTTCACCCGCGCCTCATATCTTACTGCCCGACGATGGACTTGGTCGCCGTGATCACCCAAGAAGAGACACTGGACGTCTACAGATTGAACGGCCAACGGGCATTTGGCCTCAAGCGCAAGACCTTCGAGAGCAAGGTCGATTCGATATGCTGGAAATTCAATGGTATAGACCTTTTTCCTCCTAGCTGGGCGGGATATTGCTCAGCACGTGATCCCCCCAGGCGCTGACACACAACCCATTCAGGCCAGCATATTGCCATCGCGTGGGACGATGGCTCCGTCGACATTGTTTCGTCCGAAACAGGAAAGACAGTCAAACAGGTTCGTCGCGAGGCTGCGAGCTTCGCTGCTGATGACGAGTCTACGCCACGCATCTCTTCACTCGCATGGGGTGTCAACTTCATCGATGTTGCCGCTGTGAAAGAGCGCACTGGGGCCTGGGCTCCTAGCGGCATGCTGCTTGATACGACCGAGGATTGGGACCAAAAGAAAGAAGAGGTTACGCTCGACGATTTCCTCGAACGGCAACCAGATTTGGCCAAGTTGGGAATTTCGCCGGACCTTCCTGACCAGATCGCGCTGATAGATGTGCAAGACGCTCTTCCAAAGCTTCCGCTCATCCCAGCTCCGCCGGCAAATCCCTTCCAAATGATGGCAAAGGCGAAGTCGACGGACGCGTTCAGCTCTCAGCAGTCCATTGACGCAATATTCCATTCACAGCACATGCGGGACAGTAATGCTGTAGATGTACTACTCATAGGTTGCGACAACGGAGCTGTTAGCCCTACCATATATGATTCCTTGGAGATTGGCGGCATGCGGATACCTTCTGAATGGTCTTTAATCAATCAGACGCCACTCCTTCACGCCTCGCATCCATATTCCTGCAGCCATCTATCACTCATAGAAATGAAAAGCGAATCATGGGAGCAGCCACGAGTCGCCCTCGTTCCTCTCACGCTTCGATTCATCCCCTCGAACGGAATATACCTCCACCTCATCGCATCCAAAACTGCTCAACTACAAAACCTCCTGCAGTATCTGCAATCATGCCTTCGAACCATCATCGCATACTTCCATAATGCCCGGGACCTGCCTTCGAGGTTTATGCGGAACATCAGCGAGACACTGGAGGAAAAGGGAGAGGGCGACCTCATCTCAAACCTTTACCATCTGGCTGTAACGGGACACTGTCCTCCCACTATCAAGGAGTGGTTGGTTGATGAGCTGGCAGAAAATGCATGTAAAAAAACGTTCGCAATTTTTGGTACCAATTGCTAACACTTTAGTAGGGTCACAAAAGATGGGATCAAGCTGCTAGCCAGGGCTACACCAAGGTATTAGAAATAACCCACGAAAATATCATACCTGCTCTCGACCGAACAAGCATTGTGGTGAGCATGCTTCGTGGTCTTGCTCGCTACACGGGGTCTAGTAAAATCATCAATGTCCCCCCAGAGGAACTTAGCAATATCCTCGATACCCTTCGCTGTCTTCGTCTTCTTGCACACAATGTATTGATCTACGCTGGAGAAGAGCGGCGTCAGTTCACCGCATTCTCTAAATGGCTCCGTTACGAGATCGACACGCAGGCAACCGATCCCTCTTCACAGTCTGCAGAAGAGGCAGCAGACAGAGATCCTGGTCTTGATCATGGCCTGCTGCTTGCCTACATTCCTGGTGCTCTGACCAAGAGCAAGCTCGCACCTTTCTTGAGACGCCAAGCGGATATAGTCGACCCCAGACCCGAACTTTTGGCATATGAGCACGTAAAGCTGAACATGAGCACCCATCGTCAAGATGGGTCGATCCCAAATGGAAGTTTGTGTGCTTGGACTCTTCAAGAGATTTTACAGTCACAATGCCGAGAGCTTTTCGCACAGATGACGGCTTGGCAAGCAAAAAATAGCACCATGGATTGTGGCGTGGTATTGGAAAATGGAGCTCTTTCTGAAGCCAGAGATGTGAGGATGGTCTTCGAGGTATGTGCAATGTTTACTCGATAACACCGAGTATCGCTGACATCTTCATAGAAATTAGAGGATACCTCTGATATCTCGACCTATTTGGTTCTTGTTCCTCAACATGCTAAGAGTGAGGGTAAGGTGAATGGTTTTTCTGATAACTACTTGAGCTAATCATCTTTAGTACGGCTCCATCGCATTGTCCATTGCGACATATTCAATGATATTGAGCATTCTGTCCGCTCCATGCAAGCTGTTACCATCCAGTTCCGTGGCTGCGAAATCAAGGATGTCAAATTCGTCGACGACAACACCTTCATGGTCCTCCTTCGTAGAGATGGTCAGCCCCCGCAAATCCGGTCGTTCCAAACTCTGCTGACACAAACCAGACTCCTCTTATCTCCTTTCCCTCCCATATTCCTCCTACGCTACCGAGCAGACCCCCAGTACCCTTCATCACTCATCGGAGCCTATGTTCCAGCCCGCTAGCGCTTATTCTCTGCCTGATGGCATGCCTTTACCAGACGATTCCCGCCAAATTTGGGACTTGGACACGCCTGATTGCTGGGCACCATTTGTGAAACACGTGTTCCCCTCGAGCGAGCGCTTCACGCCGATCAAGATCGATGTCAATGGCCGCAAGGATAGACGCGTCGTATGCGTTCTGGGCGATGATCTCAAGCATTACAAGATCTACGATCTGGACTACGACAGCGGCAAGGAAGGGGAGGGAGATACAACAGTGGATACGATCATGAGTGGCTGAGCACGCAGCACTCGACGGATCAAGGATGATAAAAATGCCCAATTAGGGTTGTCTGGGCTCTTGCAGCATTTGGAGCAAGGTAGATCGAAGTAATCAGTCTTCGTTCTGATGATGCTCGCGAGGGTTTAACAAGAATTTCGGCTACACAGGAAATAGCTTTATCAACTTGGAAAAGGATGTTCGTTTCTAGACTTAAGAGGTATCAGAAACTTTCCTACGCGATTGTTGTATCGTCTGTTGCAATGCGCAATTCAGTAATAGTGCAGAAAAAAAAACACTGGGTATCGTGATCATGGTCCACTCTAGGTCCTCAATGCGGCCTTCGCAGCCCGCCTCTCCTCCTCCCTTCTTTCGTCCACCCGGTTCAAGAAATCCATACGACCAAGGTAGCCCTCCTTAGCGCGTCCGTACTCGTCCAGCTCGTCCGCAATGCCCTCTTTATCGACATAGCCTGCCCAATCAAGCCTACTCTTATCCACCGTATTGAGCTTCTGTGCCTTCTCTCTGCTCTTCTTGGCTGCAGCGGCTGCCGCATTCGTATCTTGAGCGCCTGCAGTGGTAAATGCAGGGAGGACCGTGGTAGCAGTGGGATCAAGGAGCGCGCGACGACGCGCCCAGGTCAGCTGTTTCTCCGGTGACAGTCCTTTTACTTCGGCAGTGGGGTTCGGATCGAAACGTGAGGGGCGGTGAAGTGGTCGACGTACGGCAGGCTTGTCCGTCTCCTGCTCTCCTTCTCCTTCCGTGATGTCTTTTCCGTCCGTGTCGGGCGTTGCGGAGGACTCTGTCGCCTTTTTGCTAGAAGATAATTGCTTATCCAGCTTCTCTTGCTGCTGGGCGAGGTATAGCTTCGCTTCCGCCGAAGACTTAGGCACTTGGCGTTCTTCTGTTATGCGGTCGCCGGCAAAGTCGTACGTCCGCTTGATCATAATCATCTCCTCTTCGACCTCTTCCGAGCGCATAGCATCCTGGGCTTTCTCCTGCCCTTTTCCTGCTTCTTCGTCTCTCATTCCCTCGTCCCCCTTCGCCTCCTCATCATTTGTCTTCCCCACCGGAGCCGTGCTCAACGCCGCCCAGATCGCATCTACATCCGCGGTCGCGCCGTCCACGCGCGCCAGTGGCCTCCTCTCCTTCTTCTCCGCCCGCCGCTGCGCGCGCGTCTTGACCAGACCTCCTTCGCCACCATCGTCGCTCAGCAGCTCTACGTCGTCATCGCCCTCCGCCTCCTGGCGCTGCTTCTTGTTGCCGGCACGCTGCTGCTGATGCCGCCGCCGTGCGGCCGCGATGGTGGCCTCGTCACCCGAGTCGAGCTCGTCATCATCGTCGCCCGCGCCGCGCTTACGCTTACCGCTCTTCTTTGCGGGCTTCGCACTTTTCTTGGCCTCGCCCTCATCATCGGAACTTGAGATGGAGGCATCGTCGGCGGCGGCCTCTTCGGCGGTGGTGGGATCGAATTCTTCGTCCGAGGCGGAGTTGTAGTCGGAGTCTTGGAGAGCGAGGAGGGTATCGTCTGCCATGTTGAATTGGTTGACAGATCTAGTGGTGGGAACAGGTGGAGGTGCGGAAGTGGTAAAGTCGTGAATAAGAAAGTGAAAGTGGAACCAGCTTTGGGTGACGCGCCGCGCCGCGGAGGTACGGGCGGGCCAGACGCGCGGAAACGCAGAAATTATTAGAGATTACGGTGGGCTGAAACAACCACACGAGCGCACCCCCATTAAGTAATATTTGCACAGTGCATTTGACATGCTATTCTGAAGAAGCAATTCGCATTCATGTCATGATAATACATTTCTCATAATCATCCCAGACGAACAATTTACTTCCTGATGCTGTTGGACTCGCCCTTGCCCAAGTGCTCCTGCACCGTACCGCCAATCGATCCTTTATCCGTAAATTGCTTTCCAATGGCGCCCTGCGCATCGAAAGGACCTCCAAGTTTCTGTGCAGTGCCACCAATGGCTCCTTGAGCTGTTATTGTTGATGAACAGTCAGCCGCGGGATTTTGCTAGATGCAGCAATTGGACACTGTCGAATATTATAACGGAGTACCTACTTGTAAACTGCTTCCCAATGGAGCCCTCTGAGCTGAACATCGAAGTACCAGCTCCAGACGTCTTGGCACCCACAGGCTCCTTTTTGGTTGTTTCAAATCAGTAATGGGACTCTCTATGTGACGAGATGTGAAGACTTACGCTTCTGATCTGAGACTCTTCATGGATACCCTCATTGAGATCGATGTTCTTGTGGGCGCTGGAGATTTGGGATCAGCATTTGCGGACTTTAAATGACTGATGTTTTGGAGAAGCGTACGCAGAGGCGCCAGCCTCCATAGTCCTGGCGCTTTGGTCGCCGTCAAATTGGTTCTTGGAATAGCCGGACATATTTGCGAATTGGAATGTCAAATGGTAAAATGTAGCGTTGTTTGACCGGAGCTGATGGTTATGTGTAGAGACGGCCGAGTATGTAGTAGAGTTTATATGCTTGGTAGCATGTGCAGGTGCGTCATTGAAAGGAGCCAGCTTCGCGCTTGTGATATCATCATTGCGAATTCGACGAGATCTGAGATCTGGAAGCTACACCTCTTGTGGGATGATGAATCATCTTGAATAGGCAAGGGCTGACCCGATCTGCGCTATGCGGGAGGATCCGCAACTAAGCGGGTGATGTACGTCACGAAGTCATGTAACTGGCGGTCCATGCCCAAAAGACCCCGCATTCTCCAAGTACCTGTCAAGCCTGTCTCCACGTGGTCTCCGCTTTTAGCTACGCATCCGCGCTTATGACACGACGGCAGCACATGCAGCGGTCATAGAAGGCCACGTGGTGCAATTTCTTAGCATCTTGACAAAGCCGAAGGCGATAAATACATTAACGTCCGCAATAACGCAGCTCACCAAACCCACGATAACTTTGCACAGAATTCAGAATCAGCGTCCGTAGCCGCGAGGATGCCTGAACTTGGGCACATCGTGGACAGCTTCAAGGACCCGCCTAGGTCCAGCTTAGCCGAAGTACTCAAGCAGAGAATTCCCAAGCCTGGAGAACGGTGGACAAAGCGCGAGTTGCAACCAAGACTGGAGAGCGCAACTGCTGAAGGATTGTCTCCAGGGGAGTGCCGAATTATCCAGTACAGGACTTTGCTTGCAGACCTCGTGCAGTACAATCATACAGTAAAGGCAACAGATCAACCTGCATCCGGCGGCATGGCCGAGGAAGACGACAAAAGATGGCTGCTAGCGAGTTTGAGCGATCGGTGGATACGGAAGCTCGAAACTACCGCTGGTCAAGAGTTGCAAAGGCAAAAGGAAGATGATGCCAAAGAGCAGCACCGTAGGATCATGAGCGGCCAGCTTTGGAGTGAAGCGGAGTGGGAAATGATACGGGCTAAGAACCACAAGATTGAACGGGCGGCAAATAAGAAGATGTGGCAAGAGTGCAAGGTGATGACATTGGAAGACTGGAAGAAATTGTCGGGGTTTGACTACACAAACAAAATCCAGGACCTGCTGGATTTGCAAGCCTTTCATGACATACAGAAGGCTGAGCTCAATGCTCGCACGGACACGGTTCAGGCCCTGGTCTCGGAGGCTACGTGTAGAACAGAAAGTCTCGCGGAAGCTGCTAACAGCCGCCTCGACGTGCTTGAGAACCAGACAGAGACGACTGAATCTTTGCTGGATCTATCCGAAGAGAGCATGCTGAGGGTCCATACGCGAGTGCGCAGGCTAATGGCGACAGACGTCAAGGACGAAAGTGCTCGTGACGAGGAGATGCGACGTCGTCTTCAACACCCAAAGGCTCTGGATTATATGTTTGAAGGTAAAACCGAGTTGGAGGCGGCAAGAGCAGTGGTGAACTCGACCAGGAGGTTCGTGGAAAATATTGAAGAGGACCTCGAAAAGATGATCGTGGCGACCGTGGACACGATAAGCGCCTTAAAGGATGCGCGGTTGGCGTTGGACTTCCAGTAACAGGTAGCATGTAGAACTGCTAAAGAATGTTTCAGTAGCTGGTGGTTCTCGCAACGGACGTCGTCCAAATCCTGAAACGAGGTCGTGGCAGCGTACAGAGGTATCGTAGCTGAAGGCTAGTGTGAATTTAATTTTTCGCTCATGTGACGGGTAGTTGAAGCTACTGTCCGGTTGTCCGGATGTGAATGTCGAATTAAAAGTCACAAATTCACATCCGGACAATAACTTCAACTATCCATATGACTTTTTCTTTTTTGAAAAAAGAAAAAAGAAATTCAGCTGAGAATCCTGCTAGCCTTCACGCTAGCCTTCGGCTGCAATACCGCTCTGTAGTTGTTAGCGTAACCAGGAGACGCAGGAGTAGAAGCGCTTCCGTGGACGTAAATGTACGGTAAAAGGGTCCGAGCATCTAGATAAACATAAAAGCCTCCGAGCAATTGCAATGATAAGCGGATTCGTTGAGCTCCAATTAGCGATTCTCTGTTAGTCACCGGCAGAGCGGTTTCTCGAGCGACCAAGGTGCATGAGAACAGCAAAGCTTGGAATGGGGGCTGGGCGGTCCGATCTCATCCGCACCGCGGGCCGGCATGACGTAAGGCGGCGGATCTCCTGGGCGCGTCGGCAAAGGCGCGTCGAATCCGGATGGCAGGTCGGAAGCACGTCAGCGCGGAAAAAGTTTTGCACCATGCTCTGCGCGGCTGCCCTCCTAAAGTTGTGCTTCCTGACAGCCGCAATGGTTCAGAAACGGCAACAGCAGCGGTGCAAGAGGCTCTCCGGGCGATGATGTCGAGCGGGTTTGAGGCAGGTGGCAGGGGAGGGTCCCAACGTACGGAACGGGGTTTAGACCGACCTATCTGCGCGTCGCGGCAAAACTCGCAGCCGCCTGCCGCCCCCGTCCGCAGGCAGCTGACCGGCCACAATCTTTCGCCGCGCTGGCCCTCGGGTTTATCCGGGAATCTGGGCGAGTTTTGCCGCCAGGCCGACGCTTTGACCCTGGCGCAGCGGAAAGCTTTGAGCGGCATCCCTAAAGAAACGTCGACAAGTCTTCGATTCTCTCTCCCCGTCCACTTCCCCATCTCCACTCCACCGCGTCGTCGCTCCCTCCTCCGTCGCGACTCTCACAATGGCCTCTAAGATTGACGAGATCAAGGCGAAGGCCGAGGCTGCTAAGCCCGGCCAGCTCAGCGGCCTCCAGCTGTACTCCCGCTTCGCCTTCGCCGGCGCTGTCTGCTGCTCCGTCACCCACGGTGCCCTGACCCCCGTCGATGTGTAAGTTGCCTCCTCTCGCCCCGTCTGATGGCATTGCTGCGTGCCCGCGCCGCCTCGTTGCGCGCCGCTGCCTTTCCAGACGCCCTCTTCCGCGTGCCCGGTGCTGACCGCTCTATCTGTACAGCGTCAAGACCTCGATCCAGCTTGACCCCATCAAGTACAACCGCGGTCTCATCGGCGGCTTCAAGCAGATCATTGGCGAGAAGGGCTTCGGCGCTGTCTGGACCGGTGTCGGCCCTACCTTCGCTGGTTACTTCCTCCAGGGTGCCTTCAAGTTCGGTGGTTACGAGTTCTTCAAGCAGCAGTCCATCAACGCTCTCGGCTACGAGACCGCTGCCAACAACCGTACCGCTGTCTACCTCGCTTCGTCCGCCGCCGCCGAGTTCTTCGCCGATATCGCTCTCTGCCCTCTTGAGGCTACCCGTATCCGTCTCGTCTCTGACCCCTCCTTCGCTAACGGTCTTATCGGCGGTTTCACCAAGATCCTGAAGAGCGAGGGTGTTGGCGCTTTCTACTCTGGTTTCGGTCCCATTCTCTTCAAGCAGTACGTATTTCACCAGACCCCATTTTTCCACAAGGACGCCCGCTAAGATATTTATAGGGTTCCTTACACCATGGCCAAGTTCGTCGTCTACGAGAAGGTCTCCGAGGCCATCTACCAGCGCGTTGACAAGAGCACCCTGTCCAACCCCGCTCAGACTGCCGTCAACCTTGGCTCCGGTCTGATTGCTGGTTTCGCTGCCGCCATCGTCTCCCAGCCCGCCGACACCATGCTCTCCAAGATCAACAAGACCAAGGGCGCCCCTGGTGAGGGTACCACCTCCCGTCTGATCAAGATTGCCAAGGAGCTCGGCCTCCGCGGCTCGTACGCCGGTATTGGTGCTCGTCTGTTCATGGTGTACGTACCCCTTGTTCGTCCTACTTACTACATACGCTAACCAAGCCTTAGTGGTACTCTTACTGCTGGTCAGTTCGCCATCTATGGCGATATCAAGAAGGCGCTCGGTGCCGTTGGTGGAGTTGAGATCAGTCCCAGCAAATAAACGGGGGATAATATTGTAGAGAAAAGGGATTAGATGGAGAAGATGCGGAAAGTGGAGGAATAGAGTCCGTCGCCTGGGTGAAACCGGACGGCGGCAAAACATGCTATTTTTTTTTGTCGTTTGCGCTGGCTGTTTTATGAGCATTTTCCGGATCGTTCTCTCGTCTTGACTAGCCTTGGAAGAGGGGCCGTCGTGTTATAGATTAGACGTGTCCGGGCCGGAAGAGGATAAAGACTCGGAACTGTAACATAGCCCGCTTCATTAATTAGCTAGGGTATTAGATGGGAAAGAGTTCTGACGCAATTCTGGCTCGTCTGTCCGCTTGTTTGTGAGATGCTATTGTGGAGAATCACCGTCCAGGGACCTTTTCGGATGAAGGGCAACGGAATCGCCCCCGATGCGACAGAAGGGTATTGCAGCCGAAGGCTGGCGTGGATTTGTTTCTTTCTTCCTTTTTTTTTTTTTTGCTCATGTCATGGGTAGTTGAAGCTATCGTCCGGACGAGAATGTCGAATTAAAAATTCTACATACACATCCGGACGATAGCTTCAGCTACATACGTATGTTATTTTCCTGAGGCAGAGCTGGGGCATAGTTACGCTAGGCCAGGGCCGAGGCCATTCGCTAGGCTGCCCCCACGTCAATGGCGTTCCCATGGGCAGTTCTTATCGACGCGTGGTCTGTCGACGAACAGGTTCGCCCCACATGTGAATATGCGGGCGTTCTAGGTGGGGCAGTTCTCTGCAAGTCACTGCTAGGATCCTACAGGGCCGGAGCAAGCTTTGGATGCTTGTTGAACCTGGCCGACGTTACAACTACGTAACCTCTGCAGCTAGAAATATTTCCAAAGCAGGCTTCAAACTACGCCTACATATGGCGCGTCTTTCACCTCCTGATTGATTTCCTTGCGATCCTCCACTTTGTCGGTCTGTAGAAGCAAAGTATCTCATCAGAACAAAAGCATGGGGGACAACAAAGGTATTTTTTCCCCTTCATGAGAAGACATGCTCTGACGGGATCAACAGACGAAGAGCGCAAGCCCACGCCTGAGAACAGCGTTTTATTTCAGGCGTTCGAATGGAACGTCCCTGCAGATGGGAAGCATTGGAAGAGATTGACTGCTGCACTGCCTTCGCTCAAGCAGATTGGCATATCGAACATCTGGATCCCCCCGGCTTGCAAAGGTAACTTCAGGATCGCCCAGTTTCTACATCTGGATGAGACTAACCGTCCTTGTCTTTCTTGCCAGCCTCGTCCCCGGAGGGTAATGGCTACGACATCTATGATCTCTGGGATCTGGGTGAATTCGATCAAAAGGGCAGCACGCGCACCAAATGGGGCAGCTTTGACGAGCTGAAGGAGCTGTCTGCTAAGGCATCCGAAGTCGGTATCGGCCTGTACTGGGATGCAGTGCTAAACCACAAGGCGGGGGCCGATCAGAAAGAGAAATGCATGGCCATTGAGGTTGACCCAAATGATCGGACAAAGGAGATCAGCGAACCATATGAGATTGAGGGTTGGCTGGGCTTCGACTTCCCTGGACGCGGGGATAAATATTCGGCGCAAAAGTACCGTTGGGAGCACTTTACCGGGACGGATTACAATGCCGCGAACGAAAAGCAGGCGATCTACAAGATTCAGGGCGAGGGGAAGGGTTGGAGTAGCAGTGTTGACAAGGAGCAGGGAAATGCGGGTCAGTTTCCCCTCTCACTTCAAGCCGAGACGATGCTAACCAACTTACCCAGACTATATGATGTTTGCCGACCTTGACTACTCCCATCCTGAGGTCATTACTGATGTGAAGAAGTAAGATAAATCCCCTACCTAAAAAAAAAATGAACCACCATATTAACCAACGCAACCACAGCTGGGGCGTCTGGGTCACCAAGACCTTGGGCCTCAAAGGCTTCCGCCTGGATGCGGTCCAACACTTCTCAGAGCGCTTCACCAACGAATGGGTCGAGACGCTCCACACCGAATGCGGCCCCGAAATCTTCCTCGTCGGTGAATTCTGGGTAGGCGAAACCTCGACCCTAACGGCCTGGCTGGACAAAATGAACCACAAGTTCGCCCTGTTCGACGCGCCGCTGCTATACAACTTTCATCAAGCGGGCCAAACCGAGTCGTTCGACCTGCGCAAGATCTTCGACAACACGCTCGTCCAGGCCGAGCCCGTCAACGCCGTCACCGTCGTGGCCAACCACGACACGCAGCCGGGCCAGACGGTCGAGACGCCCGTCGCCGACTTCTTCAAGCCGCTCGCCTACGCCCTCATCCTGCTGCGGCCCGACGGCTACCCCTGCCCCTTCTACGGCGACCTCTACGGCCTCCTCCCGGGGCCCGACACGCCCTTCGACCAGCCCGCCCCGCCCGCCTGCTCCGGCAAGCTGCCCGACCTGATCAAGGCCCGCCAGCTCTACGCCTACGGCGCCTGTGAGGACTACTTCGATGGCGGTGACGGTGGTGACAACGCTGTTACTTGCGTCGGCTGGGTGCGCCGCGGGACGTGGGACCGCGGCGAGGGCGGCTGCGCCGTCGTCATGTCCAACGCCGGGCCTGGCACGCGCCGCATGTTCGTCGGCGACGGCACCGAGGGCCAGGTGTGGACCGACGTCCTGGGCTGGGCCCGCGACGGCGACAGGGACGCCGAGGTCACCATCGACGCCGACGGCTTCGGCGAGTTCACCTGCGGCGAGCTGAGCCTGAGCGTCTGGACGCGCAAGGATGCCGGCGGCCGAGAATTGTTCCCTGTCAAGTTCGATACCGAGATTTACAAGATGGCGTAGGACGATAATCATGGAGGAGAAATGGGAAGAAAGAGTGAGAGGCATCTAGACGAGAAGCAAGTCAACCCCCTGGTGAGGTTATACACATTTACTCGGCAGAGCGTGTCACTTTCACGAGCCTACATGTTTACCGTTCATTCTCTTTCATTGCTACCTGATAATGCTCTTCCGGCGGGCATAGAGTACCCGCATAATCAATGGATATACCGCCTTTCTGTACTGTCCGTACAAGTCCCAAGTACCGTCTCGAACCATGCAGAATTTTTCCACTGTACCCGTTAATATGCAGGGTCATCAAACGCCAAAAAAACACCAATGCTGCGCTCAAAGACCCAATCAAAATACTGGCTCTTTCCTGACCAAGCCTGTCATAATACAATGATTTCACGCCGTGAAGCATCCCGAGAGCATGACTTAACAACACCCGGCGAAACTTGTCTATCAGACTCCACCCATCTCCACCTCCGCATTGTTTCCCCATGACTCTGATGATGGAGGCCTCAAGAAATCCGCTTCTTCAAAGTCATCTTCGTTAACCGCCTGCCGGCGGCCAGCACCACCGCCAACGAGCCCATCGTTCCTCTTCCTTGACTTCGGCCTCGCGAGCGGCCTCACTGACCCACCCAAGTTGGGCATGATTGTGTGGCTCACCGGATAGACCGTTCGCGGCGAGATTTGCAGGTCGTCCGTGTCGCCGCCAGCAGGCACAGCCAGGCTAGTGTTCAGCGAAGGGAAGAGGGGCCTGGCGCCATCCCAGCCGTTGTTGCCCATGTTTGAAACAAGCTCGTGCTCGGCAGTATCATCTTCGTCTTCGAAGCGACGCTTGTTGGTGGGCAGCGAGTCGGTCGAGAGCGTCGAGGCGTTGGACTCCTGACTCGAGAGGCCGAAATCCTCAGCTGAGAACGCAATCGCATGGGCGTCGACAGCGTGCGCTACGTTCGCGCTACCACCAGCATCGTGGTGGGAGTAGGATGGGTGCGGCTGCTGGACGTCGTAACCGCCCGTCTTGTGGATGCCGCAAAAGGGCAGGAGCTCGGTCGGGCGACTGTTCGACGGAGCAGGAGCGAAGGTCGCTTGTTGCTTGTGCTCATGGAGTGACAGCGCGCTTGCGGTGGCGGTGGGAGGAAGTGTCTTGTGTGTCTTGTAGCCTTCGGGGACGGACTTGCGCACGCGCATGCCGACGTTCAGGAGCGAGGCCTGGACGTTGACAGGGACGGGGGCGAGGCCCTGGTGCTGAGGTTGATTGCGCGCGAGCGAGGGAGAAGCATCGGCGTCGGAACGGTCGGCGCGGGCAAAGTAGGAGGTAATTGACGGCTGGAAAGGCCGCTTGTTGCGATGCGCCGACATGATGTGAGGCCGAGATGCAGCGGATGGTGTCTGTGGAATTTGCTGAGGGCGCGGTGGGTTTTTTACGGCGGAATCGGTAGCGCAAGTTGCGGAAGGGATTGTGCAACACTGAGAGGGGAGATTGTGTGCAGTTGGAATGCTGTGGACAGCTTGTGGAGGAGGGGGTTAAAGATTAGAGGAGCGCGAGGGGAGGCTGGCTTAGCGGCCGTGCTCTGGCGGGCGGGCAAGAGTCAGTCGCGTCTCACGGCGCGCGACCGTGCAGCGCGTTCCCCGCCTTCCCCGAACAAGTAAGGTGATTGCCCTGTACCTGATTGGCCCGCAATTGTCTGGCGTTGAATACCCACAATTGACACAGGCCAGAAGATCATGTCTTGGGGTTTCACAGGTCAAGGGGAAAAGTCAGTGGATCAGATGAGCTTCAGCCTCCCTTACTATGCCCGTGATTCTACACGAACATGTTTTTTTTATTCAGAGACAAAACACGATTCTCCAATGGGCGAGAACACCGATGAGACGATTCTTTGTGCTACTGTCTTACCGCACCCGGAAGATTGCACAGAGGCGCAGATAGCACGCCCTCATACGGTGGACGTAGATTTCCCTCGAGATCCTTCCTGGTGACGAATCCTTTGTCATCACCCGCACATCCAATCATACCATGCCACTCTCGGCTCTCCCTGTCGACCGCAGCATGCGGCCTCTTCTATCAAGCAGGTCTATTCTTAGTCCAGCTTCGAACGCCTTCGTGAACATCTGCAATTTATAAGTCAATGCTGGTTGGGTCATACGTATCGCGCTTGCGCTTGTCGCTTGTGCATCCCCACTGTTCTAAATTTTACTGCATACAGATGGGTGTTGTAGCCGAAGGCTAGCGTTTTTGAAAAAAAAAAAAAAAAGGTAAGCCGCAGATTCGAGGATCCTGAGGATTCACCACCATTGAAATGCCAGTCTGAAGAAATCGCTTCCCTCGACTGGTTCCGCTCTTCTACCTCTCGGCCTCTGCAAGGGACGACTGCGGGAATTATTTTAAGAAACGTAATCTCCAAGACTACGCTGCAGGAAGTGCATGAATTACGTCATGAATAGCACGTTCAATGATGAGGAAATTGCCTGCAAATGTTTTCCGTATGGTCTACCAAAGTCGAAACCTGACATCCGAAATGATTGGTGCGTACATTGAAAAGAGGGTATCTCTGCGTGTGCTCCCAAAGTACAAGCCATGGATAGTCCAAAAACTCCTGACCTGCATATCGAACCCTTTAGAAAATAGAAAAAGTAAAACGGGGAGAAATGCCAAACGTGATTTCGTAATTCAGAACCTTAACCCCGAAGCGTGACATGATCAAATCATCAAAGGGTTGCGCTGTACAGATATGATCGTGAAGAGCTTCTACATGACCGGATGTGAGTTTAGAGGACCATGAAGCTGACTCCTGCTCGAGTGGTGAGTATCCACAGATACTCTAAAACTTTCGTCTTCATGGTCGTAATCGTTACTCATCGAGATCGTCGAGACTCGTGCGCTGCCTCCGCTAGCAGCTTCTTGTATGGGAGAGACGGAAGGGATCCCATCGGGGCTACGCTCAGAAAAATGGAACTCCTCATCGGCGGATGAGACTGATTCTGATCGCCGTGGGACGTGATCGTCCTCACCGTCGAGGAAACCATGTGGGTTCGTCGGTGACGCCAATGGTGAAGGGATGCGGGCTCGCAAAGGGTTCGAGATATGCAGTAGGTCGGAGCGCGGGAAAGAACTTCGAGTGGCGGTAGAGGATCCCGCATCACTGTCCGCGTAAGCGGTTGTTGTCTGACTGCTCCAAGTTGCATTGCTACGTCGCCAGACAGGATCCCGGCCACGTCGGCTCTGACTCCTTCCACGGACTGAGCCAGCGCTACTCATCGAGAATCCAGTCTCGCTGATGTTGGGGTAGTGACTCAGAAAGTGGCTGCCTATCCCTGCTAAATCTGTCGAGTGTCGAGAGATGTATGGGCCTTGGGGCTGTGCAAGATCAAGGCCCACGAGAGAAGCCCTATCCGTGAGTGGGTTGTCCGGAATTAGGGAGCTTGTCGGCCTCTTGCAGTAGCAGTCTACGGGGCACTCGCATCTGCTTCGTTGCGCTGCTATCGTTTTTGCTCGCCTAATCTCTTGGATATGCTCATCACGCTCCGGATCCCTAGGCCGCTTCTCAAGTGAGAAGGGCTTTTGGTAGGAATCTTCGCCGTGGACGTCAGATCTAAGGCTGCGGGGCTGCAGTTCGGGTTCGGGTGCACTTTGGCGACGCAACAATGGTCCAGGTGCCACCTCAGCAGGGCTTTGGGGGGATAATGCTGGCGTTTGATTGTGTTGGCTTGGCAATGCCTGACGATTGGTATGCCGTGATTGCTTCGTGCTGACTGAAAGTGGACGGCTGTTCTCAGTGGTAGTAGCCCGGCTGGTTTCGACCGAGTGGCAGCTGGCTCGGCGGCGCGCGCGTCTTATGGCCTTCACTTGGCGAAGACGGAAGAGCACGGCCTTCAACTTCCCCTTGATCCTGGTTGTGAGGCCCCGGATTTTGGGGCTGTCTTTCCCAGTGTCCCTTTGAGCTTGTCCTGGGCCAGGGGCAGGATCAACTTGTTCGGGCGGTTGGGCTTGCTCTCTCCTGCCCCGGCTACTTCTGGACGAGTGTTTGGATAACAAGGAGCTAGCGTCGCGCCCCGAAGAGGGAGATATGTAGGCACGAAATCGAGACGGCGGCCTGGCCTCTCCCTCTTGGTCGTTTTCCGGCATCTGAGGAACCGAGCAGTTCGTGATGAAGGGGCTAGCAAGGGCGCCCATGGAATGTAGCCTTGTAACCAAGGCAGAAGTTCCGGCTGTAGCATCTCCGGGGGAGGTAGTGCTGGCGTAGCCGGAAAGGTCGCTGGCAAAGGTCAACGTTCTGGTCTGTTGAGAGACGAGAGAGGTGTGGGTGGAGTTGCCGCCAAGGCCAAACCACTTGTAGGAGCATTTCTCGCATCTGACGCCATTGTAAACGCCAGGAAGGCGGGAAAGCCTGAGAGTCATCTTGTTGTGCCAATGGTGGCACCTGGGGCAGCTGCCGTGGAAGCTGACGTCCCAGGTACCGGAAGGAATGGATCCAAAAGACATTGCGCTGGACGCAGTGGAGAGCTCAGTGGCGCGCCTATCCGAGGGGAGGATTGTGGAATTCTGATGTGGGATATCCATGGCGGTAGATGTACTCGGCCTTCCTCCGGCGACAGAAGTTGGTGTCCTAGGCTGGACCATTGCCGGGTCTTCCAAATGTTGGATAGAGTCCACTTTCAAGGGTAGCGGCACAGAATTAGGCAGGAACCCGGCCTTGCCTCGGCGGTGAAGGAAAAGAGGATAGGCCCAGGGCGGGCGCTGGGGACGTTCTGCCCTATGAGGGCGCGATGGGGCCAAAACTGCAACCAACACAATCTCGCGCGGACAAGGGAAGCAAAGGCCAGCGGCAACGCACAGGCAGGAACGATTTAAATCAGCAGACGGTGATGCTTATTGCGTGCCTGGCCGGTCAGGCGCGGCCAGGCAGCCCCCAACTGCTGAGGCTGAGAAGTGCCACAATATCGGCTGCACTGCCGCAACATCCATCACCGCTCGCGAGCTCCGCCACACCTCTTGCCAAAAAGGCTCCATCTCAGGTCTTCTGCCTGAGCGAAACTCGGTGTGACCAGTGAGCGCGCGGCGCGTCAGACCCGGTCTGCAGGCGCGTCGGGCCCAAAGTAGGGCATGGTGAATGGGAAGATGGCCTGCACGGCGGCGTCCCCGCAGCTGACGAGCACTCGAACAGTGTCTGTGGGCGAGGCCGGACAAAGTGCCGTGAGCAATGCGACCGGCGCTCAAATAGCAACAAACGCCAGCCGCCGACGCCATCAGTGAGTCGAGCCCTAGGCTGGAGGGAGCGGGCCGCAAGAAAGAGCCATTTGCGGCCCCCACGGCAGCCCGGACGATCGTCAGCATCGACCCGACTATGTCGAATCCGTCCTTTTTGCCGACAGGTGGTCGTAAAATAGTTGCGCCATAGCCGCAAGGCGGGTGTTGCAGCTTACATGCCTAACTTAGCAGCACTCTGGTCCACTGCAGTGCTGCAGTGCTGCTGTGGTAGACGGGCGGGCGGGCGGGCGGACGGTACGAGACTCTGCTGCGACGCGACCACGATCATGGTTCAGTCCGTGGAACCAGTCTCATGGACTAGCACTCAGGCAGCAACCGCTCCAATGCTGTCGCCGACCGGCCGACGTGCGGCGGTGCTTGGGGCTGGTGCGGCAAACGCCAGTGCACCCCTGCCTTCTGACATCAGCGGGGGCAGCTTGCAGCCTGGCGCTTAGCCATTGCGGAGGAAGCGGAGGAGGCGAAAATCTTCGAAAATCTTCAAACGAGAGGCAGATGGAGAGGGAGAGGCGGCCATTGAAGGTCGCGAACCGGGGTTAGCCGAAGTCGATGAATAATAAGAGGGTGATGAAGGGTGAAGCGAGTCGTGCTGCCCGCTGGGCTGCCCCGCGCATTGCCCGCCGCCGAGACCGGAGCTTGACGCTCGTCTCTCCACCCCGCGACTGAATATTTCGAGACTCTCCCAACACCACCCACAGCCCTCCAAGCTCCCGCTATGCCGTCGTTCAACATCGTAGTCTTTGCAGGTTAGTCTCCGCCCTATAGACTGCGCGCGCATGCACTAATTGGCCTTTAGGTGACCACTGCGGTCCCGAAGTAAGCACCTTGCTGCCACCGTCACTATCATGCGAGCTCACAAGTCTATGACAGGTTACCGCTGAGGGCATTAAGGTGACACCAACTTTCCAACTCTATCCAGAGCTTCCGCTGACACTCCCAGATCCTCGAGGTTATCCAGAAGGAGAGGCCCGACGTCAAGTTCAACTTCCAGCACCACCTTCTCGGCGGCGTACGCACTTCCCTCCACACCTTGGCTACTGGCATTCTCCTGACGCGAACACGTACTAGGCCTCCATCGATGCCACCGGCGAGCCCCTTACCGAGGAGGCCCTGACCGCTGCGAAGAACGCCGATGCCGTCCTGCTCGGTGCCATTGGCGGTCCCGTTAGTCCACCCACCCACACGTTTACGAAGCACCATGATCTGATACCACTCGTCTTATTTAGAAATGGGGTACCGGCAAGGTCCGCCCCGAGCAGGGCATCCTCAAGCTCCGCAAGGAGATGGGCACCTTCGGCAACCTGCGTCCCTGCTTCTTCGCCTCTGAGTCGCTCGTCGAGTACTCGCCGCTCAAGGCCGAAGTGTGCCGCGGCACCAACTTCAACATCATCCGCGAACTGACTGGCGGAATCTACTTCGGCGATCGCAAGGAGGACGACGGCAGCGGCCACGCTCTCGACACGGAGCCCTACTCGCGCGAGGAGATCGAGCGCGTCACCCGCCTGGCCGCCAACCTCGCCCTGCAGGAGAACCCTCCCGCCCCCGTCTGGAGTCTGGACAAGGCCAACGTGCTGGCAACTAGCCGCCTGTGGCGCAAGGTCTTCACCGAGGTCATGGAGAAGGAGTTCCCTCAACTCACCTTCGGCCACCACCTCATCGACTCGGCCGCCATGCTCATGGTCAAGAACCCCCGCGCCCTCAACGGTGTCATCGTCACCAGCAATCTGTTTGGCGACATCATCAGCGATGAGGCTAGCGTCATCCCCGGCAGCTTGGGCCTCCTCCCCAGCGCCAGTGTCGGCGCCATTCCCGACGGCAAGACGCCCGTCAACGGCATTTACGAGCCCATCCACGGTACGTGCAAACGACTAACCCAAACTAGTATTTTAGCTTTGGTTGCTGACATGCATTGAACAAGGTTCCGCCCCCGACATCTCCGGCAAGGGCATTGTCAACCCCATCGCCACCATTCTGTCCGTCAGCATGATGCTCAAGTACTCCCTCTGCCAGCCCGAGCTCGCCGCTGCCGTCGACCTTGCCGTCAAGAATGTTCTTGACAAGGGCGTCCGCACCGCCGACATCAAGGGCACCGCTAGCACCAAGGAGATGGGTGATGCGGTCGTCGCTGAGCTGACCCAGCTTCTCAGGAAGTGAAAGTAAAAGAAAGTAATAATGGGCAAATCAAGGGGCAGATCTGACAGAAACTTGATCTGGAACAGTTCATATCTTTGGAGATACAATAAAATAGCGTTGGACAAAAATAAATGATATCATGGCACAAAAAGAGGCAGATTTGAAGAGATGTAGGAAAAGCAGAAAGTAACTCGTACGGTCACCGATCAAAGTTTAGATGAGCACACGGGATCTTTCTCTCAGGTGACGAGTACATGGACGTCCGACATCGCACGCACGGGTCATCGCTGTTGTGTCTCAATCTCGAACGGTCAACAAACACCTCATCGAAAAGGTCATGCATCCTTTTGAACTTTGAATGAAATGTATTTGCCTCTCGTGTCAGCTACGATTCTGCCCCTTCCCTTTTTCATTCCCTTTTGATCTTACACGTTCCCGCCCCATTTTTGGTGTCCTATACTCCCTTTTCGCCCAACTCATCTTCTCTCTCACGCCACAAATCCCGCACCCTTTCGGCAGAACTACCGAATAGTGACCAGCCCTTAACGTTCCATAAGAAGGAAAGATTCTCGCTTGAAACACAACCCGAAATGAACTCCTCTGTGTTCTTTCCCCCCACCAACGGGGTTAACCATTTCCAAAAAAAACTTTGGAAAGCACGTAGAAATGAAAAAGCAAAAGCGATCAGTGGTATCAACACACAACGAGCGCTATCTAGCTATACAAAGAGGAGGAAGTCTAAGAAGCTGGAGGTGGATAATGGGGAAGGTGTGGATATAGCTGCGAGAGCTTCTGAAAGGCTTCCCGGGCGCTTACGTTCCGGTCGAGCCGTTCTTATTAGCCTACAGGTACGCTTCGAAACAGCCTTACTCCTCGGAAGACAAGACTTTGTGAGCATGTCATTTAGGGCTTGACCATATCGGCGTAGCTCTTTTCGTTCTTGTTGGGGTTGGTGGTGCTGAGACCGCCGTTTTCCTGCTTAGCGGATCCATTCTGGTGAGGCTTCCCATTCGCAGAACCGTTCGTAGCGTGCATCTCGCGCTCAATGCCGTGAGTCGCGTCCTTGGCCGCCTTCGAAGTGGCGTTGACCTTGGAGGCCTGGCTGGTGCGCTTGATGTAGGAACGGATGAAGAAGCGGACGAAGAGCGCGCTGTGTTCAAGTTAGGACAATTTATCTGCACAGTATGGGAGCAACTTACGTCAGAGGCATCAGGTAGATGACGTTTAACCAAATTGCGAATGATTGGCCAGTGGTGTCAATGCAGGGCACCCGGACGTACTCGTCCCTCCACTTGATCTCTTCGCGGGTCGCAGCAGTATTGCCGGCCTCCGCTCCGAAAATGTTGCCAGAGTCGTCACGCACATTCTCTGCCAGTCCCTCCTCGCCAGCTGCGCGGAGGAGCATCTTCTTGATCACAGAGCCAAGGCCGGTGGCACCAGCAACAGCGGCGACAGAGGTGGCAGAGGAAGACACAGCGGAAGCAGCCTCAGCAGCCGCAGACGTCACAGTGTGGACGAGAGTGTAAGGAGTCGAGACTGGAACGGTGTACGACACGAAGAGGTGGAGAGCCGCGAAATTTGCGCCAATAACGAATTGTGCAATTTGCATGGTGGTCAAGGTACGCTTGATCGGCTGCGGGACGCGGACACCGAGAGCGGAGACGGTGTAGTATGTGTACTGGCCGTGATACTAACATCATTATCCGAATTCCACAGCACGGTTCAGTGGGTTAAAACTTACCATGAGCGCGTGAATGCCCGAGTTGATGAAGACGAACATCCAGATAGGAGCCGACATGAAGCGGATACCAGCCCACATGCAGAGCATGGCGCCGGCGTGGTGGTAGGTCTGCAGAGTGGAGCTGCGCTTGCCCTTCGCCAGAATGATGACCGTGTCAAGCACCTCGTAGAACTTGGACAAGTAGAACCACCAGCCCCAGAATGCAAGACCCTCGTTCCACATCCTGCCAACGTCGGTAGGATCAGGCTGACCATTTGCGCCCAGCAGAATCTGGGTGTTCTTCACCTCCCAGGCCTCGCTAGTGTTGTTGAAGGTAACAGCATTTCCGAGTCCGCGGGGCCCATGAATCTTGCAGTATGCGTCCACATTCTCGACCAAACCGGCATTCAGGCCAGGAGTCAGACGGTAGAGGGCCCTCGCCATGGCAACGTTGGTGACGCCCGAGTACACGGCCAGAAACACATTGTGGAGGATGACGAAAGCGTAGAAGATGCGGGTCTTGCTGATGGCCCACGGCTTGTTGCCGCGGCTCTTGTTGTAGCGGTTGAGCAGGGTGACAGTGATCGCGTAGACGGTCGCAATAGTCGCGGGGACCTTGGCGGACAGGAGCGCATTATACGTCTCGGCGCTGATGCTAAAGGGAGCTCTGAGAGTGCCAGTAGGCTGCGGCGGCGCGAGCGCGGGCGGGGCCCAGTCCGGGGGGAATTTGAACAGGTCGCGCGAGGGTAGCTCGACGTGGAAGGTAGCGCCCGACATGGTGCTCGTGAGTGGCAGGTAATCTGAACCGGGATAAGGTCTGGGAACGGTGGGGAGCGACGGGAGCCCTGGACGCTTTGTCTGATCTCAACAGGCCTTCATGCAGCAGGACGACGTGGGATGAATGCAGCGCAAGCTGACGGGCTGACTTGTATTGGAGCAGCCAATGCCTTCGAGTTTCGAGAAGCAATTGGTGGGCGTGTTGGGATACAAAAAGCACCTTTCGGGCGCGCGCATGTGTAAAAATACAGAGCATGCATGACGTTGCCAACCAGCCGAGCCCCAACAATATCAGGCCGGGGGTCGGAGCCTGATCGGGCAGGCGGCGCTGGCCAAACGCGACGTTTTTTCCATTTGTAGATTCAAGGGTTTAAGAACAAGCACTCCCGCCGTCCTAGCTTTTGCTCCCTCAGCTCCCTCGCCGTTCCAACCGCCTCGCAGTGTTCGCAGCGCAGCGCCAGCGCTGGAGGTCGCCATCGTGCTCGCGTGCGCGACTAGACGCGACAGCCACCGTGCGCCCCTCGCTGCGCACATCCTCGCACAAGCGAGTGGCCTACCCACCGCCAAGGGCCTGATTCACGATGCCTCCTGCAAAGCCTCGGCAGTTTTGCGCCCCTTGATAGGTCCATTCTTTCGTTGCCCGCCACCGCGCCCACGAGGACCAGTAGCGTCGCAAGCCGAGACTGCCGTCGTGCTCCTCAACAATAATCTACGGCCGAACTTTGCCTATCGTCCGAAATTTCCTTTGCTTGTGCCTGACCCTTCAGACCCTTCCGACGCGCACATGATCGCGCCCCTTCTCCATGCTGCGCCTCGAATTCACCACAGCGCTCGATAAATCCCCCCGGCTGTCTAATCAAGACCTCCGCTGAAAATAATACCTAGGAATATGAGCATGTTCAAGATGGCCTGGGCTTGCTGGCCAATGGGACAGGCGGCGGTGGAGATGCACTGTTATCTGCCGAACCCTTCTTCTTCGGCGGAGGTGGAGGCGGAGGCTTCTTCCCCACGGGGCCTAGCATCGCGCTCGCCGATGATGCGCCTGCGCTGCCAGATGCCATGCCGTTGACCCTGTCCATCACGCCGTATTTCTGGTTCAACCCGTTGGCCTTCTGCCACCCCGCCGCCACCTGCTCTCCATGTCTCTCGCGGAAGTTGTTGGCTGTTGAAGCTGCACTGCGCAAGTCGCTCACCGAGACAGACGTAGGGTCCTTGTGAAAGCTTCTGGCCGTATTAAATGCAGCCTGCTTCTGCGCAAACGTGGTCCCCCCTTCAGGAGCAGCTGGTTGAGAAGAGCCAGTGCTCAGTTTTGCGAAGCGTGACTGGAGCCCGCCAAGTTGGTTCTGCTGGGCAGGGGACGCAGTACGCGCAGGCACCGGAGGGGTCGCGGGGGAGCCATTGCGGGGAGGAACAGGAGGTGAAGCAGTTCGACCGATTCCAAAGCCAGAAACGTTGACCCCAGCGTGGCCTAGTCTATTGATTGCTCCCTGGTTGAGTATACCTTGACTTGGCTGTGCCGGGGTGCTCTGAACACTTTCTTGGTACGTTGGCGGCGGAAGCGGGGCATGGATATCCGGGTGCGAGTTTTGTCGAGGGGGAAGGCGCGGCGGCAACTTTGGTTTCTGAGACGGTGCCGGAGGGGGCGCAGGCGTCGTCCTGGCGGGCGAAGCTGTCTCCGGTGTCTCTTGCCCAGGCCGCCTCACGGGAGGTTTGGGCAGATGTGCGGTGGATAACCCAGTTGTGTTAACACGATAAGGACCTGGCGGCGGTCTGTCTTCCTCTTCCTCCCGAGCTGCGATCTGCCTTTGATGTGAGACCTGAGCCTGGCCGCTGTTTGCAGGAGTAGGCGCAGTGATCAGGCCGGCCGCTCCGCTCGGCGAGTTGGCTTGCCCGCCATAGTAGCCCTGGTGTTTCGGAGGTGGTGCGAAGGACGCGGGATCTCTGAGGGAGGATAGTGGCCGTGACTGGTGGTTACGCTGCTCCGCATAAGGGTCCTTATTGCCCATGCCAACCCATCCTTTCTGTAGTGCGCGCCCGAAGTTAGCCGGTACGTCATGAACGGCGCTGTGGGGCAGTGCAGGAGAGGGAACGTACGGCTTTGTCCTTGAGTCCCGGTTCCTGGGAGTAGGAGGGTTTGCTGTTCTTCTCAGGGTGCCAGCCGCCCTTGGCGATCTCTGTGAATTTGTTCATGTTGTTGTAGTTGGTTGTTTGAGCGGGTTGGGCACGCGGGATGACGACGGCTCTCGCGGCAGCGACAGGGATGTGGCGGCAGTGCTTCTTGGCGGTGAACCGCAAGGCTCTCGTAAGTCGTTGCCGGTTCAAGACAGCAGCACCATGCTGTGTCTGACTGACCAGAAGGGAGAGAACTTCGATTGTCAGGGGCCAAGTGATACGCATGCCAATTATACCTACGTCCTTTTTCTAAGACCAGTAATAGATCAGCCACTGCCAATTTATCTTATCCGATGCAACCTACAGAGGGGCACTGTAGCCGATGGCTAGCGCGAAGAATAGCAGAGCCAGAGAACATAGCGTAAGTATGCCTTACTTCTTTTCCCCTCATAATGAAAAAAAATAATATGTATGGGTAGTTGAAGCTATCATCTAGATGAACATGTGGAATTAATAATTATACATTCAAGTCCGGACGATAGCATCAACCACCCATGGTATGAGCGAAAAATAAATTCACGCTAGCCGTCGGCTGCAATGTCCTCCTGTAATAGATCCAGGTTTCCTCATTTTGGCCACATCGGTGCTTTGCCTCCATATCGTACAATTCCCAGGCGCTGCAAGCGTGATCTCTACCTCAACTCCGCTATGGCAAAGTCTGGCTCGGGCATGTCCCTGGGCTTCTTTTTCTTCTTCTTGCTTACCGCAGCCTCGGCTTTTACTATGGTGTTTGCTGATAGCCCGGTAGTGTTGGCTCGTCTTTCTTTAAACGCCTTATCTCTGGCGAATATTTGCAACCCCCTCAGATGCGTATCCTTCCCGTTCTGGTGGTTCTCTAGGATCTTCACCTGGACCAACATCGCTCGGAGGACCGGAAGCTTCCTTCTCCTGCGCCCCGTTTCGTCCTCACCTTCATCATCGCCAAGCTCATCTTCGGAGCCCGAGACATCATCATCGGACCCGTCGACGGCTCCAACACCTTCGAAGTCGACATTCACCCAGCCTCGCGGCTCAACAAAGGACATGACGCCCCACTCCTGTAGGTCCATTTCGCCCATGCCAGCTAAGAATGCGATCTTGGTGGGTGTGTAGCTCTCATCCTGGTCGAAATCGAGGTAGATGCGCATCGCCACGATCTCGACGACCTTGAAAAAGTGAATGTTGAGATAGTGCGGCTGAGGGCCGTCCGATTGCCAGAAGAGCGACGTTGCGGAGGATCGCAGCTGGGGTACGCCGCAGCCTGGCTTACTGCTTGACACAGTCCATGATGCGAGTGACGAGATCTCCTTCAAGTTTGGTGGCAATGGTGGCGTGCTCGGCTCAGTCGGAGATTCTGGAAGGGTGGTTAGTCGGACGGTCCATGTCGCCGGATGAATCACCGTGAAACACAGGGAAGAGGAGCAGCGCCAATGACAAGGGTTGCTGCAAAGAGATCTTGGGTGAGCTTTGACGCCGTATGCATCGTGGTCCCGGTCTTCTGGGCACCAATTTGCTGCAAGATGAAAGCGCCACAGCCCAGGAGCAATATCAAGAATGTCCCGAGAGTCAGAGGGCTATTTGATTTTTTTTTTTTGATAGCAAGCAGCAAGTCTCACGGCCGGGAAATTCAAGCCCAGTGGTTCGCTTTGTTGCAAGGCTGGTCTGGATTTACGGCCATGTCCTGGGCTGGCCCTTGTAGCTGGGGATCTAGGTTTGCCTGCGGCAGATTTCGTAATGTGAGGGATGGCATCGGCAGAGGCGGTTGGCGAAAGCAGATGCACCGCGTGGAGAAGACATGGGTATTAAGACCAGAAGGGAAGTGGGTGGAGCCAACAAATGGGAAAAAAAGAGGTGTCATTTTTCATCTGCGACAAGGTAGGAAAGTAAAATCAAAGAGCGCAAAGGTGTGTACCGACCTGGTGGGGCCTCGTCTTCGTCGTCTTCGGCTTCCGCGTAGATGTCGGCCATAACAGACTCCATATAGCCGCTGGCAGGATCATCATGGCTTACATCATCGAGGTCGGAGGGTGGATCGAGGGGCGCTTCGGGCTCAGGCTGAGGCTGGTGGCGGCGACGCGTAGCGGGTGGCATTGGAGTCTCGTGACCGGATCAGCGCAGGAGGACCGCGGGGTTGGGTCGATTTGGAGATGGCATGTCGGTGTTTTGTTTTGGCGGGCGGGCGCTAAGTACCTAGGCTCGGCAGCCCGCTCTTTCCCGCTCTCCGCCTCGGCCTGCACCCACTTCTCAAAGCAGCACCTCGCGAGTCGCCCCTGCCAGCTTCGCGGCTCGGCTCAGTCTTGGAGGCGATCAAACTGCCGGCCTGCATTCCGTGTGGCCCGCCGCCCCGGCACCCAAAAAAGCAACGCCAACGAGCTCCAGCGGTGACAGGCTGCGGCAGAGCCAAATCTTCAAGCTTGACTGACGTGAAGAGCACGATCCCGATACGCATGCGTTCATCCAATACTGCCCGCAGCACGCGGCTGGTGGTGCGACGACGCGGGCATACACCAACGCCGTGCCCCTGCAACCTCCGCTCAGGAACCCGACGTGTGAGACGATATGCGAATCGCGCCTTGGGTCCAACGGGCCGTCTGCCAGGACGTGTTTGAGATGAAGACAGCCACAGATCTCGCAGCATGCCTCCACCTTTCCCGTGTTCGGGCCTGCTGTCGAGGCCCAGCCCCCTGCAGCTTGCTAACTCTCTTCCCTGTTCTTTTCTGGCATCCTACAGCACTGGTGACACTGCCCCCGAAAAAGCACTCGGCAAGCCTGTGTGCCGCGCCGCAACGTGGATCACCAGCGAGGGGAGCCAATCGAGACCGTGGCCCAAACTCGCTCCGTCGGCATCATACAACTCGCTTTTTGCTCTCCTCTGTAGATTTAATATCTGACTACTTAGGCCCCGTGCGACCTCTTCCCTCGATCCTCGGTTTGGTTCATCCCATGGGTGCTTCAAGACCAGGGCCCGATGTCTTGTCAATACACTTCCATTGCACGACGATCATTGCTTCACTGCTTACCCAACCGCCTACTCGATGCCAATTCTGTACTTGGAATCCATCTGCCTGACCTGCCCCTACGCTGAACTGAAGTTTCTTGCCATAGTACCACAACTTCTCAACGGTTGCCATCACCCTCTATGCCGAGTCCGTTATAGCACTGCAGGACGCCTTGTGGAACAACCGCGCGAGTGGCGACGACAGCAACTCTGAGCCTCCTCACAGCCCGAACCCACGGCACAGATGGCGTATCATCCGTTCTCGGAGACCGAGTCCAAGGCCCCTGCCGAGCTTGCTGTCTGCATCGTTTTCCTCGTGCTCACTTACCTCGCTGTTGGTGCACGATGCTACGTTCGGACCTGCATAATCAAAAGCTTCGGGTGGGATGATGCCCTGATGGTGGTTGCGTTGGTACGATGGAACGCTTTAGCATTCTCAACGAGACCGACTAATGTGAGCTTTAGATCTTCTTTAATGTATGGGCCATTTCAATCATTGTCATCGCGTATCAGTATGGAGGAGGTACGCACACCAGTGTTATCGGAACCGCGATGCACGTAAGTCCACCACGCCCTCATGGTGCAAACCCGTCTAACACGGCCCAGTGGATAATAGTCTCAGAAACATTCTACGTACTCACGGCTATGATGGTTAAGCTGTCCTTGGGTATCTTCTTCCTACGAATAGTCATCAAACCGTGGCAACGAGCCATGGTGTACGTCGTAATGATTCTTATCGCTCTCACAAGCATCTTCTTTTTCTTCTTCCTCATCTTCCTCTGTGGCAATCCGAAGGATTACTTGATACGCTACGTCTACGACCAATGTGCGCCGCGGCACGTTCAAAATGCGCTTGCATACGTGGCCGCCTCTCTGGGTGCCGCGGCGGACTGGATATATGCGCTCATCCCAATCCAGATTGTGGTGCAGGCCAATATGGACCTACATTCCAAGCTCTCTGTTCTCTTCATTCTCTCTGTTGGCACCATCGGCTGCGTCTGCTCCACCATCCGTCTCAAGTACATTGGAGGTTTAGTCAGTCCAACCGACTTTTTCTGTACGCCCACTCTCTTGGAACACATCCACTAATGAGCGAACCCGAAAGCTAACCCTTGACGTTGTAGGGAATGCGGCGATGATAGCTATATGGTCGGGCATCGAATGCGGCGCGGGAATCACGGCCGGGTCTCTCGCAACTCTCCGCCCGCTGTTCAAGCGTTGGCTCGCCACCGTCCGCAGCTTCACCTCCGGCTCACTTGGCTCCTCGTCCGCACGACGCCGAAAGCGCGCTACAAACCAAAACGGCACCAGCACAAGCAGCGGCGCAGCCAGTGGTGGCATCAGACCGGACGGCCGCGCCCCCGTCGACGTTCACGACGACCATGTCCACAGGCTGCAGCCCCGCTCCTTCCCCAGCCGCAATTCATCATCCATCAGCGGAAGCGGTGCAGGAGGCAGCAGAGCATGGCCGGGCCCCGAGTGTTGGGAGAAGCTCGACGGGGCCAACGACGGCTCCGGCGACGACGACGACGACGACGACGCCATCGCCCGCAGCGACAGCATCACGCGGCATCACTGCAGCAGCGAGTACTCTACCGAGGACGTGGAGCTGAACGACCTGTCCCGCGAGACGTCACGCGAGCTTCTAGAGCATCGCCAGCAGCTTCCATCGTCGTCATTCTCACCACCACCTTCACCGCCATCCCAGCCTCTTCCACCGCTTCCGCCTCCGCCCCCGCCACCTCCACCGCCCCCGCCATCTCTTCTGAGGAGTGCCATGGCATCATTCACGAGTGCGCGGCCTCTGTCTGTTATTCCGGAGCGTGACAGCGTGGCCAGCAACAGTGGCAGCGTCGGCAGCGGTGGGTGGGAGTGGCCGCCGCCCGCGCTAAACTCACCGCCAACGGCGGACCGGTGGTCCGAATATGAGCAGCAGCAGCAGCAGCAGCAGCATGTGTGGGAGCGAAGGGAGAACGATGATGTCGAAGCGACGATGGTATTGTCGTTCGAACCGGATCTAGAGCTGGGCCGGCCGTTCACCATTGACGCTGAGGGGAGGATATTGGACGCGGATGAGTTGAGGAGAAATCATCGGCGTCATCGGGTGATAGGCCCATCTGGCACTCTTGATCCTAGAAGAGAAGGAGCAAATCTGGTCATATGGAGCGACAGATGAAAGACGTTATTTCGGACTGCAAGAGAAAGGATATGTGCGCCCTATTATGAACTAACGATCTATTGGTAAATTGAAATGTGTCTTAATCAAACACTACCCGAAGGGAAACCTTTCCTCCATTATTATTGAGCTTACCTCGAATAATGCCTTCGCAGCTATCATATTGCTCCGTGCAGACGGACAATGGTGATAAGCAAGAATTATGAATGGATAGTGGTAATTAAGCGTTGCGACTACTAACGATATCTCAGCCAAAAGTAAGAGCCTGCCCTCAACTAATTTCTTGGTGGGATAGTCTGTGTTCGAATTAGAGGACCGAGAATCGAAGTGATGAAGTAAAAAAAAGGCAAAAAGGAAAGCTCATACGTCGTATCGGTCAAGCCTCGTCAATAGCTTCCGTTTCTCAAAGGACCCGGAGGCGATATTGGCCAAGGCGACCTGACGTCCACCTATGTCTTTTCAACTAGGGGTGTCATCGCTTGAAAACCTTCTGCCCAGTTTGCAGCTGACCCAATTAGGAAGTGATTCCCAATTAGGCAACGCCTGATGACCATAAGTGACCTCCGCAATACTTTTTGGTACCGATCGATCCGACCACTTATCGATTTTGTTGGAAGGAAATTTGCACTTATCATATTTAGACTTCCTACCACACCCACAGGCATATTCTTTTCTACCGCACCGTGCGGTATAGCGCTGATGGCGCATGCTTGCAGTAAATCATTTTGATTTGCAAGGCCATGGGATGCTGTTGCTCACGATATGCACGTAGACAGAAGAACATCACATTTACATCTCTCCTTTCCCTGCACTTCAGCGAAAACACTCTTCCATCCGGACCCGTTTGATTTGGGTTTTCATAATGTATATTATGTCTGTTCGTAGCTCGTTGCTATGTAATGCTATTACCAGCCTTTCGCCACTGCGCATTCATCTTGCCCAGCCATTCTTCAGAAACTCAGCAACCCTAAAGACAGCTTTAGATAATCGCCTTATGCCTTGTTGTCATCGCGGTCGTCCTTCTCTCAGCTTCAGAATATAACATGGCCATATCCCATCCTAATAGTCCACAACCTTGAGCCTCTGCCTCAACTCCTCTGGTAGTTCATCGTCCTTGACGATGCCTAGCCTCACCGCATCACCCCAGAAAAACATCGCGCGATCGTTTGCGTATCCCAGGTAATCAAACTCCTCTTCCTCTGCCGTGCCCGACGAGCTGCCAGCATCTCCCAGATCCGCACCCTCCTCCGCCTTCTTGTCCTGAAGGTCCTCTGAAGGTGGGTCCGTCACGCCCACACCCTGGTCGGACTGCGGATTCATGTAGTCCTGCTCTTCCTCAGGAATTGCGCCATTCACGGCGGTGTTCTTTTTCGTCTCGCTGTCGAAGTCGGGGAGGCCGGGGAGCTTAGCTTGGACTATTCCCCACGCGACCCATTGCGCAGAATTAGCGAGACGCCAGAGGCGCGTTTCGCCCATGAGGCGCTTGACCTCCTTCTCAATCTCAGCTTCTTCACGCTCTTCTTGCTCTTGGAGCTGCTGAGGTGGAGCCCGCGAATCTAGCATGAATGCTGAGATGGAAGAACTGTGAGTCAACGTAGGGGGTCGGGCGTTGCTGGGCGTCGTGGAAGAATCGCTGCTGTGAGAAGGCTGGAAAGGGCGGTGGGTGATGTAGGATCGAATGAAGCGATGTTGTTCGGCAGGTGTAGGATATGCATTCGTGTTGACGGCATGAGGCGCCTTCTCGTCGTGGTAATTGTAGCACCATTCGGTCTGCTAGCTGTTAGTACAAGAACTAAAAGGTGCAACTGAATCACCTACGAAATGATTGGCGAACTCCAATCCAGGAGTATTGGCGTTCGCGTACTCGAAGTCGATGACTACAAGCTGCTTGTGCTCGTTGGCAGGAAGAAGCAACGGAGAGTCTCCTGGAGGAATAAGTCGGAGGATGTTTCCGTATTGTGTCTGAAAACATAGGATCAGCACCTGTATGTTCCCACTCACGATTGGACACTTACGTCGTTGTGAGCGAAGACTAGCCGCTCATTGAGTTCTTTGGTTCCTCCGTACTGTTCATTCAACCAGTTCCGATACTTGTCCACCGTCTGCCGGAACATATCCCAGGGAACGCCGCAGACAAACCCAAGTTCGGCCAGCGATCCGATATCCTCACTTTGCTTGGAGCCTGCTTGCAACTTCGAAACTTCTGCATCAAGCCATTTCGAAATGTACTCGCAACGATCAACCCATTTGTCCCAGTTCTTCCATATGAAAGGCCCATCTTCGCGCTCTTGAGGGAGCAAATCGATACCCTCGTGCAGCTCCCGCATGCGTTTGGCAATCTGAACAGAGGTGTCCGGGTTGCGGAGGTCCCTGGGAGTGAGCGTGCGGGCGTGGAAGAACTCCTCAAAGCGACCGTTAGAAAAAGTACCGAGGAGGCGCGGGCCGATCTTCTTGCGAGCCAGCCTGCGCAAGATCTGAAGTTCAGATTCTCGGTCAATGAGATGCTCGACCTGGGGGCCGTAGACGCGGAGAAGTAGTTTCCTGCAGTGGTAATCAGCGCAGACCCATTTATCACGTCGAGGTTGAACTTACGGAGGAGGATTACGGGGGCGCGGGTGGATATCACCCTCTTCTCCTTGCCTAGGTGGAAGGTCTTTCGGAGGAGAAACAACGTAGACAGCGTTTGTGAGAGCTCCGCTAAGCCTCTCGACCTCAATATCGCTGCTTCTGTCCATAGGAACTCTGCGCCATCCCTTCAAGCGTAGGGTGTGCGCAAGCCGAACAATCTCATATTTGAACGTCGCCCACGCCTGCTTCTCCTTGACCTTCCTCGTTCCGGGAGTCAATTGATCATCTTCGTCGTCTTCGTCAATACCACCTCCAGAATAGGCGAGAGTGCGGGTGTTGTCAAGGACGACATCACAGCTTGGAACAAGCACGTCACCATCTTGGTATTCGGTGTCAGACGAGCCGGCTGTCGACTGGCGTCTCAGCTTGCGACCAATCCGATGAGGCATCTTGCGGCCCTCATGGCTGATGGCAGAAATGCCCTTCTCAAGAATGTGCTCGAGTGCGTCCAAAGCAACCGAGCCCTCGGACGCATCAGAAGGCCGCCGCACCTCGTTTTCGGCTGCGCCGTCGGTTTGTACGTCGGCAGATTCACTGAGTGATTTTTCTGGAATGCCAGACTCTGATGATTCAGGAGGAGGGGCTCGTTTACTGGCTTTGCGGGCTGCTCTTCTTGCCTTCTCCTGCTTCAACCAGGCGCTGACTTGGGCCATCAATTGTTGAGCATGGTGGCCATGGCCACGGTGTGACGAATGAGCGCTATCCTCGGCAAGGATGTCAGATAGAGCACTTTCGGCTAAGCTTTGGCCGGATGAGGCGTTGCGGTCGGACAGAGGCCGACCAGAGAGGCGCTTGCCAATCTTGATGCGATGCTGCTGTTTTGAGGGAGTGCGCTCAAGCGTCAAGGTGCCATCATCATCCACATCCTTCGAGTGAGCAGGCTCGAGGATTGGCGAAATTTCCGGGTCGGCAATGGTGACAACTGGTGGAGTGTTAATACGGGCTATCCTGTTTCGAATCCGGAGGAAGAAAGCCATCTCTGCCGCAAGGCAGAAGCGCTGGTAAGCCGGCAAAGGGGCAGGGAGTGGGAAGAAGGCAAGAACAGGGCGGCAGGCAGCAGGAATATTTGTTGGTGGGCAATTGCTCAGTTGGGATTGCGGAAGTAGTCATGTCTTGTACTTGGGAGACGCGTCGCCAAAGTCGGAGATAAACCAAGATAAGCGCTCCTTCCCCAATGGTGTCGCGCGACCACTCGCGCTTTCTCTTCTTTCCATTGCGTGACCGAAACCAGGGGCCGCTCTCCGGAAAGCCGCAGCGCGATGCTGTGACACCACTTCCTGCCGCAATCGATTCACGAACGAGCCTGCATGGAGCCTCCATTGTTCGGCTATCAGCCGTGCAGGGGAGCAGAGAAGACGCACCCCGGCACCTTACCGCCCAACCCTCGCAACGAGCAATCGTGAAATTAAATACAGAAGTTGCGTGGCAGCGGAAGAGGCGGAACAGAAAAGAAGTCGAAGGACTCACCTTTTGGAGCAGGACTTCGTGGTGCCACGGCGGGACTGATGCCACCATTTCCAGAGCTGTCTGCTGGAGGCTTCAGCGCGCTGTCATTGGCCTGCTTTGCGGGCTCGGACGACATGGCTGTTTGCTTTTAGCACGGCAGATCGGGCAACGAAGGCGGCGGAGCGTGTGCTTGTCACGACGGGAGACCCTGGCAGCGCGCGGCAAGCGACAAGGAGCAAAGAGGCGGAAGGAGGCGAAGCGGCGGACGGGCTGGGGGTGAGGAAAAAGAGCGTCGGCGCGGAAAGTCTCGCTCAAGAGGAAGATGGCGCGCCTGGACTGGGCTCTGGAAGTCTGGCTATCCGCACGTGAAGGGCAGGCGGTGTGGAGCGTGCAGGCCGCGCCGGGTGGGACGAGAATTGGCTGCAAGGCCCGTCAAAGTGATGAGACGTTCGGATAAAGGGGAGCAGCGCAGCTAGCGATTAAAGAGCTTGGTGTAGGCTGGCTGTGTCTGGTCATGGAAACAGGCGTTATCGCTACACACTAGGTGCCCGCGCGCCGCAGCCCAGCGCCGCCGCCGCCCGTGCCCGGCCTGCAGGGACTTCCCTCCACTGGCGCATCGCACGCATGCATGCATTATGACGCCCGCCCAAATGCCGGAATCTTGGTTTTGCTCGGTGATCATCCGGTTCCCAATCCGGCAACCACCGTCTTTCAAGCCATTCACGCGCTGCCCGGAGCGCACACCTGGCATCATGGCGACTGCGTCCAGCTTGTCTGCTTTCCCCGCAGCGGCGCGCGCACCCGCCTCCCGGCAGAATGTCGTGGAAAGAACTGCATGATTTCATCTCGGCGCGCCTCGCCTGCTGCCCTTCCCCACGGCCGCGACCCACCACCAACAATCTGCGACCGCCGAGCTACGCCCAAGACAGCTACCGCCCGTGGGCACGTTGCAGCAGCGTCTTCTCGCCGCTGGAGTCGGGCAATCCGGACCACGTGTTGTGATCATGCCCGGGGTCTCGTTGTCCTCGCTGCCTGACAACTGTACCGGCAACACTTGTTCCAGCTGTGCGTCAGGCCACGTTTCGTAGGCAGAGAAGACTTGCCTGCTGCGTAGCGCGTGGATCCTTCCACTCTAGGCGCTCGTTGCAACTTAAACCCCGAAGCCCTAATATATCTCTGTCCATTGACAATTTGATATTACTGCCACATTACTCGCTACCGCTCAATTTGGTCGACTATAGATTCCTGGCAACGCCACATCCAAACAACGGCTTCCGGAGATTGTAGCCATATCCATTACTCAAAATGTTTTCAAAGATATCGTTACATCCCCAACCAAGTACCGATTAGTATCGCTTCAACAAAAAAAAAACATCAGTGTTTGTTCTTACGCAGACAGTACATGGAGCCTTACCTGCCGCTCATATGGGTATCATTTGATGCCAACGCCGAAACTCCCAGCTCCATGCAAGTAGGTCCTCTGAAAATTCGTAACGCTCAATGCCATGCATCTCCCGCTTTACTCCTGCATCTGCTCCCCATTCTCGCCCCCTTCCGTCTTTTCTCCAACGAGCCCCGCTACCGCCTCCATGCCCTTCACCTCCTCCGGCAGCATTCTTCTCCCCAGACCCTCCGAGCTACCCTCACCACTCCCAACATCCATACCCTTCCTCTCCATTATCCTCTTCGTCCGCTTCTCCACGTATTCGCTCCGCTGCTTCGCGAATTCCGACTCGGGCCCAGCGCCACCCGCCGTGCCCAGCGCCGCGATCTTCGGCCTTAAATTCTGCAGGATCTGCCGCAGCGCCGGGAGCTGGCTTAGCGCGAACGCCGTGTTCTGCCTCAGCGGCTCGTGCCTAGGCAGCGCAGCAGTCCCATCGGTGGGGAGAGAGATGCCCAAGTTCTGCGCCGCCGGTGCCGATGCCAGGAAAGCGAGCGAAGGGTTCTGGGCAGCTGTTGGGGCGGGGCCGTCGCTGGTGTGCTGCGGCGAGGACGCCGGCTCGGTCTTCATGCCTGTATTGCCTCCTAATAGACCGCGTAGCTGCGTAAGCAAGGCCTCATTGCGTGCCTTTTCCGCGAGAAGGGCGGTATGTAGTTTGTTGGTTTCTTGAACTTTCCGACGTAGGGCTTGGACGGATTCGGGGGTCGGCAGCGGGGTTGAGGACGAGGTTGAGGTGTTCGGTAGTTGAAGGTCCTGGGATGAAACAGATGTTGGCTTACTTATACAGTAGACACCGTCGATAGTCACACCTAACGTACCTGATAATGCGCCAGCCTCACCCACGGCACCAGGTCCTCAGGCACGGTGAGAACATTTCTCAGCAAATAGATTTCCAGCTTGTCAAAGTTCTTATCGACCGTAGCTTCCAGTAGCGTTTCTAGTTGGTGCACGCCTTCTTCAATCTCTTTTCTTGCGTCTGGAAAAAGCGGGTTTCCTTCGCCGTCGGTGTCTGGTATAGTGTTCTCCGCGGCCGCTCTGGCAGCGAAGCCAAGGCGCGAGGGTGGTGTCTCGAGCAGGCCGGCCTCAACCGCATCGACCGCGCGGTTGATCAGCTCGTTGATCATGTTGATTATCTGGTCAATGAGGGTCTTGCACCAGAAGTCAGCATTCGGCTTGTTTTTGCCGCAATGGTGCAGGCATTTGCGCAAGCGGAACTCTTACGAGCGGCGTGTAGCGAAAGTGCTCGGTGAGGAGCGAGGTCTCGATCTGCTTCGTCTGCGCCATCTTGGACTTGGTGCTGCATAGGCGGACGCGTGACGTTGGTTGGCGCACATACGCGTGCTAGGTGTGGTGTTGCTTGACCGAGTGTTTACCCGCATGGCGCGCGCGGTGCCCGCGTCACCGCCAAGCCTTTTCACCGCCCTAGGCTGCGGGCACGCGAATCATGGCAAGATGGCCGGGAACACCCCAATTACTCTCGCCCTGCAGGGAATCTCCGCAGATCTCAGACCACCAGTCAATCATCCGCACCCGGTGACGCGTGTCAGGTGCCGCAGTGTACATCGTGATGGAGGCGCACGAAACTCGATTGTGCAGGAGATTATATCTATGGATACAACAGACCTCCGCGGATCCGAATCAATCGCCTCCCCCGCAATGCCTGTCCGTGGATGCTCTAGCGCCTTCGCTTCCCGTCCCATCTAAGATCCCTTCAAAAACCCGGTTCCTTAACCCAAGGCACGCCGGAGAGATTAGACGCACTCTCGATATTTTCGAGGGCGTACTGTATGTGGATATAGCCAGCTCCCTTTGTGTGTCTGAACGAAGAAAGTTATGCAAAGAAAAAAGAAACCCTGCAACAGAATCCATATGAAACTCCAGAGCCGACCAGATGATTGTAAGCCCGCCCATGCTCCTTTCATAAAGAAAAGGTCGTCATTGTGGTATCGTCGAGGCAAAAGCCTTCGACCAGGTCTGAAAGAGCTTGCACAAGAGAAAATTTTGTGTCGAGACGTCGTGTGATGTGACCTTCCGCGAGAGTTGGTCACCGGTAACCGTTCTCCCTCTCCTGCCTGGCCTTCTCGGCCCTTACCCGCTCCTGCTTCTTTCGGATCTTGAGTGCCTCGGTGCCGTCGTCCTCGATCCTCTGGGTGAACCAGGGGTGGTTGAGAGCCTCCTTGGCTGTAATCCGCTTCGATGGATCATACACGAAGATCCTCTTGAGGAGGTCGAGGAACTGCAGATTGAATTCGTTGTGAGGCGGGATGGTGTCCTAAACAGCGCATGTTAGCAACGGTCGGATCGAGAGAAAATCGAGGGAATAATTACCTGCAGCCGCTTCATTGCTTTGACATACTTCCGGGAAGCCTTGGGAGTATCTGTGTTGGGATAGTCGAGCTTTTGGCCCTTGAAGTACCTATTTCTGGAGCATTAGCGACCATGCATCTCCAAAAATCACGACCCGGCGACAACTTACTGTGAAGCGGGGTTGCGGGACTGTCCCCTGTCCTTAGCCAGGACCTGCCTGATCAAGTGCTTATCCAACTTGCCACCACAAACAGCCTCCATCATCGCGAGATGCTCCAAATTGTCGTGAGTCTGAAACAGAGCATCTCCAGTGAAGAACTCAACTAGAATACAACCAATACTCCAAATATCACAGGGATAACTCCATCCAAGGTTGAGGATGATCTCAGGCGCGCGATAGTGGCGCGTCGAAACAACCGAAGAGTGGTATTCGTCGTCGAAAGTGGCTGAGCCAAAGTCGATCAGGCGAATCTCAGGGTTTAGTAAAACCTTCCTGTGGCGAGCCGAACGAGCAGTGGCGGTCGAGGAAGACGGTATTGTCCGGTTGTATGTGAAGGTCTGGTATGCATTGTTGACAAGCAGGATGTTCTCCGGCTTCAGATCGGTGTGAATGAGGTGCAAATCGTGAAGAACTTTGCCCAGTTAGCGCGACAAGTATCAGAAAAAGCAAAAAAACAGGATCGACCTACAAGCAACGCTGGTGAGAAGTTGATGCGCAAAAGTCTGGATATGAGTACTGGGGAAAGGCACAAATTGGTTCGACTTGAGGAAGTCAAACACGCTCTGGCCGTAAAGGTCGGTGACAATGCAGATGTGATTCCGAAAGTCGAAGCAATCGCGCAGGTGGATGCACTTGTTCCTGTTGTGCGGGTCGTTCGAGGCGAGCGTCGACAAGACTCTAAGCTCGATGCGAGATGCGTCGCGGTATTTTTGGACCGATCGGATGACCTTGATGGCGACCTTGTTGCCCTTCTTCTTGTCAAAAGCCTCGACGACCTTGCCGAAAGTGCCCTGGCCGAGCAGCTTCACTATTTGGTCTGCGACAAGTCAGCAATGATACGGTGGCGTGGAGAGAACAAAGCACGTACACTTCTCGGTGATGTCTGCATCGGGGTGGACAACGTAGTGCCCGTCCTCATCATCGACCTTCTCGTTCGGGCGGTACTTCTGGCAATACGTCAGCGAGCATTCGTGGGCAAAGAGACCAAGAGGAACTCACATCGGGGACGACCTTGACGTAGACATCCTTGGCCTTGATGGGAGGCTGCTTGGGCGGGACGTAGGTGGTCCAGTGTTCTTGCTGCTGCTCAGTCTCTCGTCGCTTCGCTTCCTTGGCCTCATCCAGCGTGGTCCTGCGCGTGGTGCGCTTCCGCTTCTGGCCGACCACACCATCGTCCAACTGAGCTGCGTATGGTCCATTGCTGATCGTCGACCCCAGCGACGTCGACGCAGTAGTGTGTATGGCCGAGGCGGTGCGGTCGGTGGAGATGGTGTGGTTCGAAGGCGTGCCGCCGTAGATGGGCGTCTCGGTTGTGGAGTATGACGTGTTTTGGTGGTAGACGGGATCGTAGGCAGTCGAAGTCGCGGTCTTGCGCTTCTTGTCGGCGTGGCGATCGGCGGCAGCTGCGGCGACAGCCCTGGAGGACTGAGGCGGCTGGGGCTCCGGGGTGTCGTCATCAATCACGATGACTTCCTTGGGAAGGCCGTTCTTGTAGAACTCGTTCCAGTCGGGCTTGTGGTTCCGCCTCCGGGCGGGCATGCTGGGCAATTGCTGCTGGTCGGCGGTGTAGTGGGTGGGGTACGACTCCGCTTGCTGCGGCGGCTGGCGGGCGTTGACCGTGGCCGTCCTTCGCAGATCCTGGCTGGGGTAGGCGTTGTTGTAGTGCGAGTTGGTCAGACGCGACGAGCCATTTACATGCTGGGACACCTGGGGCTGCCACGACTGGTGATGTGGTGGATAGTACTGGTGGTGCTGGTGAGGAGGGAGGGCCGCGGTCGCTGTCGAAGGGGTCGACATGGCCAGGCCGGTGCGAGGACCGAAGTCGTGGAGCGTGACGGCAGCCGAAGTGAAACTGGCAAAAAGGCGTTCACCGGGCTAGAGCAAGCACCAGTCAACGCAGCGGCGGGCGATCGAGGCAGAGGACGGGCGTGTCGAGGCTGCAGGCAGCGCGCAGCGGGAGCGAAAATGCGCCTTTGCTGCGAAGGCCGCCCGGTCGGAAGTGGAAGAGGCAATGACGGGGAAACGGCGGGAAATGACGGACGAGGCGGGTTGGATCTGGCACTGAAAGCTCTTCAGCGGGGGCCGAGGACGTCAGAGCATGATCCAAAGCGGTGTGCGGAGGAAGCGGCGTGGTGGTGGGCTTGCTTTGGGGCGAGCGATATTGAGGTCAGAGCCGGCGACTGGGCACGATGGAGGCACAGAGTGAGGTGGACTCGGTGCGGGTTAGCGCGAATTGCACTCCTCTTTTGCAGGCATGCGCGCTGATTCGCAGCTGGCCAGAAATGCCTGGCCGGCGCAGGTGGACGTGCGTTGCTTTGGTAATTCGATCACTGGGCCATGGGCCTGCGGTCCAGCACTCCGTTCGCAAAAGCGCCGTCACCCACGCGCTGCGGTGGCGCAAGCGATCATGCACTGTTGAGGACGCGCCGCGGGCCGCACGCCTGCGCCCTCACAGCCCTGCACCACAAAAGACACGCTCGCCCACCTCAGTCTGAAGGAGCTCTCCGGCGGCTGCGCCCAGCTGCGCCGCGCACGCATTGTGTGCTGGGCCCGGGGCTGGGCCGGCGGATTGGCGATGGAGGCTGCTGCGTGCTCAGACTGCCGCCCCAAGCGGCGCCGGAACGCCCACGGCTCCATCCAGCCTCGCTTGAAGCTTCTCCGCGCTCGCTCTCGCCCTGCACACCTGGCCGCTGGCAGCTGACGGCTGACCAGCCCGGTGCCTGTCTCACTCGCACCCGCGCCAGGCACCGCACCCACTTGACGTCGTCCGAAATGAAGCGGCACGCCGACGGTTTGGACGCCGCGCAACAGCGTCACAGGAGATCTCCTGAAACCGCAGGGTGAGATTGACTGCAGTTGCACCTCGCCGCCCGAGTCGCGCCGCCCGCAGCCGCCATCTACGCGCGCTCGGATCTCGCCAACGCTCTATCTGCCTGATCGCCCGCGGCATTCGTAAGGCCCATTCCTCAATTTCGAGAGGATACGAAGCTACGTGCCGCCGCCGCGGCGGGAAATCCCCCACAGGCGCCGCATCAGCTGTGGCGAAGATGGTGTTGGCGTTGGTGCGTCGTCCAGGCTGAGCCGGGGGCGTCTCCTCTTTTCTTCAGCCACCGACGACAAAAGAAACGACCCGCAACCCTGACCACTTTTCTGCCCGTGTCGCTGAGTTGTGCACACCACAATCGCTCTCAACACGCTCTCCGCCGTCGTCTGCCAGGGGCTGCTCATTCTTTTGCCCCGCCGTATCCGCCGCCCTGGGCCGCGTCGCCTGTCACTAGCCCGCTAGCCGCCCTCCAAAGGGCTGGCCTAAAGCACCCGGAAATCAAGCCAATCTTCGCTGCTTAAAAAGGGCGCTGCCGGTGCCCCTAAATCTGGCCGCGGCGGGCGAGCCACACTGAACGTCGAGGCTTGGCCTCTTCAACGTGCACCAGGAAGCGAAACGCGCTGCCAAGCGAAGCAGATCGCCCTCACTCCTAATAATGTCGAATAAGATAAAGCAACGTCGGCCGTAGGATCCACGGCTGCGTGCCTGTGCCGAAGCAGGGGCTGTCGGCGAGGAGACGTCCGGGACTTTGATACTTTAATTCACTTCAACACTGACGTCGAACGCAAGGGGTCCGCAAAATGGGCCCCGTCCCCGTTCGTCATCAGCTAATTCGCATGGCCTACCACACTTCTCACCACAGATTCCGCACATTCCTTCTGCCAGCCTGCGCTTTGCATGGGACAACATTCGCACTGGCCTTCTGTTTCCTCGGGTCTCGTAAGTATTACGATGACGGTGGCGTGATGGTCACAAGGAGTTGAAGAGTCCAATGTCCGTTTTTTTAGGCTGCCTAGCCGGGTATACATACTGTCATCGCGAGCGCGGTCGTTAAATCTTTACGGCTTTCACTTCTCAAACGCTCCATAGCGGCTGATGTCTGAAGCATCTTACAAAGACCGGTCGATCCAATCCAAGACTCCACTGTTGCCTGATGGCGACTCCGTTGTGACACCTGCTGACGCTACCATCCACGGCCATCTCTCCATATCTCACATTCGTCGGATATTTGCACTTGCAGCTCGTGTGCGATGATCCTCGCGGTTGGATGATGTAGCGCCACCTGCTTGCAACGGCGGTTTTTTTCCAACCAGGAAGGTCGCCATGCAGAGTCATCTGCTGCGCAATGCATTCCCCGCTCTATGCCGATCAGCATCCTCGTTGCTAATTCGCATCAAAAAGCTCGAGCGCTCCATTTCACCCGTCTGTCTAGTGGCAAATGTAGCTGTTTACACCGTGACGTCTTCTTGAATAGCTCCGCAAAGCATCGACGCCTCAAAGCTCCGCGAAAAACTCAGTGATGACTGCAGTCGTTAAGTCCACGATTTTCTCCACATCAGCCTTTGTCACGTTATATGCGGGGGCTAACAACACGTGGTCGCCGGATTTGCCGTCCACTGTGCCGGTGCCTGGGTAAATCGAGATGCTGTACTTGGGCTCCATTCCTAGAAAGGTCATTAGTGTCTGTCTGCATGGACGATGAATCTTGCGGCAACGAACCTTTTTCATGAACGCCCATTGCTACGCCAAGTCTCGGGTCGAACGGCTCTTTCGTGGCCTTGTCCTTCACAAATTCGATCTGATCCTAATGTCAGCTATCGGCTCGCGTCAGGTCCTAAAGTTGCACTTACTCCCCAGAAAAGCCCGCGGCCTCGAATGTTGCCAACATTTGGATGAGTCTCGAGTTTCTTTTTGAGTAACTCCTCTAGATAGCCCCCCATAGCCCTGACATTCTCGCACAGATGATCCTCCCGAATGATGCGCTGCACCTCTGCCGCCGCCGCGCAAGCCAATGGGTGGCCCTGGTATGTCTGGCCATGAGAAAAGCTGCCGGTGCCCTTCTCCAGCGCGCCCACCACACGGTGGTTGATTAGCACGCCTGCGACGGGAGCGTAGCCGCCGCCTAGGCCCTTTCCGATGGTCTGAATGTCGGGGACCACGCCTTCCTGCTGCCAAGCATGAAGCGTACCGGTGCGGCCCATGCCGCTCATGATCTCGTCCATGATGAGCAGCGCCCCGTACTTATCGCAGACGGCCTTGACAGCCTTGAAGTAACCGGGCACGGAAGGGACGCAGCCGAGAGCCTATAGGCGTTTTTGTCAGCAATTAAATCTTCGCATGGCGATTGTTTGGTTGGTCGCAAAAAGCTTTTGCATGAATGATGATGGTACACCTCCACTGGCTGAATGAGTTGGAAATGCGGGCGAGGAGCATCGAATCTTGATCTAGTAACTCCTGCCCGAAAAAGAGTACCACACTTGCCAAGACACCCTCTATCAGCGATGACGGTGGAGTTCTCATCATTTTGCGAGATGCCTCTGGAGCATAACATACGACTTTGTGGAATTGGGAACATTGAAGATGCAATCCCAAAACTCCCATTTTCTTTCTCATGCTCTTCCATGGAGGAGTACTCATCAAGAGGTAACCGGGAAAAAGGAGAGGGAGGGTGTTCAAAACGTACCGCACCAACAACCGGCTCCGCCACGAAAGCACACACAGTATCAGGGCCGAGACGCTGGAACTCCTCATCCAGCTCTGTTGCTAGCCTAGCAACATATTCTTCGTCTCCCTCACCGTCTGCTTTACCGCGATATGCGTTGCAAGCGGAAACACGAGAGATGTTCTCTAGCAGCATGGGCTCAAACAGCGCTCTCCGACTAACGTGCCCACCCAGAGACAACGAACCAAGTGTCGTGCCATGATACGATTCCTTTCTGGCGATGAACTTGGTGCGTTGAGGCTGGGGAGGCGAGATCTCTAGATGGTATTGACGGGCAAGCTTCATTGCTGCTTCAATGGCTTCGGATCCTGCACGATGTTTGTCAGCGGGCATACTCTGGGATAATATTTTCTTGAATTTCCCACAACTGCGGATTGCGGAGATCAAATGAGAAGAATCAAAGGCCTAATGTAGCGTAACAAAAGTAAGGTATTGGTGCGGTGCATTTTCGGCTCTCACGCCCACAATGCTTATTCAATCCTTGCAGGAGTGCGGCACCAATGTTGTGCAAATGTTTGCAAGCAATTGATGTAAGGCGAAAAATTAGAGTCAGACATACCTGAGCTGACAATGAAGGCCTTAGCCATTTCTCTGTTGGATCCCAAAACCAACTCTTCGCCCAAAGCCTCAGCAGCAGCAGTGCTGAAGAATAACGAATGGCAATAAGCCGCTTCATTCATTTGTCGCATGACGGCATCTTGAACACGCTTGTCTCCATGACCCAGGCATGAAACAGCAGCGCCACCGGTAGCATCTAAAATCTGCTGGCCATTGGAAAGAGCGAGGTAGTTTCCCGAAGCTCCAACAACCTTGAGAGGGAGTTGCTTCAGATTGCGGTGGAGAATGCCGGAGCTCTTTGCAGCCTCGGCATCCTGATGGTTGGACCGAGATGGAGGCAGCATTGTGGAAGGAGTATCGCAAGAGAAGTTGAACTGGCAGAAGAGTTGAAGTTGAGCAGGAATGCCAAAAACAATGGGACCATTTGATGGTCTAGTGTAGTGGTCCAGTGTCAATCAATGTGGGGAGAGATGGAAGCTTCTTATACGTGTTTTCTTATCTGAAGCACCTCGCCCTCCCCACTCTTGCGAACCACTATTAAGTGAAGATATCTGCTCAATAGAGTAGTCGAAACACTGTGGTGGCTGCGGGGGCGGTAATTAGTGAGTCAGACCGTTCGGCATGCCGAACATACATGAACCGGCCACCGGACCGGCCGGCAACGGTAGGGCTTAGTGCATTCAATGGCGCAACCATGTTTGATGAAGGGGTACTGCCCGGGTCAGCCAACGATGCTCTAAGACATGCATCGTAGCGAGGGGATTTGTTGGCATTCCATACCATTGTCTCAGTTTGATAGCCTCTGGAAAGACAATGAGCAGTTCTACCAAGTCCGTGATTAGTCAGGACGGAGAATTGAGCGTTCATTCTCGTTCATCCGCCTACTCACCCAATTCATGTAGGATCACTTCAAACCTGGGCACTGAGCTTCGATTTCCCCACACTCGCCCTTCACGCATATGCACAAGTTTGTGATGTCATGTCAAGAACCGGCCCAGCAACTCAGCATGACGACTTCATGCACGACCCATGAAACGGCCTGAGACCTCAACCCGTGCCTCCGCTCGGCATCCCGAAGCTCGGTAAATCCGGCACTCCTGACACCAGCGTGCTCAAGATCTCCCCGACGACCCTGACCAACGGTACCTGCGTGTGTCCAGTGCTTTCCCTGCGCGCACGGGCAAATATTGGATTTGCAGGTCGTCTGTGCTGCCGACGTCAGACCGCCTCAAGGCCTCTCACTTGCCGTTGTTAGCTCCGGCTGAAGGCTCAATGTGCCGAGAACGTCTCGACGAGTCGTGAGCGCCCATTAGGATCAACAGCGGCGCAGGCTGTCTCCGAGAGGCGAAGAGCGACGGGAAAGCGATATCGGTGCTCCGTGCACGCACGTGGATTCTCCGTTGCCGACGACAGGCCGAAGGCCGGATCAATACAGGCGCCGCCTCCGCGATGACGCTCCCGTCCAGCGCCAAGCCCGAAGGCGGTCAGCGGCGTGGGGGAAGGCCAGCTCTGTCTCTCAAGTGAACACCATCTGTGAAATTCCCATCCGCACGCCAACAAGCTCTCCTCTCGACACCACTGGCCCAATTACCTGCCTCGAGGCTGGACAGTCAATTTGCACACCATGTCACACCACGCGCGCGTTGAGGAAATCTCCGACAGCGAGCCGGAGGAGATGGATCCCTCCGACTTCGACCCGCAAGCCTTCGCCCGCAGCATGATGGGCGCCGCTGGTCCTTCCGGCTTCGATCCCCAGCTGCAGCCGCAGTCCCCATTCGCCGCCAGCGCCAACAACCCGAACGCCGCGGCCCAGCGCGCGGCGCAAGCCGAGATGCAGGAGAAGTCGAAGAACTGGCAGTGCATCTACCCGGTCTACTTCGACGCGTCGCGCACGAGGGCTGAGGGCCGTCGCGTCAGCAAGGAGCTAGCCGTGCCGAGCCCGCTGGCGCGCGAAATGGTGGACGCTGTCGCGGCGCTGGGTCTGACCCAGGTCGTGTTCGAGCCGGGCAAGACGCACCCCAAGGACTGGAGTAATCCGGGCAGGGTGAGGGTTTTGATAAAGAAGGAGGGGGGTGTGCCGGTTCATCCTAAAGTTCAGAACAGTAAGTTTTCTGTCATTATTGTGCTTCCCATATTGCTGGATTCGGCTGTGGTACTGCACGCTCACTCTAGAACTTGAGACTGACACTAGCCCAGAGCATCATCTCTACAATCTTGTTGCTGCTTACCTCAAGGAGCACCCGACAACTGAAGATGCGCCAATGCGCCTTCGTATTGCGGGAGTGCCCCCGCCCAAGGAGCTCAAGCCGCCGGCCGTCCCTCGCGGATGGAAGATCAACCCCATCGTGCCGCTGCATTCCCCCGCCCTTAGCGGCGGTGGCGTTAGCGAGAACTTGTTCAAGGACATGATGGCTGAGATGCAAGGCGAGATGCCAGGCTCAGGCAATGCCAGTGACAGTGGCGCTGGCGGAAAGAAGAACAAGAAGGACAAGAAGAAGGGTAAGGCTTGAGAAGGACACGGTCTCGCGGGGACCAATGCCTTACTTTCCCATGAGATTGCATTGCAGGCGTCACATAAGAGGAAGAGAGGACAAGGGAAGACTTTAAGACGCCACAGCGATCTGTAGAGCTCCACCTAATTAAGGTGATCCTTCCTTTTCTTTCTTTCTCGGCGGTTTGCATGGTAGCAAGAGCCAAGCGCTGAATATTCACCTTCCGGAGAATTATATCTGGGATTGGAGTGGCCCCTGGCGCTTGCTAAATCATGCCGCTTCATGCATGCCTGGCTTGCGAGCATGGGCTAAATAGGATCTACGTCGGCGAGACACACATCAGATGTCGGGAACGCATCGATAACACAATGCATATTAAATTCTTTGATCTTCATCGGCTCTGCATGTGCATGACTCTGAGAGGCTCGGCCCGTACCGGTAGCGTCTATTATCGTGTTCTATTAATGGTGCTGCGTCCCCAGTTCTAGATAGAGTGATTGCCCAAGAATGGTAGGTGGACGGTATAGGTTAAGCGTCTTCTCGCGGATGTGGCAGGTAACTCGTACCGATAGCTGGTGTTTATTATAGGAACGAGCATTTGTCACTTTCATCGTCGTATGAAGTCGGGAAATGATTAACAACTAAAAAAATTCTGTTGAAGTTGGTTGAATATCTCTTTACTCGTCCAACTGTCGCTCTATCATGAAACAGTAGCATTGGTGCGATTTTATACTGCTGCTTTCTGCTAAAAATAGACAAATCATGGGCAGCTGAAGCTAACGTCCGGACGTTTTTGTCTAATTATTAATTCTACGTCTTCGTCCGGACGATAGCTTCAACTACCCACGAGATGTAAGTATTATCCACTTGTTCTCAATAAATAACGTATTTGTAACCCACTGCTGGGGAACGCACAGTGTGAAAGCAATACCAGATCCATTAAGTTGTCCTCTTATCCGAGGTAAAGTCATCATTACTACGCTTATTCTCGCACGAGTCTCTCGACAGCTCTCCGGAGCCTCACAGATCTCTCTAGGTCATCTCATATTTTTGTTTTCCCTCTCCCGCGATAACCCTCTGACCAGAAACTTGAAAAGAAACTACTCTCTAACCCCCCTTCCCCCAGCAACGGCACCGCCGCTGCTGACCGTACAATCAGGGGCTTAGAAGATGCCCGAGGAGGTGTTCGACGACGACGAGTTCGACGAGGGCTGCTGAGCCCAGCCGAGGCGAGGAGTCGTGGTGGTGGCGTCGTGGATGACGTACTGGCTCTTGAGGAAAATGTCGCCGATGATGGAGAAGCCGATGCCCGTGTCACGCTGGATACCACCGAAGCAGGTGCCGCTGCCAGCGGGCGTGTAGTTGACGTAGTCGCCAGGAACGGTGCGCTTGGCGCCGCCAATGATGAGGGAGAAGTCAGGCAGGGTGGCGGAGCAGGGGAAGATGTAGCCGCCGTAGCTGGAGCTGTACTGCGCATTCTCGACCTTCTCGTAGTAGGCACTGACGACGTCGGTGGGCAGGTAGAGAAGAGTAGTGCCAGTGTCGGCGATGGCGTCGATTTCGGCGGTCTGGGTCTCGCCAGAACCAACTGCAAAGCCATCGGGCTTGAACTGCCAGAAGCCGTTGGACGTATCAACGTCAACATACACGATATCACCCGTGTATTTGTTCTCATCTATATAACCGAAGTCGTAGCCCGAGGGGGAGTTAGTATGCTATGGTGGTGAAGAAAGGGGAGAGAAAACATACTGCCTTCTTCACCCTTCTTCAGGGTGACGGCGAACAACTTCTTGGCAAGAGACGAGCCAACAGTGTCGAAGAACGTCTTCTGCGACTGCGGCTCAACAGTGTTGATGCTAGAGAAAGCAAGGCCGAGCAGGCCATCGCTGTCGACGTCCTGGGTGAAGGAGGTGGAGACGGAGGTGGCGGCCTCGACGGCCTGGGAGGTGGCAGTCACACCACCCACAACCACCTTGTCGGCGTAGACTTTACCCGAAGCACCAGAGCCATCGCCGTAAGAGATGTCCCACGTGGAGCCTTGCATCTCGGTACCCGACTTGGAGGGGTTGTAGACGGCGTGGCCGGTCTGCTCGTTGGAGGCCATCAGGGTGGAGAAGACCCAACTACGAAACAATTAGCTTGCTGCATGACAAGATGACGACATCCAGTAGGTTGCTGGAGCTGCCGAGACACGGCAGGAACGGTGGTGTGGCGAGAATGTTTGCTGGGGGTCGAAATGGGGAAAGGTGTTTCAGCCTGCAGGCCGAAAATGGCGATGCATGTGCCGGTGACGAAGCACACGTCTCCGCCACCACGCGCAGCCCCACCAGCCAGCCTAGCCCCGCCGGGCGTTTGAATCGCGCCTAGTCCTGAGGTAACGAGTGGATCAGGGACGTTTGGGTTGGATGAAGGGACGACGAAGCCTTCAGGCCTAGACGCCCTCGTCTTCCCCATGCTGCACAGGCGCAGTCGTCATCCACGTCCACTGCCGCACTCGTACCATGGTCGGACGTGCAGCGCGAGCTAGAGGCCGCGTGCATGCTTGCGAAGACTGTTTCATCAACGCCGAGCTGGCGCTTGCACGCCACTGCAGACGCAGGTTGAAACGCAGTGGAGAATGGGGACAATTGCCCAGAAGGACAAGAGAAATCAAGCCAAAACAAGGCGGTCCAAGCGGGCCGGGGCGGTTGAAACGTCGCTTGGCGGCGCTGGTGCCAGTCCCGATCCGCGCCCGCGCGCATGAACTCTGCACGGGTCGGCTAGGACTGTCACCCTTGGACGACTCCCTGGTCGCGCATGGACATGATGGGGCGGTGTTTGTGAAACGGGGAGAAAACAGGGGATGACGTGATTGGCGGGTTGTGGTCGTGCTGCTTAGGGAAATTGTGGTACTCACAGATCAGCAGAACCCTGCCACCACATGTTAGCCTGGCATCTTCACCGCAACGGCTGGGCATACATACAGTGTCGAAGTCGAGCTGGAGCTCGGTGCCGCCGACGGTGACGGGGCAGAGGTAGAGCGAGTCGTAATCGTCCTCGGGCGTGGCAACAACAGTGCCAGTGACGGCAGCAGCCGCGGCAGACTGGACGTCGGACGGAGCAGTGCCCTTGTACTTGTTGTAGACCTTGGCCATCTGGATGGGGCCATTCTTCCTGTAGGTGCCCCTCAGGACCTGGGTGAAGGAGAAGAAGTCACGCTTCTGGAGAGACTCGAGGGCGACTGGGCTGGCCAGGGTAGAGCTGCAGAGCGCCGCCAGGGCGGTCACAGACCGGAGAGAAGGCATCGTGACTGAAGAGAGAACTGCGAGGTACGGAGAGCGATGCTGGCCAAGGGGAGCGGATGACGACCATCTTTATACACCCTGAGCCCAAGCTGCTCAGTCGAACCCCGAAGATCGACGAGATCCACAATCACAGCAGACAGCCACTCACGGACAGTGGAGCAGCAGCACTGGCTGACCCCAGGAAACACTTCGGCGCACGCCCTTGTGCTGCGGAAGCACGTTGAGCTTTCGAGAGGCATGCTGCATCGGGCTATAGCTCCGCTCCGATGCGCGCGTCTGCAGGCCGCAGGCGACATGGGTGGCACCGCGGGAACAGCTTCACGGCGGTGGCGGCCACGACTCAGGCAGACCATTATTCGCGCCGACGGACTGCAGGGCCGCGGGGCAGGCGCGGCAGGCCAACTGCCTGTTTCAAACAGGCGGCTCCACGGTGGGAATCGGCCACGGCCGGCGTCGGACATTAGGAGGAAGATCGGCCTAGTCTCGTGAGGGCCCGGCGCGCGTTGACGATAGGGTCCTGTCAGATGTTTCATCCGATTGGGGCGTCAAAGGAAATGCCCAGCGCGGCGCAAGCGACTGTATCAGGCGCGTCAGACACAGAAACAGCGTGCGCGGCGCTGGATTGGAGCGGGTGCCGCGATAGGGGATGCTGCTAAGCATTGCCAAAGACTGCAGCGATCCGCCGCCCAGCTGCCAAGAGACGCCGCGGTGGGCCATGGGCGCCTTGGTGGTTGTGTGCCTGGCTGTGTGGGGAGTTGGCAGCTGCTAGCCTGCGATGCCTAATCGATATCCGCCGTCGTTGACGTCGTGCCCAGAGAGCGGTGACCACGCCGCCGTGGGCGCACACAGCCCAGCCGGCGGTCCAGCCGGCCAGCGCACCGCCAGCACCCAAGTCGCGCCCCCCGTGCGGCTCTGTGCCACTCGGCCTGAGGCGCAGCGACGAATTCCCTTCATCTCGAGGGCGTGCCAATCGAGCCTGGCGCATCGCATTGATTGAGACCAAATTGGCTCAGGCCGCCAGCGAGTGCCATGCAGAAGCCGTCTGTCCGGTCGCGCGTGGTGTTCTGATAAGGCTAAGCCTCAAGGCCGAGGGGGGCTGCACGAATGGCGCCATGCGTGTGCTGCGGTGAGGAGCGTCGTTGATTCGAAGTTTGTTGCCTTTGGGTTGTGTCGATCTTCCGCAGCCTTCGACGCCCGCATAAGTAGCCAATCTTTAATCTCGAGCCCAGCCAACCAGCGCCCGCACACTGCCGTGCCGCTCGCCGAACTACCCATGACTGCGCTTCCTTGCCCGTTGCGGCAGGTCGATAGCGCATCGTGGAGTCGTGATAGCGGAGAACAACACAAGCTCCGCCACTGCCTCTGCTCAAGCTCTTGCAAGCTTGCCGCGCCAGCGCTGGGGTGCTTGGCCGCATGACACCCATGCCGACGCCACACTCCGCAGTGCAGTGCCTCTGGAGAGGTTAGCCAGTAGTACCACAACTTCTTTCTGGACAGTTACAGACCCGTTGCGATGTTAAGCTATCACTGAGCTGTGTGACAAGGGTCTAGTTCCTCATGGACCCTTCGCCTCAGCTGCCGAGTTGAAATAGTGGATAACCTCGTGCTCCTGCCTGTGTTGTGTCACCACAAACCAACGCTGCCAACAGCTCCACTAGCTGTTTCGCCGAGTGGGACTGGCTTTCCGTGCCTGGTCCCTGGCAAAACCAACTCGGAACTTGGTAACCCCCCGGCTTTCGAGCGTCCTTGAATCTCGCCCTCGCCGAGACAGCTCTTGGCGGACACATGCCGTCCGCCAGCACATCTGCGCTCCGCCGCCGCAAGCACTGCCTGCGCCCTCCCATTCGCTCCGCCGCCAAGTCCGTGCGGACACGAGGTGCGACATTCCTTCCGGCGCCTAAAAAGGTGAACCGTTTGTCGGTCATATCCGTCCGTCGGCCCGCGAATAGGGACTAGCCGCTTCCTGAACCTCTTGTTTGCTGCAGAGCTGGAGAGTAATGATCGCTCACCGATGGCGACAGTCCCACTGGCCAGTACCCGGCGATCCGATCACACCAGGACTGGTCCGCATGATTCCATGACTCGGCCCTACGATTTCACGATTGTGTCCTGCCACATGAGGTTTAGGCCCCAGTTGGTGACGAAGCTACTGGAACCTCTTACCTCTTGCGTTCGGGAAGCTATGCACTTGACCTTCTCCAATGTCACATGTGATGCTCGTTGCCTGAAGCAAACAACGGACAAGCCGACAGAGTTTAAACGACATTAAGGGTTTTGGTATCTTCTATGACTGGATCAATGTAATACGACACTGGGTGGCGGAGCTCGGCTTTCCTGCTACCTTGTTACTGCAAGGAAAGTGCGTCAAAATCTACCTCTTGAGGCCTGTGGAACAAGCAAGACGTTGTGGTATTGGTCAGTTATCCTCTCCGCCACGCACTTCCTCTTTCAACATCTCCAAAGCCCGCTCATATTCGCTCGTCCTCTCCGGAGTCACTGCATCTTCAAGTTTCATCCTGTTCACCTTCCTTCCCCCTCTTCTGATGCCTTCTCCTCTGGCCACGACGTTCCAGAACCAGCCAGCCTCCGACTTTGTCAAAAACGTCCAAGCAACGCCGTACGCACCCGCTCTGGCGGTCCGACCTGCCCTATGCACGTAGCTTGTGACACTGGTGGGAATGTCATAGTTCACTATGTGTGCAAGGTTGGGTAGATCGAGACCTCGGGATGCACGGTCCGACGCAATCAAGATGCGTAGTTTATTGGCTCGGAAAGCGCGCAGAATCCTGCGGGAGGCTGCCGTTGTTGATGACTTAGTAAGTGTCCCGATGACGCCGCTGTATGAAGGACAGAGAAGAGAAAGAAGTCGGGAAAGACGGTTCGCGTTTTCGTTGTTGTGCGTGAAAATCAAAACATTGGAGACCGGTTCTGCTGCAATGTTGCTGGTCTCCGTGGCGGGAGCTGCTGTTGTCTCTTCACCGATGGCGCCTGACGCCGAAGATGCGGACTCGGAAGATTCTGACGATTCCGAGTCTGATGAATCCTCCGATTCAGACGCATCTGAATCTGAATCTTCCGACTCCGATGAAACCGACGAGGAATCATCTGAAGACCCGGAGGATGAATCCGTATCTGAGGATGAGTCCGAGCTTTCGGATTCCGCCCGGTCATCCATCTGTGCGCTGTTTTGTACTGCAGGCGCCTCAAAGTCCCAGAGAATTTGAGTCTGCAGAAGATGCAGAAGAAACAGAGGTTTTTGACTGCCGTCTCCGACAGGAATCGTGCATTCGTCCAATGTCGATGGCATATCGTACACTTCTCCTTGAGCTATTTGTCCGCCCGACCCTTCGGTTCCCTCGGCGATCACAAGGGTTGGTCTCCGCAGTTTGAGAGCACTGAGCTTGTTCAAATCTCGTGTCATGGTAGCGGATAAGATCACCTTCTTGACCAATCTCTTCTGAGGAGCATACCACATGCTCGAGAAGATTCTCTCCCTGGCACTCATTTCTTCAATCGTCTTTTCTTTCTCAAGAGCCCTCATCACTGTCTCTGCCCATCCTTGGAAGCTTTGATCGAGTAGCCGATCTGCTTCATCGATCACCAGCCAGTCCACATCATCCAGGTGGAACCCTTTCGTATTTTGTACGTGCTCGACAAGTCGGCCAGGAGTACAGATCAGAATGTCGACCTTAGACTCGTATTGTGGGATGTGGCCGGGTAGTAGGTCCAGGACGTCTTCCGCGTGATCGCTGTCTTGGCTCCAGCCATGAAGAAGCCAGTCTTCAGCCTTCGCGTACAGCTTTCTCCATGCCTCGGGGTCGTATTTCTTTCCCTTTTTGACAAGCATATCCTGCTCGGCGGAAAATGCGTGGTTGCCCATTGCTGTTCCGATTTTCAAGCCGCTGCCAACAGCGCAAAGCTCGGCCGCTTCGCGTACCTGGCTTACTAGCTCGCGCGTGGGCACGACAACAATACCGCGCAGCTTGGTAACAACCCTGTGTCGCATGTTCTCGATCATAGGCAGCAGGTACGCCAGTGTCTTTCCAGAACCTGTCGCAGCCGATACGCATACATCCGCCACCCTGGCCGGCGCACCGGGGAGTAGCAGAGGCAATACAGCTGACTGGACTGCGAAGGCCTCATTGTAACCCTTGCTTTTGAGGTGGCGGACTAATCTAGGGTCGATATTGAGCTCGTCGAAAGGCTTCGTTGCGTTTGTCGGGGCAGTAACAGGGTCGGTGAGCCAGGACGGTAGCGACGAGAACTTGGGTTCGTATGGGCCTTCGGGGACGGACTCGGGCTGAGGCAGAGGCACCAAGTCTGCCAGATGTTAGCGCCAGCATTTGTAATGCTTGAGAGTCGTAACTTGCCGTGCAGTTCTGGTTCCTCGTCAAGTTCGTTTTCCTCGTCCGGCTGCTCTCTGGCCTTCAACCTTTCGGCTATCTTGGTAGAGTTCGCAAACTTGGACAGCACCGATCTGTGCTTTTTGAGCGCAGCATCATCCGCATCGCCGGCGGCGTCATTGGCGTCGATTCTCTTCCGCTTGTTCGACCGTTTCTCTCTCTTTTCTGGCGCAAGGTCGGGCGACGATGGTGGGGGTGGGGAGGCTTTTTTCGGGGTGACCGGCGAGGAGGCGGTCGTCGCTTTCGGAGGCACGTAGCGGGCGTAGAAGGGGCCCGGCATCGCTCTGTGATTGGCGTTGATGAAGAGAGAAGGTCTTGAGCCAAAATAATTGTCGGAGCGGACCCTCGTCCAGACCCACCGCGCCGGCAGTCGCAGAAAGCTTGGCACGCCCGCGGCGGCCGGAGCTCCAATGTGCGCCCGCCGACACGGAGCTACCCTCACCATCCCCAAGCTTCCTCTTCTGCGCTCCAGCTCTCGTAGCTGCCCCGCCCCCAGGCTGTCTGCCAATCTCAATCCATTTTGCGATGCATATTTGGTCTCTGCGGCTTTCTGTTACCGCTTGTAACGGAAGAAAACCATCAAGATGCCGTATAATATTGCGTTCGTACTCCTTGTTCGCTGCGCGCGCGTTGGCTAACAACTCGCAGGATGATCAGCGATTTCTTCTTCCCCCAACCTGGTATGTCACCTCACTCCGGTCGCGTAGCGCCACTCTAACGGGACTGCAGGCGGTGTTGAGAGTCACATTTACCAGCTATCGACCGTATGCAAACAACGCGCCTTACCTCGAATCCTCTCCGCTGATTCTTCTCCGTAGAAGCTCATAGACCGGGGCCATAAAGTCATAATTATCACACACGGTTACGAGGGTCGTCGGGGCGTACGGTACCTTACCAACGGGCTGAAAGTTTATCATGTGCCGTTTTTCGTGATCTACCGCGAAACAACATTTCCAACCGTCTTCTCGTTCTTTCCCATCTTCCGCAACATCGTTATCCGGGAGAAGATCGAGATAGTACACGGTCATGCCAGTCTCAGTAGCCTGTGCCATGAAGCCATCCTGCATGCGAGGACAATGGGGTTAAGGACTGTTTTTACGGACCACTCTCTTTTTGGCTTCGCTGATGCTGCGAGCATCTTGACCAACAAGCTGCTGAAATTCACTTTGAGCGACGTTGACCACGTCATCTGCGTTAGCCATACTTGGTATGCCATCTTGAGAACAAGGGTTCTGCTCGCAACTAGCTAATACAGATGCAGCAAGGAAAACACTGTCCTTCGAGCTTCACTGGATCCGCTTATGGTGTCAGTCATTCCCAATGCCGTGGTTGCCGAAAACTTCCGACCAAAAGGGTACAAGGAACTAGAGGATGGTTCCGTTGCTTCTCCGGACCGTCGGTCTTCACTCGCGAACCAGACCATCGGCCCCAACGACACCATAACTATCGTGGTTATCTCGCGCCTGTTCTACAACAAGGGCACAGATTTACTCATCGCAGCCATTCCGAGGATTTTGGCAGCGCACCCAAATGTCAAGTTCATCATCGCCGGTTCAGGACCCAAAGCCATCGACCTTGAGCAAATGCTGGAACGGAATGTGCTACAAGATCGGGTTGAACTCCTGGGACCGGTCCGGCACGAAGAAGTCCGGGATGTCATGATCCGTGGCCACATCTATCTCCACCCCAGCTTGACAGAAGCGTTCGGCACCGTTATCGTGGAAGCCGCTAGTTGCGGCCTTTATGTTGTCTGCACTCGTGTTGGTGGCATACCGGAAGTACTCCCTGCACATATGACAACATTCGCCAAGCCGGAAGAGGACGATCTCGTGGATGCTACTGGAAGAGCAATCACGGCTCTCCGTGCCAACAGGATCCATACGACGCGGTTCCACGAACAAGTCAAGATGATGTATTCTTGGACCGACGTAGCGGAGCGCACCGAAAGAGTTTACAACGGCATCTCCGGTGTCCTTAGTGAGGAGGAATTCTATGGCTATTCCAGTAGCGGATGGGGGGCCACGCGTGGTCGCGCCGGCGTTCAGAGCTTCGCGCTTATCGATCGGCTAAAACGATACTATGGCTGTGGTATTTGGGCTGGTAAGCTCTTCTGCCTTTGCGTTATCATCGACTACCTTATCTTTGTTCTCTTGGAGTTCTTCTATCCACGAGAACGCATCGACATCTGTCGAGACTGGCCGAGAAAGGTAGCGGCAGCTCAAATCCAAGCCAAGGCTGAGCATGCATCTGAGGAGAGGGTCAGCGTGACTCGGACCAGAAGCGTGCGAAGCCGTGACAAGAGGCGGGAGGTGTGAGGTGGCTGATGCCACTTCACTTGAGACACGGCGTTTGAGAGCAAAGGACTCGCGTCTCTTGGAGATGAACACACCATCTCAATCTTGCCCGATGGCCTGTCAGATCAGCATTACATCGGTGCTTGCGTTGAAGCGTCTTCGCCACCAACCATGACTTCAGCACGTACCCATCCTCGGTTGACTTGAACCACCCGAATACGTGCATAGGCGTACCTTGCGGACAACACAACCAAAGCCGCTCGGCGCTTAGGCGATGCAACCCAGCTTACGCGCATCGGGGATTTTGCCCTGGATAAAAGCACTACAGCCGGTGATTGTTGTTTCCCCCTTGTGGGCCTTGGTCTGTATAGGCACATGACCGAACCAAAGGATGATTGCAACGTCAGCATGGCGCCTGATCTCTCGAATCTGTTACTGCTCACATCTCAAGGTTGCTATACTTGGGTATCGGTTAGCGCTTGCGGCCGGCCCCACCCTTATGTTTTCAAACATGCTCTTGCTGCACTCGCGGAGATAGTTGATACGGGCCTGACATGTCCGAGCGGAAAACCGAAGGCGCTTCGAACAACGGCCTCGACTTGGTCGAAACGTTCTACGTTTCTTCCTCTGACAAGGTCCACGTACTTTCCGGTCAGAATAACTGTGTCCTCATGCGGGCGCTTAGAGAGTCAGTGCCGTTTCCATTCCACGTCAACACTGGTCATGGAATCATGAGGATTGAAGCAAAATTTTGAGAATATTGTTTCCAATTTTTTATTTGCCGCACCAAATTACCATTTTCTACTCCCCCGAGATTCCTTTCTTGTCTCCAACTCCTCTCATGTCATGTTGCCCTTTCGGGTCCAGAACGCTTATCTAAGCTGTTTGCCCAAGCCAACGAACGTATTCTCTCAAAAAAAAAAAAGAATCAGAAGAAAGCAAAAACCCTTCCCAAAGTTATAGGTATCTAACGCCGAAGAAGAAGAGAAGTAAAAACAAAGTAGCCCAGAGGTATCCTTTCGGACTGAAGCCCGCCTGAAAAACGCCGGAAGTGCTTCGGAAGGCTTGAACGACTGTCAAGAAGGTATTTCCCAAGAAGAATTTAATAAGAATCGAAGACACTTCGTTTCTCATGTCTCATCCCAACATCTCTCATTTTTCATTTTTCTCCCCTCACATGCCATCAGGCGTGCCGGCGACGGCGCCGTTCAAGTAGCCGTCCTTGCCAGGCTCGGTCCAGAACCAGTAAGTGGCGGCGTACTCGACAGTGAAGTCACCGTCGATGCCCTCGCAGGTCTTGGGGGGCTGGCCGCCGGCAGTGTTGAGGCGGTAGACCTCCTTCCAGGTGTAGCCAGTGCTGTCCTGGACGGCGTCGAGCTTGAGCCACGGAACGTCACCGTTGTCGGTGCCCTGGGTGCCGGCGGCGTAGTTGGACTTGACGGACGAGCTCGAGTTGAGAGCGGGAGCGTTGGCGGCCGAGTCCTTCTTGCAGGCGACGGTGCCGTAGCTGTGCTGGTCGGTGTCGAGGTCGAAGAAGGGGGTCGTGTCGTCGGTGAAGAAGTGGTGGCCCGACAGGAGGATGTCGTAGGCGGCCAGGGCCGTCTGGGCCGAGGGGATGTCGTAGGCCAGCGCGATCGACGGCGTGTCGTAGAGCAGGTCTGGGGTACGCGCGGCTTGGCAGGTCGCGTTGAAGAGGGTGGCGACGGCGCCCTTGGCCGTGGGTGCCGATGACGCAGAGGCGCCAGAGCACGTGTAGTTCTGCGTGCCCCGACCGACGGCGACGTGTGAGAGGATAAGGCCTTCGGACGGGGAGGGGAGTGGCGATGGGCTAGGGGCCTGGTCTGTTGGGGACAAGTGAGGTCAGCGTGGCTGCTTCTTAGTGTCATGTTGGAACTGGGGTAGGGATAGGCAGTTGCGGGAGCCAAGCGGATGTACGTGAGATGCGGAGGTGGAGCTTACCGAGAGGCATGGTGACAGAGCTCAGGTCGCAGTTGCCGGCCTGGCGCCAGACGTTCGATATTGTGCTGGTGATGTAGTTGGAGCCGCCCTGGTCCTCGGAGGCCGTGTCATCTCGCCGTTGGATGTTCTGCTTGGTGGGTGCGGCGAGGATGTAGGAGGGCGTCAGAGCGACGAGGAGTGCTACTGCGGGCGAGAAATGCATGGCTGGTGGTTGTTTGGCGGAGAATAGATGGTTGCTTTGGAGAAGAGGCGTCGCGGGCAAAGGCTGCAGTAGTAGAAGCAGGAATAGATAAAGCAGCGAACCACGTCCCGGGCGGTAGTGTCGTGGAGTGGAGTCGAGATCGTTTCTTCGGGTTGAGGCTGTCGTGCTTTCAATGGACCATGATGCTCGGGACGTTGAATTTCTTATATGCAAAGCATGCGCCGGTACAACGTGGCCGGGGGCCCTGTCAGCCATCTGAAATGTGGGCAGCGCGTAGGGTGTACCTCGAAATAGGACGGCCGGGGTGGGCTGACGCGTGATTGGCCTGGGGCTGCCGTCGAGCGGCTCTGGGATGGTCCTTGCGCAATTGGCGGTTCTGGGGCGGCGAGGATCTGAGCCAAGCTTTCCTAGCTCCCGCCTCTGAGGAGGGCTATTCTTGGGCGCCGCTGCTTCTCGGCTTCTTCCTCTTCCGCACGCTCGCGTGAGAATCCTCCCAGTACCAGCCACAATGGCGGGGCTTGACGACGCTGGCGGAGTGCTGAGAAGACGCTGTTGCGGACTGTACTCGTTCCGCTTTTGGCATGTCCTGTCGTTAGGGCCCGCTACTGCTCACGTCCGCCTGAGCGACTCTGCTAGCCGACCGCGCAGCCAGCAATCTAAACGACGGCCACCCCGGCCACAGGGTGCAGAGCCGCCTGTACCACGTCGAGTCGCGTCGTAAATCCGGGAGAGCGCCATCTTGGGATCTGTTGGCAGCCGGGCAGTCGGCGTCCAATCATCCGCCGCCCGTGGCCTGTTTTCTAAGCGTCTACGCGCCGTCTGCGACCGGGGTCAGCAGCAGCCGACCTAAATTTCCCCACTGCAATTTACAGGTAAATGCCGCAATCCAACGGCTATTTGTAGCACTTCAAGCCCGTTGAGCCCCATAATTTCCCGTTCCAGGACTAGTCGCGGACTAATTAGCTGCCATTTGGCCTCGCTTGGTCGCATGTGCATCTGCTGTGTTGGACGAACGGGCGACGCAGTGCCAATCAGATCCCTACAGCAGATCCTCGAGGCATGCTTGCGCGTTTCAGTGGAGAAGCCGGCGTCCAGAGCGACTGGTGGAAAGACGTCTGTTTTGCCCTGTGCTCGCGCGCCGCAACGCACCCTCGCCGCTTGCTTGCATATCCACGGCCCTTGCTAGCTCGCGCTGCATCTGTTCGGCTGGTGTGGAGTAAATTGGTTGGCTAGCTTCTAAAGGACAAGAACATGGATGCATCTTGCCGCCGTGGTGGACCTCATCTATTTTGTCGGATACGTCAACCGTGCCGATTCCGTTCTGCTGGCTGATGACTACATGACAGCCTTCCTGTATGTATGCGGTTGATTCCGGAAGTATTGCAAAGCACGAAGGATTCCTCTCAAGAGAGTTGGGCCCTCCTCTCACATCCTTTCTTACAGAGATATTCGAATGGAAACCATGGCATTTGTAGCCGGATCCGCCACAAATTACTGGTGGCCCGCCTCGCTTCGAAGGCTAACACGGAAATTGAAAGCTCAACCAATGTGCGCCACCCACCTGTACCGTCTTCTTCCCCGCTTCTTGCCACGCTTTGTGGCTTACATACCCGCCCTCGTCCTGCTGTCTCGGCGATTACGCCTGGGCTCGGCAACAGTGTTGGCCGGCGCCTGCACGCCTTGGGCTCTTCGCCGCCATGATAAACAAGGGCGGCAAGCGGACAGGTGTATTCATGGCGAGGCGGATTAGCGAAGGCCGCGTGTTCATCTTTTCGTCATTGGCCGGGTTCCGTCCTTGGCTTGTAGGTGGATGCTGATGGAAAAGTCGGTCATGTTGGCGGGTGCCGGTCAATTTTTTTCCATAGGGTGGAGGAGACCATGCTGTGCAGCCAAGGTGGACGTGAGGTCAGAGGTGGCTTTTGAATCATGTTCATCGCGCAAACTGCGATAGAAAACACCACTTCGTTCTGTCCAAAGAGCGACGGATGCGAATTAGCAGGTGGCCTCGAAGCCACCAACAAAAAGTTTTTTCTGCTAGTCAGGCTTATGGCTCGTGGGATCTGCGGATTATTTCCGATTGCTCTGTGTAGGGCGAAAGCATGCAGTAAGATGTGGCTGTAGGATTCCTTCTCTAGTCAGCACGATCTGGAGCGGGGCTTCAACGTTCCCATGACGACTCTGGATATCTCTGTGTGGATCCTCCGACTCACAAGACTGATGCCCAGAGATTTAGACACAATTAGATTGCCGATGCCGAGCATGAATGATCTACCGGTTCCGCCCAGCTCCGCAAGGATGCCGGGAAAACACATGCGCTCTTGTCCTCGCCGATACCCATTGGTCGGCTCTCTAGCCGCCTGTCCCCCCGGCTTCCCCACCATCATGATTCTGGAAGGCTTGCCGTGTAACCAAAAATGGCCATGAAAGAAATTTGACGTTGAAGAAATTTGCTGTCTTTCGTCAAACATGGCGCCATGCCTGGTAGCCGCCTACGACCTTGCCGCCGTTGTTCAGCCTACCACGCTACTAATTATACAAGAATTAATGTCTGCCAGCGCCTCATCTCTCCTGCCGAGTGGCTTGGTGAGCGCCTGCGAGTATTCCTCATCATTGCGCTGCCATTGCTTCGAAGACGAGCTCCTGTTCGTCGATGAGGCATTGCACGTGTCGGAGCAGGTCAGTGGGTGTATTGCTTGCGCGGCTGCGTAAATTGGCAGTGGTCTTCAGCTTCCTCTCTTGGTACAACACCTCCCATTTACGTATCCTGGAACCCTTCTTGTTGCCAATTACCTTTCTCATGGCCATCGCCACCGGCGAGCGGTCCAGCAGCAGCAGCGCCAGCAGCCGCCGCCGAACCGCTGTTGCTCAAGCTAATCGTCTCCTCGACCGGGCCCGAGGCCCCCGACAAGAGCATCCAGAACACCAGGAGGTGCAGCACCACGCAATATGCCGCGAACATGTTTCTGCTAGTCCTCGTCGCAAGCACCATTTTGGTGATTCGAAACACGAACCGCTCGGGAAGGCTCATGCGCTTGAACGCGCGTGCGGATTCGCGTCCGCGGAAAGCCGCAAATGGTGAAATGTTCTGCTCGTATGCCGAGCGGTAACGATCCAGGTTTGATGACGCGTCCGAGGTCACCTGGATAGTTGATGGGTTTGTGCTCGATGAGTAGGCCGACGCGTGGCCACGATTGTACGTCGACACATAGCGAGTCTTTTCGTACAGGTTCAGGTTGTCCTTCTGCAAGGAGGCGACCTCGGACCTCAGCGAAGAGACATTCTGGTAAGCCTTCTGCAGTTCGGCTTCGAGCTCGGCGTTCTTCTTCTTGAAGCGGTCTCTTTGAGCCGTGACCATAGGGAGGATTCCAGAGCCGCCTCCCACAGGCTCGCCCGACCTGATGGCCTCTAGCGTGTTCGGGCTGCCATCCCTAGGATTGAATCCAGAGATAATGGATGAAGTTGGAGATGTACGCCCTCCCTTTCTTCCTGGAAAAGATGATTGGGGGTACCTCGATGTGTATGTTCCTGCAACAGACATTGCCGAGGAATCAAAAGCGTTTGAAGCTTCCTGCTGCACCTTCATGAGATCATTCTCCAGCGTCTGTGCTAGGTTCTGCGACTTTTCCAACTCCATGTTGGTGTTGGACAGCTCTTCCTGTAGCTGCTCCAACCGCGACTGGAGATCTTGGTGGGATACGCGAAGTACTGTCAGCTCATCACTAAGCTTCTTGTTTCGTGCAAGCAGGAGCTGTTCCAGAGTCTCTCCTTTACTTTGAGAGCTCGTTCCCCCCTCAGCCGCAGTGTCGGCTGCAGCGTCTGCATCGTCATCTTCTCCAGTTGCGAACTCGATCGACTAGAGAACTTCAGTACCACTCACTGACCGGTGCTGGAACCTTGCTTACCTTCAAAACCTCGAGTTCGCGCTTAACGTTCTCGTAGTCTCCCCAGCTATTCACCTTCTCCCGCAGAGCATCCCGATCTTGCTTCAAGGACGCCAGTTCCTTCTCCAGCTTTCGCGCCTCCGCCTCTTGATTCCTCCTCGCAGAGTCCTTCTCGTAACGTGCAGCATCGAGTTTCCGCAAGAGAGACTGGTTCTCGGATTGCAGCCTCCTGAAAGTCGGGTCGTCTTCAACTGGTACGGCGGCCTGAGTGTTTGCGCTCGAAGCAGATTGGGCGAGTTCGAGCCGAAGCTGCTCGTTTCTCGCCTCAACCTCCGCAAGACGTGTGTTCGCCCTATCTAGCTCGGAGCTCACGATCTCAAGCTCAGCGGCTGTAGCCCCACTACGTCCCTTGTCGTCTTCGTCGTCTTCGCCCTTGCCCAGACGCTGCGAAACCTCGTAGCTGGCCTTGAGCTCCTTCAAGAGCCGATCCTGATTCTCGACTTTCTCCTCCAGCGATTTTTCTTTAGCTTCCCAGTTGTCTTGCTTCTCTGTAAGGACGGCAGACCATGATGCCTCGACATCTTTGATCTTAGCATCCCGTGTCTCTTCCAAACTCTTTCTTGCGCTGAGCTCGTCCTCAAGCTTCTTCTCTGTACTCTCTAGTTGAGTTGTCAGCTGCGAGACTGTCTTCTGCAGCCGCTCATTGTCCTCGGTAAGCTTGGGGACGGTCTCTTCGGCGGTCACGAGTGAATCGACGGAGGCCTCGAGGAGCGGATACGGGTCTGGCGCTTCAGAGAGCGGGGTATAGGCCTTGAAAAAGGCAGCGTTGATTGACTTCGACTGGTTCGTCAGGACGTCGATAAAGTTCTGGTAGGCTGCGCAGGTTCAGCAGCTGGTTCACATAAGAGAGCAATGGACAGACATTTCAGCAATCCCTTGATCTCAGCAAGCTTGCTCTGGTCATCGAGCTTCCTGAAGTCCTTGGTCTTCTGAGCGAGATCCTTGCGCTGGGTGACAGCATCGCGCTGGTGTTCAACGAGTTCCTCGGCGGCCGAATCCAGCGCAGGCATCAACTCGGCAAGATTCACATCTGGGCACGGCAGTCAGACTCAATCCAAGCCGGACAGGGGGGCGAGAAGCGCACTTCGCCACGCGGCAATGGCCTGCTGGAACTTGTTCTCGTTTACGGTAGCATCGGGCTTTTCGAGCTTGCTCTGCGGCGCAGAGCTCGGAGGGTCGGTAGGCGTCGCGGCAGCATCCATAGCTCACCGATAGCGAGGACGGGGCAGAAGCGCAGGGTGCGGGGGCTCAGTAGCAGTATTTTCGGGGACCCGCGCGGCGAGGCATCAATCCGTGGGTGGAGCGCGGGTTTTGCAAGTCCAGAGAGGGTGGAACGGGAGAGGTGTCATCGTGCGCGGTCCACGAAGCTCGAGCACGCCGATCTGCCAGGCACCTGCACCGCGCCCGCCGCTCCGCCAGTCCCAAGCACCACCACTCCATCTGCACCATGGCCACGCGTGCGCCCTAGCGATGGCAATTGCAATGCACGCGCACCATGCAAGCTACCGCGAGCCCCACCAGCCCGCGCCCCGGCAGCCACATCCAGACCGGCTCCTACACCTTGCGCAAGCTGCTCTCCGACATACCGCTCTCCGCCGACGGCAATGACCAGGATGTCCGCATTACCTGCGTCGAGTTCTGGGGTGCGTTGCCCGCGCATCTCGCTCCGCCGCCAGTACTGACACTTCAGGCCAGACGAAAACTTGTATATAGGCACCTCTGCCGCCGAGATCCTCCATTTCGTCCTCATCCCACCTGAGCCCAATGATCCACTCGGCCAGCCGAGCTTCATCATCGCCTCACGCCTGCAGCCAGCCTTCACACAACAGTCCAGCGCCGGGGTCCAGCAGATACTGCTCCTTCCGAAGGTCAACAAAGCGTGCATCCTCTGCAACAATGCCCTGACTTTCTACACGCTGCCCGAGCTGAGCCCGGCCTTTGCTTCGCAGAAGCCGATAAGCTGTGTATGGGTCGGCGGCGTCGACCTCAACGGCTCCCCCGAAAATGACTCGGAGCAGGGGGCCGTGATAATGATGTGCCTGCGCAGCCGCATTCAGCTCGTCAGAATCGCCGAGGAGCCTCGCAGGATACGGAATATTGAGTTCGGCGGCTGCTTGGCGACGTCACGCCGCGATGATTTTGCCTGTGTCGCCGACACCCACTCTTATGCGCTTTTGGACGTAGTCCATCAACAAAAGATCCCGCTCTTCCCCATTTCGTCTCTGGATGAAGATGCTGCCTCCACTGTCGGAGGCGCTTCCCAGGACATATCCATGCATGAGCACAGTGTTTCCAGGAGCGTATCTTCAAGTAGCAACATACCCAGACCCACAGATGAGCGCGGCCACGGTCGTAGCACGAGCTGGAACGTTTCCGGCACTGGCGAGAGGTTCGCGAGTCCTAATCCCAGGCCGTTGAGCGGCATTGTTGGCGGGAGGTACGGTTTCGATGCCCCCGACTTCCTGGGGAGGTCCTTTTCTCCAAGTCCTGCTCGAACGCCTGAAGGTGGAACCGCGCGCGAAGGGAGTCCAGCACCCCGTACTGCAACTCCTGACAAAGCACTTCCTCCAACCCCCGCCGAGGTCGAGGCTGCGGCAGAGACTAGTGCAGCTGGGCGCCCGTCACCGTCCGTTCAGAAGAAGGCGTTTACAACTTTGAAGCCTCATATAGTATCCCCGACTCCTTCGGAATTCCTCCTTACCACGGGGACCACACCAGATGAGCCCGGCGTTGGCATGTTTGTCAATCTTGATGGCGATGTGGTCCGTGGAACGCTTGAATTCGAAAGCTACCCTGAGGCACTCATAATCGACGGTTCAGGCATAGAGGTAGATCTGGCGACGTCCATAGCCGCCTCCATGCCGTCCGCTGAACAACCCGAGGAGGGCTACATATTAGCTGTCATCAAACGCAAAACCGAGCATGGTATGGTCAGCGGCATTGAGATTCAGCGTTGGGACGTCGACCCTGGTGAGGGCATTGCTTCGAAAGAGTGGTTGAATCTGAGCATGCTCTCAAGTAGCCTCGGTGAAGAAGTCCATCACACACGTTACAGCAGCCAAGCACTTGGTATTAGGACTGTCACGTCTGAAACTGAGGTAAACTTGTCGGAAATCAGTGACATCCTCTCCTTGAGGCGTCTTCATTTGCGTGCAAGGAGAAGAGGCGGATCCATATCTGTCTCTGCATCTGAACAGATCGATCTCGACCAGAAGGTCGAGGCTGATAAGGAGCGAGATGAAGTCGCCTTCACCAGCCGCCTCTGCAAATTCAAGTCACATAACGTTTTGTGGAACAACAACGAGGTGTGGTGGGTGGTGCGAAATCCTCTCATCGTGCAGCTCGATGCAAAACTTAAGCTCGCTCAATCCTCTACCCCAGGTAGCAGTCAGATTGAGCCTAATTTTGAGGATGTGGTGTATCTCTTGAACAGCATCCGCGGCCTTGAACCTCGCAACGAAGCCGAATTCCTGGGTTTCACCTACATTCGCCAGAAGGCGTCTTTACTACTCTTCATGGATCTCATTCTCCGTACCGAATCGGGTACTTTCGCTTACGAAATCAACAAGCGCACTTCTGAGGAGGCTCTTGGTGAGGGAGAGATTGATCCCCGCATCATTCTCGCTTTGTTGCCGATGCTCAACGGCGAAGTCATTCAGGGTGAGAAGGGGATATGGGTCCAGGGAGGCCTCAAGGATGTGGTTGAGAAGTTCTTGGCCCAGCAGAACCCTTCCAAATTCCCGACCGATCCTGCCGGACCATTTGGTGATAACCTGCTCCAACTCACGAAGAGATACCTTCTGATGTGGAGACGCAAGAAAGGGTTCGGCAGCGTTGCAGACGAAGATGAAGTATTCCAAACAGTGGATGCAGCGCTCCTGAAAATCCTTCTACTGTTGGACAGTCAAGGCCAGGTGGGACCCGCGACACCCGGATCCGTTCGCGCAGAACTCAACGCGCTGGTCGATAACGGTGTGGATTGCTGGGATCGGGCAATTGAGCTGCTTGAAGAACACAAACGACTCTATGTCTTGAGTCGCTTGTACCAAAGCCGCAAACAGGCAGCAAATGTCCTGGGGACATGGAGGCGCATCCTGGACGGCGAGCCCAACCTTGGGGGTGACTTCCTCGACGCGGAGCAGGAATTCCGCAAGTACCTAGGCAGGATTAGGGACCAGGCAATGGTCGAAGAGTACGGAACATGGCTTGCCAATCGTAATCCCAAGCTGGGAGTTCAAGTTTTTGCGGACGAGGGCAGCCGGGTCAAGTTCAAGCACGAGGAGGCCGTTGCATTACTCAAGGAAAAGGCACCTGCTGCAGTCAAAGAATACCTGGAATATCTTGTGTATGGGAAGAAGGTAAGCCTGAAATCTTGTGATGCCAGACGACAAACAGCTAACAATGGCAGCAAACACAATACGCCAACGACCTCATTTCCTACTATTTGGACATTGTGGTTGCCGAGCTGAAACGATCTGAAGAGTCAAAGGCCACGCTCTTGCAGACTTACGAAACCTACAGAGCGTTGCGACCACCGAAACCAACTTACCGACAATTCATCACAGAGAATGCTCTGGATGCTGAGTGGTGGGATAGCCGGCTACGCCTCCTTCAGCTCTTAGGAACGGGGCAAGATGCAGCATCTTCTTACGTCGTTGCCGACATCCTCACGCGCCTCGCCCCTTATGAACAGGAGCTCGTCCCAGAGATGATTATTCTAAATGGCCGACAAGGCCGTCACGAACAGGCAATTCGCCTTCTCACACACGGTCTCGGCGACTTCGACACGGCCATCAGCTACTGCCTTCTCGGCGGCTCTAGCATCTACCGGCCACCGGGCACTCGCGGAATCCCCGCAGACGAGCTTCCCACGCACGCTGAGCAGGCACGCTTGTTTGAATACTTGTTGCATGAGTTCCTGCGTATCGAGGACATCACCGACCGCGTAGAGCGCACGGGAGAATTGCTGGAGAGATTTGGGGGTTGGTTTGATGTGCAGCAGGTGTTGGGCATGATCCCTGATAGCTGGTCGATTGAGATTTTTTCAGGCTTTTTGATTAGCGCGTTGAGGAGGCTTGTAAGAGAAAAGAACGAGACGAGCATCGCCCGCGCGCTGAGTGGGGCTAACAACCTTCGGACGAGCGCGGAAGTAATTGAGAAGGTGGAAGCGCTGGGAGCGAGGGTAGAGCAAGACGGAGGAGGCGGGGGGCGCGGAGAAGAGATTGCGGGGTAGTATATCATGGCCATCAAAGTCGAGATACCCACAGCGTTAGTAAAGTTTCACAGGAACTCATGGTACTCATTTGATGTTAACACGTTCGATGAGGGGAGTTAGAAGTGGCATGGACGAGCACGCCATACCGGAGCGCTATGCCTGATTCACAACAGCGCCGATCTTTCAACCACAACTACCTTGATGTCTTCCATGGCATTGATTAGTCAATACCTCTGAACACTACACCCGTAGCTTATCCACACTTCACCCGCCTCGTCACCGATTGACATTCAACTCATTGTTCCCTCCTGACCCTCCCACACTTCCTTGCACGTCAAATATTTCACCACCATCTCCGCTCAACCGCTCATTGGGCCGTCGAACTTCAGCGCACCCTCGATGTCCGGCAACCAGGAGAATTTGTTCCGGCAGTAGATCTCAACTTTGGGTTTGTACTTGGTCTCAACGAGCGACAGGTCGTCCACGGTGCCAGCCTTGACGATCAGGAGGTCCGTGATGGCCTCACACGTCACCCAGCAGAGCACGCCGCACTCAGGACAGAAGTTGTTCGTCACCGTCTTGCCCGAGTCGCCCACGCGGGACCAGGTCTTGGGCGTGCCACCGAGCGACTTGAAGGCCGGTGTGGGGACGAGGAGGTTGGTCGAATGCGTCGAGTTGGAGCTGCGGCGGCAGGGGATGCAATGGCAGGCGGCCTGTAAGTTTGGGGACGAAGGTGTGAGTTTGTTGTGGAAAGTAAAAGAGCTAGGGTCTACCATGGATGGATTGATCAAGAGATGATGTGGACGAAAGGGCTGCGGGGTAAAAGTCTGTATGCAGGGGCAACTCACAATACCGACGGGTTCTCCGTCGAAGGAGTACTTCAGGTTTCCGCAGAGGCAGCCACCGGTCGTCATTTTGGTTGGTGTTCTTCCTGGTCGAAACAGAGGGAGGAATTCGAGACAAAATCGGAGATGTCTGGATCTGACGGATATCTTATTCCATCGTCCGATTTATAGGTCTGTCGAAGGTAGCTCCAACCAGGTGTCCGCAACATGCTAGAAGCTTGGTATCCCACCCGGTCCGTCCGCTGGATTGCCCCGCCCTCTCGTACGACTGGCGGCACACTGCCGGATGCAATTGGCTTTGCGGGTATCGGATACTGCCGGGAGATCGGTCGCGGGCCTTTTCCGCGCGTTTTAGTGGCGGGCGTTGTCAGGACTCCGCCTTGGCTCTATGGTCAGATTTCGCTGATAGGGTGTGTGGAAGAACGTCGCAGCCAATTTGAGACTGTCAGCGCACGAAGATGTTGGAATTGAGAGACGATCAAGCGGGGTTCTGATATAAGCAGCCTCGGAGCATTAAGAACAGGTCTTTGGAAAGAATCCCGCAGGGGTCGGTGCCAGCTGCTCAGTGACTCGTGTATACGGACCGCCTTCGTCAGAGTATGGGGTTGCCGAGGTCATAACCCGACGGAGACAATTGGCATGCGTTACAACATAAGCATCACTCAAACAAGATCACAGAAGGAATATTGTGAGATTGACGTTTCACTTTGCAGATATCATAGAAGCAGTGCTTAGCTTGTCCGAGTCCTACAGGTGCCATTCTGCGTCACATGTATGCGCATCGTATGTAGCCAAATGCGTTGCGTATACAGGTCGGTATGTGGAAAGCCCACTGTTACGTTTCAGCACTAGAGCGACTGGTGATATACGATGTACAGCTGGTACATGCACCAAGGACAAGATGAACCGAAGTCGAGGATGTATTCGGTTGTCGCTTTGGTGACCACAAAACGGGATAACATCGCGATTGGCTCGCAGAAACGTTGTCCGCGTTTGAATACGACGACCCCAGTGTGAGCTCCCAAGAATTGCTCATGGCTTATGTGAGCATTGGATGGTTTTGGGCGTTGCGCGAAGAATGGGGTTCGCCTGCGTGGCCAGACAAGGCAGGTGCGTGGTACTCTTCTGTCCGAGCGGCAATTATGCGGGAACCGCTATCATTTCGTCGCCTCGTTCCGACGGAGCGGGTGAGTAGCTGTGCCTCGTGTGCCTGCACGTTGACGAGAAGGAAGCGAACCGTGGACCCTCGCGAGGCTCGGGGCTGTGTTCGGGCGCTAAGGTAAGGCGGCAACGACATCCATCAAGGTTCCCGCCCGCGGCATGACGCGACACGGAGAGCCGCGACGGAACCAACACCTTCCCCGACTCCCCCTCCCGACGTTCTTGCGCGTGCCATGAGGCCCGGAAGCCATGTCCGCGACTAACGCGACCGCAACCAATGGCCATGCGCCATCCGAAGACCTGCCGTCTCTTGCCGCCCTCTTCTTGATCAAGTTCGACCTGAAGGTCGGGTGAGTGTGCCGCTCTTCATCTCCCTAGCCCAGGCAGCCTTCAAAGCTAATAGCGTGCCTCAGCTACACGATCACTTGGAAGCGCTCCCTACCCGACCGTACGTGCCCGCTCACCGGTTCCCAAATGACCGCATGCTGATTGCGCCGCAGTCGAACTCGATGGAGCCGTAGAATTCAAGTCGTTGCCCTCGGGCCTCCATAGTGTCAAAGAAGACCTGATGTACGTGTGGATGGCTGGAAGAGAATGGAACTAGGCGCTGACTGCGAATCGCAAGATACTTCGTGCATGACCAGTACGTAGGGCTCAGCGCATTCGTCAACGACCCGGCGTCCGAGGCGGAGCGCAATGCGCATTTGGTCGCTGTGGGCATTCTGGTTCCTCTCAGTCAAGGTCGCCTTGGACGGAGCTGGTTACATGCCCAAAGACTCAGAGAGCTCTCCAGGTACATTTGCCCTCCTTGCCGGGCCGTACCAGCAGTGCTAACGCAGCCGCAGGCTACTAGCGCATGACACAACAAAGACAGAGCCCCTGGAGCAGTATTGGACCGCCAATTCTGCAGAAAGCAGCGCCAACACCCCGGAGCTTGAGTCCTCCGAGGCTTCTTCGACTGTTTCGCGCCCTCCGCCGTCACTACTTAGAAAGAAGAAGACTTATGCGAGAAGTCGAGGGCTATCCAACGTAACTGCGTTCCATCCTACGCACGAAACTTTGGACGTTGCCCATCCGGCCCTATCCATAATCAAGTACATAGACACTTTCGGTCCTTTGGTATTTCCTCTCCTTCGGTTGGCGTTGCTGAGGAAGCGCGTCTTGTTCATCACGCCGCCGCCGGTTCGGTTGGCTTGCGAGTTTGGTAAAACTCTTTTCCTACGCGCTTGAATAAGTCCCAGAACTGACTGTTCCGGGCAGTGTATGACCTCTCGATACTTTCGACCATCCCTTCCTCCGTCACCGATGTTCTTCCTCCAGGATCTGAACCTTTGCAACGACTACGAAGCTTATTCACAGTTGGAATTCATGACATCCCCAAATTGCAGGAGGATGCTTCCAAACACGAGTCTGCGAAGCTTTCAAATGAGCCTTTAGAGGAAGGTAACTGGTCTCCTGGCTGGGCAGCTTGTACCACGGATGAAATCCTGGCCATGAAGACGAGCCTCTTTGATGTCACGGTCGAACTGCCAGCGCAGGTTGAATCTTCGACAGAAGAAAAGCGATGGCCAAGGATAAAGACGGCGGCAGGCAAAGAGATTAAGGCGACTCAACGAGACCTCAGGCGGTACCGCATTCTACACGCGGAGCTTCGCAAAACGCAGCGGCAGTCTGTCGATATCCCGCGGACCGAGGAGCAAGAAGACGATGAAGACGACGACGATGACAATGTGGCATTACTCGGCGCATCGCCACGACCTGAGAGCAATGACGGCGATGAAGAGATCTACGCAGACAACTTGATCGAGCCCCCGACGTGGGCGGCGCTTGCTTACTCGGGTTTCATGTGGTGGGCGTCGGCAGGCGAGAAGGACGCGTCGCTGTCTGAAGAAGCAGATCGCGATCGGGCGTTGCTGGGTGACCTCTCCGACTTTATGACAATCTCGCACGCGTCGCTCCGCAGCTCTGACGATGCAATGGCGCAGACATGGTACCAAGGGGCAACGGCACCCCACACGGCCATCATTGCTTACTTCCACCGTCTGACGGCAGAGATCTTCAGCACCCTAGGCGACATCGTTGATGCAGCGGACGACGAGGACCACGACGAAGAGCAAGAAGATGGAGGCGATTCGGTGGTGGTGCATGGCGAGGACGTCAGTAGGATGGGATTGGATGCTTGGAGCGAATCGGACAAGGAGTTTGTGCGAGAGGTACTGCAGATGTACTTCGGAAGGAGGGCGGCTGTGCACGGCGGAAGCATCGAGTGCTGTGGCATCAAGATTTGCTGATGCCAACCATGGGAATATGCGCATGGAAGATACCATTAGGGCGACGGGAGGCGTAGCATCTGTTAGCATTGGGAACGAAGTAATAACTTGTGCCCCCAACGCTCCTGGCTGGGCTTTGGCGTGGGCGGTGGGGCTCAGCCTTACGCCGCCGTCCCAAAGTGGTTAGGCTTCCCGTCGCGCGCAGCGGGAGCATATGGCAGCCTCCAGCTGCAGCTCCCCTCCGTCGCCCAAACACAATCATTCTTGCGCCGAACTGCAGCTCGGCACGCGTCGATTCCAAGGCGCGCGCTTCTCTGCCGGCACCACCCCGTGGCCTCCGCTCTTTGCGCCTTGAAACCGCCGAAAAGACCAAGCATTCGCTCGTCCAAACGCTCAGCCGCTGCGCCAGCTTCAGGCGCACGGTGAAGCCATGGCAGCCAACCAAAGTGAGTCCCGCTCACCTCGACACCACCGCAAGCCCATGATCTCTAACCCGCTTGACCAGTGAGTGCCCGCCCGGCATACTCCACGCCTTCTGGCACGTCCTCTGCAATTCCTTCCGCGGGCACTGCGAATCCGCTGTTGGGCGACAGCTCTGCAGACAATGTGCCGTCGGAGAGCGACTCGCCTTCTGGTGCCTCTTCGTCGTCAGGCTCTGGCACTAGCTCGCAACCCGCCGGCTCGTACGACCTGGACTTGTTCACCGAATTCCTTAAGAATAGGCCACCGACCTTCCAAATGAGCTACATGGGCATCAGCCCCCATGCGATCCAGCCAGCCTTTCCTCTTCTGCATCCGGACAGCTCACAGGCCGTGCGCAGGAACGTCACAGTCCCCGAGGCTGTATTCAAGATGACACCCCGCACGCTCTTGGCTTATACAGTGCCGGAAGACCAAACAATCACCAACGTTTTGCTGGAGCCCCTCGCCGATCACAAAACACCTGCTAAATTCACCGCCTATCCTCTTCTTGAAAGCCACCATGCGGACTCTTTGGAGCATGCATCGCTTATCGCTTTCGATAGTTGGGCGGACAGTCGGGGAATTCCTCATGCCCGCGCTCCACCCATGCTCAATCCTCCTGTGACCCAAGTCATTGGCAGACTTCCCCAGGAAATGTTCGACGAGATTGCAGGATACCTATCACAGGATGACTTGAAGTCTCTCCGATTGACATCTCGAATGATGTGCATTCGTGCAACTGGTGCTTTGTTCAAGACCATCGTCATACCTTTCCATTCTGGCATGTTTGGCGAGGAACTTCGAGCTGAACTGAAGGCACACGCCGGCAAAGGAAAGGGCAAGAGCATGGCAATTGATGTCTTCAAGACTCATGGCCACCTCGTGCAGAAGTTTGGTATCAGCTACGAAATCAATGAAGGTACGTCCTCTTGTGTCCGCCCGGACAATCGATCATTAACTTTGTTAAGCACGTTTAGTCATCTTGCCAAAGCTGGCGGAGCAAATGCTCACCAAGTCGTACTGGGGTACCTACTACTGGCCAACTGACCCCAGCAGACATGATGACACACCAATATCCGCGGTGGAAGAGGTTATAGGCATGAAGGAAGCCTTTGCCGAAATGGACAACTTGAGGGAGCTTGCACTATCGATCAACAGCGGTCTTGGCTGGCTTCCGGGCCCAGACAAGTCAATACGTTCTCAGATGGTCCGTGACCGTATCGAGCTGTTTCCCGGAGCCCATGCACTACCTTCGAGAAACACACAAGCTCAACGTGAGCTTTGGAATTTCGTCAAGTCGCAATACGCTGCCCGTGACCAGCTTCGCGAACTTGCTGCGTCTCGTCTTTACAAACTAGAATGCGCTGACCATCCAGCCCCACGTGATCCCATCACCTACAGTGGAATTCCGAACGAGTTACAGTACGTTGATCGCCAGACTCTGATGGAGGCTACTGTACCGGATGGCGAGCAGAGTGGATTACGCTCTTCCAACGGACTTCTCATGACCGCGCGCGACGCTAATCACTCTCAATCGTGCTCGTCGTATCCGGTCCTACCGGCTAGCCTCACGCAAGAACAGATTGCCGCGCTTAGGAAGACCCGATGGGCTCAAGATTCGTTGGTAGACGCCTACATAATCGGGGTGATCGACTCAAAGACATGCAGGGCAGTCAAGACCCTGAACTTGGCATGTTTGCCTGGACGTACCATCGAAGATTTCAACCGAGCCGATTTCTGGGAGGCTTTGCCCTGCCTAGAAAACCTCAAAATCATGGTCATGGGGGAAATCGGTGTTGTGAGACAAGACCGCTTTCGTGTGCTGCGCTATGATTCAGTCGAAATGTCGGGGGCAACCTCCCCATTCAAAGGCTTGTTGATGGATCAGATCGCAGGACGAGAGAGCATCAAGAACTTGCACATTGGCTGGGCAAGTGGCGGTGAACAGGCGATTGGATTGTTTGGAAGAAACAGGCACCTCCTACCAGCTCCGTTCACCGTTGATGCGCCGGTGCCATCACCTTTCATGATGGATGATATCGTCGTCTTCCCGCACGTCCAGCATCTGACGATCTCTAACTGCTGGATGACAGCAAATGCTCTGGAGCGTATTGCCGCGGCTCATCAAAGGCTTGAGCTTCGGAAGCTTACTCTCAACTCGATCTCGTTGCAGGTCCTCCCTCGTTCGCTTGGTGGAGCAATGCCAGCTATGACTTCCAAAGTCTATGTAAGAAACGCTCCTGCAGATCAACTCGCGCTCGACTGGCCATTCAGGGAGTGGTCCTGGCCGCGCGTACTCGATGCAATCTCGCCTGGTCCGAACTTTCGTCTTCTGGGCAAGGAGAGCAGGGGCTCCACCAGCCCTGGAACTCTGAAGGAGATTGAACTGGTGTCATGTGGCCATAGCGCCCTCGAACACCTTTCGTGGAATATATCCGATTTGGACCCGGAATTCTTCTACGCCCCTGTCGTACCGAATCGTGAAGACGTGGCTGCTTACTTTCGATCGCGCCGCCAGGCCCTTGAGCCACACATGTCCAGGGTGTTCGACCTGTGGCTCGGTTCTATCATCCAGCACATTCCCCAGACAGAGTCCAACGCTCTTCAGATCATTTGGGGAGCTACTATCGGCTGGCAGGATGAAGACGCCAGGTTCGCAGCGTCTTTGGACGGTCTTCGTCCGGGTGGTACTGGACGCTTCTCTGCAGTCATTCGTGCCGCTGGTCATTGAGTATCCGGCTACTTCTGTGCTTTGCCCCTTTCTGGGTTTTTCACTCAGACTACGAAATCATTCTAATAGCAAAAGAGCAAAGTCGATGACGGCTTCAACTTATTTCTTTTTTTATCACTTCTGACAATTCCCGCTGCAGCATTCGTGGGCTTTAGGAACCTGTCGGCGAGTACTAGGGAAGGTATGTGGCATTCTCACGAGCGATGATACCCTGATTGAAGGTGGTTTATTGGGCCTTCTTCCCTTTCCGTTCGGGATAAATCAATGGCATAGCGATCGGCGAAACGGAATTGACAAAGGAGCTTACGATTACATATGGGGGAGAAACACTCTTGAAGAAGAAAAAAAAAACGAAACTAAAGGGTACAAGCACAGCGAGGAAAGAGGCATGGCACTACAAATGGAGCGAGATCTTATGTAGTCCAATGCAAAATTCTAGAAACGCAAAACCAGAGACCAAATGTGATGGCGAATACGTTCAAGTCTGGCATGAGAGATAGCACCACGGGATTCTGTGTAAGCTGCTAATAAGAGGAAGGAACAAGTGTATGTGCGGATAGTTCTTTTCATTCGTTCTTTTAATACTTTAAAGCTCATTCTCATTATTGACCTCCGCCGTTTCTCTACAAAAACAGACCACATTCATTCCGACCGGGGTATTCTTGTTTGTAGCAAGAAGAGGGAAAAAGGAAAAAGCAAAAGGGAAGACATAGGAAGAGACCTCCCAGGTGTGGGAGACGTCATCTTCTAGACTAGTAGAGGTCCAGCTCATGTAGAATGAAAAAAAGGGGGGAAAGACGGGACACCCGTGAAACTCCCACGTCCGTTACAACAACAGTTGTTGGACACATTGATTTTCAACAACGGCGACCATCCCGACAAACCATCTCAACTCATACCAATCATACACGCCACACACACACACACACACACACACACGGTGGCATTCCTCCCTTACAGCAGCGCCATAGCTGCAACGCCCAACGCCACGATGGCCGAGAGGGCCGACGACGACGCGACGTCGCCGGCGACGCGGGGGCCGGCGTTGGTCGTCTGCTGGGCGGGGAGGCTGCTGTCGGTACCGGACGCGGCGGCGCCCGCCTCGGCGCCGGACGAGCCGCTGGAGCTGCCGGAAGAACCTGAGGACGATGACGACGACGAGCCGTCGCTGCTGCTGCTGCTGCCGGAGGCGGTGCCGTTGCCCGACTGTGCCGACGGGATCTGGCCCGGCGACAGGTTCTCGGCGGCGGCGGCGGCGAGTTGCTTGTAGCCGGCGAGCGTCTTTTGGCCGGTGGAGGCGCTGTGAGGGGAGAGAGAAGTCAGTTTTGGTGGGGTTTTGGGAAGGGGGGGAGGGGAGGGGAGTGGAGGGGAGAAACTCACGCGTTGATGGCGCCGACCATGCCGGCCTGGCAGTGCTTGCCCTGGGAGCAATAGAACCAGATGGGCTTCGCGTCCGAGACCTTGATGGTGTACGTCAGCTTGCCGCCGACCGTGGATCCCGACGAGGCGGCCGAAGTTCCGTTGCTTGCCGCGGAAGCGGTGTTGGCTAGAGCCGCGGGCATGAAGCCGGAGAAGAAGGCGTTGGCGCTGGCGTTGGGCATGCTGATGGACATGGGCATGCACGGGGCGTCGAAGGTCGATTGCACAACCGAGTGGTTCATGGGGTTGAACTGGAACTGCACGAAGCTGCCCATTTCGGCCTTGATGTCGGCAGGCTCGAACGTCAGTGACCCGTTCGAGCCGCCCACCTGCACCACCTGCACCTTGTCGCCCGGGCCTGGCGTCGCGCCGCCCGTCTGTCCTGCGCCGGGAGTGGCTGCCGCGGCCGCTGCCGCCGCCCACGTTGCGCCTGGAGTCTCTGCTGCGGCGGCGGCGGGGGTCTCCCAGGCGGCCCAGTCCTTGAGGTGTTCGGTACGCTTGCCGAAGGTTACGGAACGGCGGCCAAAAACGTTATAGTTCTGGTTGCCATGGGGGAGAGCGGCGCGGGGCACCGCAAGTGCCATGTCGGGTCGAGGCTTGAAGTATGCCAGCGCGCCATCGGCGGTGAGAAGGAGTGTGCTGGTGAAAAGGGTTGAGAAATGCATCTTTCCTGAGGGTGCTGTGGTAGCGTGTCCGACTCGCGGGGTTTGGATCGTAGATTATTAGAAGAGAGAAGCGGCTTGCGCTGTTCGTCGACTGGGCCTGGCCAGTGAGAATGAATGGTATTAGGAAGAGAACGTAGTCGTCAAATGAAGGAAACAGAAATGCTGGCGGAGGAAAACAGTCTTCGAGAGAATGAGCAACGAAGAATGAAAAAGGCACGGCCTGGACACAGTTTGAGGGAAAGAAAACACTAGATAAGGAACTGAACGGCTGTTCGGAAGGACGTCTCCATTATTTGAATCGCATGAATATCCCAAGAGGCGCAGGCGTGAGCCACTGCGTCTCAGACGGCTACCCCACGCACACGTGCTGCGACGTCTTGAGGTACAGTGGTGCTTCAGCCTCGCAGTAAATGCCATGGGCGGGTGTTGATGCGCGCTAAAGGATCGGCAACGGCTGGGCCGATCAAACCTTTAGAGTTATCTTAAAGCCAAGGTAAAAATAAGACGCCGTTACCACCCAACGAGCTTCTCTCGAGCATCTTGGCGTATCGCGGGACCCGAGAGCTGCTGACGCCGAGTGCGACAGTTCGGTGGCTATGCAGCGCCACTCTTGAGACTTGCGCAAAAGAAACTTTGGAAGCAGTGAGCGCTTTCCATTTTTTCGGTCTACGGAGTCATCGCGGAGAAGGGCGTCCGAAGAGAAAGGCTTGGCTTTTGGATGATTGCATGGCGTTGGTCGTGGTCGGGGGTGAGGCTTGACAAGCGAGGTCTCAGTTGTGTCGCGGATCTCAGATATGCGGCAGCCCCAGACGCCCACACCCACACTTCCGTCCGGAAAGCGCTACAGCCGGCCGGATCCCGGATTATTTCTTATTGGCCAATGAGCTTGGCCACTGTTCTTGTCGAACCGCCATAACCTAAATTGTTTGGTAGCGTTGCAGCCGCCGCAGTTGTCATGTCACCGCCTCATTTCCCCTTCTTGGCTGTGGCTACCGCAGCCTCAGAAAAAAAAGCATCGATTCGCAAGGCCAAAGGACCATATGACAGGCGCCAAAACCCCCCTGTCGTATCACGGGCCGGTCCTTTGCCTCTGGTAAAAAAGCATAGTCCTTGATCCCGTGGGCCACTCTTCCAAAATTCGGTCGGATGCATGAGTAGTCCGCGAATAGTGTGTCCTCGTATGGTACCAATTGCATTGGCATGGCGCCATTGGTAGACTCAAAAGTCCAGCAGGAGCTGCGGTGCGAGCTTCTCGAGATCCTCAACCTGAAAGGGAGAGAAGCGCAGTAGAGTCAGCAGTCAGCTCCCAATCAGCAACATTGCGCGGCTATCCGTTCTCGTTCCGAGCAAAGGCAACCCACCTGCAAGAAGCCATCGCCTGCTCCGCCTTCGTCGCGGTCTGCCTCCTCCCGCTCGTACATGGCCCGCGCGAGCGCCTCGCGCACGAACGTCTCGACGTACTTGTTTGCCACCGCCATTGCTTCTTTCCCTATCCGCATTTCCTCGTCTTGGAAGCCCTCGTGTAGTAACCTGTTGAGGAGTTTCGGTGGGATCGGGGGCTGATCTTCACCGCCCATCGAGTTCTGCGACGCGGGCGGCACAACGACGGCGTTTGAGGTCGACGCATCGTTTCCGACGGCCGTATTGGTTGAACGGCGACGATGCGCAGTATCTTCGAGTTCCTCGTCATCTTTCTCGATGTCGTCGAGCTCTGTGTCCGACGAAATGAGTGTGGTTGCAGGCTTGAAAGCTGGCGCGCGCGACGCGGAAGCTGGAGGTCTGCTAGCAGCGGCGGCCGGCGCGCGAGGAGCCGGGGCCTTTGAAGCACTAGAGTCGCTGGTATTCGACTTGTCGCTGATCCGCCGCGGTGGCTTGAAAGCGGTGTTCTTGCCGGTCGTTCTGACGGGCGGCATGATGTTCTTGGGTGATGTGGTGGGACGCGTGTTGCTGGTGTGGAGAAAGCGCGGTTCTGACGCGTTCGACCGAACACGACAGCACGTGTGCGCTAACCAGCGGGCACTAACAGATGCCGCTTTTAGGGCAACCATAATATTGTGGAGCAATGGTGCAGGGTGGATCGTCTACAAATTCATATGTAGCTTAATTTCACTTGGCGGGGGTCGCCATTACATCATATGGCTTTTACTGGCGAAAGGCCCGCCGCGAAGCTGACAAGGGCAAGCCGGCAGCGTCACCCAGCCACAGCGGTAGCTCGAAGAATGCAATTATTTGACGGTCTATGAGGCGGGATTAAGAGCGGTCATCAGCCGATGTTTGGTTTTGGAGGAAAAATGAAAACGAAAATAGGAAAGGGTATATGCTGCGCTGCCATGCTTGTCGAAAGCAATGCTAACAAGAGACATCCGAGGGATCCCACATAAACGAAACTCGGAACCAGAAACGCCACAGATGCTATGCAGCCACTTTGTGCCACCGTCTCGTAAGACACCCCCTCTCATGGACCTGTCAAAACTCAGGGACGCCCGAAGACCTCTACGTGCTTGATCCAGAAACTTTCCGGAATCAGTGAAACTGGAACATGCTCAGCTCATCTTCTGAAGATGGCAATAAAGCTCTTCCTCTTGCCAATCCTTGGCATTGCCTTCTCCTCGGGAATCGGTGGGGCTAGGAGGTTGGGCGTCGACTTCATGAGGGATGGCTTGGATCTTCTCGTTGAATGGCCATTCAGCTTGCTGTCCATGGGAGAAACCTCGTCATTCTCCTCGTATTCGGCGATGGCAGTGACCGAATCGAAAGGCCCCGGGCTGGGGATGGGCGGAGTGATCACGCGGCCAGACCTGGTAGAACCTTTGCGCGACAGAGTCAAGCTCTTCTTGGGTTTCAGGCTAGACCTCCTGGACGCTTTGGTCACGGCACGCTTCAAGCCACCATTTTCCTCTGCCTGCCTCCTTTCTTCGCGCTCGATTTCACCGAGCACGGTGCGACCATCGGTAGCCAGGTTGGCCTCTTCAATGGCTTGGAACTTGACAATGCCCCGGTCCGCTGGAACACCGAGGATGTCGCGGAGGAAGGTCTGCAGCATGGCTGCGTTGCGCTTGTTCGTGACGGGCTGAAGCTGAGAGGGGAGTGCAGTGATGGTAAGAATGTAAGCTGGTTCGAACGAGCCACCGAGCAAGAGGCAGGCCGAGTGATCCAGGCTGACCATGATGCAGTGCTCGGGGCGCTGGAAGCGCTGTGACATCTGGTAGGAAAGGTCCGTGACAAGAGTGTACTCATCCTTGATCTATAATACGTATTAGCACTCTGCTGATTGGCCAAAGATGGTGCATACATACAATTACGTTGGTCTTGATTTCAGCAACGATGGGGCTGTCTTTGCTGATGCGGTCACGAGCGGGGCCGGTGGTGTCTCGTTCGTTGAATTGGCCTTCGAAATACTGGGTCCTCTTGGAGTTGTGGCTGCGGCTAAGGCCACTGACGGCTTCCGGGTCCTTCTTCTCACCCGGCGCGCCCCATTCGAGGTTGCGGGTAATGCCTTTCCGGTCCACCAGCGAGTCGGCTTCAGCAAAGCCACGGGGAGACGTGGGGGGAATTTCTTCAAAGGAAAAACTGGACTGGGCCGGGGAGAACTGATCGCGGTCCGCGGGCGGAACGAGCAGAGTCGCGCCTACAGGCTTGGGGAACTGGTCGGCAGAGGAGGACATGGTGGAGGTGGAGGTTCTTTCGCGGGACATGTTGGATGGAGTGCGAGTGTGTACTGAGTGAGGCATGCTTCCGAATAAGTGTTTTAGAGTGAAGATGGCGATCAGCAGGCGGAATTCTGTTGAGCTCAGATATGCGGGATTCAGGCGGGCGGCGCAAGTACTTGTGGCATTCCTGCTCGGTAGTGTATACGATGAGTGGCGGAAGGGCTGAGCGTGGCCAGACGCGCCAGGAGCGGCAGTTTGCGGTTCTGTGGCGTCGCTGGAACGGTGAGCTGGAGGGCAGGAACAGCGCGACTAAGAAGATCGCGGGCGCTGGAGGGTGAAATGTCAAGTCGCGGGGCGCCACAGAAAAGCAAGCGGCCGACGAGGATGCACATGCAATGCAGCAGCAACGACGGGCGGCGGGCGGGCACACGACCTGGGCGCACACGCATTCCGCCGCCTTCACAAGACGCCGGACCCTGGCCCTCACCCTGGCCCTGGGCTATCGCTAACACGCTCTCGGCTGGTCGCATCGCGAGCATCTCGGCCACCCTCAGGCCCTCCCTGCCAGCGCCGCACCGCGCTGCCCGAGCCGAAGCCAAGCCCGGTGAGATAAGGCCCCGGGTGCCAATGACCGCCCGCACGAATATCTGGAGGCGGCTGCACCGTCGCCCGTTGCGCGCCGCCATTCGCAGCGGGAGCGCGCCCTGGCCTGCTGGCGCAGTGTAGCCTGTGTACTCAAAGGGGTGTCCATGACAATTTTGGGGGCGGCGCTTGCTGAAATTGCTTTCGTGGCGCCCCTCCTCTTCCTCCCAACTTGCCGCCGCGAGCCAATGCGCGCGCAACACCCGCCTGAAGAGCCTGCGCTGCCTGCCCAACCCGCCCTGCGCTCCATGACCTGCTGTAGGAAGCTTGGCGCCATGCCAGGGCCCCTCCTGTTGTTTCTGTTCGTAATGACACAACTCCTGCCACCCCGCCGGCCCTGCGATCCGTATTGCGCGCTGAGGTGATGTTCGAGTTTTGAAGACTGCCACGGGCGCTATCCGAGCAGTGACCCGTGATCTTCCCTACCGCAATGAGGCACTCGGCCGACGGCGACGGGGGTCCGCTGCCCAAAAATAGAGCTGTTATTATCCTGGGTCTGGCAGCTTCCGCTTAAACGCAGCGCAAAGGGAGATACAATAGAGAAAAGATGTGCGCCATCCGCATGCTGCAAGCCGCCCCGATGCATTCGCGATCGCCATCGTTTGGCTGTCGTGCAAAGGCTCCAGACCCGGTTGCGCGTAACGTTGCACACGTGCTGCTTCGGGCAACTATCCTGTTGCAAACCTTGGCCTTGATTCGTTGGCGCCGTGCAGAGCAGCGTTTCAACTTCCGCTGTCCACCTGCACGCTGGGGGAGCACAAAACGCCTCACCGACCTTTCACTCCACATGCCGTTATCAATCCTTGTTGCGCTTTGATTGTTGCAGTCGTCATTCGAAATCCTTTATTGCGGCTCAAAAGCAGCTGCGCCGGCCCATATATTGCCGTCATATACCGTGCAGTGTTGGCCTCCACCTCAACAACACCTCTAATCAAACCCCATGCCAGGGACCGCCCGCGCGTGGCGGCTGCTTACCGGGCACAAGGCCTGCTGTGGCACGTCCAAGGGGCGGATGTCACGCTGCTAACCAAGGAGATTTGTGTTGTGCCATCTGGAAAAGCTTGGGGTGCAGCAGGAAGGACTGGTACACCTGTCGAGACCCAACGTCTCTCCTGCGAGGAAAATCTTTTCAACGTGGTGTCGCAGACTCCACAGTCATCTGACATGCAGCCACCGGTTTGCCGCTGGTCTTGTTCCACAGACCCCTTGAATGTCAGCATTCCCCAGCTTCGCCGGCATCCTCGTCCCGACTTTCCAATGCATCGAACTGAGACATGGTGGCTCCATGTGGAGACAACCTGTCAAGGATAATGAGTTGTGCTTCGTTCAGTCTCGTCTATTGGCAAGCAGTCAGTTGCCTACGCAATTCCCACAACCTTATAGGAGCGGGCGGGGGATCACTGGCCACTACTAACCTTACAAATCTCATCAAACACCTTGTGAGCGGATGCGTCCGGATCTGCAGCTGAAAATCCTTAGATCCTCCTTCATTTTTAAAATCCGAAATTTCCAACACAAGGCGTTAATTGCCGGTACGCGCATGCTGATCCGATGGGCCACTTCAAGGACGAGCAGTCTCTCTAAAATATTTTAGCCACCATCTTAATCTCCGAAAATCATGATACAGTTGTACAAACACAAACCAAAGAAATTCCTGATTACATGGTACAGAACGATTTCCCCTCTTTCTTTCCTGCAGGGACCGGACCTAGTCGGTTCTCACGTAGCCTATCGCCTGCCCAACCTTGAGCTTCTGGCCCTTCTCGATGGTCCAATGCCAGCCTCCTTTTGTGCCAGTGAACCCTTCATCAAGACTTGATTTTCTCTGAGGCTTGGGTGCCTCGAATACGAGCACAATCGTGCTGCCCAGCTGGAAACCACCCATCTCTTCTCCCTTCTTCAGGGCATGGCCCCCGAGCACGGAGCTAGCCCCGTAGTACGTTGCCTCGGCATAGCCAGAGTATGCTTCGCCGCGCTTCTGTGCCTCTGCTGCCGCACGGTCGGCAGCCGTATCCGTGGTCAGGCTGTTGGTGCGCAGTTCGCGATCGAAGTTGATGACGATGGATCCAACGTTGGTGGCACCGACAGGGACATACGAAAAGAAGCCCCAGCGCCATCTCCCAAGAATAGCGACTCGTTCGTTCAGTGTAAATAGACCCGGCAGTGTACGCACCAGGTATGGAGAGACGCTATACAGCTCGCCAGCAAAGTGACGCCGAGACTCGGCTACCCAGCTTACGGGAGAGTGGAATCGATGGTAGTCACCAGGGGCAAGATATATCACGCAGTAATAGAGAGCCGTGGGTTGGTGCGTGGTCATAGGACTCCACCAGGGTCGCTTACCTAACTCAAGGTCCGCGCGGACCTCAGCTTCGGTAGATGGGCTGTGAGGGGTGGACTGATCGATAATTTCGCCTCTTTTTCCCTTCGGTGGGCCCGAAAAGAGGTTCGGCAAGGTGTACGAGATACCATTGACCCTCGCAAACTCCTCGTCGGCTTTGATAATTTCCTGGTGTCCGTCGGTTGTGCGCTCAGGACTTGGATGCGGTGATGGCGCGGAAGAGGAAACGTCAGATCCGGCATCTGAATTACGCCTGCTAGGAGGAGAGCTCCCCAGCAGAGCATCCAGGCTGTACGTCACGCCTTTGACCTGCTCAACCTCGCCATTGTCGATAGTTCCGAATTGCACGACCTTGCCATCCGCGGGAGACACCATAGCATTTGGGTTGGGATCAATCGGCCTCACGCCAGGCTTGAGTGCGCGATAGAAAAATTTGGCCAAGTTTGGGTATTTGTGCAGGTCTTGCTCTTCCATCTCGTCGAGGTTTACGCCGAAAATGAAGGAATATAGCCTGAAGCCAGGGACTCTGAGGTAATACGGAATATCGAGTTCGTTGAAGCGACCCCAGAGGCGCGAAAGGGCCTTGAGTGGCAGGGTAGACATGACTTGAACTTGCCTGTCGCCGCGTCAGCGTAGTTACTGCAGACAGCGAGCCGGAACATACCATGGACCGCTGGGCCGGATTCTCTTCCTCTTCGGTGGCCTTTCTCCATCTCCATTCTCACTGTCTGCGTAGGAGCTATCATCGTCACCTGGCTGGGTCTTCGCATCACGTTGGATGCGATAGAACTGAAAAACGCCTAAGAAGCCAACGCCCAGCGCGATGGGGATGGGCTTCCATTCGATCTTCGTGTTCCTAAGGGCCTCACCAAGTCTCGAGCGGAAGGAATCTTTGTTCTGGCGTTGGCTGGATCCAAAGCGGCGTGCGGATGCAGCAAAGGTCCTGCCGGGGGAGCCAAAGCGGGAAGTGCACGGTGAAGAACATGGAGCGGCGGTGCGCGGGCGCAGCGGGTGGGCGCGTACGGCGAGTTGGAGACGATGGGACGGTCGGGCGAGCCCTATCCCCGAAGACGCCATCTTATCGTGGCATATGGTGGAGAGCAATTGCGGCGGCGTGCAAAGAAGTGGCGGAGGTGAAAGCGCGCAGATTGGCAGCGATGACGCTGTGGTGGCCCGCAGCGCCGGGGAGTCGGCTTGCGTGAGCTCGCTTGTGCGACCCTGCAGGTGCAGCTAAGGCCGATCTACGCTACCTGGCGTTTCTGGCACCTTCCTCAGAGCACCACTTCCACTCTGGCCTCACCTTCTGCTGCCGCTCATGTCCCAGATGCTGTTTGCCAGAGCCACCGGCTTCTGACCGACCACGCGACCAGAGTTCGCGCGTAAGCGCCTGTACTCACGTCTTCCCGCCACCTATTCGGAGCTCTGCGTCAAAGCTGCCGCCAACCACCGGAGCTGCGAGACCCTGGCGCTGTGAACTTTGGACATGGCGGACCAGACGGTTGATGTGCGCGTCCTGTCGCCGTCGCCCGAAGCTGACGGCGGCATCACTTTCGCTGCCTTGTCCACTGCCCTGACAATCGGCGAGCTCAAAATCAAGATTAAAGATGCGTTGCCGTCGCACCCAGCCCCGGACCGCATGCGGATTATCTACCTGGGAAGAGTAGTGTTGAACGAAACCAGCCTAGGAGCAGTGTTCGGAGAGGTTGTTTTCCTTGAGCGACTTTTGGTCTCTTATAAATGTTGACATCATCGTACAGGTTCAACAGGGACGTGTGTACAACCTCCACATGGTCCTCAGCGAAGCTCACACTTCGCGGTCTTCCACTGCTCCGCCAACCAACCCTTTCCGCCAAGCCCCTCCCGTGAACAACGCTCCCAATGCCCGCTCAACGGTTTTCAATCGTCCGCAATCACAGCCACCGCGTGTCGATCGTGCTCCCGGCCCAGGCATTGCCACCTTCGCGGCCCCAAATGTACAACAGGGTGTGCCCATTACCGGAGCGGCATTCATGGAGCATATGAATGTCGCACACCAAGCCGCCCTGCGTCAAATGCAACAGATGCAAATGAACATGAATCAGCGCAGGCCGCAAGAGGGAACCCAGCCTGCTGACGGCAGCAATGGCCAGGCTCCTGGAGGGCACTCCCGGTCCGTATCTCAGCCAGCTCCCACGAACCTGCCGCAACCCCAAGCGCAACCAGGTCGCGTCACGATAACACAGGGTGGGATCGGTCCAAACGGCGAGCGGTGGAGCTTTTCGGTGAATAATGGCCCATTCATACTTCCTCAGCAACAGCCTGCTTTCGGGCTTCCTCAGCTTCCCATGGTTATCGATCCCAGGCCACCGATCAGATTTCCGGATCCAATGAGTGCTATGGATTCCCGAAGAATGTTGGATCAGGTGCACAGCAACCTGGAAGCTGCTCAGCAGCAGGTTGCAGTCATAAACAATATTCTTGCGCCGCCGAACGTTTCCAGGGATGAGGTGTGGAGCATGCCCCCAGCGCAATTCCAGCGCGCTGCCATCGAGATTGAGCGCTTGAACATTTATCTCAACACTATGGACCAATTGCTGCAAACGCTTGTCGCCAATCCACTGTACTCCCGCAGCCGTGAGCTTGTCTCGTTGCAGATGGACAATGAAAACATGCGCAGTGCTACTCGCCGTCTTATACGTACCCTCGGCGACCACATCTCAGCCAGACGGCAAGAGACTCAAAGCATGAGGGACGCATTTGGCTTAGCTTCTGCCACCCGGACAAGTAATCTTCTGGCTGCTGCAAACAACACCAGGACAGGTACGAGCTCTGAGGCTGCGAATACAAACGATGTATTTTTGCTATCTTCCCCCAATGGACCTCACGCGATCGTGTATTCGCCAAATGGAACATTCACTACGCCTGGCTCCTCCTTCGGAGATGCACTGACACAGAACTTGGCCTATCAGCGTGCACTCAGTGATGTCGCTCGCCTCATGGCACCCACACGCGCTAGTCACACAGATAGATCTGTCCACCCTATGGAACCGCAGCAGCATGCCGCTGCTCCTGGTGCACAGGCAGATGTGTTTCCTCCCGCTGGAGAAGCTGCTCGTGAGAATCAGCACCAGCATCCTGTCCAAAATCCCTTTTTGGCCGGAATGCAGCCTCAGCTACAACAACAAGTCCTTCAGCAACAACAGGAGGCTAACCAATTGCCGATCGCCGCGATTGCGACGCATTTTTGGCTTCTGTTGCGGATATTCGGTATGCTGTGGTTCTTCAGTGGCGCGGGCTGGCAACGTACTTTCATGCTCTCACTCTGTGGCCTCGCTATCTACATTTTCCAGGCGGGCATCCTGCGCGAGCGTGTGCTCGGCAACCACTGGGATCGCTTCCGGCGCTACTTTGAGAACCTGGTGGGCATCCCACATCCGCCACCACCTCAGCAGCAGCGTGCTGCGCGAGACCAGGCGAATGAGGAACCAGCTGTTGATATCGGCCCTCCAGCCCGCCGCAGGAGAAGAAGAGAGCCCTCGCCGGAAGAAGTAGCGCACAGGCTACTGCAGGAGCATCAGCAACAGCGGAGAACGTGGTTCAGGGAGAGGCTCAGGGGGGTCGAGCGCTCTCTGGCGTTGTTCGTGGCGAGCCTGTGGCCCGGTCTCGGTGAAAGGATGGTCGCTGCGAGGGAAGAGGCTGAGGCGCAAGCACGGAGAGATGCACAGGATAGGGAGGAAGCCGAGCGCCGCGAGGCGGCTGAGGCCGAAGCCGAGGCCGCAGCCGCAGCCGCAGCCGCAGCTCAAGCCCAATCTCAGGCTCAGGAGTCGAGAGCGAGAGAAGGTGAGAGCGCGGTAGCCGATGATGCAAGCAAGCAGGAGAGCTCTGGAAACGACGTTCCTGCAGCTGCGGATTCGGACAAGGTCGACAAGGGCAAGGGAAGGGCGGTCGATGTCGGGGAAGCCAGCTCGTCGTCTTCGGTTGCCCCTCCTGCGGGAAGCGGAGATAACGATGGTGTAGCGACCTCCAGGCAGCGGGACGGTTGGTCATTTGACGACCTGGATTGATTTACCTCTTATTTTTTATTTTTTTCCTTCCTAAATTTGGAGTGATGCCTTCGGCGAAGGGGGGGATCCTTACCCTTATCCGAGCTACCTATTAGCATCAACGAGACCACAGCGACGGCGTTCTATGGAGATAAAATGGCAGCAGCTCTTTTCCTTGCTTCATTCAGTAGCAATTCCCAGTTTCTTCATTCTGCTGTCCATTACGGGTCTGCGGTATTTTCCATCTATTTGAATCATTCCCACGCTAAGCTGTATAATTCCGCCTGTATTTGAAGCTTCTTCAGGAGTAATCATCGGTCGAAACAGCTGTTTGAGTCCAACGCGTTTCCAGAAGACTTCCGCAGAGCAGCAGTCCGAACTCAACCTTCGCGTCAAAGATCCGGTCATCTTTTCTACTTTTCCGTCCGACGAGAATCCCTCATACAGCAGCAGCAGCCAAACCAGCCCATCGTGCTCATAGAGTCTACGTCCAAACGCCGCCCACACATACATGACTTTCCCCCCCCCCTCATTTTTCAAAGTTATATCCTTCCAACTGCTTTTCAAACGTCTCCGAAGAATACGACCTGCACGGTGGTGTCGTCCCTGACGTTCCTGCTGATGGGCGGATAGGCGCTCATGACGCCGCAAAACAGGTTCCTGCGAGAGCCGCCAAAGGCGTTGCGGACGAGGTGGGTGGCGGCGTTGTCGTCCTCGACGACGAAGTACTCGGGGGTGGCGCGCCACTCGACGTAGCGGCCCTCGTCGAGCCACCAGTGCTCGTTGCGCTTGGGCGCCTTGTCCTTGAGCAGGCTCGGCGGCGTGCCGCGCAGGTTGTTGGCCTTCTTGGCGGCGATCCAGCGCGCGACGCACTCGACGGCGTCTTCGTTGGAGATGTGGTCCCAGAAGCCGTCGCTGGCGAGGATGAGGAAGTCGCCGCGCTGCGGTTGCTGCGGTTGCTGCTGCTGGTTGTTGGCACCACCTCCGGTTGATGTTGATCCCGCCTTGACGCCGACGTTGATGCGGGTTTCTTCGATGACGGGCTCGGCGGTCAGGTAGGGAGGCGTCCTGGAGTTGGGCCGCGGGCCAGACGACCAGTACCGCTGCTGGGCCTCGGTGATGTCGCTCTCGCGCCACTTCCAACGGTGGTCACCGAAGGCACGTGTCACGGCCAGGCCGAGTATGCGGCCGGATTCGCGGTTGATCATGGTCTCCTCCTCGCCCGGGTGGGCGGCCGTCAGGCGAGCGTACTCGTCGTCGTTCTTGCCGGTCTGGTCCTTGGAGAGCGGGACGGCCGTGTACTTTGGCTTTGCGCTGTCGGCGTCGACGCGGCCCAGCACGGCGCGCGAGTCACCGGTGCAGGCGACACGGAGAGTGGTGGAGCGGGGGTCGTAGGCGGCGAGCAAGGCGCATGATCCGGCAATGGCGGGGGCGATGGCGGAGAGGACCTCCGCGGAGCCAGGTTGGGCGTCGGGACCGTTCATGGCGGCGAGGGCGGCGGCGTTTATGCTGTCGTCGACGGAAATGAAGGCCTTGATGATGGCGGATGAGATCTCTGGCGAGGGTGCGTTTGCAGGGAGCTCCTCCAGGTGATCTGATACCATGGATATAAGGTTTTCTCTCAGGAGGACCGAGGTGGCCCAGCCTCTAATTGTAAAGTTCAGCAATCTGCTAAAGAGTCCACAATTAAGAAGAGTGATACTTACGCATGTCCGTCAAAGACGCCCCAGAAGGTCCACTGGCTCCTTCCAGGTCCTACTTGGGTGCCCACGACGAACTCGTCTTCGACGGGGCTGTTGCTGGGCACGCGGACGACGTCGCAGCGTCCGCGCTGCCCATTTCCGGCGTCGAAGAGCTTCGAGCTCTGTTCGCGACGTAACACCTCGTTCGCGTCGGCGAGGTTGAGTGCACGGACGGGGCTTTGGATGTTGCTGCTGCCGCCGTCCTTCTTCAGGGAGCTGATCTGTGGCACAAAGATCGCAGCATTCTCTTCTTTGAACGCGGTGGGCTGGAGGAGGTATGCTGCCGCGCCCGTCACCGCAGCCGCGCCGCCTACGATGGTAGCCACGGGGCTGACACGAGCGTAGCGGACCGTCGAGGGCGGGCGGGGGAAGCAGAGGCGGCGAGAAAGGGTGGGAGAGCGTGAACTTACCGCCCCGAGGATCTTCTTGAGAGATTGATTGTTGAGCGGCATCGTGGACGGTGAATTCTTGGTCAGCGATGCTCGTGGAGGTTGGTGGAAGGTTGGTGGAGCGGGTGCTTTGGGTTAATAGCTCCAAGTCAGTGGTTGCAGGGAGAGCTCTGTGACTGACTCGTAGATTCCCCAGAAGGTGATAAGAACTCGACTTTGCTGAAACTTTTGACCAAAAGTAAAACACCTTAATTATATCGTTAACTTCAGTCACTTCCGAACATGCGCTACCTATATAGGAAAAAGTGACACGCCATTCGCGGTGCACAGAGAGCTCAATTATGGTTTTGCACCCCACCATATCACATCATTTGTGAACGAGAAAAAATAATGCGGGTTTATTCTTTATGATAAACTTCTAACGCAGTGTTAATTAACCTGGGTTCCGGTCCTTGTGATAGCAGCATTAATGTGGCGGGTCTTCACTCATTCACGCTCATATCTGAAAGATAAAATACAAAGCATGGCAGTTCGTGATCGATCTTCCATTGAACTAAATAGTCACTAAATCACAATCAGTAGGCCTTCACTGCCGCAAGCTGCAGGATCCGGTCTGTGATCTCGGGCGGATCGATAGGCGCCGACCTGTCCAACGAATCTACTTTTCCATTCCTCATAGGCGGGCCCTGCTTGCGGATGTTGCTGCAAGTAACACAACAAGTCAGTCATTCGTCCGTACGATTCGGAAGTCATTAACTCACCAATGCGGCCAATGCGTCGTCCCTTGATGAGTCTTGAACATCTGGGCCTTCAGCTCCAGGTCCTCTTTCTTCGCAAACTTTGCGGGCGTCATGCAGATGTACTGGGCCGAGCGGATGACGTCGCCCTCGGGGTGTTTGGCGTAGTGCATAGTCCTGCTGTCCCAAAGCACGAAGTCGCCCGGGTCCAAGCACGTCTTGATGAGCTCGCAGCCGCGGTCCTCGAACCACTTGACGTCCTCCTCGGTGAAGATGAACAGGTCTTTGAAGTCCTCCTCGGGCGGCGGCGCGTCCTCGTGTGCTGCCTGCTGGCGCGTTTCGCGGAAGAAAGTGTCGAAGAGCTTGGAGGAGCCCTTCATGAGCATGAGGCCGCCGTCCTGCGGCCCGTTGGGGGCGTAGTTGAGGAGGCCTTGCACGCACTGCATGCCCTTGCGTTGCGGGTTCTGGTCGCAGTGCGGCCATGGCGACCAGGTCAGGTCCTTTTGCTTCGGAAGCGTGATGTTCATACCGTCGAAGGAGCAAAGCAGCTCGTCGGTGCCCCAGAGGTCGGTGAAGATCTGCTGGATCTTGGGTTCCCTGGTTGTTCTTGTCAACTAAATGGTCCTCACGAGTGTGTCGAAAGGTAAACTTGCGTTCGCGCCTCCCACATGAACTTCTCGTGTGTGACCGAGTAGGCAAAGTACATGCCGCCCTTGAAGCTGACAGGTAGATGGTCCTGAGTCCAGGTGCTCTTGTCATTGGGGTCGAAGCCGAGTCCGAACGACTGGAGCCACTCGATCTGCTTCTGGCGGTAGTACTCGGCCTTTTCGGGGGTGATTACGTTTTTGATGATGGCGATTCCATCTCGGTGGAAGTCATCGCGCCAATCGCCGTAAGCCGTGCCGTCGTGCTCGAGTAGATTCTTTGACGAGTAATCGTAGCTGCCCATGTTCGAATCTTTGGTGCGGAGATGAATGATATGCAGAAGTAAAGGGGATCGGTGGTTGGAGCTGGAAATGGAGGTGGTCTTCGGAATCGAATAAATACTGCATCACCAACTTTGCTCATGCTCAACGCACTTCCGTAGGGACTGTGGGTCTTCCGTAGGGATTGCGGGTGTGGAGCAGGGTTCCCAGGCCAAAACGCGTAGAGCCATTGCGGGGTGCGCTGTCGATCCCCCACAGTCCCGCGCTCTTTCCGCAACCACATCAGCCACAGTTCCCACGGCAGTGCGGGCGCCGACCCTGGAAATCCATCCCGACTCGGCACAATGCGCTTCCGAGCATTGCTGAGCCTCTCCACAGCCCGGAAACGTGGGATGTGTTCAAATGTTCTCCAGAATCCGTGATTTCGTTTTTTGACTTACCATTCCCTCTTACTTTGCTCTTTCCAGACCCCCCAAGCTTCTTGTCCCTTTTTCGGCAGCAAAAAAAAAAAAAAGAAAGAGCTTAGGAAAAAGAAAAGAAAAGCCGAACCAGAAAACACCGTCATGCCCATCCCCATCCAAATCGCCTACAAACCAATCGGCCTGCCCGAGGTGGGCCAAAACAACTACCAAGGCTTCAATCCGGGAAAGACCGAAGTGCTCCCTGCAGGCTGGCAGCTGGCACCAGACACACGGCCACTCACGACGCCCATCCGCATCGACCACGACGTCGAGATCGTGGTGCGCGACGGATGCCGCCTCTACGTCGACGTGTACCGGCCGGCCGACGCACCGGAAAAAGTGCCCGCCATCCTGGCCTGGTCGTGCTACGGCAAGAAGTACTCTGCGCTGTCGATGCTACCCATGACCGTGTGGCACTGCTGCGTGCGGCGGGCTGACCTGTCGGGCCTCGAAAAGTTCGAAGGGCTCGACCCGGCGCGGTGGTGCGCCAAGGGGTACGCCCTGGTCAGCGTCGACGGCCGCGGCACGGGCAACTCGGACGGCCAGATCCCCGTCATGGGCAGCCAGGACGCCGAGGACGGCTACGACGTCGTAGAGGCCGTCGCGCGGCTGGACTGGTGCAACGGCGCCGTCGGCATGGCTGGCAACAGCGCCCTCGCCATCAGCCAGTGGTTCGTCGCCGCCCTGAACCCGCCTAGCCTGAAGGCTATCGCGCCGTGGGAGGGAATGGGTGATCTCTTCCGCGAGCAGTTCGTGCGCGGCGGCATCTTCAGCATGAGCAACTTTGACCTCATCACCAAGGAGATCATCAAGGGCGGCTCCGGCGTTGAGGACTTCGCCGAGATGTATCGCCGGTGCCCAACCGCCAATGTGTACTGGAAGGACAAGCGCATCGATATGACCAAGATCCGGACTCCGGCGTTTATTTGCGGCAGCGACGTCTCTGGCATCCACACCATGGGGAGCGTCCGCGCGTGGCTGGAGATGCCCGATGAGCGGAAGTGGCTCAAGTGGAGCCCCTACCAGGAGTGGTTCGAGCTCTACAGCGTGCACGAGAGCAATGAGGAATTGGCTGTGTTCTTCGACCGTTACCTCAAGGGCTTGGAAAATGGATGGGAGAAGACGCCAAAGGTGCGGTGGTCGGTGCTGCAGTTCGGTGACAGGAAAGCCATCGATGATATCGTCCTTGACGACTATCCTGTCCCGAACACGGAATACCGCGAACTGTATCTTCAGAGTGGTGGTAAGCTAGGCAGTGAGCAACAGAAGGAGGCAGCGGTACAAGAGTACAATTCCGAGAAGTTCGGCAGTGTGGCCGAGTTCGACTACACCTTCACCGAGCGCGCAAGGCTGCTTGGTCTCCCGAAGGCCGAGCTACACATGTCATGTCCAGATAAGGATGATATGTGTGTGTTTGTCATCATTCGGAAAAAAGACAAGGATGGCAACGTCTTGATGCATCTCAACTTCCCGGTAGAGGCCACACCGGTCAAGTGTATTGACGAGATTCCCGAGAAACAGCGTGCCAGCTTGAACCTACACCAAGGCAGTGTAGGGCAGCTGAGGGCTTCTCACCGGAAGATCGACGAGAGTAAAAGCATTCACCCGCAATTCCCCTTTCATCCACATGAAGTCGAGGAGAAGATCCCGCCTGGAGAGATTGTCAAGCTGGAGATCGGCATCTGGAATGTGAGCATAGATTTTGAGGCGGGCGAGTCAGTGAATATTGCAGTAAGTACTCACCAAAATTATTGCAAAGGAGTTACGCTAACGCCGCATAATCGCAGGTGGGTGGACAATACCCCAGCCTGGCAGAGTTCAAGTCATATTCTGCTCCAAGGCCAGAACATGAGAAGAACAAGGGAGCGCACAGAATTCACTTGGGTCCGGAGCACCCGAGCAAAGTCATTTTGCCCTTCGTGAAAGTGTGAATGTCTAGACAGTTTTGGTAGTAAATATCTCTGATGAAGTTGATTAGCGCCTCTGAGGTACCTCTAAAGTGAAGCGCATTGGTTGGGCGTAACTCCAGAACCTACTCCATGTGGTTAGACAGAAGAAGACCCTGTATAACCCCATCGAGCATGAATATCAATATCGAGAGCACCGTACTCACCTCGGCGCCAGCCTCTTTCCGACGTGGAAGTTGCCGTGCGGTTGCTTTCCGAGGCTTGGTGGACTGGGCGCCACAGCTACTCCACCAAGTCTGGGCCAATCCAGCGCCTGCCCACAGATCCCGCCCCCGCAATTCCACTGAGCCACCCCCAAAACAACAACACAATCTGGGGAACAGCCACGCCTCCACGTCCGGCCAATCGTCTAGTAGCGGTAGTAATGCCGGCATTAAGAAGTTGCAGAGGCGAGGTACCATATAACCCCCTCTCCCAGAGCGATCATCGTCTTGTTGACACCAACCTCGCCTTACTGCTTTCCATTCACCTCTTTCCTTACCACGAGATAAACGCCATTCCATCAACATGGATGACTCGAAGAAAAGCGCCGTGGAACACCGCGAAATTGTCGACAGCTACACCAAGCCGAAGGAAGTCTCAGATGTGACGGGCACGGTCAGGTTGGCAGAGGAGTCTGCAACGTGCCTAATTCCAACACCGAGTTCGGATCCACGTGGTTAGAGTTTCGATGACCCGAAAGGCTGTAAGCGACCTGATGAGAAGTAGATCCGTTGAACCTGTCTCCATGGCGCAAGTTCATCTTCGTCATGCTGGTCTCCGTCTGTGAGTGCCCTTCGCCCCAGTGTCCACGGGTATACGGCTGATGAATCCGACAGTCTCCTCCATCGGCTTATCTATGGTATCCGGATTTGGCGGCTTGCTCAGCTTCTACATCCCTGGCTACTCTGCTGCCGGTGCCGACTATGCAGACATTACCGCTCTGATGACTTACCCTTCAATGTTCATGGGGATTGGAAACATCATCTCTGTCCCTATCGCTCTGGCGATTGGTCGACGTCCTGTTTTCATGTTCTCCACCCTTTTGCTCATCTTCTCAGCTGTGTTGTGTGCGTTTGCGAAGGATTATACCTGGCACTTCTCAGCACGGCTCGTTCTCGGGCTGGCGGCCGGTCAAAGTGAGGCGCTCGTTCCTCTTATGGTCCAGGTATGAAAATCGATAAGAGATGCCAACCTTGATGAAACTGACGGACGTCAACAGGAAATCCACTTTCTTCACGAGAGAAGTCACACGCTGATGCTGCAGTCGGCAACTCAAACCATCCTCAGCGCTGTCCTCGTTCTCTGCGCATCGCCTATTGCTGGTGCCATAACTCCGCGATACTGGTACATCCTGGGGGCAGGAGTGACAGTGCTCCAGTTCATCCTGTCGATATTCTTCGTTCCGGAGACGAGGTACGAGCGGCCTCTCAGCGCCTACCAAGCAAATGATATGGTGCAATGGACATCGGCAAGTGGAGATGGATCAGGAGAAGTGCTCGCTCCAGTCACAACATCGACACGGCCTCCGCTCGACCTGATCAACCATCAACCCCGTACTGTACTTTCTGATATGCGGCTCTTCGTCGGGCCTGCAGATTGGAAGCAGGCGTACTACACGCTGAAGGTCAGTGCCGCTCATTCTTATACCAGCAGTAACTGACGCATATACAGGCGATGGTGCAAGTGCTCTTCTTCCCGAACGTCTTCTGGGCCTTTTGCCTCAACGGGTTGACGATCGGAGTCAACATCGCCATCGGAACGACGTACGCAGCAGTGATCGAAGCGCCGCCATACAACTGGTCATCGTCGGCGGCATCGTACGTCAACGCGGGGCAGATCGTGACGGCGCTGGTGGCACTTCCAGCGCTGGGCACGGGATCGGACAAGATAATCAAGTGGCGGGCGCGGCGTAACGGCGGCATCCATGAGCCAGAGAACCGGCTGCTTCCGCTGGTGGTGCCCGTGTGCGTGGGGGTGCTCGCGGCCACCATCTACGGCGAGGCGTGCCAGCACCCGGACCGCTACCACTGGTTCGCCCTCGTCTTCGCCAACGCCGCCTACTACTTCTGCTTCGTCGGCGCCAACATTGCTGCCATCACGTACCTGCTCGACTCATACCCGGCAAGGGGAGGCCCGCTGCTGGTCGTCATTTGCGCGTTGCGCGGCTTCGTTAGCTTCGGGACGAGCTACGGCGTAGCCAAGTTCATTGAGACGGATGGGTATGACGGCTCGTTCGGGACATACGCCGGGTTGACGGCCGTGTTTGGCGTGCTGGGCATCGTTGTTTTCTTCACGGGCAAGCGTATTCGGGCGTTTACTGGTAAATGGGCGCAGGCTGCCGACCCCACGAAGCCGACCATGTGTCATTGAGAAGGAAAGGGTTGTGAAGGGTCGCGCCTTCCCTGATTGAGCTAGTTAGCTGTGCCTTCCCTTCGTTCATACCGCAACTCAACGCCTATCATGTTCCCGTCAATAGACTTCCCGATGCATTTAGCTCCGAGGACCCACCAACACGTTGTCGAATCGGCTATGTGATGAGTGTTGATAGCCCGTGCGGGGAGGGGTACGCGGATAGATTCCCCGCTTCCCCAGATTCTACCCCCCACATTCCGATGCATATACCTAGGCCCCCGCAGTTCCACTCCTCTCCACACTCTCTTTCCGAAGCACAACGACCAACCGGCACGAACCCATTGCAAAGCATACCACACAGATGCATTCCTGCCCTTTCTGCAACAGGACCTACGAACGCGCTGACCATCTCAGCCGTCATGTAAATTCTCGTCAGTTTAACTATGCCCAAGCAGTTTCATCTCTGGCTCACTATCTACCAGATCAGAATGCGCGCACTTTCCGATGTCCTGAATGCTCCAAAGGCTTTAATCGACGGTAATCTAAACTGGCCGTTTCCGATGATCGGCGCCGGGTTTCTGACGCGCCCCAGGGATATTCTGCAACGACACCAGGCCGCTCACGCCAAAAATGCCTTGGAAGGCAAACCTCCCCAAAGAAGGCGAGTTGACCGTGTAAGCAGAGCTTGCGAGCCTTGTGCTGCAGCAAAAGCAAAGTGTGACGAGGAAAGACCCTGCAAGGTAAGTCTCAAAATAGCCACGTGAATGGTGAAACTGATGACTGTAGCGTTGTCGAATTCAAAATGAAAAATGCGTAGACAGGCAGTCTTCATTTTGCTTCAGCAGCGCTGCGCCGGAGAACGAGTCAGCCGGTCTCCCTAGTCCTCAATCCACTTGCGAGCTCTCGACGCCAGCATTAACCGATCAACGGCGACAGAGCCAATGCTCCACCATCTTACCAAATGAAAGCTTTTCACCACCAGCGAATATAAGCTCTGTGACTGAACTGCCCATTCCCAATGCTTCAGTGGGCCTGCCCAACTACTTCGATCACATGATGGCGCCTGAGGCACACAGGATGGACATTTTGCCCCCACCGCATTTGCCTTACGATGTTCTAGACTTCATGCAGACCACGGATCTTGTGCTTGACGATATCGAAACCCTGGAATTCGACTTCGATGCCGGTTTTCCTTCCTTCTTCGAGGGTCTCGAGACCGCCGAGACGAGACAGCAGACAGACCAGAATGACGGGCCCGAAATAGGCCAAGATGCTGAAGAGACAGCTTCGCGGCGCGAGGCTTTCGAAAGATCTCCTTGGTATGTACACACTAAAGCTGGACTTTACTGTTCGGCTCTGATAGTTTTAGGTTTTGGAAACCATCATCCGCCCAGAATGCATTCAGTGATCATCCGCGAATGCCCCTCGAGAGCGACAACGTCGACGTTGCTGCATCTCCCCACTGGCCCTATTCCGTCGATCTTATCATCCAGGATAAACTCAGCCAGCAGACCAGGGATCGAATCCTTCAGCTCGTGATCCAGACCGTCGGATCAAAAGTATCTATTCCATCGTTCCCGTCCGCCAAATTCTTGGATATCTTGATCAAGAATGGAATAGCAAAGAAATTGGAGACCGACGCTTGGATCCATCCGCATACTCATGTTTCCCAGACCACGAGGGCAGAGCTTCTCACTGCCCTTATTGCAGCTGGATGTGTCTGCTTTGGTATCATGGCTGTCGGTAAAACAGGGGGTTTGCTTCAGGAAATAGTCAGGGTGGCCCTAAGTAATTTAGTGAGTCCAAAGTACAACTTCTAGTACTCGCAGGCTTGCTGACTTCGTTAGGTTGAGAAGGACAACAGCGTCCTTCGGGACTTACAGTATCTTCAAGCCTACATGATATGGATTGATATCGGCATTTGGTGCGGCTATAAGAGACAGATGGAGATTGCCGAAAGCAACTTGCAACCTCTTTGCACGGTCCGTTGCCTCCATAAATCATTACTGCATGTACTAATCATTGGATATCAGGCTTTGAGAAAGGCCGGCGCATTCAACAAGTCTTTCTACAAACGTATCATCCCATCACCCGACGATGATGATGCCACGCTGGAACAAAAGTGGAGGCAATGGGTGGAACAAGAATCGTACAAACGGTCAGTGGTCTAGGATTAGATCCAACCATCTTACTGACCGGTGCACAGGCTCGTCTACCATTTATTCGAACACGACATTCTGGTAGCATTTACTATGACCCGCAATCCACTGACCTCCTATTCAGAGTTCAGTGTCCCGTTTCCCGCGGAAAGAGATATCTGGCTCGCGCCGTCCCCGTCTGCCTGGAGAGCCATTCACCTCTCTAAAGTCCGGGCCCCTGACCCGGTCTTCAACTCACTAAGAGACATCCTCATAAAGCCCGACCGCCTCAACACCCTATCCGGCGATGCCGACTTCGACAGGGCGACCTCAATCTTCGTCCACGGTGTCGGGGCAATGGTCTGGGACTACCGGAAACAAGCATCCATCACGCAAGAGAGCTCATCCCACGACGATCCCACCGCCCACCTCTGGCTCCAAAGCCGGCGGCAAGAGCTGTACGTCTCAACAATACTCTCTTCTCCCACACTTCTCGACTGACCCCCTCTCCCCTTCCCCACAGCTCCACCCTCCTCCAAACCCTCCAAACCACCCACCCCCGCGCCCCCGCCGTCCTCACCCTCCTCGCCGAGTTCCTCCAAATGCACCTGCACGCCTCGCTCGACGACATGCAGCGCTTCGCCGGCAAGTACGGCGAGGCCGAGGCGCGCCGCGCGTGCGCGAGTATGCTCGTCAACAATAACAACAACGATCCCAACTCCTCCAACTCCGACTTCTCATCATCATCATGGCCCACCACGCGCGCCTCCCGCACCGCCGTCTGGCACGCCGGCCAGGTCCTCCGCGCCGCCCGCAGCGTCCCGCCGTACCAGCTGCGCGGCGCCGATGCCATCGCCGTCTACTACGCCGCCCTGACGCTGTGGGTGTGGGCCGTGCTGAGGGAGAGGATGACGGCATCGGCGGGGGCGGTGACGACGACGATGACGGACGGGACTGGTGGTGGTCGTGGTGGTGGGGTGGTGCATAGCATGCATACAGACCTCGTAGTAGGTGGCAGCGCGGGTGCCGCGGGTGCCGCGGACAGCGTGGGCGCGCATGGTACGGTCCCGGTGCGGCTGGATGGCGCCAAGGGCCGGGAGCAGGAGGCGTTTCTGGCGCACGGCGTCGGGACGCCGGTGCTGGGCTTCGACTGGCATCGAGAACGTGCAGGAGAGGAGGAGGAGGCTGACGGGAGAACACGGCGGCTGCGGCGGCGGCAGCAGCAGCAGCAGCAGCAGCAGGAACAGGAACAGGAAGAAGGTGGGAGTAGCAGTCGTGACGGAAGAGGAGGATTTGTCGAGATCCAGCCAAGCCAGGTCATGCGTGTGGGCGCGCAGGTGCTGGAGGGCAATTATCCGAATTCAGGGAAGGATGAGTTGCCGCCCATGATTATGAGCCTGCGGAATCTGATGAGGGATTTGGGGAGGTCTCCGTGAGGATCAGCGGGTTTGTGGAGTCAGATGGAGACCACTAACGTTCTATTTCACGTGAGATCACTTGCAATGTAGACTTCGTAGAAGATGTAAGACGGAACAATCGACAGCGGGGATAACGAAGAAAGAATAGCATGATCGCATTTTATCCAACAAGCAAGCGTGTGGTATCTCGTGTGCCTCCAAAGTCATTGGGAAGAAAAAGAAAGATGAAGGACTAAGAATAAGAAAGTCTCCAAGCCCACTGCTTCACACTCTTCTCCATGGAACCACGCCGAATAACCTACAATCTTCTGACTGACCAGTCTCCATCCCTCGTACAATTTCCACTCTAGTACCTGTACACTACTCTTCTCTCCTCCACCGGGCTCACATCTGGCACCTCCGGCTCTGGACCCGTCGCCGCCCCATGCATCGTCCTGTTCACATCCGCACTCTCCTGCCTGTGCAGATAGCTCGGCGTGCTCTGGAAATCGTTGCCTGGCCTGATTCCAGAAGTACCGTAGTGCTGGGGCTCCAGCGGGTGCGGCTGATTAGCAGCATGAGAGTCCGAGAAAGGATCATCTGCTTCGGGAGAGTCGCGGCTCTCGCGGGCGGCGAGCGACTGCTGCAGGTGCGGAGGTGGGTTAGGCGGGGGCGCGTAGGTCTGTTCGGGGGAGAGAGGAGGCGTTGCGGCGGGAGGAGGGACGACAGCAGCAGCAGGAGGTGGCGGAGTTGGCGTCGGAGTGGAAGAAGAGGTCACACCGTTGTTGTGCAAGTTGCTGGAGGAGTTGGTGCGTCGAGCAGCCAGATAAGCGCGCTGATGCTTGGTCAGCGCGAGCGACAGCTGCTCGTTCGTCTCAATCAGCGTGAGCATCGTCTCGTCATCAGCCTGCGTCGAGTCCTCGGTAGCCGTGTTGATGTAGTTTTGAATGCTGCGCTGCGCCTGCTGGCATCGCTCGCCGAATTCCTTGACCAGGTCGTTGCTTCCAAGCTCCTCCGGGGGGGTGCTCTGGATTAGCTGCAGTAGAAGCTTCGCGCTTGTCCGCGCCTCTTCGATCCGTGCTGCCAGCTCTGAAGGCGAGGGGAGACCACGCGAGCGCCGGCTGCTCTGGCCGTCGCCGTTTCCTGATGGCCGCGTTTGGCTGGGGTCAAACGGCGGGGCATTGAGCGTGCGAGGACCGTTGCCGCCGCCATTGCCATGAACGTACTCCTTGCGCCACATGTGAAACAGCGGATTCAAATTGGTGTCATAGGCCTTGTCCCTCTCCAGCGAAAACAGCGTCTCCCGCAGGATCTGCTGGACGCTGGGATCCCGTCCATTGCGGAGGAGGTCTTTGACGGTGCTGACGAATTTGGAGTCGATATTGCGGGTGAAGGTGGGACCGGGGTTATCGGTAAGGATGCGGATCAGCATGATCGAGTTATACTGCACATGAGGCTTTGAGTAGTTGTCCTTGGACAAGAACTTGCGGATCTGGTAGGCGCAAGCCTCGGCGGCCACGGGTGAGGACTCGGCGGCGGTTACGATTTCCGGGAGGTACTGGATCTCTTCGTTCTATGGAAGAATAGTGATCAGCGGCGGCCCGAGGGAGGCCATGACACGGAGAGCTCAAACTTACAGAGTTATTTGGGCCGCCAGACTCGCAAAACAGCCGCTGTACATCTGAATCAGCACTTCTGCAGAAGCTCACGGCGATATGTTTGACGTACCACGCCCCTCGCAGCGATTCCCTCTGGCGAATCCTGATCGTACGTGGGGGTATTGTCATCAGATGCGCCTATCGCCAGCCGTCAGCAGGCGCTCTAGACAGAAGAACAGCGGGGAAGCTCACTGGTGCCAGGGCGCCTGCTAAGCAGGCCTTGTACCTTCTTCAGCACCATGGCGGTCCTGCTCGGCCGGGGGTGAGTTGTCGGAGGCACCGTGGTGACGCGAGAGTTTCGGGGCGGCGAGCTTGTAGGAAGCTGGCTCGCAGCAGTCGAAGAGGGAGCAATCGAAGGCCGAGTCGTGCAGGGGGAGCTGTGGGCAGCTTCCTTTCCCCCCGGTGGTGGATGGCGGTTTATGCGGAAAAGAGGGTCGCGGTGACAGGGTCCGGTCGCTGGCGTGCCGCGCCGGTAATTGCGTAGGATAGCGTAGCGCGCTTCGGGACCCTTGGGAGCGTCGACCTAGGCAACAGCACCAGCACTTGTAACCGCGGCTCGTCGGATGATTTCTTCTTGAGAACGGTAAGGCTGCTGCTAGATCTGGGCTCCAGTGTGCTTTTCAACCGTGTCTAGCTGCTAGGCCAAATAGCTCCCCCACACCCACCGCTCAGCACAGCCCCCCTCTCTGGCGCTGTCGTTGACGCAACATTGGATGGACGCGTGTACAAGAACGTGCAACGAGGCTTGGCTCCCGCTTGGTCTCGCGCGCTTCAATTGCAGCGTGACTGCGCGGGATAAGAAGTCTGGGGCCCAATACGCAAGCTGAGGCGCGCGTCCTGCGCAGCCCTCGCCCGCCCTCTGTCCGCTATTCTTGGCCTCCCCCGCCAAGCCTCTACGTCACTGTCTGTGGCGCGTGTGACCTCTATCTTCATTGATATCTACTCGGCGCCTCATGGCGCAGCCCAGCTGTCGCAACATACCGTGTTGTGCCTCGTGTGCATCCGTTCCCCACCATATGTTCCTCTATTTTTACCGCTGTTTCGCATGCAAGCTTGTGTACATTCGCACACCTTGTAACCCAACGCCGTGCTGAAGCCTCTTTTCGATCGTTGGGTAGGGGAAAATACAAAAAGGAAAATACGGCACGCTTTGATGGAATCTCAACAGAGTCCTGAAATAGACACAAGGAAAGGTTGAATGAAACGCAAAAATGATCGTCCGTAGAAACAGCGCCTGCTCAGATGCAATGAAAGCGAAGTGACGCCCCCGAAATTTTTACGAAAGAAGCCGCATTGACCGACGTGTACGACAGTCATCCGATGACTGCCTCGCCGAGGTAGCTGAAGTCGTTTAAAAGCTCGTCCATGCTCTCGAGCTCCGAGTTCACGCGCAAGGTGCTGTGCCGTCTTACCGAAAGCGGCGGCGGTTCGGACATGACCATCGTGGCCTGCGTTGAGATTTTAGTCAGAGTTGCCTGCGACGAGTACTCGTCCTCGGGTAGGCTATAGCCCTGGAATCCGCTGTTGCTGAACCACGAATTCGTCCGAGTGTGAGAGATAGTAGGCAGCAATCCAGGGCTTGTTGCTGATGATGAATAGTCGAGATACGACTCCTCCACCTCATCCTCCTCTCCGTCCTGGTCGGCCCAAAATTGGAAAGATTCAGCCCGCGCCGATGAGGCGGTGCAGGGGCTGCTGCACGTAGGCGAGTGCATAGCCGAGTCTTCCAATTGCGGAAGGTCAACCGTAGTGCTGGTAACAGCCGACTGCGAAACATCGTCAAGCAATGAGCTGCCACTCACACTGATTTGAGTGTTGAGCGGAGGAAGCTTAAAGCTATCTGTGAAGCGGTCCATGTTCAGGAAGCTGCCCTGGGGCTCCACTGTCAGTACTCCACAGTCCTCCTCTTGCGCTTGTCCCGGTGTGGCTAGTGTCTGGGCGATGTCCTCAATCCCTGAATCGAGAGTAAGCACCGGAGGTAGCTCGAAATCCTCAATGTATCTCTCCGTTTCGGAAAAACATCGATGGAGAGGTTCATCGAATTCGAGGGTTGATGCTTCTTCAACTGCTTCTTCTTCAACACAGGGCAGCCTGCCGACCTTGCTAAAGCTAGAAGAATCATCGCTAGAACGAAGCTCATCCTCATACGATGACCAATAGCCTCCTCTTTCAAGCATCATGCTGCTGTCCAGGATGTCGGTAAACTCGGACCTCGTTGGGCTTATCTCCGGCGTAGAAATGTCCTTGATATCCCAGGGGAATTCTCCACCCAGCAATGCGATCGTCGTGTGCTCGATCCAAGTATCCACAGCCTGGTATGCCTCCTGTATGAGTCTTTCCTGCGCTCCAGTCTCGGCGAGGCCATTCCGCTTCCGGATAAGACATTCCCTGTGCTGCCAGCACGCCAATGTAGCACCGGAGTCTGATAGCACGTCCTCTTCGAAGTCGACTGCTGGGGCCCCCGTGTGTCTCCGCTCAGGTTGTTGTCCACTTTGCTGTTCTGCAAGTCCCACTTTCGCCGCCACGTCGCTTTTTGACCCACTGTTGTCCCTGCCTCCGCTCAGACCATGTCCCGCGATACCGGAATCATTGCGCCAAAATCCAGGTTTCCTATCTTGCGAAGTCGCCGGGTCAGATCGCCCAACGGATGCTGGCCTGTTACTACGAAGATTGAGGTGGCGTGCTTGCTGGGCAGTGGTCGCGCCACCTGCAGTCTTTGGCCGGACATAACCATGAGAGCTAGAAGACAGATCAAAGTGGCCATGGCGACTATAGCTGGTTCGGTGAGAGACGGCACCGGCGGAGGTGAAGCTACGACAGCTCTGGTCGGAAGTAGGGGCAAGGGAGGATCGACAAGAATCTTCGCAGGAGGGAGTGACGGGAGAGGGAAAGAATGGCGATGGTGGAGGCACAGATGGTTTTCTGGAAAGAGCTTCGAACTTATTGGGGCGTGGGGTGCTGAAACGGGCATTGGGGTCCATGGTGAATGCTGGGGTCAGAACGGGTGCGGGCGGAAAGTCTGGATCGAAGTCATCTGATCTCTCTTCGTACGGCACTTCGAGAATGTTGACACATTCGCCCAGCAGCAGAGGGCAGGTTGTGGTGAAGGGCTTGGATTCATCGTGGTATTCGTAGACGCCGTCCAGCATATACTGCATGGTGAGTAAGGCGCAGCAAGAGTGGTAAGGCTGAAGACTCACGTAGTACCAATAGGTGCCGCCCATTTTCAAACCGCCTTCCCTCTTTTCAGGGCGACCTTGCGGCTCGCCATCGCAAATGATGTCCTTGAAGGTGAAGATACCACACCATTGGCGAGAGCTCTTCCTCTGGTCCCGCTCCATGCGGTAGGAATGGGTGAAGTTGTCCCATGACCCCAGCAGCTCAACTGACCGGGTACCAGAGGGGACGTCACTGCAGCAGAATGAGCCGGGGGTTCAGATGAGGGCGGAGGGGCGACGTACATCCTGAAGGTGAAGAGTGTGGTGTGGTCCCCCATCTTCGCACTCTCCTGGGGAGAGAAGCTGAGCGGAGGGGCAGCTCGTCCTAAATCAACGCGGAGCCGGCGAATGCTGGGGCCGGGGCTTGCGCCATTGATACGATCTAGCTGTGAGGGGGTTGCTTGTAGTGCGTCTCAGCTGGCCAGCGGCTGACTAGAGGGCGGAGAGTCGGCAGGTGATTGGGCCAGTGAGTTGGTTCAGCCGCGGGTTAGCACGTAGGGCAGCCCGGACGGAAGGGGTTGGCGACCAGGGGCGGGCTCAGGCTGTATAAATAAAAATGACGGGAGAGCAGCAGGTAGCGGAGGATGCGGCGGGTGCCAGGCCACGCATGGACCATTTGGCGTGGTTGGAATGAAATGACAGGCCAGCGTCTTGTGCGTGCTTGGAGACGGCGGGAGGTGGAGCCGCTAGCCAACCCTCGAACCGGGCGGCAGCAGGATATTTTGGCTTCTGACCTCGCGGTCGCGCAGCCAACCACGCGGCGGGGTCGATGCAGCTGGGAGGGAGAGATTGGAGGGCGTGGGCGAGCGTCGAGGTGCCATGGTTGAGGGCAGGCAGATCAGCATCGTAGGAGCCGGCAGCTCTCCAGCTGAGGCTGCTCATTTCCCCCGCCCCACCGCGACCACGCGCCGGCAGTGAGCTGCTGCCGGCCACGAGGGTCTCCCTTCGCTGGCTTCGGACTTGCAAGCTGAACGTTTGACGTCGGCCCCAACCCCAGCGCGTTTCATTTCCCAGACCGGCCATGGGAGCTCCCGGCACGCTGGGCGCAGCGCATCCGGCGGCCAATGGCAGCGCGCTCGGCATGCACGACCAGGCCGCGCGCAAGTCACCCGCTGCCGCCGATCAAACTTGGATCTTGTTCTTTTTTTCCTCAGCATCGCCAGTTTAAGCTCGCCAGACGCCCGGCAGACCCCGCTCGCGTGGCGAACTCCCGGCCTGCTTTTCGTCGCTGCGTGTGCTGGCACCTCAGGCCTGCCGGACCACCCGCTCGCGACGTCACAGTGGGTTTTGTCAGGCTTTCCGAGTCACGTCCGCGCCCCTGGCCGACATCCTGAAACCAGAGCGCCTAGCGAGCCCTATGCCGAAGAGATTGATGGATGACGCCTGTGCACGGTTGAGTATCGAAAAAGAAAAATGTCGCCTTCCATCGCCCCAATGTTGAGCGAGAATTTGCTGGTCCGGCGTTGCACAGTGCAGATTCCTCCTAAACCACCGCGTCCGGCAGTATCACCCCGGCCACCACTCGCCTTTGCAGCCCACTCCCGAATGCTCACGAACCACGCCCGCCGCCCTCCCACCATCGCATACTCCGACCCAATGGCGGCTGTGCCCGCTAGCACGCGCCTTCGCTTCCTCGCAGTGCAGCACTCGCCTCGCTGACTCAAGGCAAGGGCGTGTCAGCCAGCCAGAATCCGTGGCACGCTGCGACCTCATCGTGCTCCACGTGCAGCATCGCCAATGCAAGGCCTCGGACCGGTCCAGAAGTTCGCGCAAGAAGTCGTCTGTAGCGACTCGGTCCAGGGTACCTGCATGCAGCGAAGCGAGGAGCCCACCTCCGAGCGCTTTCTTGCCACAATGGGGAATGGCTGGCCGGACGCGATAACGGATTGGCCGTAAGGCTAGCCCGAATCATTCATCCGAATGGCGCCGTACCGCTGCAACCTGCCGTGCTCCACAGACCCTTGCTCCAGGGTCCATCTCGAACTGTCTCTCCTCGCCGCTTCATCGCCTCGTCGCATCAGCCGAGAACCGAGCTTCGATCCAGGATTCCATTCAGATCCGCCTGCAAACTTCCCCCCTGTTTGATACCACCTGCTCACCCTGCGTCTGCCAGCCACAGTACAGAATCAACGTCTCACACCACCCGTGTGCAATCCTCGCATTGGGAGTCGCGAAAATCAAATATGCACTGCTAGCGGGCACGCGTGTTCAATCACGACGTCAATACACCATGTACAACAGGATCCACGTTTGCCCGTACAACCCGATCACCACATCGGCGCGTCAATCCGGAAACCTCTGCGCCCGCCCGCTCAATTGCCTCTTGCATCTGCCTCCAAAAATTAGCAATAGTAGAACCACTCGTATGGATACCGTCAGTAGCACAATTTACAAGGGCATACTTGTTCCAACAAGCTTATGCTTTGCTTGCATGAAATTGCCGCCATTCGTTGGAAAAAATAGAATTCTCTTTAAGCTTGCCAACACATTCCGATTATCGCTTGAAAAATGCTTCGTATTAGCTCCTCCAATATTCGATATTTCTCAGCTGCTCACCGGGTCACCGGGTCTCCATGTCCCCGATTCGAGGAAAGCTGAACAGCCGCCAGAGATTACCGCTGGTTTAGCCCTCTGCCACAGTTGCAGATATGCGTTAGTTTGCGGACATAGAATACCCGTATTACGAGCCCAGATAGAAGCGTTGTCGTTATGAGACGTGTCTAGTCGACCCAAAAAGAAAAAAGAGATGAATACTTGTATGTACTTACTTATATTGATTGATCGTCATATTCGATGCCCTCTTCTTCCTATCTCCTCAGCACCCCAACATCTTCCGACGACGTAGATAATGAACAATCTCGTATCGCCCGTAGGGCTGCGCACCACGATCGACTACGACCGGAAAGCGAGATTTCCGTCAATAAAGTTTCTTAGATAGAGTGATTCTGATCTGCCCCCGCGCAGCGAATAACGAGCGGTGATCGTTGGCCCCGGCGACGAAATTAAAAAAAACTCAGCCCTACCCTGGCAACGTCCGACTATCGTTATCCCTCCAGTCTGATGACTCCTCTTTACTTCCGCAAGATTGACCGGATTGCAAATTCTCTCATGCCGCTTCCTTCAAACGTCGCAACGAAATGAGCGAGCGGGTGGCGAAGAAAATCCCGTCTTCCGTCGAACGTCGCGACAAGATTGCCCCTCACGCCCCTCATCAAAGAGCGCGCGCCACGACAGCCAATCACCCAGTAACCCCACAACGTATGCAGATTTAAGATAACATCAAGCTAAATCGAAGACTTTCATTCCACGGAGCGGCCTCTCAGAAGAAAATAACGTCAAATCAAATGCACCATCGAACGTCGCAGCAAAATGAACCGTCATCAAACAAATGCAGCCGATTCTTGTCCCAACCAATCATTGGCGCCCCATCGCCTGAAATGATCATGACCTCACATTTCTTTTACTGCCAAGTGCTTGCATACGGACCAACAACGAACATAGTAATAAGATCAAAAAGTTTCTCGTCGAACGTCGCGTCGAAATTAGTACCCCGTCGGAATGAGGTGCTTGCAACGAGGTTGCAGCCTCTCAATTTCATTAAGTCCACCGCGAACAGCTACTAAGATTACCACCACTCCAGAGCAAGCGCATTACCATCAGAAAAATGAAAACGCATTGCCGCAGCATTAAAGCAAAGTAGGCCTCAAAGCAGCGAAGGAAAGATGTGGCAAGCACAACGCTCGCACATAAGGGAAGAAAGCGCACTTCTCAAAGGCAGAGTAGAAGAGACAATTCATGTGGTACAATCAGGAAGAAAAAAGGCAATTGGATATCTTGTTGGAAAGAGCAAAAAAACCAAGAAAAACAAATCAAATCAAACCGCCATCAAGCTATCGGAACGCCGCCCCATTCCCCTGTGCGTGTCCCATTCTTCGTGTATATCCTTTGTGCCCGTAAAACCCATCGCCATGCTCAAATCAATGGATAAACACAAGTCGTCCGATGCCGACAATCACCAACACCCCATACTCGCTGGAAAGGCTCAGTGTGCAATGAAAGGAGATCTATGTGTAAAGGAAGCCGGGAAGATGAAATGGAGCCATCCCTGTCGCTATGCAAAGATGAAGGAAGAAACAAAAGACATGCAACTCTGTTATGCCGAAAGTGGAAGGAAGAAAAAAAGTCCTCGGGGCAAACCAGGATGGCACACTGCGAGCATTAGGGGCAAGTCCCTGGCTAGCATCTTGGCAGAAAGTCTATAATGTAAGAAGAAACTCGTGTCGTATACTGTTGTTCTGCAGAGAATTGGGCTGTAGGCATCGCAAGTATCCAGATGCCAGGGGTGTATAGCGCGGAGTTGGGTGCGGCGCTCGGGTGAGGCAAGGAACAAGGCCATGCCCTGTGGTTGTTTGTCATCGTCTTAGTACCGCAGCTTTCCGAGCAGGGAGAAGCAGTACGCGCACTCGCGCTCAGATTTCATCTAAAAGCTGTTAACAATCACACGCGTTCTCAGTCGCACGACGTCAGTAGAAATTGCCACTCACCTGAATCATATACACCCTTGCCTTCGTCGCGGACACACCTCCAATAGCCGGAATACCTCCAAGTTCCGCATTCGTGCCTACCGTATCCTCCCAGACACTGACCGCAATACCTGTGCGCGCAACTCTTTCGAAGCAGCTCTCGCTCAGCGTTACATCGAGCAGCGTCTCGCCCTTCGTTTTTCCAAGCACAACGATGCGCTTCTCCGCCTCCGGATTCCGCTGGCCGGGAGGGCCCTGGCCTTGCCTGACGTATGGGTTGGCACCAGGGGAAGCCGGCGGCGATGGGCGCATAATGGACAATCTCGCCGCACCCATGTCGCGCCATTTCTGTTGAGATTCGCGCGCGTACAATCTGATCTTCGTGTTCATAATGCCAAGCGGCATGCCCTGGGCATCAAGCGTTGGATCGTCCTTGTTCGGCATGGTTGGCGAGGTGCCGGGGTTGATCTCGACTTCACCACTCAGCGAATCTGTGCTTCGGCTACGGCTGTCCTGGTTGGACGAGTACAGGCTGCCTCTACCGTTAAAGAGTTTCCCACCAGCGCCGAAGCGCTTGAGGGCCGAGAATGCGCTGCCGATAGTGTTGACGCTGCTGCCCGTGCCTGCCGAGGTGCTAAGCGCACGAGTAGATTTGGCACGGTAACTGTTCCTGCGGCCCAGACTACCCCACCAGCTGCTGCCTCCAGTGGTGCTTCCTTCAGTGCGCTCAGCATTACGGCGGTCCATAGCGGCGGCCCAGGTGTCCTCGGCGTACGGACCGCGGGCATTTTGAAGAGCTATGTAAGTCGGATTGTTAATGCGCGACTTGTTGATCATGTTGTACAGAGTCTCGCACTCCTCAGAAGAGCGCGAACGGAGCATGATGTGGGAGCTCGTATGAATCCTGGAATTAGGGGTCGGCGGGGAGCGAATAGAGATGTCAAGAGCTGTTCCGCGCCTCAGAGGCACAAGAGGTGTAAGTTCCAGAGCAACAAGTGGCATTCTGCTCCTCTCTTCTTCGGTGACAGTATCCTGGGAATGCTCAGGACTCATCTCAAAGACTTCAATCAAGCCCGGAGTGATGACTATGCTGCATTCATCGGGATGAAGGAGATCCCACATGCCACTGTCAGACCAGGCGAAGAGGTTCGCAACAAGCTTGGTCGGCTTAGCAGAAGTCGGGGGAACAGCCCTGTATGGGCCCTGGGACGCAGATTGAGAAGGCGCCAAAGTAGACGTCGCAGGCGCATATTCTGACTGCGGCGGCGAAGGGTCAGGGAATTGATGATTCTGATTCATTGGAGGCAATGGACCAAGGGGTGCGACATCATCGGCCTCAAGATCATCTTCAGACGACTCAGAGTAGGAGGAGCCGACGTCATCCGAGAGGGACAATTCGCTATCCTCAGAAGACTCAGTGCATGTTGAAGGCTGGTATTCATGCTTGAGCGGAGACGAGGTACGTCTGTGCTGCCGGAACCCGGGGGCAGGTGGCCTGAAGTCTGGCATCGGCGACACCTTCAGTTGCGGTGTTGGACTGACGGAGCGATGCGGTGGGGGTGGAGGCGGAACGTCTCCCGTTTCTGGCAGTAGTTCGTCCTCAGCCAAGGCTCTGGATTTCTTCTGAAGTTTTCCTGAAGCTGAAGATGGAGTGTGAATTGGAAGAGACTCTGCGCGCATTTCGTCCCTTGTCGGCGTCTCCGGCTGGCTGGATTTGCGGAGTTTCGGAATAGACGGAAGGTCCATCGAAGGAACAGAAGATGTACGCCTCTGGGTTGGAGGCCGTTTTGTGAGTCCCCGCTGAGGTAGCGGCGCATCATCATAATCGTCATCCTCATCGGAATAGTCGCTGAGATCTTCCGGTTCTGACGGAGGATACCACACGGTGTAGTTGCTCTTCCCACCTCTTTCCGTGGACCCGCTGATGTACGAACTTGATGTAAACGAGCTCTCAGTCTGGGACGAGGACATAGTGGTGGCGTAGGAAACTTCGGACTGCAACGTTGGTCGTGACGTCTGCTCTTCTGGGGTCGGCGGTGCTTGATCCGAGCTCGAATCCTTAGGGGTCCTGGGCTGTCGGGGATCGCCTCGCGAATATCTCTTGGCCTTTGACCGTTTCAAGGTGGGAGTGGTTGGGCTCTCAGCCGCAGCCATCGCATCGGTCCAACTGGTGGACGAAATCTGCAGGGGTGGGAGACGCGTCTTGCGTGGCGTAAGATCTTCCTGATCCGCTGCATGAGATGACACCACGTCAGAGCCTTCTTTGGCGCCAAGAGTGCCCAGTTCGCTGCTGAGCACGGAACTTGCAGCTGTTTCTGGCGAAACAGGCCTCGACTTGTCCGGAGTCGCGCGGCTCCATCTCTTGGACGACTCGCCCGCTCTTTCTCCCATTGGTATTTCGATTTCGCGAGGGCTGGGAGTTCTGCTCTTGATTGGAGGAGTGGATCCAGTGACAGCCGATAACAGCGAGGACGACCCGTGGCTGCTTGTCGGACGTGCAGCTGGCTTCTCGCGGAAGCTCAGCCCCCTCGATACCTTGTGAGGGACGGGTACGAGTCCCAGCATCTGGACCCACTCAAAGCCCACCTCCTCATCGTTGGTGCGCAGAGTAATCAGTTCACGCCATTCTTCTCCACTAGAGCTGTTACCACGGATCATGACAACAATCTCGCCCTTGAGGTCGCCATTGCGGGCTGAGACGCGGCCAATTTGAATAGGCGGGAAGAAGAGCCAGCGACCGGTATTGTCAACTTCGCAAAGTAAGAGGTCTCCGCCGCTTCCACGTCCAGGTGCGTCATCGCGGATGAGCAGCTCAACCCTGCAGTCAACCTCTTGTCCGCTCGAATGCAGCAGCGTCATATCGAAATAATCTCTTGCGCGCACGCATCGAGTCGCGTCGATGCTGACACCAGATAGAGGAGCCAGACTGCGCGGATCTCTTGCTCTTGTAGGGTCTATGCTGGCAGCGGCTTCATCCTCCAGTCGGGCTCTTTCCTCGTTTGATCTTTTCCTTGCCTGGGTGACCAGGTCTTGGTATCTGGCGGCAAGATCGTTCGCCCGGTCGGATGGCTTGAGGATGTTGATGCCCTTAAGGGTTTTGGAGAGGTACTTGAGGCGCACGAGAGGGCGTTTGAGAAGGAAGGCTACGTCAACTCTTTCGCCATCGCCATCAACAATATAGCCCTCGTCATTGCGCGGCATCCCCTCATCAATGGTCGACTCTGCGTCTGCTTGATCGTCATCATTCTTTTCGGGTTTATCCTCCTCACTTGCAGGAGCAAGGTTCACGACGACATCCTGGAAGCCCAGCCTCCAAGACTTGACGTAATCGGTGTATACTCTTGATGCACTTTGTGCCCATGAGAGGAGAGCCTCTGGATCCTCTTTCGGAATGCGCTTGTGCAAGGTCTTCAGCCTCTCCAGTGCAACGCCCATCTCGACGATAGGTTTCGTTATCTTTGCACTCTCCCCTCCAGTTCCTGTCTTGCTAAAGAGGCCGGCTGTTACAGCAGATTCCGATTTTGACAGCACACAGGTTAGAAGCACCGGGATAACTCCGTCAACGAGCGTCCTCAGCTCGCGGATGTACTTGACTTCGTCCGACTGCAGCTCTCTCATCAAATCGCCGATGGTTGCGGTGGCCAGTCTGCTTTTGTTCGTCCGAATGCTGCGTGCAGAGACTATGCTCTTGCTCTTCGAGTTCTTACGTTCCGGCATCGAGAGGACCGACATAAGGTCAGCGTGGTTTGCGAGCCGCCGCCTTGTACTGTTTCTGCTCCGGGTGGACATGCCAGTCATTCCAGTCATGATCGAGAGAGTATCTGCAGGTTTTCCGGAATCGTCGGCCGGAAGATCATCTTTAATGGCATCATCTGGGGTAATTGTATTGTCAGACCCCTGAGAGACCGTGCGTGAAGTCTTCCGCTTGGAGTCGAGCGTGTCCATTGAGGCAATCGTTGAAAGCTTCCTGCCAGTTGTCGGGAACTCGCGCTTCACGGAATTGCGAGGACGGGGAGTCAGGTCCGGGAGATCAGCAGCCGACGGATCAACCGACGATGTTGCAACTGATGAAACGGCTTCATCCTCTGGAATGGTTGCTGGCAACAGGGAAGGACGAGCCTTTGATGATGATTCTGATTTGCGCCGTGCTGGCCTTCGCTTAAGGGATGACGTATTGGAGGCTGTTGTAGTAGATTCGTCGTACTCAACAGTGATGAGGTTCCTGTCCTCTTGTGAAGGAGTAAGCGATGATGACCTGGGCTTATCATCCGACAAGACCGGCTCGTCCTGGCCATCGTGGCTTCTACGCGACGATCTCCTCCTGGTGCTGCCATGACGTGAAGACGGCGATTCAAAAGGCTTCTCGGAGTCCCTCTGACCACGCTTATCCTCGGAAATTATCGTCGACGACAGCACTGTCGACCCTTCCGTACTTGACGACGAACGCCTCGAGGTTCTTCTCCGCTCCTTATCTTTCTCTCCTTCGACAAAAGGATCCGGTGTAGCAGATAGCCATGCTTCTACTCGGCTCCCGAATATCTTCTCGCTCGGCGTCTCTGCGCTGCCGGGTAAAGTCGGCGTGCTGGGTTGAGGCGTGACGGGTGCAGACTGAGTAGCGGTTGGCTTGTCAGCAGGTCCAGGAGAAAGCGCCCTGTGGGATTTCCGCCGGCTCCTCCTCCTCTCCGCAGTTTGGTCCCCGTCTAGGGGCATGCTTGAAACGTCGTCTCTGGACTCGGTGGGCCGCCTCCTCATCCTTCGTCTTCTCCGGAGCTCGTCTTCTGAACGACCGCCGGGCGCTGATACTGCTCCTGGACTTCGGTCGCGCTTTCTCTCCTCGTCGCCGTAGACACTCTTCGTCTTGCGGATAGACCTTCTCTTCGGAGGCACGTCCTCAAAGACTTCTCCACGAGCCAGCGCCTCGTGTTTTCTGATGGCGTCTCTCACGCGGTTACCGCTCGAAGGTGGCTCATACGATAGTGCTCGGGGAACGAAGTTGTCTACCCTTCCGCCCGCTCGAGGTGCTGGGGGCTGCGCCGGTGGCTCGTCTTCGTCACTGCTCTTCGACGACGCGGTTGACTTGCGTCGTCTCCGCACGGCAGCAACTCTGGTACCGTCCGGCGCATAAACAGGTCTGGGCAGGATCGGTATCTTGGGTGGGCTTTTCTTAGGTTCCTCCTTCTTCTCCTCCGGCTTCGGCACCTGGACTTTCTTGACAGCCGGGCGCACCCAGCCGGTTGGCCTGTTTTCCTTTGGAGGCGACCGGTTCTTGCGCCAGTGGCTGTCGCTGATGACGCGCTTTTTCGGCGTGACCGCAGCCTGCATCTCCTGATCAAGCTCATTGCCCTTCTTCTTGATAGGCGAGGGCGACTTCGCGGGAACCTTCGCGGGAGCCTTCATGACGGGCTGATCCTTCTCTTTCGCCTCGACGTCAGCCGCGTCAGCAGCAACAACGGGATCCGGCTCGGCCGCCTCTTTAGCTCCCTCATCCTTATCCGCTTCCTTAGGCGTTGCGGCTTCCTTAGGCATTGCTGCTCCCTTCGGCGTTGTTGATCCCTTGGGCGTAGCCGCTCCCTTAGGCGTAGCCGTTCCCTTAGGTGTGGCTGTTCCCTTAGGTGTTGCTGCTCCCTTCGGTGTTGGTGCTTCCTTGGGCGTTGCCGGAGCGGCTTTATCGGAATCCGGCGCGGCAGGCTCGACGATAGTGATGGAACCGCCGCCCGCAGCTTGCCATTTCTCGATCTTCGCTTTTATCTTCGCATTATCGATGGGACCGGGGCCCTTGCCCAGGACAAACGGGGACTTGGCTTGCTTCTTGTCGGTGGGCGTTGCGGATTTGTTCTTGGGAGTCACTGGCGCGGTCATGGGTGACTGTAGGGTGGTGCGCGCTTCGAGTTAGCTTTCAGGATTGCGCGAAGTGAAGACTGCGGGGAGGAAGGCTGGTCTTGGGGGGCGGGGTGGTTTTCTGGCTTGTGACCGGAGAAGATGGTGTGCGGGTGCTGACAGGGCCGGAGCTGGCGGTGGGCGTCCTTACCTTGCAGCAGGCCACATGGGCCTGGATACCGCGTCGGATGGATGTTTAGAGAGCCGGGCAGCCCGCGCGCAGCGAAAGTCCCATAGACAGGCGGGAAGGAAGCGGCAAGTGGCTGCAGTCGCAGCTAGCTCGGATCGCGGTTTGTTGGTTTGCTGCAAGCAAGTTGCGTGGTGCAAATTGTGGGACTGGGACGCTTGTAAGGGCGCTGCAGGCCTGCGCGAATCGATGATGGCGCCCGAGCTTCCTGGAGAGGTGCTGAAACAGGGTGTGCAGGCGTCGGTTCCCGGTCGGGGCTTGCTTGTGGCTGGAAGGTTGTTGTTGACGCTGGGCCCGGTTATGTTTACAGCCTGGCCACCGCGTTGTTGTTTGCGCCCGATAGCTCTAGCCAGCGGCCCATGCTTGTGAAGATCTGTCTCGCACGACCTGCCTCGACCGTGCGCAGCCTACCAGAGCCCAACGCCTCACCGCCGCACCGTGCCGCCCGCTTCGAAAGCCTTCTTTGCTTCTGCGTGAGGGGCCAAGCTGTCCACGCGCCAGCAGCCACGCGGCGCCCAGTCGCGTGCAGCGTCCACGTTCCGCACCCCGTCGGTAAGTATCGTCGTCTTGTTTTGGGCGCTGAGGCCTCGGCGGCTGATCAGCAGCAGCTATCGACGGATCTACAACGCCATGCACGGGCTCAGCATTGTTCTCCCTCTTTCCGCAGCAGTGGTCAGGACATTTCGAGGTATCATCTGTTGCTCACTACTCCTCTGAGTTCTTGCGACCGAATAGTCGCCTCATCTACGCGACTTGGCGCCTCGTGTCTTGGGTTTCTTGATTTATAGGTTGCAGGGGCGCGCCAATTGACTTCCATTGTCGTCATTTCCCCCGTGAATAATACTGCAGTGCGTCATCGTGCTACCAGAAAAGCGGGTGCGACACATCATTTGAAGGGGCTGAGCCGAATTCTCCAATGCGATTAAAGATATATTTATATTTAGAACCCAAAATAACCTTGCAGTCTTCAACTATAATAATGTTTCTACAATTCCTTCTTCCTCTTCGGGCTCACCGGCGACGCATTGAGGCACTTCTCCACCCGCGCAACCGCTCTAAAAGCTCTGCCCGACGCTCTGAGGCTGTTCGCAATCAAGACTAGCGCATGTCAGTATGTTCGGTGCATGTCTATAAAACGCCAGATATCCTCACCGATCGGAATTACGATCCAAAATGCGTTCATGAACACAAAGTAGAACCAAAAGTAGTAGGACTCTGGCCGAGTATAGTTCAGGTTCCTTATAAAATGGTCGAACATGGCGGTCGCGTAATACAGGACATCGCCGTACAACTGGCCAAGAGATACGATCGCCTGCAGAGGGTACCGAAGCGGGTGCTCGGTGGTGATCATGTGCGCGACGACGAAGGAGAGGGGTCCCCAGCACACCTTCAAAGCTTCAGTGAGTCTGCTTTTCCAGTTTGCATGCGCGGCTCACTTACAGCAGTGATTGTCTCCATGCACAGCACAAATGGATCCTGCGTCAGATAACGCGAATCCGAAAGCGCGTACTCCTTCCATAATTCCCCGAATAAGTGTTGCGAGCTACCGAGTCTCCTGAAATTATACACATAGAAGCCTGATTTGTATCCGTTAGGTTGCGCTCGATTTGGGGGGTCGCGGCCGGTGTATCTTGCCTTCGAAGAAGAAGTGTATGCAGCCACCTGTCACAGAACGTTAGCAGCGCTCCGGTATTTGTTCGTATGGAATGGCACTAACTCAACACAAACCACAGTATCTGCAATAGCTCAGATCCGCGCAACGTCGGCCTGATCTTCTTCGCGACCAGATATGTGACCAGGAAGACCACGGCGCACCCAGCCGCAAAAGACGCAAGCAATTGTGGCACCGTGTAGGCATTGGCCAAGTATCCCGTAATGTCGACCTCGAGGGGATAGTAGGGGTGTGAGGGGTGTGGGATCTTCGTCGCGTTGAGCTGGATGGGCACCTCGGCGGCCGGCTCGAGAGCTACTGCCGCTGCCGTAGCTGATTCTGCCATCGCGGAGGCCGCGGACGCGACGAGGTTGGCGGGTTCCATGGTAGGACGGCGATTAGGAGGTGAGGCAGAGTAGCAATCTGCGGCGAGCGGGAGGAAGCCGTCGCAGCCAAACAAGGCTGGGAGCTTGGATGTGATGAGGTCGTTAATCGTAGCGCGGGCCATGATTCGTTAAAGGGATCGTTAAATTGTGCTTCGTTGCTCGTTAGGCGCGTCGTTCAGTCGAGTATTGTCTCGCTGGATGAAGTATAGTGGTTCCGTCATCGAGGCGAAGGGCACGGGCTCCAGAAGCCGATCTCTTGCCGAAGTAATCCGTGCGAGCACGTGGCGTGCTCATCAAGCACTGAAGGCTCCATGTTGTCCGACCGTTTCACACGAAGAAAAATGCGACTGTAATGTCTTCGAGACCGGAAACGCGTCGGCGCGCCATCTGATGCCTCGCAGCCCGCGCCGGGCGGATCCCACCCATGTCAGGCTTCCCGGCTTTCAGCTGCGCCGTCATCGCCGGATACGGCTATGCTCCGCTGTCGATCCGGCAAACGCGCCCGCAGTGGCTCATTTCAAGCCTCTTTTCTAAGCCCACAACGTACGATTCGATAGTCGGCTGCGTGAATCAGTTCGAGCTCCTCATGCATAATTTAAGCATCGCTCTAGATGCATCACTGCGGATGTTCTCGGACCAGGTTAACGGTGGACGGAAAGGTTAAAGGACCTTGAGCGCCGCTAGTTGGCGGAACGGGATCTAATGACTCTAGCACAAACTTGCGTCACTGGCAGATGCCACGGCAGTTGTAATATTCCCTAGCATGCTGTCCGCTTCCGGGTCGCCTATGCGCAAGACGTCCGAAGGTGGATGCATGACACAAAGATGTGCAAAGCTAAAAGTGACAGTTTGGTACCATTCCAACTTAAATACCAAAGCCACAGATTTGGGAGTCTTGTAGTTCTGATCTGATCGAATAGATTCTATCATGTCTCTCTACAAAAATCAGGTACCCACCGATGCAAGGGTAATCAAGCGTTTGAGCAAAATCATCTATCCCATCTGAACTCCTGTGCCAAACCTAAAAGAACCAAAGCTTTTATATCAACAGGTGCTCCTGCAACCCGCTTACTGCTTCTCCGCATCCTGCAGCACCATTGCCCTCGGCAGCTTTCTCCGGTCCAGGTGGAGGTCTTGATGACTGACGCCATTTGGCCTGATTTTTGGACTACTCCCATTGCGCGAGTGTCCATTGACGCCTTTGTGGACAGGGCTCCTGGGCGGAGTGGGTATCTTTGTCTTCGCAGCGGACGCCGCGCAGCCGTTGTCCCCTGCGAACTCGTGCTTCGCATCTAGGATCCTACCACCAGCATAGGCACATGCACCGAAAGCATGCCGCACTAGTGAATCGCCTGTCAGGCTGCCGATCAGGAAGACAGAAGGCGCGATTTCCAAGTCCTCCTCGGCCTTATCACGCAGGGTGCGACCGGAAATCAACCCTGGCAGCGGCTCATCCTTCTCTTCATATCCACCAGTAGTGGGGCCGATGACCTCTGAACGTAGCGGCTCGTCAAGGTATTCGAGCGAACCGCGTCTTCCCACCGCATATTCAATCCCGCCAACAGCACGTTCAATAATGTCACCGGACTCTAGGCGTATTGTGATTTTGACGAAATCGTCAATCGAGGTGACGTCCACAATGGTAGCGTTGGCCAGACCTTCGTAGACACTTGCCCAGTCCCGGCGGGCGAAGAAAGGATTGTTTTTCTTCCTCATCAAGGGAGACGCAGCCGCTTTGGACTTTGAAGAGGAAAGCGCGGCAAGTTTCATCTGTCGATAAATACCGGCGTATTCAGGATAGGCCTGGTGGTGGCAACCGCGTAGGGGAGAGGGTCTGTCCTCCGGTGACCAGTTAAACATGTGAATGACATTGCGGTGCGGCGGCGTCGAAATAATGACGTCCGCAGCGGAAAAGCCGGAGCCTATCACCAAGAGCGGTTTCGTCACATTGTGTACACTGCGCAGAGGGGACAGAAGCGGCGGCGGTGGGATGTTGACTGAAAAGATCCCCGACGCGAGCACGAGGTGTTTGCATCGGATGCCATGGGAGCCGATGTAGAAGCCGTCCGGCGTCCTTGAGACACCGGATACCTGAGCGCCATTCAGGATAGACTCTGCAATACCGACAGCATGAGGGTACGCCTTGTAGTACGCGGCTACCTGCTTCCGAGTAGGGCGCAAGAAGTGCGGCAACGGTTCCCCATTCAGAGCCTTCCAATGGTCCGCAAAGGAGTATCCGGGCAAAGAGAGCATCTCAGCATAACTCAGCGTGCCAATATCATTGCTCGCTGATACTGGATTGTCGGTCCACTGGCCTCCGGCATGAGGAGGGTTCCCCAAAGCTAGGTGTGACACGGCTTTGTCCGGCTCATAGCGCCAGTCGACACAAGACTCGGGATCAATCTCAGTGTCGGCATTTGGGCGGATCAGGGTGTCAAGCAGGGTATTGATCGGCAAGGCCTGGGTCGAATAGCGGAGCGATGACTGGAAGTGAGCGTAGAGATCCGGCGTCAGATCGAGCAGGTTGCGACGGGATTCGAGCTTCGTGCGGAGCAGCGGATCGTGGTGCGGCCGGGCGTAGTACGGAATGTGGCCATGGAGGATATAAGACAGGATCAATGCCGAGGGGCCGTTGCCTGCAATTCGCAAGAAAGCAGGTCCATTGCGTCAGCCGACAAGCGTGGTTTCGAGGCCGCAGAGCCACAAAGACGACCTGGTGGGCGGGTGCGGGCCGACACTTACCCACAATCACGGTGTCAACGTCCCGGAGCGCGGTGCTCGCCATGTCGCGCAATTCTGCAAAGCCTGAGGCGCCATGGGAAGAAGGGTCGCGCGTGTCGGCCGGGCCATGGTGGTGGTCTTGTAGATTTGTCAGGCGGTTAGGATGCAGAGCGTCCGCCCGGGCGGAGGTGGCCAGCCTTTCCTCTACGAGTGGGGGCGTCGGCTCTATTGTCATGGCTTCCCGAGCGGATCAGGTTGCCGATTTCAGCGTGCGCACGCCTGCATCTTCCGCTGTTTCGTTCGACACTGAGATTTTTGCCTTTTTCCGCCCTTGACTCCCCATGCTCATTGGCTTGCCCCGCATTGCTTGCCTGGTTGCTTTCGGAAATGCGCACCCAGGGACAAAGGCGTGTCGTACCTGAGTAGCCTTTCGTCTCAGCATGTGCCGCTGTCTGAATCGCCCGATTCGCTCCGGCGTAATTACGACCACCCAGCTCCGCCAACGATGCTTTGTCATCCGCGACCCGAGGTTATAGCTTGCTCGTCCAGGACCATCCGGCCGGAAATTGTCCGTCATGATGACTAAAAGTAGCTGTTATTTGGTCGCATGACTTCACTTATGCTTACTGGCTACGCCTCAAGCAGCTGCATTGCCATGGCCGCTCTACGCGTGGGGTTGTGGTTGATAGCTCACGAATAACTTGTTGTCACAAATTGAGTGTGGACAGGTCCTCGTGATCCTTTGTTCTATGACCGCTATACTTTCCCTCTCGGGAATCATTGCTTCCTTGAGAGTACGGATGTCCTTCTTATTAGGTATTCTTGGCCTGAGATGTGCACGCTGTGTTTCTCACGTTGAGAACAGTCTACCAGTGGTTGCGAACTCGGTTTCGACAGGGCGATTTACAGCCGGATGTGATTGTTCATGGTATCTTGCTTAGAACTCCTTGATGACATCTCCTCTGCGCTTGCCACGGAGCTCGTACTTGCCCTACACCACAGAGTCAGCCTTGATCCACGTTGTGTCCTGACAACCCTTCTTCGCAAATGCGCGGGAGCTCCAAGGCCCACCCCGCTCACACGCTCTTTTCCCCATTCTCCGCGCGAACCGGCCAGAAACCACCTGTCCCGCCATATACAACGCTCCCCTTCAGAAATAGCCGTGGCAGATTCAACTCACATCACTCTTGTAGGCAATGAGTCCGACGACGCTCGGCACAGCAATAGCGACCCAGAACGAAAGCCAAGCGGTCTTGGGGGTCCAACGGAAGTACTTGTAGCGGTTGGGAGCGATGTCTGCAGGGTCGTCAATGCTAGCTGCAGCGAAGGACGGGCACGCGTTCAGGCGGCGGGGGTGCGGGAGGGTGTCGTACTGGCATACTTGACCAACGCCGGGTCTTCGTGGAGAACTGCGGCAGCACACAATGTCAGCTCAATGCGGTTACGAAAGCTAGGGCGACGCAGCGCATGCGCAAGCCAGTAACGTACCGTGGTGGTCGCCTGCCATGGTGGGTGATGTCGCGGCCAGCAAGCTTGAGGTGTTGCGGTCGTGCTCCTGCTGTAATTCGCGGCCCTCGATTGGCCTTGGTCGCCCGGCACTCGCGAGTCACGTGCAGCCGCAATACCACCATCCCGTCCCTACCTAGCTTCGATCCATCTCATGTTCTCCACACCATCCATCACGATCTTGCGGCCAATATACCTAACTAGTGACTCAATTGGAAAGAGCTGCATGTGATGCTTCAAAAGAGCATCCTTATCTGGGGAAGGGCCTCTGTGCCTAGGTACTTTGCTGCTAGCGCCGGCAATCGTATATCCGCTGGTCTTCATCTTAAATTTCCATCGCAACCCAGTCTGGGCCCAATTTCTCAGCGCTTGTTTTCCACTTCTGGAAGCCATCATACTTCAACTTTCAACCACACCACAATGGCAGCCGATCAGCAGAATGCAAAGATCACCCTCTACTGGTCAGTACAGCAGTGTCATGTCTTTCCTTGAACAGCATGATGGTTTCCCTTTTCTCTAGATTAACCCTTTGAAGGCTTGACAAGTCCCGGTCTCATCGTGTACTTTGGCTGCTTGAAGAATTGAAAGTCGACTATGAGCTCAAGGTCTTCAAACGGACCAAGGACAAGCTTGCGCCTGCCGAGTTGAAGGAAGTGCATCCTCTCGGCAAATCTCCTGTTTTGGGTATCCAGGCTGCAGGCGCCGACAAAGAGATCATGCTTGCGGAATCGGGCGCCATCACCGAGTACCTCACCGAGTACTTTGGCAAATGGCTGATCCCAGCGCGTTATGTCGAAGGCAAGGAAGGCCAGATCGGTGGCGAGACTGAGGCCTGGCTTCGGTACCGCTTCCTGATGCACTATGCAGAGGGCAGCATCATGCCGCTGATGGTCTTCTCGTTGCTTCTCTACAGTATGGCCCCTCCCCGGCTTGGGCGGTCCGTTGCTAATTCTTTAAAGTGATCAAAACGGCACCTGTACCTTTCTTTATCAAGCCAATCACCAAGGGAATCGCGGGCAAGGTCGAAGGTGGCTTCCTGGAACCGAACTTCAAGACGCACCTTAGCTTCTTGGAGGAGCAGATTGCCACGTCTGGAGGCGATTACCTCTGTGGCAAAGACATCACTGCTGCTGACATTTTGATGAGTTATCCGTTGGAGGCAGCGACCCTTCGTGCAGGCCTGACCAAGGACAAGTATCCCAAGCTCGCGGCCTATTTGGACCGCTTGCATGAGAGGGAAGCGTTCAAGAAGGCAAATGAGAAAATCAAGGAGGTGACTGGGAAGGATTACGATCCAAACATCTTCAACGCTTAAGGTTTAGGGGAGAGAATGACTCGATCGTGGGGAATGACTGGACGTAGTATAACATCAAAGTAGTAATGGCATGCAGCAGGTGAATTTGTAACCCAAGGGAAGGTGCTCGAAGTGGATTACTGAGCTATTTCGTAGGCGATTCTTAAGCGTGGTCGTGCAGGAGGGTGGCAAAAGTCGCGGACGGCACGGCGTCACCGGCGGTGTAGGAGCTGGTTCCTGCAGCAGAGGCTTTTCGGGAGATCTTGGATGGTGTTGCGATAAAGTTAGTGCAGTGTGAGCCCGTTGCCGTCCGAACCGCCTATGAACGGAAGGACCGTGGCCCGGCGCGTCGGACACAAGCGGGATCTGGCGGACGGCGGACATGCGAAGTAGCGAAGAGCGGCGGCCGAGAGCGCCACGGCACACGGGATGCCGGGACCCCTGCAGCAAGTCTTCAAGAACAGAGCCAGTCAGAGGCGGCTTACGTGCGTCACGGCTCGACGAACCATATGATGCCGCAACCTCCGCCGGCCGAGTTGCTGACAAGGCGCCGCAGCTTCATGCTAGGCAGATCTTAACACCAAGACAATGGCCTGCGCGCGGATCTTGGGCGCGCTGGCGTCGCCACATCGTGATGTCGGCGCGGATATATAGCAGCCGCAGGAGAGAGGGTCTGGCTGAGTGTATGGGACGCTTCACCCGCCCTAATACTCAACGAGATCATCCAAATCCGGCTCAGCCAAGGGTACCATTGCTGAGAGGCGTTGAGCGCGCCCGGAACCAGCCCCTACGCTCAGGAACACTGTCAGCAGTCCCGCGCGACTAAATTCAAGGCCCTTGGGCGCTGCTGTGAGAAAGTTGGAATCGTGGTCGGCAACGAAGATTAAGCGACGCGGCGGGCGGCATGTCAGGCTTCCCTCACCTCGCCCTCAGCGCCGACCAAGACCCTGCAAACCCACCCCGACGCAATGCCCAGTCCTCGAGCCAGGTAGCAACGCCCACCAGCTCCTCGGGCTTTGCGACTCCGCGCAGCAGCTGCCAGGCCCAGCTGCGCGCTCCCGTGCCCGCGCCCGCCGCCCCGACACCCTGCTCTGAACAGCCCCCACCAACGGCCACCGTCTCTGAGTTTTGGGATTGGGAAAACGCCATCGACTTCACCGACGTCGCCGACTTCTATGAGCCCCAGGGCGAGCTTGCCAAAGCCCAGTACGAGCCGCCCGCCCAGGATTTCAGCTTTCCCCACGCCTTCTCCCACAGCGCCAGCCCTCGGCTTACGCCCTCAGCCGCCTCTCCTTTCCTGGATGCGAGTAATCCTTTCCCCGCCTTTCCTTTTGCCTTCCTCCCGCCGACGGCACCCGGCTCCGCCTCTGTCTCGGCCCACCCGGCCATGAAGCGAAAGGACCGTTCCGAGTCGGCCTCTATTGGCTCTGCCGCCGCCGTGCCGTTTGGCCATGATGCCATCCAGGAGCCCGCCGCCAAACGTACCGCAACTTCGCGCTCTTCCTCTATCGCAGACGAGAGCCCTACTCTCACCCAAGGCGCAACCTTTGCGAACGATGGATCCCCGGACGCCCTGGGCAATGCCGCCAAACCAACGCCCACCGCCGCCGCCCAGCCGGTAGGCCGTTCTACGCCCGTTGGCTCCGCAAATGCGTCCAACACCGCACAGCCAATGGCCACGCGGCCGCGCAAGATTGCTGAGCTCTCAAATAACTATTCAGCAATCTTACCTGCCGGCAAGGTCTTTCCCATTCAGATTGGAAACGAACTGTTCCGGCTCTCGGGTGCCTCGATTTCTTCAGATGGTAGGTTGGGTGCTGAATTCAACCCTTTGCGCGAATGGTTACTAAGGCTGCCAGAGCACCCTCGTATTTCTCGCATTTCTTTGCGGAGCAGCTGTACAACAACCCCAGCGGAAGGGCAGGTGACGTGAAGACGTTGTACATCGACCGCGATCCAGCCACTTTCAGGGACATTTCCCTCCATCTTCAGGGCTACTACGTCAGACCGCGCGATGGAGAGCATTTCGTCCGCTTGTTTGCTGATGCTCAGTTCTACAGCCGTAAGTCTCGAGCCTGTCGCTTGTACCGGCAGTAGATGCTGATTTTCGCAGTGCCTCGTTTAACCCAACAGCTTTTCAAGTCGGAAATCTTCATTCAGATTGGTGGACGTGACTTTCAGATACCCCGTGATCTCTTTTCTGGTCCTGGAGACTCGCCGAATTTCTTTTCATTGGGTTTCGCGCATTTTTTCACGACTCCTCAAGAGGTTTTCCCGGGACTGGATCGCCAGACCCTCCTTCGGCCACCATCGATTCTTCCACCATCTGTACCAAACCGCTCCGCACAGACCTTTGAGGATCTCTTGCGCTTATTGCAAGGCTATCCCCTGCAAATCCGTGACGAAGGCCATCGGGCAGATTTGATCAGAGATGCACGGTATTTCCATTTCAAAGGCCTTGAACAACGCCTCCTTCCGTGCGAAATCACCTACAACCTTGCACGCGAGAAGTCGGAAATTCTTATGCGCCTAGAGGATATCCGGCAGTCGGGCATCTCATTTTTGCCTGACTTGGATTCAATCTCAGGCGCAGACTCTACCTCGAGCGCTGCTGCAACTCCGGCTGCAGGACCGCCACCCAGCGTAGGTGGAAGTACTCGCGCTGGATGGGTCACGTACGCACGACCGTACGCGGATGATTCTGCACACGAACTCATACTGGAGATCTCCGGCGAATCGGCGCGAATCGACATACAATCAATGCGTGCCACCTTCTACGACAATACGAAAGCTCGGATCTCCAGCCTTTTCCAAGTCATCGCCAGCAAAATGGGCCTACCCGCGACTCAACCACTTGGTCTTATGATGCTGCAAACAGGCGGCGGCGTAGCTGCTCAACCTGCAAGCCCAGCAAACTCTGGCGTAAGCGGTGATAGAGTCAAAATTGCTATCGGCGCCAATTGTTCGATAGACCTGGACGGTTTGCCAGTCTCAGTCGACAGGCGGGACCGTGAGACTGGTCAAATTCTGGATCCGCAATCGAGCCTGCTTTTGCGCCTGAAGAAGCCAAAGACCGACGACAACACCGCGTTATTCGAGGACATGGCTTTAGACTGGGTTCTCTCGAGAAGCCATTGGAGACTACGAGTTCAACCCACGCGTTTTGACGGAGAGCCTCGGGTTGAAGTCGTCATGCATGCCGTTAGACTCGACGCATATACGGGAGAGGCCGCAAGGAACGGACGAAGAGGATTCCTTTCATGAAGGAGATCTGCTTCCTATAGGTGTGTTCCTTCGTTACTATTCATGTAGTACTATCTCGTGCTGCATCATCTTGTACCATTATTGTTTCCCTTCGAGTTGGGGCTTCTCTCACAAGTTGGCGGCAGCATTGAATCGGAGTTGTGAACAGTCGGAACTGCGTCGTTGGGCGGTCTTTGTGTTGTTCGACGCATTCTTCTCTCTTTTAGTGCTAAGATATCCTCTTCGGGAGGTACGTCGATTTTCCTCCCGCGTTTTCCGAAAGATATTCAAGTCCAGTTAAAGTCTTGTTCAAACCAAATACTTATTGTATCTACTGACATATATTTGAAATTAACGCTATTAACACAGTCTTGGGCTGGTTTCTCTTTTCAATTTTGTTGCACAACAGCTCTCACCCCGCAATTATACATTACATAGTTCATACATTGTCATGACTATTGACCGACAGAAATAACCCAACACGTTGGTACCGCTCAAATTGTACAGAAGTCGCGCTTCCTGGCCCCAAAGAGTAAAAAAAAAAAACACTGGGTCGTGTAGAGTGGCTACGGCATCCACCTGCTCGTCCTTCTTTCTAGGGTCCACTAAAGTACCCTGGACTTCGTCAACAACACTCCCCCATCTGCGGGCCTCCTGCTGCAGATATCACCTCCAGGACAATTCGACTTGGACTTCTCAGTGGATTTCAACGTCGAACTGATCCAAATGAAGGATGCGTAGCGCTAAAAACGCCGATGAGCACGCTGCTGTCCAGCTTGCAATCCAAATTCCTGTGCCCTGAGGGTCCACGGCAGCTGTCTTTTCGGGTTCTTCAACCGCGAGACATTTGTCGTGGGCCAGCCACAGACTCGTCTTCTTTCTTGCTTCTTTTTGCCGACGCGACAAGAGAGGTTCCTGACCTTTTCTCGGATTAATAATAATAGGTTCCATGTTTTCTGATCATGCGGCGTTTCTTCGTCAAGGAGAAATGGGCCAAGTGGACCTTTTTTTTGTGATGATGGGCCTTGGTTGTTCCTCTGGTAAGCGAATCTCAAGGCCGAGCGAGCGGCTAGGGCGTGATGCGAACCGCCTCGCCATCCTCTCCGACACCACGTCTCCTCTAGCAAGGAGGGAAGGTGTGCATGTAAGATGTGCCAGGAACCCGCATGGCGTCCATGGAGTTTCCCTTCTTCAGGCGCGTGAAGAGGGGTTGCATCGAGATTTATTCTCCTCTCCAATCTCTTTCACACCTCCATCTTGTTCTTCGGTGCCAACTCAAACTCGGACCCGGAGTGGTGTGTGTTGGGCGTGGTTGGTGTGCAGGGGGTGCAGGGCACCGAGTCGGCGTAGGTGGGCGAAGTGGGCGAAAAGATGGGCACCTCGACGTAGGTGTTCTGGGGCGCGGCGATGCCGCCGTCCGGGCGGCGGTTGGTGTGCGTCTCGCCGCTCCAGTTGACGTTGTACATCTGCGAGGAGCGCTTGAGGCTGGCGAAGAAGAAGGGGTTCTGGGTCCAGCGGCGGCGGTTGAGCATGCGGCTGTTGCGGTTGGCCGACGACTTGAGCGGCTTGATGAAGGACGAGAAGATGCGCGACAGGCTGCCCTTGAGCGCCGGGATCGAGGCGCAGATCAGCCCCAGCGACGACTCGACCAGCGTCAGCGCGAAGGCCCAGCGCGCGTCCCACGTCGTGTCGTACGTCTTGAAGAAGATGCGGTGGAGCTGGATGGTGCGGAGGATGCCGCAGATGCAGGTGCTGTTCCGGTTAAAAATCTAATCCGCTTGGGTGGGCGTGTGTTCAATGCTTACATTATTCCGAGACTGAAGACGAAGCCGAGGGCCATCTTGGCGCGGTTGGAGATGCGGAGGTCCCAGAAGATGGCCATGGGCAGGATACAGGCGACGAAGTCCTGGAAGGCGCTGATGGCACCGTTGGCGATATTTCCTGCGCCTTCGTTGACACACGTGTACTCGTGCTTCATGGCCCAAAGCGGGTTGACCTTGTCCCAGAAGGCATTCACTGGCGAGCATTCCAAGGGTAGGGCAATGATGAACGTGACTGCGTAGGCAATGATGAAGGCCATGTTTGCCCAGATGGTCCACTTGAACCACTGACGGATCTTGCCCAATCGGCGGTAGAAGAGCAGAATCGAGATCTTGGTCAAGGTCGTACTGGAAATATAGAGCAAGGATATGGCCAGCGTGACCTTCCTGCTGCGTGGTGCCATATCTGGCGTGATGTCCCAGGCATGGCGGTCGAAGCCGTAGAACTGTTCAGCTGCAAGCACATGTCAGCAAGTAGCCTCAGAGCCCTGAGGATGCTTCGACCCTTACCAAGGCAGATGGTAGCGCAAAGCCCCATTTGCGGAAGCTACAGTCACGAGTCAGTGCATGGAGTGGACAAGGGGCATGGTGGGCGGCGTACCAAAGCCACAGCAATGAGAGTGTCGTCCAGACCGGCATTATGCCTGATGAAAGCGCGGTCGTACAGGCGGAATCCGACAATGGCCAGCGAGAGGGCGCAGAAAACGCAACTGATGATGGTCAGGGTAGGCGGGGCGCGAATGCCGTGCGGATAGGCGTCGGTCTGCCATTGGAGCACCAGCTCCAGTGGAGGCACCACGCCACCAGGCATGGCTCGATGGTGGAGAGGAAGGAAGTGGCGGCGGGGAGGCGTCGAGATATATTGCGCGGGGCAGGTTACCGAAAATGTGGCTCAGGATTCGCGGGATCCGGGGTGGCTTTTAGTATTGTAGTCTGCAAGTGTGGCCCGCATGAAGAAGGGTCCCCGATGCAAAGAGCCTCCTAGACCATACTGCATCCAGCAATTGGCCCTCGGCGCAGATCTGCGGCTGATCCACTACTACACGTGCGAGTGACGCTCACTGGACAGCCGTCAAAGCTTTATCGAAACTAGCCTCAAGGATTTGTAGTTTCGGAAATAACCAATCGTTGGTCCGGAGAGCCTCTCACGATGCTGGGCATACCGATTGGACGGTCACAGCTATTTTAGCGGCTGCCCCCTTGGCCGCATCAAACCCTGGATCATCAGCTCCGTGTGAAGAAACACTGGCGCAGTGGAGCAGTAGCTTGTCTAGACAGTCGGCGTCACGCCATTGCTCAGCTATGATCTCCGGCGTGGTGTTAAGGGAGCATGACTTAATCTTGGCTGCATAGGTGCAAACTAGAGCGGCGCGTCCCTATTTCATCTTTTTGCAGCTCAGAAGCGAGGCGGCCTACGCGGTCTCGTTCGCTTGAAAATAAGCTCAGTCGGAGGTGGCGCACATGGCAGCTTCTCCATAGGGGAAATGACGCCGCCCCGTTGGTGACGAGGCTAGTGCGTCTTGCAGATCACTCCCAGGAAAAGGGCGACGATGCCGTAACAGCCTCTGCAGCCTTGACCGGCGCCCTGAGTAGGACCGAGCAGCTTCAGTCTTCAAGACCAGCCACGATCCCACAAGGCCAACAGCCAGCCAGCAACTGCCCAAATAGACATCGCCACGTCTCGGCAGTCGTCGCCGGCCCTGAAACAATCTCTTTTGCTGGCCTGCATTGACGCTGCGCTCGCTTCCTATTGAGATCGGCAAAGCCGTGCTGCAATAATCTTCAGCCGAATATGAGTAAACATCATGCTGACATGGCTCACATATTATGTTGTCGTCGTCCGGACCTGTCGCAGCCTCGCCTCCGGTGCCGGCGCTAGATCCTTCTGCCCGTTGGATCCCAATTGCCACCAACACTAAGTCTACGACAATTTAACAAAAAAGAGAAAAAACTGACAGACATGAATTCGAGCTGCAGCACGCGCCCGCTGCTTGCGCCGTATCCTAAATAGCAGAGGGCATGAAACAGATCACCCAGATGATCCTTTGGTGGGCTGAGTACCTTACCTCTACCGACGCTGCAGGCGATCCGCTTCCGACTCCGCACCAATAGGCTAAATGCTTTCTTGCCTGGCCCTTGCGTTCTCCTCCTCTTCCCTGCTTCATATTGACGACCTTCGTGGGAAACAGAAAAATCCCCGGTGCATCCAAGAGCTTCCGGCCGACCGAAGGCCATCGCGCAAACCGCTCCAAGCCCCGCCATGCTGCACCTTCGCCGTGTCACAAGCACCCAACTTGAATTTCGCTACCGAGGTTTGGTGATGGGTTGATCAGGGCGCCGATTCGCTCGCCCAAGTCGTGATCAGCGCAATAGACGAGGGGCATTTCCGCTTTGGGCAGGACCAGTGCGTTCGCCCACCACACACGCTTCGGTAGCAGTCGCAATAGGAATCATGAGTCGTACTCTCAAACACATGCGGAGCGTTGAGCACCACTCCATGTGGGGAACGAATCCGTGCGTCGCCTACAGCGACGACGGCTCCGGACACCAAAAGTTAATTTTCACTAGCAACACTGCTCTCCTCGAAATGTCTAGGCCTTTCGACCTTCGCCTTTGTCCTCTGCTCACAATTTCAACACCGACACTTAGTTCACTTTAGCGGTAGGTTTGCTGATTGGCTTCGAGAGAGCACCCCATTGCCGAGAAATGACAATTAGTGTATGCCTCCATGCACCTGCTGAGATTCTAGGATGGTGAAAAGCTTATGATCACCGAGCTGCCATATCACGAAAGGCTCTACTCATAAGTCGAGCAACGTGAGAACAACCCATGTTCTCACACCAGCCGCATGATTTCTTCCTATGGACGAACAGTCATATTTGAAGATTATTATTATACTTGGTGAAGCGATGAAAATGTTCTGCTCCTTTATGGCTCCTTTATGCTTTAGTGCTTAACGTGCGCTTAAATTTGTTGATTGTTTCTCCCTACTACAAAACACTATTTTTCATTGCTATCCCTACTTTCTTTTTCAAGAACTTCAATAAAATGCAAATTTTGTGCCGCAAAAACGGTCTGGGTCTCTCTGACGGAGACTAAGATTGGTGCTCCGTCATATTCTCAGGAAAGTAGTGCCAGTCTATCCTCACCCAGATATGCGAAAATATCCGCTACGGAGAAATTCCTACCCCGGTATTGTCACTACCACTGGAATCGACTTGCCCCGTCATCTTAAAGAAAGTACAGATAGCAAATGAACGGACAGAAAGCTTGCTCCAACCAGCTCGGATTGTCCAGTGATGGAGGATGCCAGACGATTTTGACCCCGAGGCCAAGGAGAAGGCGCGTATGGAAGTGTATGGGCACTGAAGACGCCACAGTTAAGCGCAATGGATTTGAGGTTCCGCCGAGAGAGTGAGAGAGTCTTCCATCATGACCGCCGCAGAGCACGCCATCCATGCCGCAAGCTAGATGCTAACGACGGGAAGGAGAGGTCTCCGATAAACATTTTCTCAGCCTGCCCAATCAGCAGGTACGCCCAAGCCACCTCGTTTACATTTTCACGACTCTCTCGGAGACGCATAACTGAAGAGCGAGAAGGATGATGGAGCCTCGTCGGCGCGACGAAGCTTACCTTGGAGCTTATAAAGCGGGAGCTTCCTGTCAAACTCTGGAAACCTGTAGCCTGTAGCGAAAGGACAGTAATACAGACCTTGATCCAAAAATTCTGAAAGTGGTACCTTGAGCAAGGCTATCGCTATGGCGTTTGTAAATGGGGACGAGAGTATCAAAGGGAACGGTTGTTCTTTCAGTGAAGGGCTTTACACGCTCCTTTTCGAATCTAGAGATGTACCACTGAAGGGACACTCAGTGAAGAGTTGCATCAGAGCTGTGGTTATTTCGCCGCCTATCGATCCAAGCGATCGTTTTTACGTATCTCGTGTACTCACTGACAGGCGACTCAAACCAGTAGACTCCATCGAAAAGCTTGATGGTAGTTAGAGACCCACTGCTGCAAATTTGCGTTGTAGAACGCATATTTGAATGCGAGGAAGACTCCGCGCTGAAAAAAACGGACTAGATATTAAGGCCGAGCAGAAGATCTTTTCAGCATACTTCAACTTAAGATGCTGATATTATAGTGTGCAAGTCACACGCAATTTTAGAAACTGCTTTTCAGTAAGCTGCCTGCTCTCTTTCACATAAGATAGGTAAAACAAAATATCGTGTCGTCTTTGCGGAAAGTTAACAGCTAATATGAGTTTTTTTAAAAAAAAGAAAATGGAGAAACGACCAGTACGGGATTCTGGAAAGATGTTAGAAGATCAACGCGCATTGGAATCAAACTCTTCAAACTTACCGAACCCGCAACCTCACCCTTGTCGGCACGAAGCCTACAATCTATCCATTCGGAGGGCAGCACGCCGGAGACCAGCGGCCGGTGGATAAGATTAGGAAGGGTACGCTCTACCATTGCGCTAACCGGCCTATTTGATGGAAGTGACAATGGCTGGTAGGCCAGATATTGAGATGCGCGCGAAAGCTATGGGACTTAGACGAAAAAACGTGTAAAAGTGTGGTCGATGGTTGTGTTCGACGAAAGAGAAAGTAAATGTATTGATCTGAGGTTGTATCTTCAGTTAGCGCGTTTTCATAAGTCTGCTTCAGTGTTTAGAGCTCGTGAGACCAAGGGAATATATGAACCCGCCTTGACGTTGATAATATGCCTCAGTAGTGGCATGTTACGATATTCTCTACAAAGGCTGGTATCCATACCGAACTGAGCGAGTCTAGACGGAAGATGCGCACCTGCACTGTGATAACTGGGCTTCAATGTTGAAATATTGCACTCAGTTGCCATGTGGAGACGCTGAAGCGATCATAGATAGTTAAACGAGTGTCACTGTACGAGCTGCGCAAAAACTTGAACCGAAAGGATAAAATCATGGTACGAAGAGAAGGCATAATCCTCCATCCAGTGATATTCAGCGATCTTCAATTTGCCAATCCAACAGCCGTCGAAGCCAAGTATTCAATTTCGTAACAGAAGAAGACTGTAGGAACAAGCCAGAGGTATCCCATCAAGAACGATCAGAAAGCAGGTCATTACTCATGAATGTAGCGTCGAGCCGCTTGTATCCGTTGCAGCCGACAAACGGGCAGGGTCGAACTGCCGCATTTATACCTTCATAGCAAACTGCTTGAGGTATTCGTAGTCGGCAACGTTCTTGTCGACAGTCTCCTTGATGACCTTGGCTCCCTCCTCTCCAAATTTCTTGACCCATTCGGCGTAAAGTTCGTCGTCGGGCTTCGGAATCTTTTTCTTTTTGATCAGCGATGTTAATATGTCTGTTCGAAGGGAATAATAAGGGTGGAACGAAGCAGGCTGTTCCTTCTCATGCAGAACCGCAATCGCTGGAAGTCCAATCTCTTATCGCCGGCATTCACATCCTCGAGTCCACGTAAAGCAATGTTACAGTCGAACTGATAGACGGAAGACAAAGGAGAAAGGAGTTTCAGGAAGGGTCTGATTGGAAGAAACAGCCAATCAACTCACCTGGGCGCGAGGCTTGAGATCCCTCGATTCGATGGCATCCTCGTGGAAGCCCTTCCACTTCTCGAATCTCTCCTTGGCGATGCGATGATCCTCATCGTTGTCCCAGGTCAACATGTCCGGGGTGTACTCGATGCCGACGCTCTCGCAGTAGCGCTTGATGATGCCGGCGGGGTTGTCGAGGAGGTCATCGGCGTCGATGACACAGATCTCGACGGGCTCGGCGCCGAAGGGAGGCTTGACGGTGCCGTTGACCTCGCCGTTGGTCTCCTGGCCGGCGATCTTGGGGCCGACGAGGCCGATGGACTTGAGGTAGTCGAAGGTGCGGCGGAGCTCGTCGTAGCCGGCCTCGGAGGGCATGAAGTTGTGGAAGCCGGTGATGTCGTCGAGCGGCGGGATGGTGCAACGGTAGTACGAGGGAATGCTGTTGCGCGGGTGGCGGATCAGGAAGGTCCAGTGGAACTTGGCGAGCAGCTCCGTCGGCACGACGGTCGGGTTGCCCGCCTCGACCAGCGTTGGGTACGGGTACGGAGGCTTGGTGGCCTCGTGTCCCTCGATCCTCGCCTCATGGCTCACCCCATTCGGCGCTCCGTTGACGTCGTCCTTGGAAGCAGTGTCGCTGCCGTGGGCGCTGTCAACGCGTTCGTGAGCGGTGGGCTGGGGGCCGTCAGTGCCGACGCCACGCTTGTACTGCACGAGAGATGACGCAATCGACGCTGGCTTGTGCTCCGGCGGCACCAGGTAGTGCGTAATGTCTTTGATGAAGATCCGCTTGCCCTGTCATCCGGGTAAGTACTTGTTGAGATTTGGCAGTGACGAAGTGCGGGCTCTCGCGGGGCCGCGCAAGGAAACGTGCTGTCGGCGCGCAGGTTGAACTGCGGCCTTCTCGCTTCTGCAGGAAGTAGTATCATGATCGCACACCGTTGAGGCATGGTAGCAGTTGATGAGAAAATAGTATATTTTTTCTTTTTCTTCTCGCGACTTCTGAAGTCGGCACGCGGGAAAGAGAGAAATGACGTAGCCAAAGGAAAAGATGGCCGCAGCTCGGGGGAAGGGATCCAACCTCAGTGTTCTCACGCTCGATTCGCTCGAAGATGGTCTTGTAGGTGCTGTCTGCGAAGCCGCTCTCCTCTCTCGCCTTGGCGTCGTCCTCGTAGCGCTCGCTGAGCCTTTCGGGGCCGAAGTAGAAGGCATCACCGAACGGCTCATGCACGCACTGCAGCGTGTCCCGGCACGTCATGAAGACCTGCGCATCGTGAGGTGTCAGTGAGGCGCACAGGACGCGGCGGAAGGGAAACAAACGCGCTCAAAGGCCGTCGAGCATGCCCGCGGGTGGGTTGCTGCAAAGATTGGCTTGTTCGACATGGTGTCTGCAGCCGGCTAGATGGTGTGGGAAGGCGTGCAGACCGGACTGAATATATATGGTGGTCGACCGGGATGCAGCAGCTAATCAGGGGAGCAGGCGAGTAACTTTGCACGAATCGAGTGATCAAAACCAAGCAGTCGTAAGGGGCGCAAGCGGCGCAGGCGTAAGTGTGGATATGCGGAATGCGCTAGGGTGTTAGTCCTCCGGTGGCAGGGCACAAGGCAGGGCACGGCAGCAGCGCGCTGCGGTATACCCCGCCGGTCCTGGAGTCAGATGCGTCAGATAAGGCTGCAGCGGGCACATGCCAGCGGTTTGTGGAGAGGTGTGGCTGTTTCCACGCAGAGCATTGCGTGATTGCTGGATCGCGGGTGATCTCACAGCGCTGCCGCTGCTGCCCCAGGCTACAAAGACGGCGTGCTAGGGGCTTCCTGGCCTCCACACGTCACCGGCCCAAGGGCAACCGCGGCCCCACGTCCAGCCCGCTTCAGGCCTTGCCCGAGATGCTGCAGCTTCACCACCATGCTCCGCTCAGCGCCCTTGATACGTCCGCTGCTCTTCCTTTCCCACTTATCTCGCGCACCTCTATTCCCGTTCCGTGCGCCTTCAAGCGCCACCTCAGCTGCCGCGCCCAGAAGCTCGCCCAGCCCACTTAATGTCTGAGGTTCAGGGAACTGCCCGCCAGGCCACCAGCGAGCCCGCCACTCACGAGCCTGCCGTTCAGGAACTCGCCGACGATGAACCCTCCCGTGAACACTGCTTCGGAGTTTACGCCCACCGTTGAGAGCGGGGCACTCCCAACGTCGTACAACAGATAGGCTTGCATAGAGGGATTTACAGCGGGCCCTGAAGCCCTCGCTCCCGCTCTGCGCGCCGGCAAGTGCGTGCGCCGGCAAGTCCCCAGATTTAACAACATGGAAAACTCTGATGGCGCCCTTCGCCCAACCAAGCTGCCACGCCGTTACGAGACACATGCAATTGCGCCCGCGTCAGTCCTCATCGAGCATGGGCCTGTGGAGAGGGTCGAAGCGACCGTGCCGCGGCAAAAAACCAATTGGAAAAGTACCCGCTGCTGATTGGCGGGCCCGTGTCTCGGAGGCGCGGCGAAAAAAGCAAAACCCAACAGCAGCTGCGAACGGGTCTGCGTTACGGAAGCAGGGCGCCTGAGGATCTCCAGACGCGGGCTCATCCGACGTGGGTTTCGTCTGGCGATCGGCGTCCCGCACGCTTCTTTTCGGGTGCGCGTACGTGACATATCATAGCCGACCGCCTGGATCTTGCCAGGAACGAAAGCAAGTGCATGTCCAATTCCAGAATCTGTTCGCATCGGATAGGAAATTCATGCCGAAATCAAAGGACTCGGATCATCAGATTTCTCCACTGCCCACTCATCGTGACGTCTGGACCCTGTTCTGACTCTGAATGTTGCTCCGCCACCCCTGTCTGGAGCCACACCGGTAAACTATACCGCACGCTTTTCCTCGGATCAGCTGTCGGTACACCTGCCGTCTGCACATGTTCAGCACTTTCCCAATCGGCTCCATGCGGAAGTCCCGAGACAGAGCCAAGGCCTGCAGCTGTCGGCTTTCGTTTCTCTCTAGCTATCCTCACATGCTACACCATTGCATCCGTAGACCCTTTCAACCATGACCAATTTTACATCCGAAGCTGCATTCATGACGGATGCGATGCTTAACTTCAGCCATCAATCCTACACTCATACATGTGCTTGCAAAGCGGCGCGAATGCTAGTATCAGCATCGGAAGCTTCTCGGTAGCGGTACTGAAAAGAACCCACCATCTGGTCTGTGCGGACAGACAGGTACACAGCCTTACAACACCTTCCAATCATCCATCAGTGGTGCCATGGTGGTACGGCGCAATAGCAGACAGCCGATGTCGGCTAAGTTGGTATGCCAGACTCGATGTGATGAAGGCCGACAATCCGGAGTTCAATCACAGCAGGCCCCAGTTGTTGAAGGATGCGAGTGGAGCTATGCCTATCGAAGCGATTGCCCCAATTCCAGCAATAAAGGTGGAGCTCGCTGTCCCTGATCGGCTGGAACGGCAAGATGGTCGTTCGTCTTACACCCCCTTCTCCCAGCAGATTCAATCGAAATTCCTGCTGCTATAATACTACAACCTCGACTTGAATACAGCCAAGGACTATTGTGAGTCAAAGGGTGGAGCGCGTCAGTCCTTCCGGATGGCGGTGATACCTTAGAGAAAGCTCTGTCAGTCCTGCTCGGGATACTGAGGATCAGCGCGGGGTAGATGGGTGGCATTGCTGGCGTGGGAACGGAGGCCTTTGTACCGAGACTTCTCACGCGTCGCCCGACCACGTAGGCAGAGTGGAGCACCTGTGATGTAGTACGCTACAATACTTGTTTTTGCAAAATGCAAAGCGAAGACCCTGACCCTTAGAGGGTGCATGGGTAGAGGTAGCGGATATTTGTGTGCCTGAGGCATCACGGGGATACGCCGGGCAGAGCGGCACTCTCGCTTGCCGGAAGTTTTCTTCCAGCTGACGCCCACGCCGAGAATCCAAACTTCAACAACTTCATCGGCCAGACAGGCCACTCAGTTCGCATGCGATCCATTTCCGCAACCTGCTACGCCATGGCTTGGCGGTCTTACATCTGACCACGCGCAAATGCGGCGCTTGTCAGGCTGCAACTAGACCGACCGTTAAGTGCTAACACAGGACGCACCACACGTTGGATGCTCGCGCAAGGTTCGTCAGCGTCTTTCTCTCGTACTTTCACAATCCACACTTCATGATGTTCAAACCTAAATGCATAGTTCAACCGACGGCCTCGCGCCAATGGAGAAACAACCTTACCATCTTTCACCTTTGTCTGATACTGTCATCTATTTTCACCTTCTGCAAATATACTGCATGGGCCAATATGCTGACCAGCCGTAGTCTCTGTAGGTACATTCCAGTCGACGCATTGTGCTCTGGCCGGTCTCCATGAACCTCAGATCCCACGAGTCGCGCGATACTGGCGAATGAATGATATACGAGATGGGACGGAATGGATATGGTCTGGGCTTGTCAATATCCATCTCACGATGGGAGTTGACGTTGACACATCCATACTTCCTAGAAGGGGATGGCGTATGGATCAGCAGCATGTGTGTTTTCCAAAGAAGCCCATGCTCCAGAACAACAGGGCTCAAAGGTTTGGGCTTCTTGTGTAGACATTCCTTGTAATCCTGGTCCGTCGCTGCTAGTCAAACAATATAAAACGATTCCCAATGCAAGTTCTTAGCCAATGAGGAGATACGGACGTTGCTTCGTGGTACACCAAATCAGCTTCGTAAGGCATGAATTGGCCTCGCTGCGGTTGGCCGCCACAGCCCACCATCCATGATTGCGAGCTTGACCTTGTTCATCGATGGCTCGCCTCTGCAAGGGTAAGCGCCGATTTGACGATTCAAAAGGCCCGTGGGTTATCGGGGCGTGCTTGCAAGATATGAAGAGTGGGGTGAAGAGCTTAGAAAGCTGCAATTTATCTTCTCCAGCGGTGTCTGCGTTGAGTGCGCCAACGGGTGTCTATGAATTGCTCCATGTTTGGACTTCTGTTAACAAGACGGAGAATATGGCAGTACGGTGGTCAGTTTTGCGAGCAGAGAGGCCGCTCTCCCCAGGCTTTTTGCTGCAATCATTCATCGTGCCTTCAGAGAAACCAATGTCCTCCGCAATAAAACAGCCTGATTTTTCAGATGACGATTGAGACTATTTGGTCAAGAGAGAGAGCTTGGTACTGTCGGAGATGGGCTGCTTGATGTAGGCGATAAGGAAGGTGTGGGGCAGAGAGGTGGTGTTGAGGCCTGGTTTGGTCTGGCACTTGGAGTCGAATGTACGAAACGACACGAGCCGGGATGGCGCAAGGCTAGGGGAGGCTCGCACGTCATCGAGACCGAGGGACGGGGTCGTCTGGGGATGCTGTGCAGGCGGCCGGGGAGGAGGGGCGCGGGAGATCGGCGGCAGGCATCAGGCCGATCCAAAACGCGCTTGTCCAGCACGCCATTCTTCCGCACTCTGTCGACTTGCCATCCGGCTCTCCACTTGAGCCACAATTAAACACACTTATTGGAGCCTCAGGGGCCCTGTGATCGACGCAGCCGTTACGCTGTTTTCTATCCCGTAAGCCGCTGCGTGAAGAACCCCTTGCGCCTCCCTGTTCGCGTGATGTGGCGACCTTGCTCCCCAGCCCGCCGCACGCCCCTTCTTGCTTGAAGATGGTTACTGCTGATGGCTTCGTCAATCGCTCTGGACCCGGTTTCGGCAGCGTTGGATGAGAATGAGTGCTGCATGTCGTCTCTGCTGAATTCTTGGTCATGGACGGCTTGCTCGCCGTCTTCGCAATCGCGCGAGGGTGGAGTCGAGAACTTCACACGTTGCAGGCGCGGATCTCAAAATAGAGGCTTTGTGCTGTTTGCAGGTTTGGGGTGGCGGATGCACCCGTACATTCCGATCACAAAGGAACCCCCGACAGACTCATTTCACTCAGCACCGCCCGTTTGAATCAACCAGCCCACCGAGTTTCTGAACATGGATCCCTACGCCAAACTCCTTACCGCCATCATTGCCGAGTTGATATTCATGGCAATATCTCTGTGGGACTCTACAAGCACCGACGGGCAGGCACTAAATTTATATTCCAAGGCACTCGTCCTCTTAGCAACAATGCACATTCTCATGGGCTTCTTTCCCGCCGGCAATGCCTCCAGGCCTCTTGCATTCGACTTTCCCGCCACGGCACCACCTCGCGGGAACCCTGATCTTGCAGACGGTCAGCGGCTGCTCATTCCCACTCCCGACTGTAATGCTGATGAGCCGCAGCACAAAAGCGCTGACTGGCGGTAATGGCGGAATGGCCAATGGAACATGCGGCGGAGGGAAGCAAGGAGTCCTGCCTCCAAGACACCAAGTGGCAGGTTCCACGGAGGTCTCTCCGCACCACCTACGCAAAAACTACATACAAAGCAGCGCGCCGCGCTTTCCCTGGGCGACTTTTACCCGGTTGACTCTCAGGCCATGACCATGACCATCATGGCCACTGAACTTGCCCAATTCGGCAGCAACAAAGGACTTGGCGCCGAGGGCCTGTCATGACGACTCACCTCTCCTCATCAAAACACATGAAGCCTCTTTTCCTTTGATAATCTTCAGCCGCCCAGCCCTCAATCCCACAGCCCTCCCACATGCCGCCCAACTTCTCCAAGGAATTCCTCCGCCAGCGTGCTTCTTGGATCCGCGATGATCTTGATCCGCGCATCTCCCGCGATGGCCCGGACTGCATGCAACCGGACGACGTGCTCACCTTGCATGAGCTCTTCCTTGGTCTCCAGGACGCTGATCTTTCGATATCCGTGCTCCGCTACTCGCGCATACATGTCGCCGTGCTTGAAGTGGCCGGGAAGGCGACGCGCTGGCCGAAGAGACTGGCCGAAGAATGCGATAAGATCATTGACGTGTGGACGAAGAAGTATGGCAAATTGAGCGACATCCGGCCCAGGCTGTTCAAGCCGGATGGGAGGCTCTATGGCGTCTGTACCGGGAGCGAGCTTACCCGCGACGTACGCTTACTATTCCGGACTCCGAAGACCTACACTGACGTAATTTCAGGCTCTCGTGAAGCTCTGGTCGCAGCAAGACCCCAGCTACATGAGTCCGGACAGAGGCATGCAGCATGGTTCCCTCGGCTTCAGGCCTGGAGAGTGAGTTTCCGCTATGAGACCCGCCAATTGGTGCTGACAGCGATGGCTTGCAGCTGGTGGATCAACGGCACCTTTGCCTTTCATGCCGGTATCATAGACCTCAATTGCACCGGTGGTGGTATCTGTGCCGATAAGCGTGGCGCCTATGCTGTGGTCATGGAAGGAAATGATGAGGTGTACACCGAGACGCCAGACAAATTCAAGTATCGCTGCAAGCCGAACGACCCGGGTCGGTTCCGGATGACGGCTGCCGATTTCAAATCCAGGTATCCAATCAGAGTGCTCAGGTCTCACACCCTCAACTCGCTTTGGGCTCCGAGGAGTGGTATGCGATACGAAGGCTTGTACGTTCTGCCCCTTGACGGATCCCCGTAGCAAGGCCACTAACAGATGAAGGCACAAAACCACGGGATGGACCATCAAACCTATCAGTCCTGCCGAAAATGACGGCTTTAACCTAATTTGGGAGATCGAATTGGAACGTGACCGCGGCCTCGAGGACGAATACTCGCAAATGTCGGCTTTGAAGCATCCGACAGCCGAAGAAACAGACGACTATATGGAATACAAGAGGGTGAGAAGAGAGATGCTCCACAAAGTCCGCGAGGGAATTCTGACGGGCATTCCCGCCAAAATACCCGAAACTCCACCAGCTGTACCTGTCCTCTCCGAGAAACCAGGTATTACAATACAGTCCCCTCCCATGTCCCCAAAGACAGAAATTCCCTCTTTTGTAGGTGATTACTGCCTTATGCGAGATCCAGTACTGCCAGGATCCCCAGAGAGCCCACCATTATCGCGTACATCTTTCTTCCAGCCAGCGCAATCACCACGTGCGAAGACTGGCCCGGCAGTCAAGCAAGAGCGCGAGAAACAACCACAAGCCCGCAGCCTCACCGTCCCCCAGAATCTTCGCAAGTCCCGCTCAAATGTCAGCACCGACTCACGTGCAAAGAAATCACAAGGAGAAGCCACGTCCAAGAAGGCGTCGCAGCATCCACCCGACAATGGTGTCAAAACAAGTGTCAAAGACTTTGCACGACCGCAATTTGGCGGCCGCGATGCCAAAGGCAGCATTGCCAAGTCCTTCACGCGCATATTTTCCGACGGCGCCCAAGACAGCGACATCCCGGAGTCTCCCTTCGGCTCCGTCCTGGCCGACTACGACAACGGCGAACCCTCATCCTTCCCCTTCGACAAACAACCAGTCGTCTCTTCCCCTCCCCCCATCACTCCGTTGCCTCCTTCGTCAACCGCACAATCCAGCTACATGCCGCCGGCGCCGCCGGAAAAGAGCAGCGGAAGCAGCAGCAACCCCATCCTGCGTCAGGTCCACTGGGGAACGCCGGCCGGGGATCCATATTCAGCCAAGGATGACCTGCGTCAGCTGTCGACGGGCAGGCTGAAGAGGGAGAAGTCGCGGCACCACCAGCGGCGCGACCGCGCCGTGTACGAGGCCTTTGACCGCCAGGCCGAGAGCGCGGACCCGCGGCTGCTGCTGGCCGCGCTCAACGAGGTGTGGGACGACTGCGCGGAGCCAGAGTACCCGGACATGGTGCTCGAGGAGCCCATGGCGTACGAAAGCAGTTCGGGATACCAGGGCGGCTACGGCGGCGAAGGGGCTGCTGTTGCTGCCGGTAGAGGTGGTGGTGGGTCGCAGTCCCAGAGTGGTGGTGGTGGTGGTAGTGGTAGCGGTAGTGGCAGCAGCAGCAGCGGCGGGGCCAGGGCGCAGAGGAGCAGGAGCGACGATTACATGCTGCGGATTCCGCCGGGCGGGATAGATGTGGCGCGGTTCATCGCACAGCAGGCCGCGGGCGAAGAAAGCGACGACGGTGGTAGTAGTAGCAGTGTTCGTCCCGGTGGTACCGGCGCGAGGAAGAGCTGGCCCCTCGGCGACGACGCGGCGGGCACTTCGTCCCCTTCCTCCGTGCACGAGATCCGCAGCGTGCTGAGGGAGATGTCGGAGAGCAGCGCCACGAGCACCGAGGACGTGGCCCGCCGCGAGTCGCAGCGCCTGTCGAGCAGCAGCGCCAGCACGAGCAGCAGCAGCGGCGGCAGCAGCATCAGCGGGCCCAGCAGGAGGCGGAGGAGCAGCAGCCTGGGCGCCTTCGATTCGCGCATGCCTACTTGGACTCCGGATGAAGGCGGCGGCTCGGCCGTGAGTCGGAGGGCGAGGAGGCCGACGATCGTGCGGTTTTCGGGCATGTTCAAGCGCCAGAGCTTGGAGGAGACGGTGGATGAGGTGGTGGATGAGGGGGCGGCTGGTGAGGAGGAAGAAGAGGAGGGCGGGAAGGGCGGCGGGGTTTTGAAGGAAGATCGAGAAGAGGTGAAGGCGATGGAGGAGATAGGGGGCGGGTTTGGGGATGAACCGTTATGAGTGACTGCATGGGATGGGAGGGCACTTGGCATGGGCGTTTAGGTAATTGATTGATTAGCTATGTTTGCATCATTAACATTTCGCATCGCCATCGCGTTGGGGGAGCGGGGAGAAGGAAGCCGGTACTTACATAATATATGCTTCCAAGAGCCGTGACAACACTTGAGTATACCCAGCAATATTGACGTACTATTACAGATACCACTTCCTCACTGCTTCCCGTACCCTCTAAGACAGCTCTAGCTCTCATTAATACATGGTAACTACTTCTCAAGTGACTGTAAGGCTTACCGTGTCACGGTGACATGGACCGTTCCTCGACATTCAACACCCATCGACCTTGACCATCCCATGCGAAGTATATCAAGAAGCGATCGTGGGTTTCAAAGACTGTGGAGGTAAGCAGTTAATCAAAGGGTCATTTCCTCAACAGTGCTGAGCAACTGACCATCGAAGGATCTGGTGCGCTGGCGATGGTTGTAAAAGAAGTGGATGGCATGTGTGACCATCTGGACGACAAGGAGGATGAGAGCGATGAGGGTAATGATGGCTTCGTTAGACCAGGTTGCCATTGGTGGAAGTTGATTGGTGGAGTGGCCTTGCTTGAGTCCGTCGCGCGTTTGGATCGGATGAGTGCGGAAAAAGAGTGTGGCCCGCGTTGAAGCATTGGTGACAATGGACATGCGTCGAGTGCTTAAATAAGTGGAAGGGGCAGGTGGGCAAATGCGGTCAGCAACAAGATAGATCTAATGACAAAAGGATACGATCCCCGGGTGTTTGTTCAGCCTTTCACTGCGCCGCCCCTGCGACGGCTGCCTCGGGGGCTCAGCAAGCGAACCTTGTCTCAGCCTTAGCCACTCAGAACGCTCATTGATGTACGAATAAGAAAAACGACAGCACGATAACCGGCGCTGACCATCGCATCGCAGAGCCTTGTCTCAGGTCGCGCAACCAGGTCGTCAGGAATTCCGCTTTGCGCTCAACGGCGGCGACGATGTGACACGTCCGCACCGACCATGAATGAGCCCGTATTCCTTTGCGACAGGGATCAGCTACCTGGAATTGCAACCCATGGCCGCGGTTGCGGGCCACGACGCCCTAGTCTGACAAGCTTCTACGCCTATGCCACTTGAGCTCCAACTCGATCGTGTTACGGGCGTGTATCTGTTCCCAGATCTGTCCATCGCCTGTCCGAAGGCGACCTGCTTACTTATCTATTTAATTCGTTGCTGACTGAAATTCACCATTCACTGGATCCACTCATCAGACGACAAAAGCGAGTTATCCTTAAGCAAGTGGTTTTGCTCTGTCATTATCATATTCTCGGTCGCACACTGGCTTGTCTTCACAAAACACACCAGCATTTGTAGAAATTCTTGAAAAATTCTGGAGAGATTAGTCTATCGACTGTAATCTAAGGTCTGAAAAAACAAAAGGCACGCTTGGATCCAATGGTGTAGCTGCATCTCAAAAATGCCATGGTATAACAATCCAAGCCACACAAAAATGGTTACACATGAACAACTTGCACCGAGCAACGATCAGAAAGTTGCCAGAACGAAGGTTCTAAAACCAAGAAAGGGCATGTTCCGACTGATTAATTACGAGTTCGCCGCTGGACAAGTCCCGGCGTTTCCGTACTCAAAGATCGTCGAAGTTTGCTCTTGTCTCTTACACAATTGTGTATCCAGCTCAAGATCTCCAGATTGAAGGCTGAAGACCGAGCGAGGCACGAGACAACTGCCATCCATGGGGCCGCTCTCAACTGGAGGGATCGCTACGAGGCACCTGTGGCACATCGTAGAGATATGAAGCGCCGGCGGAGAGCGGGCCTGGAAAGGCCTTCATTACTTGTAACAGCTCGAGGCGAGGAAACTTTCTCCGAAGCTTGGAATCCAATATGTCAAGAGACCAGTTCGTTTGGTATCCCCTGATTTGGTTCAGGCTGAGCCTTCGAAGCTTTGGGAATATTATCTCAGTCTCCCAGTCAATGTCAAGGACGGTGAACTCTCCCAGGATATGGCAACACTCCAGGTCCGGGCAAGACTCCCCGAATATGGAAACAGCTGTAGCTGCTAACCAGCTAGACTCAGGCGTCAAGAACAGCCCAACCTCTTGAAGATATTGAAGAGATGATGCTGCCTGCCGGAGATGCGAGGCGTTGAAGTCTTCAGCGACCATGCCAGGCTGGATCTCAAGGCAAAATTTGCGCAAATTTCGGCAGCTTTCGGCAAACTCTGCAAAAGCGGTGCCTGAAAGGGTCACTGGAGTCTGGATCTCCGAATTGCCTCCGCGTGGTTGGGAACGCCGTTCGATCTTCAGAACTTCAAGTTTGGTACTCGTGGCCAGGCGGGAAAGAATGGGAGCCAAAGGTTCAGATGCGAGAGTCTGGCAACGGACCAAGTTGATCTGAAGCGTCCTTAGTTCAGGGAGAGAAGCACTGATGGCATACAATGAGTTGTAATCAGCTTTGATGTCAAGCATCTCCAATGCTTGGAAAGGATCAGTAATGGTGAAATTGTGTGGAGCGTGAAGTCTGAACTGCGGGGCGCGTATGTTCCGAACCACGGATTGTTCGGCGAGATAAGTAACAAGGTCCTCAGAAAACCCATTGTGGGTGAGTGAGTCTGCCATGTGGATCCGGATCTCTGAGAGAGTTGACTGCTGACTCATGAAGAGATCCAACAGTCTTTCCGGCACAAGATGATGCGACGGTCCGGTGTACTTGAATGTCTCGAGATGCTTGCATCGCACCTGTATTATGCGATCAGCGTACAAAGGGACGACAAGCCGACCCAGGGCAGTCACGTTGCAGGAACGATTCCATACAAGCAATAGCCACAATATCAATTGCTTTTTCAGAAGTGAACAGGCCGACAGCGAGGAAATGATGCATTGAAAATCAATTGGAATAGCGCACTTACTATGATGGCTTGAATGGCATATTCAGTAGCCCGCGACAGGCACCGATGAGAGCAATTCACCGCGACGGAGCGAAGCCTGGGCGTTAAGACTGGCGGAATGTGCTGGAGAGTCGCGTCGTAATGGAACATCAATTCCACCTCTCTTAGGCGCGGTAGCTCCAGAGCCGAAAGGCACGCCGTGGCTGGAGGCGAACGCGGATCCAAGGTGACTCTCAGCGTCCGAATTTTCCCTGCGTAGTACTGCCGGCGCTCGGCCTTAACGCATTCAAGCGGCTCAAGGGTGGAGAGCTCCGCCCATATCATCTCAGTCACCTCATCGGCCCACAGCTTGTTCACAGAGACATATCTGCACAGCGAAGCAATACTGCCTCGGCCGAGAAGCTGATGGTCCTTTGATTGGTGCAGGATGTTAGCAATGACATGGGCAATCCCGAGAGCTCTCGACGAGGCAGGCTCCATGACGGCAGTCGCGGAGTCAAGGAGGAAAGCATAAAGGCGGAGAACACATGCCGAACGGTGGCGAGGCGTGTGCGGCGCAGTCGATGAACACGCGGAGTTGAAGAAGTTTTGTCGAGCCGGACGCGAGGCGCGTAGACCATGTGGGCCACAACACGCTTACTAAGTCAGTACTTGCGCCTAGCCCAATTGGTCCTTATCTTGCTTGGCACCTTCACCAATGAATACTGTGGTAATGCATTCGGCGTTGAATTGAGCATAATCCTCGTAAGTGAATAATCGAGGGCGTTTTGAAATCCCAGTGCTTACCGGAAAAGTTTATGTCCTACGCGGCAATAGTTCTGCTATGCTCCATGAGTATCCACACCACATATATGGCAGCGGGCCGTGGCAAGCATTCTGAATGCGTCATCCAGAGAAGAAAATCTGATTGAGATGAAAATTTATTACCTCTGCCCAAGAAATCTACGTAATAAACACTAACCGTATTCCAAGACTGGAACTCAAATTCAAAGAAGTGGATCCAGCTCAATGGATCGATCCTGGAAGGTATCATGCTGTCAAAACCCCCAAAGGAGCTCCCAAAGGAGGAGGTAAAAAAATTTACATATAAGAAAAGAAGAGCTCCTGGGGCAGGCCCTAGAAAAAATCTAACCGGAAGTATCAAGAAGTTTTTGTAAAAGTTTGAGAACTTCTCCCGTCACCTGTGCAAGTCTTTCGATCTCTTGCGATCCAAACGGCGGTTGACAGCACCTAGTACAACCTTCAGGATTCCTTCAGCAGTCAACTCGGCATCGTCTTGGCCTGTAAACGGCACAGTGTCGACAATATCCCTGAGGTCCTCCTCGCCGGCCAGCTCAGCCAGTTCGTCATCCAGCTGCTTCAAATGCTCCTTCGCGCCCGGCTCGCGACCGACTTGGAAAAACTGGATGCCAACTTGCCATGCGGGAGCGTCACACTTGTCTAGCTTCTTCGCGGCATTGATGATAACGCTCTCGACATCGTCGCTAGGCTCACCGTCCGTGATGACAATGATGTTTAGCGGCTTCGTATTATCTTGGTCAGCAGTAACGCGCTGAAGGTAAGGCTTAAGGATCTGGTTGAGGCGCTGGCCAGTGGGCGTGCCGCCTTGGGGGCGCACGGTAGTAAAGATCTCGGTGACGGTTGACGGCAGCGTGACGTTGTGGTGATAGGGGTTATCCGGGTGGTTAAGGAAGAAAATGTCAATTCCGTCGGCATCGTGTCCGGTGCAGATGGGCGTGATGGTCTCGAGCGCCTTGCCCGTCTCGCGCCAGGAGCGGCCCGCCATGCTGCCGGAGTCGTCAATCAAGAAGACGGTGTCGAATGAGCTGAGGAAGGCGTAGCGATCATCGGCCGGGATCGCCGCGGGTGCGGCGGAGTTGGGCATCATAGGGGCGGTGGCGGCTGTGGTGTTGCCGCCCTGCGGCGTTGCCGAATAAGCGGGTGGCGGCTCAGTGGCGGGGGTTGTCAAGGCGTTCATTCCAGGGCGATCTGGGCTTTCAGTCAGCTGTCGTGTTCAGCAGAGGGAGTGTGAAGATGCGCACCTGGACGGCGTGTTGGAGGTGCAGACTGAGCATAGGGATTGTCGTTTGTCTGTCTCTGGCTTCCCGACATGACAGACTTGAAACTCCTAGTGCGTGAAGGTGCGGATGCAGATGCGTCCTTTGCGCTTCCTCGAGAGAATCTGTGTTTTAAGCTTCCGAGAATGGATTCTCTGCGGTCCATGGTGGATGATCGGCGAACGGAATGTGATGTTTGCGCACAGTTGTCGTGGAGCAGGTGGAAAACGGTTGAAGTGGTCATACTGCAAAGCTTAAATAAGCGGAAGGGGCACGCGGGCAAACACGGCAAGCGGCAATGATTGAAAAATTGTGATGTCAGGTGAGGGCGCCCTTCCGTGGTATGGTGAACCAAACAACATACCAACGTGTGGTCTTTATACGTTTCAAATTGGCTCTTGGTGTTGATAACTGTCTGCCTTGAGTGTGCCCCGATGTAGGCCTTCGCTTTAGTCACACTGTGTAATCGTAGCACGCATATGCTCTCAGCCTCCTATCCCGAGGGGGGCGAAGTGTAGGTGGGGTGTGGTGTTTGTTCAGCCTTTCGCTGCCCCGCCTCTGGGATGGCAGCCTTGGGGGCTCAGCAAGCGAATCTGGTCTCACACAATTCTGCCTTAGGCGACACAGCCCCACCGCTTTCGGCTGAGCTCAGCCACTCATTTATTGCCAATTTCGCCCCTGTCGTCTAAATCCTCATCTTGGTGTAGCACGTTCGGAACTCAGTGCCGATGGGTGGGTCCAGCCCTACGGCGAACCCATGCAAGCCACCTGATATCTACCTTTCTAACACGCTGTGCGAACCCAGAATTGACAAGAAAAAGGAAAAAGGTGAGAACATCTGCCCGCAGCCGGGTCAGCTACACTGCCGCCTCTTTATGCGCTTTTCCGGTCAACTGACCATGTCCCAAACGGCCGTGCCGCCAGGTTGTCAGCTGCGGACCAGTCGCGTTCAGCAGCCATGAACATGTCTCGAATCGCCGCATGACGTCGCAGGCAATTCTCCTTTGTATGCGGCTCTCTAGGGCCTGGCCGCGGAGCAGCAGAGCGTATGCTCCACAATACGGGTCGCTTTGCCCGCGACCAGGCGTATTCCGTTCTACGCTCACGCCAACATTCGCCACAGATCCCACAGTCATACTGTGTGCCATTACCACCAAGGCAGCTTTGTATGTGGTCTAGAAGCGGGATGATCTTAGTCCGCAGGCCGCAGTGAGAGTGGTTGGTATCGATTTGGTACGAGGGACATTGGCGCAAAGAATCCATCAGCCGAGAAATGTCGCCTTGGTAGTCGTCTGTCGCGTCGGAGCCACAAATGGCGGAGTCAAGCCGCAATGTACCCACACGAGTAAAAAAGCGAATCATCTCTCCAAGTTGATAGACATCACACTGGGCTGACGAGTCATAGCCGAGCCTGCACTGTCGTTGGCCTGAGGTATACATCTTGATGAAATGGTTTTGTAGTGAGTTTATCGTGTCCAAAATGCATTGGCGGCGAAAGACAAGCTCGTCTACAAGGCGTCAGCGGATCGAAATGTGGAACGGGCAGGGGGCTACAATCCAGAGCCTTGGGAACAGCCATGAGTGTGCCTAGGGTGCGCCCTTGTCGAGTAACTTCTTACCTTCAATGCCAGTTGAGATGTCCCACCATAGCGCACCTCCAGACTCCTCGATGGCTTCGTTGTTCCATCGCTCGGAACCGCCCAATATCAGCCGTTTACTGTACAGCTTGGTCCACGGCGGGTAGTTCAACAGCGCGCCAATTAAGAGCTTTTGCCGCACCCGCTCCTCTGGTAAGCTTGCGGCAGTCTTTCCCTTTGTCTTTGCGTCTATCATCTGCAAGTATTTCCTCTGGTGTACAAACTGCGAGAACGTGTCCAGGGCGTCAAAACGGTCGGCGACGATTGCGAGATTGGCCATATTCGTGACGGGGGGAGCATCCTTTCCGTTTCCGAGAGGCTGCTTGTGGAGAGCTCGAAGGAAGTCGGCCGTTATAAGCTTGATGGTGCTGACCTTGGAGGTTCTCCCAATGTCCACGATGGTGACTTCGGGCAGCTCGTCAAGAGGAACGTCTGCCATGGTCGAGTACTGCTTGCGGAGACGTTCATGGTGAACGGCAACGTTAGCAGCCTCGCTAAAACCACCGCTGAGAAGCTTCTCAAAATATGAAGAAGCTTCACGGAGGCGATTGGATTCGACGCGGTACAAGAATCCTTCTTGGTCGTCATCCTCTTTCACACGCAGGAGCAAGTCACCACTATCGGAGACGACCGTGGGGCCTGCCTCGGCTTGTGCATCCTCCTTGTTGTTCACAGTCGGAGCTGCGGGCGAGGCAGGAGGCGCGCCAAAGAGCGACTCGCGGGTCATGGTTGAGGATGTAGGTGAAGTGAGGGCACTAGCAGAGCGAGATCGGAGGCGTTGCACGAGACGACTCAAGGATACGGCCAGTTCATGGTGGAAAAACTCTGAGCAGAAGAGCAAAAGGCAGAATTGTAGAGGCAAGGAGCCTGGAGCAGAAAACGACTCACGTCACCGACTGGCCTGGTAGAACCTCGGCCTGCCGTAGTAGCGTAAGGCGATAAGGCTGATAAGGCACACCCGGACTCGACCGCACGTCTGCCTTCCAACAGTGCACTGCCCCGCACCACCGCCCACTCATGCCACCACTGCCTCAGCACCACGTGCTCACTCTGCTTATGCAGAGCCACATTCTGGCCTGGACATGAAGAGCGGCTCGCAGAAAAGGTGAGACATCAACAGACCTCACGCCAATACAGTATTTCTCACATATACATTAAACAGCCAATTCGTTACGATGAAAGACTCATGAAGAACGTTAACATCACCCATGATCAGCGCACCGACCGGCTAGTGTTGGCGGAGATCAGCGGTCAAGACCGACAGTCGGGAATGCGACGAGATTCTATAGGAATCACGCGTTCCGTGCTCGTGGATTTCTCGCACATTGGTCGATGCCGGTGCTCCCTCCCCGCCAGCACTGGCCTTGCCGAACGCGGTGCTGTCTCGCACTCCCGGCTCACTTTCGTTGTCCCGCGGCGGAGTTGGCTTGCTCTTCACGAACGGCACGCGCCCGCCCTTCTCGACATGGCGCATGATGATGAACGTCACCATCACAAATACCCAGTAGAGGTTGTACGAGATGACTGATCCGTACGTCGCCGAATTCTGCCAGCCTAGGATGCTGTTGAAGATCCCCCAGCCGCCGCCTCCGTTGATCTCCGGGTTGCAGCAGTTCACATGCCACACGCTCTGCCGGATGTCGTATGAGCCGGGGCCAGATCCGGTCTCCGCTGCGTCGCCTCCGGTAAGCTGGCTCCACTGAGCAAAGTCAATACGAATCATACGAATCCACGCGGAGAAGGGCTTGCTTACGCGGTGCATCTCGAGACTCCACACCGCCTTGGAAAACAGGCCGGCTGCGACCAGGTACAAGAAGCAGGTAGAGATGACGAGGAAGATTTGCAGCGATGCAAAGTTGCCTCCCCTGTATGGCTGTGTGAGCAAGCTTACGCGGTCGCCGAGGTCATGGACTCACTTGTAGATGAGGTAGCCGATTACGATGCCTGCAGCCAAGCCGGCGACGACAGCCAGTGGGAAACTTTCGGCTGGCATCCCGAGACTGACGCCGCCAATGAAAACGACCGCCTCAAGTCCTTCGCGCAGGACGGTCACGAAGGGAAGAAGGAACATGGCGTACTTCTCAGCCCAAACCTTCACACGGCCTTTATTCACCGTCTTGATGCTCTCCCTGGCCTCGAGGGCTTTTGCGAGCTTGCGGCGCCATTTGTCCTGCAGTTTGGACACCCTAAGGAGGGCCGCGCCCATGGCAGTGATGATGACGGTGGCGATCAGACTGAAGATGCCTTCCCATAGGTCTTCGGTCTTGGCAAAATAGTCCTGTCCGGCGCCGTAGAAAGCGCCAATGAAACCGCCGCCGATGATGAGGCAGATGAATAGGCCGGCTCCCACTCCACTCCACACCTGCAGTCCGTTCAGCTCGGGCCCATGGGCATGAGATAAAAATGCGACTCACCTGCTTGACCAAACGCTTGTACGTTTGGGGGTCATGCTCCGAGCCCAGCGTCTGCTTGAGGAACGACAGCAGGACAGAGACGATGATGCTCGTCTCGAGGCATTCGCGCATGCAAATGAAGAAGACTGCAGAGTCGTCAGCAGATGGGCGGCCCTCCTCCAGCGGCGGACTAACCGGGCACGGCAAACACATTCACCATTGTGGCTGCACGAGCAATTGGGTCAAAATTGAGGGAAAGGGAGGCTCGGGCGGATCAGATAGCGATTACCTGGGCTTGATAAAAAGAGGAGGCGGTTCTTAAAAGCCATGGCGTGTGTTTGAGACAGCATGCCGCAAGGGTCAAGCCAGTTGTGGAGGTCGGTGCATTAGCGCACTGGCCGAGGGCAGCCCGTGTCCACCTCCGCACCCGCTTGCCTCCTCCCCAACCTTGACTGTTGCTTGCTTCACCGCACGCCTTTGGATCAGCCGACCCGCAATATGGGTGCAATCCCCAATATCTCGTCCCCACTCATTCCTGCACGATTGGCAATGCATGCAGGGTCAGGTTGCGTCAGTGCTCGATCAGCATTCTATAATAGCGGTCGCATACGAAGCTTTTGGAACGCCGGATATCGCTCGTCGTATCACAAGCGCTTGGCCTCGCCACCAGCCACCCGCCTTCGTTTGTTTTTCCCCGGCTGGAATCGACATTCTTCAGGCCGGCTCCCGCTAACTTGCCCACACCGCCGCCCGCGTCCGCCAGGCCGCCTGGCCCGCATATCAATGCTCCTTATCTGATCCTGCCCGTCCCATAGGCCCACCCACTACCTCTGCGGCATTTGTCCATTAAGCTTCAGCCAGCTCTCTGGGCACCTTGGCCTGCCTGGTCCCTGCCTGGACCGTCTGACACAGCAGTGAGCTGCCGTATCACCCGCCGTTGTGCAATCCCCATCAGATCTAATCGATCAACCACCGCCCGTCTCTGACCTCCCTTCGCCCCGATCCACACCACACTCTTCCTCCATCCGTCTGGACTTTGCATCCCCGGCGCCCCTAGCGCCTTCCATCCGCCCGCCAATCTGCCCCGCTGCCGCTACCCCATCTCGCTATATGAGGGGTAATCGCGACGAGGCTCCCTCCATACCCAGCCATGCCCTGTTCTTTGCTCCTCCTGCTTGCTGCTGCACTGTGCAGCAGCGCCGCTACAGTTACCTATGATTTCAACGTGACCTGGGTCGCGGCCAATCCTGATGCAGCTCATCGTCGCGACACCATCGGCATCAATGGCCAGTGGCCTCCCCCCGCCATCGACGTCACCAAGGGCGACCGTGTCATCGTCAACGTCAACAACCAACTCGAGTCCGAGAGTACCAGCTTGCATTTCCATGGTATCTACATGAACGGCACGAATCACATGGATGGCCCGACTGGGGTCACCCAATGCGAAATCCCGCCTGGAAGCTCCTTCACTTATAACTTTACCGTACGATCCTGTCCTCGACTGGGCGGGAACTTTCACTGACGACATTTATAGGTTGACCAGCCCGGGACCTACTGGTGAGTGACTGTCAGCATCCGCAAGCATTGGTACTGACCTTAGTTCAGGTATCACTCTCACAACCGTGGACAATACCCTGACGGCTTTCGTGGACCTTTCATTGTCAGAGATCCTGATAGTCCGTTCAAGGATGACTATGACGAGGAGGTCATCTTGACCTTCTCTGACTGGTACCATGACCGTATGCCGACTCTTTTAAAAGGCTTCATCAGTGTCACCAATCCCACTGGAGCAGAGCCGGTTCCCAATGCAGCATTGATGAATGATACCCAGAACCTCACCTTCCACATGACTCCAGGAAGAAGGTACATGTTCCGTCTGATCAACATTGGGGCTTTCGCTGCGCAGTACGTTTGGTTCGAGGGACATACGATGAGTATTGTCGAAGTCGATGGCATCTACACAGAGCCTGCAGATGCCGAAAGACTCTACATCACTGCCGCTCAACGTTACAGCGTGATAATCACAGCCAAGAACGACACCAACTCCAATTACGCCTTTGTTGGAAGCATGGATGAGGTACGAGTAGCGACACTATCGACGTATATCACCACTGACTAGTTGCAGGATCTTTTTGATACTGTTCCTTCAACCCTCAACAACAACGTCACCGGATGGCTTGTCTACGACAACAGAAACGCAAACCTTCCGCCTCTGCAGATCGGCGAGTACGATCCCTTCGATGATTTTTCGCTCGTGCCGCAGGACGGTATGGCGTTGTACGACCGTGTAGATCATTCCATAACGCTAGACATGAAGATGGATAACCTCGGGGATGGAGCAAACTAGTAAGTGCCCGAAGACCCTCCCAAGCATGAAATAATACTCACCCATCCAGCGCCTTCTTCAATAATGTGACGTACGTCGAGCCAAAGGTCCCGACGCTCTACACCGTGCTGTCCACTGGGGACAACGCTACCGACCCCGTCATCTATGGCACCAACACGAATTCTTTCGTCTTGGGCAAGGATGAGGTTGTCGAGATCATTCTGAACAATAATGATTCCGGCAAGCATCCCTTCCATTTGCACGGCCACGCTTTCCAAGCAGTGGCTCGCTCTCAAGAGGAGGCCGGCTCCTACGTTGGAAATGAGACTTTCCCATCTAAGCCCATGCGCCGTGATACTTTCCTCGTTCACCCAAACGGCAACATCGTATTGAGGTTCAAGGCCGACAATCCTGGCGTCTGGCTTTTTCACTGTCATATCGAATGGTAAGGTTCCGTCACTCCCGCGTGCTGCGTTTGCTGACTACCTCCCCCGACTATAGGCACGTCGCTTCAGGTCTCGTCGCCACGATGGTCGAGGCCCCACTTGATCTACAATCCTCACTTAGCAACAACATTCCTCCTGATCATTGGCGTGCCTGCCTCGCTGCCGACACACCCACCGCAGGAAACGCCGCCGGGAATACCATCAACTACCTTGATTTGTCCGGTGAAAATAAGAGCCCGGCACCGCTCCCTTCAGGCTTCACCGCGAGAGGCATCGTCGCGCTCGTCTTCAGCTGCATCTCCGCCGCGTTGGGAATGGTGGCTATCGCTTGGTACGGCATGGCGCCGCTGATGTCGCCGAGTGAGAGACGCCAGCAGAAGCAACAGCAGCAGCAACAAAAGGAACAGGCGCAGGAACAAAAGCGGCAGGGACGCTTGGCTCAGGTTGGCGTCATGCCATCGGCGGTGGCGGCAAAGCACCAGCGGAGGCAGGTCAGCCGGTCGGATCTCGAGGCCGAGATGCGTGGAGAGCACGCCGAGATGACGATGGTGGAGCAGAGGCGGACCAGCCGAGGTTCATCGAACATGCTTCACGATGCGGCGGCAAGAGGCAGTAGGGGCTCATCACATCTGCTGGAGCCCACGAGGAGGGGCAGTCATGGGTCGAGCCAGATGCTGGAGTCGAGGACGGTCAGTCGGGGGTCGGGCTATGTGCTCGAATCGAGGTCGGGTAGTCGGGGGTCATCGACTATGCTAGAGACGAGGAGGAATAGCCGCGGGAGCGAGCAGATGCTATCATAAGGTCTGGGTAAGTATTGTGGAGGAAAAAGTGAATATTTCTGATTGGTTTGTATTGGGCATGACAAAGAGGGATTCGTCCTGGAGGCGGCAGACTGTAATGTTTGTATGCATCGTGGCGGTAATTATTCATGAGTATTATGGCACTTGCTGGCGGCGTTTCGAGAAAAGGTCTCATGGTTAATCAACAAATGCATTCTTTTTCACATTCTCACTACATGATCACTCGAAGCGTTTGTGCAGATATCGTTTCTTTCCTGCAACCCCACCTGCCGGCCTCAGCTTGTTGAGATGATGCTTTGCAGGACCCGCAGTGGATGTCAATGTTCTACCACTACTCAGGCTCAGGTTATCGCGGCTGGCCTAATTCGGCTGCTCTATGACGAAAAGCTGCAGGATGGAGATTGACTTTCGGCAGAAGGGTTGGGCCGAGATCTGTCATCACACTAATTCTTCTCCGGCGGTTGGTATTGGGCAAACCGAAGACAAAGTAGATCTGAATATTTGAACAACCATGCTCGGCCCAAAAAAAAAAAATAAAAGGTCCCGGTGACACGGTTCATCCGGTGTATGCACGTAAGACTCACCACCGGCCCGATGCAGGACGGATATGCGGCAACGACATTTTTCGATGACCCAGAAAACGCCTCAACACGCCACTATCCCTGTAGCCTGCGGGGTTTTTCTTCCCACGCTCCTTGAAGGCTTGCAGGAAGAGAGCCCACCACTCGGAATGGCGATATAGTCAGATGATAGTGATCGGTCCCAAACCGGTCATTGCCGCGGCCAAAACGGAAAAAAAAAAACTTCAACCCGGATCGGAGCGATATCGCAGGAGACAAGGAATCCTTCTTACCCGCACGCGCTTAGATAGAAACACCTATCTTGTATCTCATCACGTTGCCCCCTTGTCTGAATTCTTTTCTTTTTTTTGGTTCCCCCCCTTCCCAATCCCGGTCTGCGCTTGCTCTCGTTCCGTCACATCCTCTTTCATCACGAGCAGCATATGGAGAAATCCGCAAGCTTAGAGGCTTCCGCTGCCGCAGAGGCTGCCGCACCCGCTTCCGCAGTCGCCACCGGACCTGGCGGCGGCGGCAGCGGTGATGAACACAATGCCCGCCGCATCAGCAGCAGCAGCAGCGCCGGTCAGCACCAGCAGCAGGGCCAAGATCGGAACCGCAGCCACGGCACCGCACTACGCGCGTCCATCTCATCGTCTTCGTCTTCCTCCGCAGCGGCTGCGGGTGACGGCGGCGGCGGCGGCGGCAGCGGCAGCAGAGCATGCGGGCGATCACACGGTCCGGCGGCGGCGACTTCCGGCGCGGCGGCTGGACCGCAACCGGCGGCGGCCTTCGACAAGGACAAGGATGTCGGGCTGACGGTGGTTGGGGAGCGGGCGCAGGAATACGACCCGCGGGTCGAGGCGCGGGTGCTGCGCAAGATCGATTGGTTCCTGATGCCAACCATGATCATAGGTACGTCCCCGTCGACGAATTGAAGGAGACGAGAATGCCCTTGGTACAGGCGGTGATATGACGTCCAATTGCGGCGGGAGCGTGCCTTGCTTTTTCACTTCGTGGTCCACCTTCGAATCATTGAACACGAAACCCTGTAGATCGTATTGCCCGATTCTGCTAGCCAGGCAGATGTTGTGTATCTGCCTTCACGTCTGGCGTTACCACCACCACCACCATTGACATGGTTGCCCCGCAATCTCACCATTGCAACACTGTTCGGTGAATGCTACGGAAACCCTGCTAACCATCTCCCTCCCCAAGGCTACGGTCTCGTCTACTATGACAAAGCAATCCTGGGGTCCGCCGCCCTGCTGGGCATGTCCAAGACGCTCCAACTCACCGTCACACACCCGTCGACCGGTCCAGGCCAGCCAGCCACGACCGACTCGACGCGGCTGAGCTGGGCGACGTCGCTCTTCTACTTCGGGATGCTAGCGGGGCTCTATCCCCTCACCTTCATCCTGCAACGGCTGCCGCAGCAGAACCGCACCCTGGGCGCCGTCATCGTGCTCTGGGGCGTCGTGTGCATGAGCACCGCGGGGGTGACGACCTACCGCGGCCTGTACGTGCAGCGCTTCTTCCTCGGCTTCCTCGAGTCGGTCGTGCCCACGGGCTTCACGTGCATCGTGTCCTCGTTCTACGCGCAGCGCGAGCAGGCCCTGCGGCAGAGCATCTGGTTCGCCTCGACCGGCCTCTTCACCATCGTCGGCGCCGCCCTCAACTACGGCTTCGGCAGCATCGACGACAGCCACACGCCGCTCGAGCGCTGGCAGTACCTCTACCTCGCTGCCGGCGCCGCCACCATCCTCTTCGGCGCCTGGTGCTGGGCCCTGGTGCCCGACTCGCCCGCCACCGCATGGTTCCTGCGCCGAGCCGAGGAGCGGCGCGTCGCCGTCGAGCGGCTGCGGCGCGGCGCGACGGGGACGCGCTGCACGGCCGTCAAGGGCCGCCAGGTCGTCGAGGCGCTGCTGCGGGACGTCAAGACGCCGCTCGTCTTCGTCATCATGGCCGCCGCCTACACCGTCAACGGCGCCGTGTCCGGCTTCGGCCCCCTGATCGTCAGCACCTTCGGCTACTCGCCGCTCGAGGCTATCCTGCTGCAGTTCCCCCTCGGCGGCGTCTGCCTCGCCGCCATCCTGCTGTCCGGCTGGCTGTCGTCCCGCTTCCGTAACCTGCGCCTCGTCCTGCTCGTGCTCAACTGCCTCCCCGTCATGGCCGGCTGCGCCATGATCTGGCGCTCCGCCTGGACGCACCGCGCCGCCACCCCGGTCGCCGGCTATTCCATCATCGGAACCTTCGGCGCCGTCGTCAGCCTGGTCATTACGATCGCCATCTCCAACGTCGCCGGTGCCACCAAGAAGAGCACCGTCGCCGCCGCTGTCTTCGTCGCCTACTGCGTCGGCAACATCGTCGGGCCCCAGCTCGTCAAGAGCCAGACCAAGGATAGACATTACCCGGAATTGTGGTTGGGCTTGATCATCTGGTAAGTTGGACGACTGCCCTCTCTTCGACCCCCTCCCCCCTTACCCCAGTTGGCGAGATTCTGATCTGAGCCACTTTCTTGAGTGCTGACGTGGCTGGGATGGCCAAAGTTACTGCATAGTCATAGTAGCCGCTGCGATTCTGTACCTTGTTCTGCGCAGAGAAAACAGGCGGCGAGATGCACAAGCAATCGACGAAGAAGAAAGAGACAAACTTGCTTTCAAGGATCTGACAGACAGGGAAAACCTTTATTTTAGGTATGTGCTGTGACGAGAGGAAAGGGAGAAAAGGAATGGAGCGAAGCAGAGGGAAGGAGTTCCCGGGAGATGAGTGCGAGCGAGAAAAAAAACTCGATCCAAAAACACCAATGACATCTATCCAGCGGTCATGAGCATGTTTGCTGTCAGCTTGAATCTCTGCACAAACTGCCAACCTTTCCCTCCTGTGGTATCTCACGCCTTTGGACACCTTTGAAACACAATTCCTTTTGCCAAACTCAAAGCAGGAATACTCCTGTATCAGACAAGCCTCCAGCCGCGACCGCAGCAATGCTAAGAAATCAGAAAAATGAAAACGCCGGTTCTCCATGGCCGCCTCAAAAGCAAACGAGCGCAGTGCAAACAAATGTACAAGTGTTGTTGTTGTTCCGGTTGTTGTCGTCAAAGTCATGAGCGCGAGCCACGGGTATCACTCCTTCCCCTGCTCTCCGCTTGGGAATCCGCAATTGCAGCATCGTACGTGGGTATCGGGGGTTCTTCAGTCCTGTGTCCCAACAGGGGTACGCCACCGTCGTGGCTGGCTTGGGTGCTAGGGCTTCCGTGGGGAGATTCATATTCCGGCGGGGGTTCAGCAACAGGGATTGCCAAGCTTTGCGGAACCTGGCCGTACGGCGAGAACGAGTCTCCAGCAGCATTGCTGGTGCCTTCACCTATATCTCCTTCGTTGGAATCGACCAGGCTGAGCTGGGCCAGGGAAATATCTGTGGGAGATCGTTGCGGACCGGGGCTGGTGGGCTGGTTCCTTCCAAGTCGCATCTGCTGGCTGCTTCTCCTTGCATGGGCGTAACCGGCTGCGAGGTACCCCATGCCTTCTCTGATGCCTTCTCTTCCACCCTCCAAAAGAATGCTGCCCTGCTCACTGCCGTACGGCGGCGGTGGTGCCAACGAGCCGTTCATGGGTGCAAGACCCCATTTCTTCACGTTCGCTTCGATGAAGACAAACCCCATCTGTCCGAAATTCACGTGCACCTGGCACGGGCCATTAGCACCGACAGTAGGAAAGAAGTTCTGCGACTTGAGACCGTGGGCGACGTCTTCGAGCTTTTTGCCGTTGCGAGTGAAAAAGATCGTTCCCGTGCGGGGCCTGTACCCAACCCCTATAACATCACCCTGGACGTAAGAAGGGCCGTAGGGAGTGGGGGTAAAGGGCTGGTTGAACCGCCGGGAGCCGTGGGACGTGTACGCGATAGAAGTCTTGTGGAAGCCTGGTCCGGAGTTAAAGCCGTCCGTTGAAGGCTCATACGTCGAACTTACCTGGAAGACGGAAGAGGGGATAAGGCTTGGTAGTGAGGCCAATGCTGATCGTCGTATTCTCAGGCTTATCGTAGACCTTTGCCTCCCAGTAGTACACCTCATTCTGCTTCGGAATCGGGAGATTACTCTGCACGCTGCACTCCGAGTCGAAGAACTCGACTTCCGTGCGGCCCTCGACAAAGCAGTTTGCAATTTCCAGTTCCGGTTCAAACTCCCAGGCTGAAACACCCTTCTCCTGGATCGCCAAGAACTGCGACAGCGAGATGTCTGTCTGCACCGACTCGGGAGGGTTGGCTTGAATGAACGCTGTTGACCTCAGTTAGTAACCTCAGCGTAATAGCCAGTCCACATCCTGATGGCGTGAGAAGGCAGGGTGGACATACCCTTCGCTCGCATGTATTCGGTGCGCTGCAGATCGTCCATCTCCTCAAGCGCCTCGGCCTCCTCCTTAAGAAAGGCCTGCTCGTCATCGTACTCTCCGGGTCTGCCTATGCGATCCAAGAAAATCCTGCCTTGCTGGGTGTATCTGAAGAAGTAGATGATTGCGAAAACCACGGCGACAAAGGCGGCTGAGCCGAAGGCGGATATCATGCCCACCAAGATCCCCTTCCCCGTCGAACTCATCCTGTCGATGTTCAGCGTGTTCGGGGCACCGCCGTGCGGCGCCTGCATTGCTTCGAGGTGCGATGCGAGGAACAGCGGCGACGAGGCAGCGGTCGGGTGTGAGTGGGCGGCATGGGTCGATAAGGTGGTGGGCACCGCGGCAAGGAACTCGGCGTCGGGCAGCCGCATCGTGGCGACGCTTACTCCGGTCGTGCGTAGAGCGGCGGCTGTGGTGATGGAAGCGCTGGTGGTGAGGAGCGATCGCTGGTGGTGTTGGGTGACTCCGGTCGTGCCGCACGTCCGCCCCGCTGCTGGGGACCAGGTGCCGGGAGTGAAGAGATGTGACGTCGGGGGCAGGGTCAGCGCGCGCAAGAGGACAAGCGAGTGGCACGAGATCGACAGCAGGCGGCGTTGTCGAGATCGTGAGAGGGTGAAGAAGATTCCAGCAGATGGCAGGCGTTAGCTCGGAGATCGGTGGTGACAAGGCGGCAGACGGTGTTGTCTGGTCCAGAGAAGCGTCGCATGAGCTGTCGCTGGCCCGCCCTTCCGTTTGCATGCGACGACGAAGCGAGTTCGAGACGCCTTGCCACCTCCACCCGGTACACTGCCAACACCAACACTTGACCGCCGCTCAGCCGCACGCGCGGAATTCGGAACGACTAGGCTGTTCCAGCACTCACGTGCGCGCTTCTTCAATGGGCGACCCTCGCATCAACACGCGCTGGTCGACCATGCTTGAAGCTGTCGCGCCGCCGCCGCGGACGTGCGACAATGTATCAGGGCCAGCGCCGGTGCCGCCGTCTCATTCCCCAGCCAACCTGACTCGCACCCAATGGCACGCCACACCCATGTAGCTAAATATGCATCGCCATGTCAGGGCCTCCACGGCCGTCAGATACCTACAGTCCACTCGTCAATCTTGCAGCGCGACGCAGCTCAAACTCACCGCCGCTGATCGCGCCTCTGCTCGGCCGCGCGCACTCCACTACACGCGCCGCCCCCATGCCGACGGCCAAAGTCGGGCGCAGAGCCGCCGTCTAGCGACTAGAGGTGTTTCGCCTTGCGCCGCGAAAATGGTCAGCGCAGTACAACAGCATTGCCGGTCCGCATTCGCCATGAACCCTGTGCAAATCTCCACACGCAACACGCCGCCTTGGGCTGGGCATCACCCCGACATCCAGCCGCGAACTGCAAAGTTTCCTGTTTAGGAAACACTGTCATGCGTCAGACGGCCCGTCCTCTGAGACCGGACATCTCAGCCGCCTGTTTTGTGATTGTGGCCGAGGAACACAAGAAGGGGCATCCGGACGATGCCGTTGTTGTTTATAACCTGTCAAGAAGCAAACAACACAGCCACCAGGCGGTGTTGTACTCATGAAGCTATTTCCGGGAGTGCGCGGAATGGTCAAAATGAAAAGAATGCGCGACGGTTCGGTGCTGTTCTCATACTCAGACACACTCCCAGCACCAGGGAATCTTAGAAATCCCTACGGCGTTCCTGCATCCGAAGTGGGCCTCGGTGTGACGCCTTTCAGGAGTCGCTCGCGTGGCCTGGGCTAGCCGGCGGGTGTTTGCATCGTTGTCGTAGTATGACTGCAACAGACATGCCAAGTGAGGGCAGCGCGTAACATCATACCCGGCGAAGCGAAGTCATTGTTGGCGGGTTCTTGATGAAGTGAAGTTCGCATCCAGCATCACTTGGCCTTTTTTTCAGGACAGCACACCATCCCGCTCGGCGCGGACGAAGCATCCGTGAAGCACGTTTCATCTTGGGCGAACTCCTTTCGACCGGATGATTAGGCTAGGCGGCTGTGACAGCAGGCTTATGGTTAGGGACCGATGCCATCTGCTGCCGCAGAGCAGGCCGCCGGATAGCGAAGTGATGCTAGGCCGGCTAGAACAAACAGACGGACGCCGTAGCAGAGCGTGTGTACCCTCAGCCAACGGCACTAGGGTACAAGCATCGCCAATACCGGCAGCGCACGCGCCGTGCCTCTGCCGTGGCCCCAAGCTTATTTCGATGTCGGTGTTGGGGCGGGCGCTGGAACGCAGCGGAGCGGTCGCTGGCAAGGGCGGGTTGCCGGGGTCTGGCGCGCGCTCACCGCACAGGGCGGGCGGGAGGAGAGGCGGCGGCGGCAGCAGCAGCAGCAGCAGCAGCAGCAACAGTGAGAGCGGCGGCAGCGCTCGCGCAAGTTATAAGACGTCCATCGCTCGTGCAGCAAACGCGTGCGTGGGCTGCCAAATAGCAACGTGTGTGCTCGCGTCGAGCTTCCCAGGCGCCAAAATTTCTGGTAGCGCGGCCACTTCGCCCTTGCTTTGCCCGCCTTGGCTGGACGACGTCTTTGTCGAGCCCGCACCACCGCACCGCCAACACTCGTCCTGAGAAACACGCTGCTCCACTCCGACGCCGGGCCCCACGGCTCGTTCTTCGCTCGCCTCTGTCATCGTCGGTCGCCCGCCCGCCCACAGTTACACAACCGCCGCAGCGCCGTCCGCTCGTGCCTCAACGACGCCTGCCCGCTCTGCACACTGCCGCCCAGGCCAGCCGCAAGCTCCACGGCCGGTCAAACGGAAACGCCGACAACGATTTGAAAAAGCCAGGTTCTAAAATTGTGTTTCTCGAAAAGATGTTCGTTGCACAGTAGGACATCCAAGGTATGATCTCTCTTGCGTCGCACTGGTACCCGCCGCCTCTTCGGATGTTATTTAAATTTTTTTTTACATCTTCTGAACGCAAGCTAATGAGAGGATGCGCGCCAGAAGCTGGACTTTTCAGCTACTATTGCTGGTGCGTGAAGCTTTATATCTCGACTCTCGGACCTACCCCGCGGATCATTCAACGCTACCCCTCCGGTGTTAAGCAACCGTGCGAGATTCGGAATCGCGGACACCACACACCTGAACAATGTCTTGGGAACCCCAGCAGGAGCCGCTGCGGCAGCTCGCTCTGTGTCTCAAGGACTCACTCAGCGGCCATGACCAGAATGCGCAAAAGAATGCGGAGCTCGTGAGTAACCTCAACTCCTTTCCGAGTTTGCCCTGTTGCCGCCCCGTGTCGCGTTGCCGTCCGCTGACCCTTCATCGCGCCTCTAGATGCTCGCGCAAGCCAAGCGCGCCCCCGACATCGAGAACTACCTCGTCTGCCTCTTCACCAGCTCCCAGCCCCCGGCTGGCATCGATCTTACTCCCGAATACTACACCATGGCAAGAAGTGCTGCGGCAATCATGTTGAAGAACGATATCAAGACACACTACAAGTCGATCCCCGATGACAGCAAGGCATTCATCCGCTCAACCATCCTGAACGCACTTCAAGATCCCAGTGAACAGATGCGGAACTATGCAGGGAACGTGATCACCGAGGTTGTGCGACAGGGCGGCATCCTTGGGTGGCCCCAGATTCTTGCAGAGCTCATTTCATTGGTTTCCAACCAGAGCGGCTCTGTTTCACCGGAGACTCAAGAGGGCGCCATGGGCGCGTTACTCAAGATATGCGAGGACAACAGGCGCGCCCTGGACCGAGACTATCAGGGCCAACGTCCGCTGGATTTCATCTTCCCCAAGCTACTGGACTTTACCAACAGCCAACGGCCCAAGGTCCGCGCCAATGCTTTGGCAGCCATCAATGTCTTCGTCCCTGACAAGCAATCCGCTGTCGTCAACAGCCTCGACGCTCTTCTCCTGGCCCTCTTCCGCCTTGCCAGTGACAACAGCGGTGAGGTACGGAAGCATGTCTGCCGCGCCTTTGTTCACATCGCCGAGATCAGTCCCGAGAGGATTGTTCCGCACATGGAGGGTCTTGTGGACTATATGGTTACGCAGCAACGCTCCGTGGAGGACTCGGAGCTCGCACTTGACGCCGCTGAGTTCTGGTTGTGTGTGGGTGAAGATGATAACCTCCGGAACTCGCTTGGCCCTTACCTTCCCAAGATCGTCCCCGTGCTCCTTGAGAGCATGGTTTATAGCGAGGATGATATTCTCCGACTTGAAGGCGAGAGGGATGATGCCGAACAAGAGGATCGCGAGCAAGATATCAAGCCTACCTTTGCTAGTTCCAAGGCCAACCGGTTTACCACGGCAAATGGAGATACGGCGGATCCCGACAAGAGCGCAGTTCCAAAATCCTTTGGTGATGATGACTTGAGCGATGGCGAGCTCGAGGACTTTGACGATGACGATGATGATGAGGACGGCTTGGATCCCGAAGACCAATGGAACCTGAGGAAATGCTCGGCTGCTGCTCTGGACGTCCTCGCTTCGGTCTTCCACCAGCCCGTTTTCGAGGTTACCCTTCCTTATCTCAAGGAGAATCTTGTTCACGCCGAATGGCCAAACCGCGAGGCTGCGGTCTTGGCACTTGGAGCCATTGCCGATGGCTGCATGGATGTCGTTCAACCCCACCTTCCGGAGCTCACTCGGTACCTCATTTCTTTACTGCAGGACAAGGAGCCTGTCGTACGCCAAATCACCTGCTGGTCGCTCGGACGGTATTCCTCCTGGGCGGCACACCTTGATCCATCTGGCCAGAGGGAATACTTCGAGCCGATGATGGATGGAATTCTAAAGAGAATGCTGGATCCCAACAAGCGTGTGCAAGAAGCTGCGGCGTCTGCTTTTGCCAACCTGGAAGAAAAGGCAAATGCTCAACTGACTCCGTACTGCACGGTGATCGTCAAGCAATTCGTTGAATGCTTCGCTAGGTACAAAGACCGCAACATGTTCATCCTGTACGACTGTGTTCAGACTTTGGCGGAGCACGTCGGTCCGGCACTGAAGGCTCCTGAACTCGTCAACCTCCTCATGCCGGCCCTCATCCAACGCTGGAACAAGGTTTCAGACCACTCAAGGGAGATGTTCCCGTTGCTAGAGTGTCTGTCTTATGTGGCTACTGCCCTCGGCGACCTCTTTGCCCCCTACGCCAAACCGATTTTCACAAGATGTATCAACATCGTACATCAAAACCTGGAGGAATATTTCCAAGCTACCGCCAACCCAGGTCTCGATGAGCCAGACAAGGACTTTCTGGTCACCAGTCTTGATCTTTTGAGCGCAATCATCCAATCCCTCGAGGAGCCGAAGAGCACAGAACTGGTGGCGACATCTCAGCCAAACATGTTCGAGCTATTGGCTTATTGCATGAAGGACGTGAATAATGACGTGCGTCAGTCTGCCTACGCCCTACTTGGTGACTGTGCGATCTACGTCTTTCCTCAACTCCAGGCGTTCCTTCCGTCGATCCTTGAGATCCTGATAGCACAGCTTGACCTGGACCACACCGTGGCTAGCGTGGAAGATAACGGATTCTCTGTCGTCAACAATGCTTGCTGGTCTGTTGGAGAGATAGCAATGCGCCAGAGAGAAGGCATGGCGCCCTACGTCGAGCGACTCCTTCAGAAGCTTGCAACAATTCTCTTCAATGGCAAGGTTCCGATGTCGTTGAACGAAAATGCCGCCATTGCCCTCGGGAGACTGGGCATCGGTAATGCTCAGGCGCTTGCGCCGCATTTGGGAACGTTTGCGCCCTACTTCATCAATGCCATAAAACACGTCGACTGGACCGATGAAAAAGGACACGCACTGAATGGATTCATCAACATCGTCCTGCACAACCCGCAGGCCATGGAGCAATGCTTGCTGGACTTCTTTGCGGAGATGGCGTCAGCGCCGAGCGAGTTCCTCTGCACACCCAATCCAGACGGGCCGGCAGAACCGTTCTCGAGGGTAAATTTACGCCAGATCTATCATGAAGTTTCACTAATGCTTGGCCAGGCCCTCATGCAGTACAAAAACATGATTCCGGATTTCGATGCATTTCTGCACCATCTGCCGGCCGACAAGGAGCAGGCGCTGAGGCAGACGTATCACTTGTGAAGAGAATTATTCTCCTGCGCCCCTGTGTCCCTGTCTGACAGGGGAGAGGCGGCAGTGTAGAGCAGAAACAAGGACCCAATAAGGATAGGGATAACACACAGGATGGATTTGGACGTGCTGGGTACAGGGAGGATGGGGGCAGTGCAGATGCGGCTTGAGTAGTTGCACATTGATTCGTCGGCGGCGGACGGCGATGATGATATATATAGACATTGTTGTTTGAGCGGCTTTTTTTTGCGTATACTCCATCAGGGCATCGGCGGGATGGCCGGCACGCAGTAGCTGGCAGACACGTAGCGTAGCGTTTCCATGGGCCATGAAGTCGTTTCCTTGCCACGGAACATTGCGAGGCGTTCTCCGAATAGGTAGCTGTAGGTAGCTGTTCTTCTCCGGGGTTGCCATCACTTAGCGGGATTGGTTAAGACCGGCGCGAAGACGAACAGAACGTTTGGGCGTTCCAGAAAGCTGAAGAGGTTTCATCGTGGTCTCTGAATGGCGTCCGGCGGTTCCGGTGTATGTTGGAGGTGGTTCGACCACCAAGAGGACCGACCGGCAGCGTCAGCCCTGCTTCAGCAGCAGCATGGGCAGCCTGGCTGAACAATGATGCGGCTGACGGCTCTTCAATGCGGCGGGCCCCCCCACAGCAGGTCGCAAAAGAAATTGACCTTCCCAAACGTGTCTCGCCCAACGCACGGCACCCTGTTTGCAGTCGGAGCCCTATGTCTATAGTGTGAGACTTGCATCCTCGCCGCCCGGACATTTGCTTCAACATCCTTCACCGGCGAGGGAGGGATAGAATCTTATGTAATCCACCGTGCGCACTCGGGTCCCTGGCCCCTGAGTGTCCGGTGTGGTGGTGAGCAAGGGCTCGCTCAGCATTTGATACCCGCACGCGCGCCGCGCCGGGATGCTCGCAGCGGTGGTCGGTCGCTTAGCACGCAGGCTCAGAGGGCGCGGTCGGGCTCGTATCCCGTCTACCCGACCCCAGGCGGTTCCCAGAGTTCGGGCGAGTGGCTTGCCCAAAATCCCATGGAAGCAATGGAAGCCCATGCAGGCCAGATCATTCGCGCAGCGCCGCGCTAAAAATATTGCGCAGCCGTTGCAGCGGCGTGCCAAACGGTACACAGGCACACGACTACGCGCCAGCTCGAGGATGACTCGGGGAGACGGCTGCTCAACGGGCGACTGAGTCTGGCAGCGGTTTCATCGAACGACGCCAAGGCGCCCAGGCGCAACGATTCAACCGACGCAGCAGGCGCGGTGCGGTCACGGGTGCGGCCACCGGGCAGCCCCTTGGCCTGGCGATATTGGAGCGTGCTGCAGCGGGCTTGGCGGGTCAGCAGGGCAGGCTGAGCGCTATATTTAGCGCGTTATCAGATTCTTGCGCGTGGCGATCGACTGTTAAGAAGCCGTGGCCGCCGCGGGCGCGCATGCACGCGCCGTCAATACTACCTGCTGGGCTCCGAGGGGGGGATACGACGTTGCGCTGCTGCGCTCCCTCGCCGGGCGCGGGCAGCAAGCGTCGCCGCTGATTACCCGCCGGACTGAACGTCATCGCTCAGCCTTACGGACGGACGCCGGCCTGCCGAGGCGCGCCGCGAGGGCCAGCGCCCTAAGCTGCCCCGGCGCGCGCGCCAGCATCCAGCCCGCGTCGCAGCAGCGCTGCACTCGGGGCTCTCGCTGTGCCGGCGACTCGACTCAGGCGCGCCCCCGGCTGCTTCGCTTCGCCCAGCGCCGCCCAGTTTCACGTCGCCGCCCGCTGCCGCCGCTCCACCGCCGGTCTCTCGCATCGCGCGCGGTGGGGCCGGCGATCTGCCTTCGCTCCGCCTGGCGCTGGGCGCGGCCGTTTTGTTACTGACGCGACGTGAAAGTTATTGCAGTACGCGCGCAGGGGCCAGCAGCCAATATGCACGAATCGGGTGCGCCTCAGCGCGAGTGAGGGCGCGCAGGCCCGCCCGTCGCGCCGCCAGCTCATCCAGCAGCGCCCGGCGAGAGCAGGGCGCACGCCGCAGAGGCAGCAGCAGCAGGCGGCGGCGGCGCGTGGAGGCTGCTCAGCTCGCGGCCGGCGGGCATCGCGGTCTAAATATAGCCGGCACTGCAGCTGCCGCACGCGATCTAGCGGACCTCCAGCGGACCCTGTGGCAGCTGCGCTCGATCCTCCGCCTTGCCCGTTGCGGCAGTCCCTCGCAGCCTGTCTCATTCGCTGCTCCCGATCGTGCTCAGCACAGCAGCGCTCGGGCGCCGGCGAATGTGGCGGTCTGCTTCATGCAAGCCATCCAGCGCCGGGGGCATCGAGGGCCGAGGGCAGCGCGCGCCGGGCAGCCAAGCGCACGCGCAGGCGGCCAACACCGCGCGCTCGCCCGTTTGGGCCGGCGCCCTGCTCGCCATTCGACGTCCGCCCGAAACGGACCGTGTGCCTGGATCCGTCTGGTGAGCTTAACACCCAAGCGTTACAGCGGGGGGCTATGCCATCATACATGACACGACCGCATCTGATCACGTTCCCTGGCCAGCAACTCGTGGAGAAGGTTAACTAACGGGAGCTTGAGCACTTGCTGACTAGGCAATTTCAGCAGTAGCCGGTTCTATTTGTGGACATGCATGCCAGTCCCTGCGCTCGGCACCTCTCACTCAGTCTGATCACTGAGCTGCCATCATGGGCCGCCAGCGGAACCTCGCACAAGCCATAAGAGTAGCCTGGTTCTCAGCTGTGCCCGGCGGACTCGCTGCAGGGAACCAACTCAGACGCTCGCTTTGGCTTTCCGCCGTCACATTCGTTAGCACGCCAACGGTGCATATCAGCCTTACCTCGTTCGCAGACCGCACCGTCGCTACACCTCACCTTCGCTCACCTGTCCTGCCTCCCGCCTGAGTAAGCCCTCGACACCGCGGTCAGCGCGACAGTACCATCACGGCGTCGCCGCTGCCCAGCTTCACGCCCGCCTGCACCCGCGCGGGGATTTGAAGGCCCGCAACCCCGCCTCGTGCCGCTGTCCCGAGGCGCAGAAAAACCCTCACGCTCCCCCTCGACCATCCGCACGAAGCTCGAGTCGCAATGGCTGGCCCCGGTGGTGGTCCTTCGCGCCGCAGCCACACCAAGTCGCGGAAAGGCTGCAAGACCTGCAAGAAGCGGCACATTCGCTGCGACGAAACCTTCCCGCAATGGTACGCCTTCCCCTCCCCGCCGCTCGAGTGCCGCGAGCACGTCTGCTGACCCTCGTTCCAGTCGCAATTGCACCAAGCACCAGGTCCGTTGCGACTACAACGACAACCCGGCCTCGGCCGCGCCAGACAGCCCCAAGGGACCGCAGCAGCCCAACCTTCTGTGGACCCCTGAGATCGAGGCGACAATCAACATCTGGCAGTCCACCGGCGAATTCCCCTTCCCGGAGCTCAACGTCTATCCCCAGCCGCAGTGGCGCAACTACTCCAAGACGGATCTCCGTCTAATCCACCATCTGTCGTCCATCTCCAACGAGATGTTCCGCGGCAGGACCTCCAAGCTCACCGTCTGGGCGGAGAACATGCCCAAGTAAGTGGGCCTGCTCCTTCACTAGCTGGAGCCGCCCTCGTATTCGCCAGTGCACTAGCTTACGAGCCTTGCAGGTTTTTGAGCATCGCGTCTTCATATCCTTTCGTCATGCACTCCATCCTGGCTTTCTCCGCTTCGCACTTGGCCTGGATTTCGCAGTCCACCGAGACGCGGAATCTGGCCATTGCCCACGGTGGCATCGCGCTCAAGGGCCTCCACGAGGCCATTGGCAACTTCTCCAGGGCCAACTCCGACGCTGTGTTGGCTTCTTCGCTCCTCCTGTCATGGCAGGCCACGGACTGGTGAGTTTTTTTTTTAACCCCCGCGCAGAGGCGGCCCTAGCAAGACTTTGGTGCTGACGATCTGTTTCAGGCGTGGATGGGCATCGCTCATGACTGGAATCAAGACGGTAGGACTTCCTCTCCTGCGACTCGGGCGCAGTGAAACCATACCGAGCGCATTTGGCCCGCTAACACTGGTTCCACAGATCGTCAATGCTATGCAGCCTTGGAGACACGAGTCGGCATTTGCAGACTACATCGCTGAGCAAGGAGCAACAGTTTCTCAATCATTCATGAACTCGGCCGGTTCCTTCGTCGCGCCTGACGCCCGCCGCGATCATCTCGCGACTCTGCAGTTGGTTCACAGCAACATCCAGCGGTTACAACCCTACTTGGCAAACTACGACCAGGAGTGCAAGTGGTTGGAGCAGCTGAAGGGCTACATCGAGCGCCTGAGAATATCGAACCCGCCGCAGACGCCAGAGGATCAGTTCCAGCAGCTTTACGCTCTAAGAAAGTGGCTTTTCTGGGTGCCTATCTCTCTGTTGTCTGCCAGGAGTGGGGACATCAACGTTCTGCTCGTGCTCTCGTTCTTCTACGCCGCTGCGGTCGCGATCGAGCCGATTTTCCCGGACATTGGTGCCGCTTTCTGCGCGGACAACGCCCTTTTGCCCTTGGAGGAGATTATTCGCTACGTGAATACCTTGCAAGCAACCCAGGGCTACGCACAGGCTGTGCAGACCGCCGTCTACTTGATGGATTTCCCCAGGGATACCGCCTCAGCGTATCGGACGCGTCGGGAATGGTCTCGCCAGCAGACGGACGATCTGCAGATCAAGCAAGATCCTTACGGTCTGGACACCCTCAACCTCGACCTCGAGACGCAGATTCAGGAGTACGGCTATGGGCAGAGCCTGAGCCCCGCCTTCGCTCCTTCCCCTCTTCACGTGCAAGCTCCTGGAATCATGGAGGCTCGGTCGCCGTACTTGGAGGTCCCTAGGTCCGCGATAGATTACAGGCCGAGTAGCGCCTACTCGTCGCCGCTCGGATCGCCAGCAGCCCCGCCCATCAGCTATGCGCACGAAGACAATATGTTTAACTTTGGTGGTGGGATGGGACTTGGATATACCGGCGGGTTCGTGGCCACTCCGACGGTATGGACCTAGAGACAAAAGGACGAGGCTGAATCGAATTCGTTTCTTCCAGGGATCAGTCTCACCAGCATCACCACCAACACCACCACTCTCAGCCTACAATTAAGTTCGACACCCACGACTCGAACTTCAAAGGCAAAGGCCGAGGAGATACGATGTGAGAGCACACAGAGCGTCGCAAACCAACCTTCGACGATCACAAGCTCAAACATCGTCAACGCAGTCAACCGCCCTCATGGCGCACGGCCACCACGCACCACCGGGCGAGCCAGCGCGTGTCTACGATCATCTCACCGCTTTTACGACATGACGATCATGCTTGCAGTCTCATAAGTCGCATTTGCACTTGGACGAGCTCCTGATTCGACCTCAAGTGTCCGCACCATCGGATGGATCGAAGGAATCCTGCGAAACGGCGAACGCAACGCCGACGGACATCATCGACCATGCAACCATTTTCATTTTCTAGCGAGCGAAGCGAAGCACACATGTTTGCATTTTTGGGCATTTGGCGAAAGTTTTGGCGTAGGGAATAATGGCATCCGTTTTCCGAAGTTGGAGCCGCGCAAAAAGGCGCAGGCCCGGGGAACAGCGCGCAGGTTGGGCACGCATGGCGAGTGTTTCAGTTTCTGTTTTCAGACTTGCATAGCTGCGGCGCTATCGGGAGCTCAGAAGAAGGGTTGATTTCTCACTACCGAATGTCTATTTCCCACGAGTCCGCAGGGGACGGAGGGCGAGGTACCTTGTCGAGATAGGGCTAGGAGAGAGCCGAAGCCACGAGCTTTGGCAATGTCAATATCGAATTCTCAAGGATAACCTTATGTCGTCTGTACTAGTGTGATTTGCATTGACACGGTTAGGGCGCTCACAGACAGGTCGGGCTAGTAGGCAGTGTCGAAGAGGCCACGCGTCACCAATCAGAGGCCGGCGTGGAGAAGCCCCAAGCCCAAAGCAGCCGTGGTCGCGACGATTGCTGGCAACGCGGTAGGAAGAAATAGACTTTGGGCTAAGATGCTCTGGAAAGTTCGGCGTGCAGCACCACTGGTAGGTGGTTGCGCGACAGCCGGGCGGCGCACATGGGCAGCACCGGTGGGAGAGTGCGCGCGCACACATGCTTTGAGCAAAACAAAAGCCGCGCGCGGGACAGCACATGCAGACGACTTAAGCTCAGCCCGCAGCGCAAGGAACCCAAGCACAACCGGCTCGCCATGTGGTCGCAGTGTCGCGCTGCCCACTCACACGCCGCCAGGCCCCCGCCGGCCCCGGTATGCGCATCAGCATCTTCGTCTCACCACCTGCCGTGCGATGACGGGCAGCTGCCACGAAGACGGCCGCGGCTGCTCGCCCTTACAGCGCACGCGACGTGACACGGCAGCCGCCGCCAGCATTCTTCGTGTCTCGTCGGAAGAGTAGCCTGAGGCAGACAAGATCTGCCCGCGCGCGCCAGTCGATCAACCCGTCGGCTGTGGATGGTGCGGGTCGGATCAGTCAACAAACGAGGAGCGGCGGCGGAGATGTGGGACAAAGCGAGAGCGAGCAGAGCGGAGCGGCAGCAGCAGCAGCAGCGGCGGCGGCGATGGCAACGGGAGCCACTGATGAGCACGTTTAGTCACCATCGCGCGACCTCTCCCACTCCTTGAGGATGCCCAGCAACGCCGCTTCGCTAGCGCAAGGCAAAAGCTGCCAGTTACACAACGCCCCCCCTCAAAACAAGGTGCGGCTTGGTCACGCTGGGCCGACACCCGCCGCAAGGCACTCCGGTTTGGGGCCTACCGTGTGGCCGTTTCAGCTGTAGGCAAAGATGGGCTGATGGCAGGCCGTTGGCAGAGAGAAGTCAGGTACGTCAAGCGTGCTGCAATCGCCAGGTCCTTCCCGAACAGGAAGGCTGGGACGATTGTTCGACAGGGTTCCCAAAACGCGGCTCAGCGCCCAAAATTAGCGAGCAGACGTGGTGAAATGGGGGGCCAGCGGTATGAAGTCAGCGGCGCTGCGGGAGGCAGATGAGCACTGCCGCCAGCTGCCGCCGCTACGTTTGGAGAGAGCTCCGGCGGCGCTGGAGCACTGGAGCGCAGCACTCTCGAAAGTCGCACCATGCCGTTGTACCCGGCAAACATGCTTGCACCGGCCGTCGATCATACTGCTACCTCGCCGCCCAGGCATGTTGTTGCAGTGTGTTTTTCTCACGCAACGCGGGCTGCGCCTCGCCGCTTATTAGCCTGGCCTTAATGCTCCGCCACACACAGGCCACCGCGCTGGGACCGAGGCGCCGGGGCCACTGATGGTCAATCATCCCGGGCAGAAAAAAAATGGTCGTTGGGGGTGGTGGTGTGCCTGGGGCACTTGGCGGCCGGCCACTGAGCGTCGTCGGAGGCGCGCTACCCTGTTCAGCAGGCAGCCGACCGGCGCCCGGGCCTATTCTCGCGCAAGAGCGGGCTGCTCCGGGCGGAGACGGTGGCCCCCCGGCGCAACCCTGCCCTTGCCGCGGTCTCCCTGCTGCCCGGTACGGGCGTAGTGCATCGCCGTAACGAAACGTCGTGAAATGAAAAGGGAAAAAAACCGTGAAGCGCTCACGGACCGCGCGCCGCGGCACAGCCTCAACACCAGAGCGGGCACCTCACGATGCCTTAAACGGGTAAGCGATCCACCCCCATCACCGCCTTTCAGCCCTCTGCCCCGCGGCGTTCCCGGAGCACTGCCTCGGCATTTTGCGGGACTTCTGTTTCGGTCCGAGCAATCCTGTCCCGTCCGCTTGCTGCGAGCATCCCGCCAGCGCTGCCCGCGACGCCGCACACCACCCGCGCGCTGCCCCATGCACGCAACGGCCCTCAGCAGCGCCAGCCCCGCGGAAAAGCGTCGAATCGATGATGGTGTTTCTCTGGTCTGGAGCAGGCGCCTAGCGCGCTGGCGTCTCATGGCGCAAGTGATCACCACGGTGCGGTCGGACTCGCGTTGACCTCGTCTCCAGACATTGATCAATCAGCGGCACGGAAATTGGCCGGCTCTCTGTCTCTGACCCTCGCTCCCGCGCACAAGCATTTTCGCTCTCCGCCCTGCCCCCCCGAAGCGAGGATTTCTCCGTGTGTGCGCGGGCACAGTCGTGCCGATCCTTCAGCCCTGTGCCGGCTTTTCTCGACACTCCCCAAAGGCTCCGTGCTGGCCTCTGCCGCCCGACGACCTCACCTGAGACCTCCGCGAGTCAAATGGCCGACCGAGTCGAACCCGCCCGCTCATCAGGCGCCGCCCGACGCCGACGAGCAATTGTCTTTGCATGCCCGCCGTCGCCCTACCGTCCACTCCACCGCCGCACGCCCGCATCGCGCATCCCGCGCTTGCCCTACCGTATCCCACCGGCTACTCCCACCGGACGCTCTAGCATCCGCGCTACCAAAGGCCTCTCGTACTCACCCATCTGTGTCCATCCCCCCCTTGGGAGGTGATGAGCGCACATCACCCTCACGTCCTCAACACACGCTCCACGCCCCCTTTGCCCTACAGCCCTGTCGTATCGACGGCCGTAGGCTCTGCCCTACCGTATCCCCGATCTCGCGCCGCCCTCCCACTGACCAGGGGACGGGGCGTGTCGGACGGCAGATGGATCCCATTCGCGTGGCAGTGCCGCCCCCTCGTCCTGCTTTCCGCAGCACTCGCCCCGGCCGAAAGGGGGAATTCCAGTTCTGGCAGAGGCATCCGCGGCCACGGGCTCGCCGGCGGTGATGGTGGAGACCGTGGCCGCTGCGGCGGGACGCATTCGGAACTGGGCTGTGGGTGAAACGGAGAAGATCGCGGAGTGCGTCCCCATTCCACCTCAACAACGGCGGCCCCATGGTGGCTTCTGGCAAGGCTCGTCGAAGCGTGCCTCCCCCTTCCTTCCTTGGCCCTCCGGTCAGAGATGAGCCGGCCCGGAAGAATCTCCGTCTCCGGACGCTGCGGGCTCGCATTGCGGTGGCCGTCGCAGCGCCGTCCTCCAGCCCGCTTCGCTGCTAAATTCGGCGCTTTTCGCTGCTGCTGCTCCTCCATGCTGATCCCCACCTCCTCCCCCTACCAGTGCGGCCAGGCTATGTTACAGCGTGCACCCCTGCAAGACCACGTGCATGGACTGGAATTTTTCTGTGCCTTCGCTCTCGCCTTAGCGACGGCCGAGAAGGCCCACCAGACGACGGCATGATGGAACATGATGGATGCCTCCCTACTTTTCATCCTTACTCATGCCCGGCAGGACGGGCGGGTATCCGCGGTGCTGGCAGCAACAAAATTAGAACAAGCACACACCACCGGCATCTAGCGCGAAGTGAGGGGATGGCGAACCCACATCTCATAACTCTTGCATCTCGTCACCTCTAAAATTGGGCAATCTTGCACTTCACCGGCGTGGGGACAAGTGCATTTGAAATTTTGGCCCGACGCTCATGCCTGGGGAGATCCGCTTAGCCTCTCAGCACTAGGGCCGATTGCCTGCGGAAAGGCCAGAGCCCGTGGATTGCGCTTCCGCCAACACCACCGCGCAGATACCAGGAACTACCGTCGACAGCGCTGCACTCGGCACTCGGACGGCATTCGGGGGCTTGCGATGGTGCTGCCAATCCAATAGATCATGGCAGTTCCATCTAGCTGCGCAAGGCGTGCAACTGCTAGGTTATCGGCAAATGATTTGGATCAGCTCAGGTGCACGGCAAATACCTCTGGCAAGCGCCGGCAGAACCACTATCACGCGCATCGCCGCCAAAAGCAAAGACATTCTGAAGAGACGAGTCTTGAGACAGGGAAATTTGGCGCAGGCAGAAGCCGCGAACGCGGGGGAGCAGAAATTGGCGTGCGGGAGGGCCAGCTATTTCGCAATGTCGACACTGGCTGGCCACCTTGAAACAACAGGCCATGCGTAGTAGCAGACGGCGCCGCCGGAATGCATGCTCATCATGCGCTGCAGTCCAGCAGTGCCCTCACAGCCCTGCCGCATGTCCCGTGTGTCTCGCCCCTCGTCACCGATCCCTCATCACCGCCCGCAGCGAGAGCCAGTGCTTTCCACGCGCCCCTTCCTCAGCCTGCACCACCTCTCTTAGGGCTCCGGCGAGCTAGCTAGCCCTACTGTCACCGCTCACTGTCGGCGACGCCCATATCGGCGCCGTTCGCTCTGGTGCCACTCTCTCACACACGCCGCAATCTGCCCGCGTGCGTCTGCTCCTACCCCTCTTTCTGCAGACTGCTGCCAATGCACCGCAGCGCACAGAGTCGAGGATCCGACTGCTCGTTCCACAGCATTGACTGCTCGACTCAGTCTTTGCTGTGTCAATCGCAGGCGAGAGCACTGGCATGAGTCGGCCAGAGACGGGTCACGGACACTCGAGAGACACTGCCACCCAGTATTGATGAGCGATACCCCTCTATTTCCCCACTGCGCACTCCACCCTCTGAGAAAATGAAGCGGACAGCCAGCGAAAAACGCCGCCCGTTAATCCGGGTATTCCGAAGGGCGCACCGCCCCGTCCGCTCCATCCGCCCCCTCCGCCCGCAGTCATCCAACGGTGGGCGGTGCGGCAGTTGCAGTACGGGGGGGGCGCTTTTCGCCCAACCGGGGCTAATCGTCATGGTGGATTGCTAGTGCCTGAGTCGCTCACTCGGCCAATATAGGCCGATTAGCTTTCACGAATGACTTGTGTAGTGTACTGCGACAGTCGCTGGCCAAGCCCCCGAGAAACAGGTGAAGTTGCAAAGGCCAAAAAAAATAGAGGAACCCGCGCACGTCCTCCCTAGGGCAGAGATCAGAAAGGGGAAAGAGAAAGAGAAGGAGCCAGCTGGTGGTAAAAGAACCGACAGGGCTAAGCGACAAGCGAGAGACAGGGAGAGAGAATTGAGTGATCAAGCACGATCCAAAAGTACCCCAGCACAAGGGCCAAGAACGCCGGGCTGGGGTTCGTCACATCCGCCCGCTCATCACTGTTGAAGCTAGTGCTGTTGCTGCCGCTGCTGCTGGTGATGGTGCTCAGTGGCCGTTGGGCGTGTGGCTGACGCCCGCTAATCACCGTCCTTCCTTTATTGCGACGGAGGCTTGTTTGAGGAGATATTGCCATGGTTCGACTGTCGATTAATTGCCTGACTGAATTGATTGCACTGGCTCTTTTTCTTAGCAACGTGTGGTGCCAGACGCCGGCGGGAATAGCCATGGCGGCGGTCATGGCGGCGATAGCCATCGCCTTCTAGCGCCGACGGCTATTTCGCCTTCTCATCAACCACACCCTGTCCCTGCCCAGCCATGACGAGCTTCTACTACTAGCAAGCAACCCCCCTCGAGCATTCGCGCTCTAGTCTGCCTGCAGGGCGCGCGGGACGGCGCTGGGTTGATCTAGATCTGCCGCAGACTTAAACGCGGCTTCTATACACTGGACATGAGGCGCGCTCGCGCGCGTGCGATTCACGATGTGCAAATGGCCTCTTCCTTAGGTAGCACGACGAACAGACCTGACGAGACAAGACCCATGTGGAAGTCGGAGTACCGCCGTTTCGCCTTGTCTTGCGCACAGTGCCCGCCCGCAGGAAAAAAAAAAAGCACTGGCCTCTACCTGCAGAGCATCGATGCCCTCACCCGCTCCTCAAGTCATGCTGCACCCTGCTTTCGCCATCGAGTGTTCTAAGACCGTGACACGCACCCTGTCTTGCCGCGGATGCCCCCCACCCATCTTCCCTCATGATGCCCTGACGCATTGCCATCCCATTACTCCTACCTATTGTACAAGGCACAGACGCAGCAACCATTATTTCGAAGATGCCAGATAGCGACGACGCCACTTTTTGTTACGTCCTCCTTCTCGGCCTCACAACCTCGCGCTATTGCGGGCGAGTCATTCCCTCTTTCCTCCAAACGAGCGCCTGACTATCAGCTCCTTTGCGCGACGCAAGGCTCAGCCCTTTACGCACGAATCCCTCGTCACGCACCTTTTTTCCCCTCTCTTCCCCTTCACTCGTCTTCCTGCGGGCGGGTCAACTTGAAGCAGCGGTTCGCACAAGCAGATAGAGCCCCGCTGCCAGGGGCCCCTCCCAGCGGAACGTACCTTCCGCTTCCATCAGCCCGCTCCGGTCGGGGCATAAGGTGTCAGGTTACGTCCGGCAGCCTTATGGGAACCCCACACTGTAGTGCCGATGGATATTGCAGCCGAAAGCTAGCGCGAAGAATAGCATGGCCTCAGAACAAGGGGCTACTGTGCCTTGGCGATATTTTTGAAGTAACAGCATGTGTGCAGTGAGCTACTGTCCAGACAATTGCTTCAGCCACACATGACATGAGCTGGAAGTAGACAATGAATTCTAGCCTTCGGCTGTATAACTCCTCTACATCAACCATGTACAAAGAAAATTGGGCCGCAATGGAACATACTTGCCCTGCTTATTAGTTCAACGTTTGTGTGCATGCTAACCCACATGAGCAGTGGGTTAAAGCGGCATGCACGTCTGGATGGATGCCTCAAATGCTGACGTAAGTAAGGCGTCAAGATTCACAGCTGCGTCTGGATATCTGCTTCAACTGCTCACGTGAACACTGGAACATCACATAGAATACAAGAGTGCGATCTGATTCAGCGGCTGAGCAAAGGTTGGATGAGTCATGGGTCACGAAGAACACTTTGATAGGGTAAGAGGTTTTCAATTTGTTTCTGTGTTACGAGTGATGATAGGAGTAAAGCTGCAAGACTTCATGAATGCATAGGAGCCAGTTTCAAACACATCCCCACCATGAATCCATCACCATTTCTCACTTCTTGAGCAAAGACCCAAGGAGACTGAAGACCTTAGGTGGCTGTGCAGTTCGAGTGGCCCCAGAATTGGATGTCAGAGTGACAGTTCCGACATTCGTCGTCTTGGTGTAGGGCCAGCTCTGTGTCGTTGTGGTAGTTGACTCGACAATGTTAGTCGACGTGACCGTGGGTTCAGGGCTGACGATGGTTCCAGGGACGCGGATGCCCTCCCAAGCGGTCTCAGTCTTGGTACCCCAAAAGGTCTCAGTCTTGACCGGGACAAGAGGAGTGGCCACAGGTCCAGCCGAAGGGATCATGGCTGTTGATGGCACAGTCTCGACGGAGAGTTCATCCGCAGGAGACAGTACGAACTTGGTTCCCCGTTCGAAGTCGATTCCTATCACGGTCTTGGTTGAAGTCGACGGAGAAGGCATCAAGACTTCCGTGGTCGCCGGTGTGACTTCAGTCGTGACAGGGTAAAAGGCATGAACTGTCTTCGTCTTGGTTGAAGTCGACGGAGAAGCCTCAACGACTTCCGTGGCCGCCGGTCTGGTTTCAGTCGTGACAGGGTAAAAGGCATGAGCCGTCTGCGTCGTCCACCGGGTGCTCAACTTCTCAACTGTCTTGGTGGCTTTGTCTGCAGCGGCTCGTTGCGCGCCGGCCATCAGTCCCAAGATGCGGTGTGGCAGCATGAACAGTCCGGGCACGCTGTATCTGCGGGAGGCGGCACTGGTCGGCTCGTAGATGTAGACTGTGCCGATCGGAACGGGGATGGTCTCCGTCGTCGTCGTCACCGGGCCGGCGGTAAACGTTGAGGTAGTGGTTGACCAAGAGGTAGTCGTCGAAGGAGAGCGATCGAGGGGGATGCAGTGCACGCCGTCATGGCCAGGCGAGCAGAGGTGGTACGCGGGACTGGGTTGGCTGTCAGTATGTTGTGGATGCATGGGGAAGGGTAAGGTAATCGATGGGGGGAGGGTAAGGCAATCGATGGGAGGAGGGTAAGGCAATCGATGGGTAGACGGGTTAGGCAATGACTTACCGAGTTGGCAAAGGCTCCGCAGCTGCGAGGCCGACAAAGCTCGCAGAGAGCATGACGTCAGAGAAACGCATGATTGCAGTGAGGCAGCAAAGAGCTGGCGAAGTGGAACAGGTGGAGTTGCGTGAGAGAGCTGGAGAGGTGCGGAAGTGCTGAAGAGCAGAAGTGCTGGAGAGCAGAAGTGCTGGAGAGCAGAAGTGCTTGAGAGCAGAAGTGATGAAGAGCTGAGCAAGAGCAAGTCGAGCAATGAATAGACGAAGCTGCGTGATGATGCTTCTCGATGAATGCTGTGGGAGAAGAGTGGGATGGAGAAGAAATGGTTCAGAGCTGGGAGAAGACAGACTTAAATAGGCGGCACCCAGGGATGGGCGCAACTGCAGTCTTAATCTCGCACCTGCGCGGCGCGGTCATGTTGAGGCAGCGTCGTGAGGCTGCTGCTTCCTTTTGGAGAAGTGATGACGCCCCTCCTCGAGTCCGAAGCTAGAGCGGCAGCCGTCGCAGCTCCATACGGCAGCAGCTCTGCGTCCTCGAACGTCATCCGCCAGCTCATTGGACGCGCTAGACGCAGCGTTCCTTCTCACGCAGACTTGCCGCCGCGACCCGCCCGCGCTGCGGAAGACGCGGTGGTAAGGTCAAAGGGGGGCTGCTTCCACGCAGAGAAGTCACGTCTGGAGCCATGACCTCAGCACGTCATCTCTACAGCGACTGGACGGCGAGAGCGGGTGGGTCGCGCGGTGCGACCCTTCCCTCGAAAAATCAGGACGAGTTTGGACCGGGCAGATGAACGGCGGCGATGCCGCGAGGGGCATCTTGGCCTTAGGCATGCGCGCATTCATGAGCTTCAAGCGTAATGGACGCAAGACTTCTTTTTTCGGAGCCCTCTCGCACTGAGTGAGCCATTGCAATTGATGTACAAGCTGTTTGTGTGCCGTTGCACGGCGGTTGGTGGGTGGAAAGTAGAAGGGTTGATGCATGAATGTCAGCGTGCCCAAAACTCTCTCACTGGAAAGTCAGCGTTCTGCCTGCGTGGGTAGTTGAGTCTAGTCCAGGCAAACCTGCACGAGCTGGAAACTCACATCTACGTTTGGTCATCTGATTCACTGTCTGTGTAGGGACAATGAACGTCATTAGTCCGTACTGCAGAGGACTCGAGCTATCTGCGACTCGGTGTGCCATGGGTGAGGCAGATCGCGCGCTTGGGAAATGAGCAGCGGAATGGCGCGTAGGATCTGTCGCCGACCTCGTTTGAGGCCATGGTGCTGGTGGCGATACTCAGATGTGTACTTGGCGGGTCGCAAAGTGACGATGTATGGCGGCAACGACTTCAGCGCATCGCCGGTGGAGGTTGGTTCGGTGTCGGGCCAACAGCGGAAATCCGTAAACAATCGCCGCCGACCACCACAACATGGATCCGCCACAGGTATCTCAGCAGGCCAAAGGTGCCCAGACCCCATGCTCCCGCTCAAAATAAGCAGCACTGATGCCTTCCCAGCGTCCTTGCATCCAGTCGCTTCTCCCGACGGCGCGTTCGTGGCCGCCGTGGCTGGCAATCGTTTGCAAATCCGCGCAGCCTCGTCGCTATCTATTATCCGCAACATACCTTTGTCCACCGAATACTCAGCCAAGAACCCTCCCATCGTACGATGGCCGCAACGCAGCAGCAATCAGAGCCTTCGCGTTCTATTCGCCGACGAGCGCACTGTTCGCGTCTGGGACATTGCCGACACTCGCTGGAAAGCGGTTATTGATAATGGCAGCGGTGGCATGGGAAAGATATCGAACGTGGAATTTGGTTGCTCACAGAACGAGGTTCTTGTGTTTTCCGACTTTGGGGCCCGGGTCACCGTATGGTGTCTGAAGACCGGCCGCAGCGTGGAAATCAAGGATCCCAAATACTACCGAGACTCAAAAGGATTTGGATACCGACCCCGCAACTCGGTCTTTGCTCTTCTATCTAGGCCTGGACCACAAGATGTTCTCACTCTGCATGCACCCGGCACTTACTTCCTACTGGAAACAATCGCATTGCCAAGCAGCGATGCCCAAGGCATTCAATGGAGTCCTGACGGAAGGTGGCTTGTTGTTTGGGATGCAGCAAGCACAGGGTTCAAGCTGTTTGTGTATACGGCGGATGGACAGCTATACAGGACGTACAGTGGAGATGACGACGAAGGAATCCGTGGACTAGGCATCAAAAGCATCGAGTGGAGTCCAAGAGGAGACTATCTCGCAGTTGGTGGGTACAACCAGAGGGTAACGCTGCTCAGCACACGAACAGTAGGTCGCAATACATCACCCAATCATTCAACTGCACTGACACGTCTCCTAGTTTTCTCCGGCCGTGTTTCTGGATCACACGTCTGTCGTGCAGCTCTCGACAGGCGAGGTTTGGCAGGAACTAGTGTCCTCGACGCGCGCGTATGCATTGGTACCACAGCCAGTCTCGCCGCCCGTCGCTCAGCCCGCTCAGACAGAGATAGCCTCGAAGACAGGCATATCTATACTCGCCTTTAACACCAGCGGGGACCTTCTCGCCACCAGAGACGACTCAATGCCAACTTGCGTCTGGTTGTGGGACTTGACGGGGCTTACAGCGCGGACAGTCCTGATCCAGCATGCACCAGTCAAGAGTCTCAATTGGCACCCCAGCATCCCGACGCTTCTTCTGATTCAATGCGCGCAAGATGATGCAGTCATTCATCTGTGGGATCTAGAGAAAGAGGGCGCAAGGGTAGTGCATATGCCGTTCCAGAGGTCTGCCGGCAAGCTGGAGGGTCGATGGCTGCGGGATGGTGCAGATAAGCAACCCTCTTTGATTTTTGGCGATCTTCATGGCTTTGTGACTGTGTGGCCAGAAGGCAAAGACGCTGTTTTGAAATCCAACCATTCGAACAGCCGTCCTTGCACGCCTGGCAGTACAGACGAAAGCGAGGACTCGCTGTATAACATTCTGACGGGCCGCACGCCAATTCCAGCGCTCGAGGAGTCGACGTCGTATGAGGACTCGGCCGATAGTACAGTCCTGGAAGACACCTTCCACGGCAAGAGACACCTGATGGAGCCGCTGAGAGACTCGGAGTGTTTCTGAGGGCGTAAGGGAAGCCAGAAGGGCGTTTGGCGTCTGGCGTTACACACAAGCGAGCGAAATTGATGGGCATGCATCCTTGGCAGGACAGTCGGTATGGCGCTGGTGTTGGTGGCTTGCTGCAGGGATGTTGCGGTCAGGCAGCACAGAACAGAGGGATTTGCGAGCGGAGCGATTTGTCAGTGCAAAGGCCACAGCGATGGTTAGGTAAAGCGGGATCAGGCGGCCATGGTGCTGGCAGAGGCAGAGGGACGGCGCGTGCTGCGGCACGCCGCCGGCCTTGTGTGGACGGGCCTCGAGGTTGAGGGCTGCCCCACCTGTTGTTGGTCGGTCGGCCGGCAGCGCAGCAAACGCAGCGCGGGCGCAATGGACGCAAGCATGTAGGATAGCGGCGGGCGGCGGTCTGCACGACTGCACAATGGAGCAGCAGAGCCCAATGCAAAGCAATGGACGCTGGGCAGGCCCGGGGTGCGGCGCCAAGCATGTGAGAGCGATCACCGCCGGCCATGTCGAGCGTGCGCGCGCCGTGGCTCAGCGCGCTGACACCGCCGCATCGCTCACCTCTGCGCAAAGGATTCAAGAGGACAGCCTTGTCCCGTCTCTTGCAACACCGCCCCCTCGCCTGCTGCTCCGCTGTCCCGCCGTCCTGCTGCTCACCTGCCACCGCAGGCCGCTTTATTGCCGCTCAGCCCTCCAGACAAAGCATCGCAGCGTACCACCCGGCCCGCTCTTGGCCGCGCCCTCGCAGCCAGCCTAGCCAGTCCCGTATTGCCGCCGGCGAACCCATGTCCCAAGGCTGACTTCCGCTAACTGTGCACATCACTCAGCCGCAGCAGCAGCAGCCAGCACCACCTCTGCCTGCCAGCTTACTCCCGCCTCAGCGCCCGCCCCTCGCTCACTTTTCTTTCCCTCTTCGCCCACCTTCTCTCCCGCCCGACCCCCCTCCTCTTCCTTCATGTCGTCCATGAACGCTCGCTTCAAAAACCTCGTAAGCGGCTCGAGACGGCGATCCTCCAACAACGTTGCGGCCCAAAACACCACGCCGACCCCGCCCCCGGGCAGCACCAGCTCGCTATCCCCGCCCTCCAACGCCAGCTCGTCCAACACGTCGCTCCCCATGAATCCCAACAACCCGCTCGGTCGCCCGCCCTCGTACACCTACGCGCCGCCCGGCCAGCAGCACCTGGCTGCCGGCACCCACCCGCCGCGCACCTCGAGTCCGATGCCGCCCCCACCCATCAACACCGCCCAAGGCCACTACCCGCCCCAGGGCCAGATGTACGGCCAGCCGCCGCCTGCCGGTCCGCCGGGCTATCCCCCGCAGGCCCAGCAGCCAGGCTACGGTGGATACGGGAACCCGCCGCCGGCAGGCCCTCAGGCATATGCGCGTCCGCAGGCCGTCGAGGTCGAGGGCGCAGGACGGAGCAAGGCTCAGCTGATTGTCGGCATTGATTTTGTAAGTTGGCTTGCTGCTAGCCCGCCGCGACACTACCACTAACGCCGCGTGCGTGCAGGGCACTACGTTTTCTGGCGTTGCTTTCGCTTTCGCTACCAACACCGAGGCGAAGGAAGACATCATCACAGAATGGCCCGGTGCAGGAAATCAGACAAAGCAAAAGGTGGGTCTTTCCGCGCCCTGGAGAAATTGCGTGGTTCTGACCGCTTCTAGATTCCCACCGTGCTGTATTATGATCAGTATCAGAAGGTGGTAGGGTGGGGGCCAGACATTGCCGACGCTTTGGCCCCCACCGGCTATCCCAAGCCCGGTGTGCAGAAGGTGGAGTGGTTCAAGCTTCAGCTAATGCTCTCTGGTAACACCTACATCGATCCAATCAACCTGCCGCCGCTTCCGCCAGGCAAGTCCGAGATCGATGTTGCGGCCGACTACCTTTTCCACTTGCGCCAGGCAATGCGCAACCAGTTGCAGAAGACCCTTGGCGAAGTCTTCAACCGCGAGGAGCGCAACATCCGCTACTATCTCACCGTGCCGGCCATCTGGAACGATGCCGGCAAAGCTGCGACGAGGGCCGCCGCGATTCAGGCTGGGTTCCTTCGGGATGAAAACGATAATAGGCTGACGCTGATTACTGAGCCCGAAGCAGCAGCAATGTTTTGCTCCAAGACCGGTTTGCTGAATCTCAAGGTGCATGACGCAGTTCTGATTGTCGACTGTGGTGGTGGTACTGTGGATCTGATCGCCTATGAGGTTGAGGAGGAGCAGCCTTTCTCTGTCGCGGAGTGCACGGCAGGCTCGGGTGACTCGTGCGGTTCCACAGCGCTGAACCGGAACTTCAGCAACATCCTGCGCGCCAAGATCAGGAAGATGAAGCTTCCCGATGGCTCCAAGACTGCAGGCAAGGTGTATGCCAAATGCATCATGGACTTCGAGAACAGAATCAAGGCAGATTTCAGAAACAACGGTCAAAAATGGGCTGTTGATGTCGGTATCGAGGCCGAGTTTCCTGAGGCTGGTATCGAGGAGGGCTATATGACCTTCACGAACGAGGAGATTCTGCAGTGCTTCGAACCTGTAGTGAACAGAATCTTGGAGCTCGTGCGGAACCAAATCATCGCCATCCAGGCGCAGAACAGGAACCTTCAGGTATGTTTCCCCGTCGCGCATCCTCTCGTGCGTGCAACCATACTAACTCAGTTCACAGAACGTGCTGGTCGTCGGTGGTTTTGGTGCATCGGAATATCTCTTCCAGCAGATCAAGCTCCATGTGCCTCCCCAATTCCAATCCAAGGTTGTGCGTCCTATGGACTCGGTGGCAGCAATCGTCAAAGGTGCCGTCACTGCTGGCATTACCGAGCGCATCATCACGCATCGTGTTGCTCGAAGACACTACCTCATGGCAACCCTGCAGCCATTCAAGGAGGGTCACCATCCCGAGCAGTACCGTGTTCCGTCGCTTGATGGCAAGGATCGGTGCAAATTCACTCGTCAAATCTTCGTGCAAAAGGGTCAGCGAGTAAAGATTGGCGAACCTGTCAAGGTTTCTTTCTTCCGGCAGGTGGCTCCTGGCGCGACCCTCATGTACGAAGATATTCTTTACGCTTGCGACGATGATGTCTGCCCCGAGTACACCAAAGATCCTCGTAAGTACCATCCAAAGAATCCTAACCCCATGTTTCCGCGCGTCAACTGGAAGAACCACGAACTAATCAATGTGTACAGGCATCAAGGAAGTCGTCACGCTTACTTCGGATCTGTCACGCAAGAATCTGGAAAAGGATTTCGAGCGGATGGACACGCCCCAAGGCACCTTCTACCGCGTGTACTTTGATATCTACCTCACGCTCGATGGCAGTGAGTTCAATGCTGAACTGGTTTGCCAGGGTGAGGTTATGGGCAGGTGCACTGCCAAATTCAGATGAAGTAGCAAAAATTATTCGGGCGTTCTGGGAGAGGAGGAAGATGCGCACAGGAAATTCGATGAACGCGATCGAGTCCATGACCGAAAACATCGGGATGAATCTGGAGTTGAGCCATTAACTCTTGAGGTTGTCCCGGTGTTTGATGTCTTCATGTTTGTTGTTTTTTCTACATACCCCCAAGCTCTTTACTATTAAACTTTGATGGTTTTGCTTACTTTCATTTTTAACCTGTTTACGGATGTCTCTTTTAATACCGAACTGCCTCCAGACCAAATGATGTCATCGGAGATGGTCGCTCTTCGTGCGTGGGGTTGAATTTCACGACAAAAGCGGGTGACGAGATCATGCGTACGTTCACCGAAGGAAGTGATGAGCTGATTAGGTAGACGAGGATGCAAACCCCTTCGTTTTCGGGAGGCTATATTTGGTTTACAGGCGGAGGTCACTTAAGGAAGCGGATGAAGTGAATTTTGCAAGGAGTCAAAATCGATGTTAATGATAAACCCTCCTTTGCCACAGCTCGAATGGAGAGGCATGGCATTCCACTGATTTTGTTGCATTTAGAGAAGTGGGAAGCATGCTCTTCGGATAAGTGCATCAAGTTGCGTACGACAACGTAAAAAGATACAGAGCAGCTCACGGAATCGGCGCTGTGGTTGTATCAAATAACGAGCCATGCCAGATCACCACACGACCAGCAGTTACTCGCGATGCGGGGTAGATATCTTGAAACCCTTTCAAGCACACGGACCAAGACCCTCCTCTCGAATTTTTCTTTTGGAAGGTGCGGTTGCAACCTTCTTACTGCTCCACAACCTTACTCCACCGTCCCTCCACACCACGTCCCACCCATCCCGACGGTACTTCCGACAGCGCTACTCGCGCTACTATACCCTTCACAGCTTCACCGTCAACACAACAAACATGAGCGGCTTCTCAGAGCGCGAAGTACAGCTCATGGCCTGCGCCTTCCAAGCCATGAAGACACCCCCCGAGGTTTGTCACCCCGCGTTCGCTTCTCGACGTCCGAAATTGCCCACACCGCGCCTCACTCTTAACTTTAATTTTTCCCCTTTTCTACGGTTTCGTTTCACCGCCTCACCTTTTGGCTTCGGCCATCAGACATGATGCTAAAATCTGGCCCATGCTTTCACAGATCGACTACCAAGTCATGGCACGCCTGGCCGGCATGTCGCACCCGGGCTCCGCCAGCAACGCCATGCGCGCCATCCGGCGCAAGCTCGATGCCCGCGTCCCTGGTACCGGTAACGCTGTAGTCAGCGGCAATGGCTCACCTGGAACTCCAGCCAAGAAGACCTCCCGCGCCGGCAAGAAGCGCTCTGCCGCGACCATGACATCGACCTCGGACAGCTTCTTCGATAACGAAGAGGAGGATGCGGCCGCCACTGACGAGAGTCCGTCCAAGAAGAAGAACAAGATCAAGTCTCGTGCCAAGGGCGGCGAAGATGACGCCGGCGCCGTGAAGGTGAAGAAGGAAAGGCGGGACGAAGAGGACGAGGTGGAGGAGCATGGTGAGGATGGTAAGCCTGCCGTGCCTTGTATACTTGCATTATTATTGTCATGGGCACTGATAGTAGTATTTCACTAGAAGACATCGACGTCGAAGAGGTCTGAGCTTGTCCTGACCATTAAAGATGAAGTCACGTGGGATTGGGAGTTTTGGATTGGGTCTGAGCGTTCTACATCAGAAGGTACTGGTGCTGGCATTCCTTCCTCGGGACGGTATGCTTTCGTCTTATCGGTGAAATACCCATCAGCAAGGCCGAGAGACAATGCAAAGGAGTAGCTCTAGCGCTGGGACGGTCTTCTTAGCGGATCCTTTATCTCAGGACATGCAAGGAGAACAAACAAGCTCCTGCCGACACAAATCCTATAGGTAGCACCTCGAGTCATTGCCATCCACAAGATGCTGATGCGGCAGGTCCTCACGGGCAGGCCTGGATGCAATAAGCTTCGCGTGTGCGTGAGCGTGACGATGCCACGAGTCATAATGTCTGCAATGCTCTTCAGCGGGGCAATTTGCCACCCAACGGTTCCATCTTGGGTATTTCGGCCGCAGGCAAGTCTGGGAGGTCGCAGCAGACGTCACGGACCGAGCCGCCTTGGCTTCAGCGCACCCGGGACGACCCTGAGGCGGAGATATTCGCGACAATCGCTTCCTCAAACGACGGGGTAGCACACTACACGACTCAGGACGGGATCTAGGAACCAGACAGCCGCTCCGCGCTTGGGAAGCGAACTCCAGACTCCGCAGATGATCAACGAGACATGCAGTGCCGAAACATGATTCAGGGCGACGCGCGCCGGCTTGCCGACCTGGTCGCCAGCCGTTTCGGCCCGGACGAGGTCTAGACTGTTGCAACATGCACCGTTTTTGTTCATAGGTCGAGGTCGTCTCGCAACGAAAGCAGCAGTGAGTTTCGGCGGTCAAGGGTCTTCCCCGTCATCGATGGCTTCCAGAAGCGGGGAGAGCTGAAAGCTCGTGTCGAGGCCAAGCTGCCGCCAGAGGCGGGGTGTTGTAGCTGGGTGGCCAATGGCCGCGGGCGCGGGCTGGATATAGCACGCCGCCACCATCCGAGCGCGATAGGAGGCAGTATCGGGCCGGCCGAGGCATCCTGGAGAATCAGCCCATCCGTGGGGCGCGCTGGCAGCAGCAAGCCTCACTATCGCGCTCGCAATCTCAGACACCGCGCACTGGCCGATGAAACGGCCATCTGTGACTGGCGCGCGGGTGCTGCGGCGATGGAGTCGGGGCTGGGCGACACCGACTTCTGATGAATGGATCGCCAAACGGGCTGCAGGTGGGGCAGCATCCCTGCCCGCGGCCGGCAGCCACTAAACATCCGCAGCATGAATTTCTTGAGGCACAGCGCGCAGATTCCCCAGTGCGCCTGTACCACCTCGTCGACCCCGACAACCTGCACGCTGCGCGACGGTCCCTGATCGCTCATATACCTCTGAGCCCCGCCGCGACTTCTAACCCGTCCGATTCCGCTTCTCGCACGCCTACCCCGCCAACCACCTGCCGCCGCCATGCCTCCTCACCACCCCACCTGGACCCAGTCCTACATCGAGCGAGCTCTGTTGCCCGACACCTCGCCCCTGACGGCCTACCTGCTGCGCCTTATCGCCATCAAGCGCACCAACCTGTGCCTGTCCGCCGATGTGACGACCACCCAGGCCCTGCTCAGCCTGGCCGAGGAGGTCGGCGACTCGATATGCCTGCTCAAGACGCACGCCGACATCATCAACGACTTCAGCGACCGCACCGTCAAGCAGCTGCGTGACATCGCGAAGCGCAAGAAGTTCCTGGTCTTCGAGGACCGCAAGTTTGGCGATATCGGAGGTAATGGCGACGCGTCGTGACGCGCCATCTTGAAAAGGCTGACGTTTGTTTGTCTTGCTCAGAGACGGTCCAGAAGCAGTACACCGGCGGCCCGCTCGCCATTGCCCGCTGGGCAGAGATCACCAACGCTCACATTTTCCCGGGCCCTGCCATTGTCTCCTCCCTCAAGGACGCCGCTTCGACCGCCATTGCCACCTTCAACCAGTCCGTGCAGACCGAGATCAGCGCCGACCCTTCGGACTCTGCCTCTCCTGCGCATCACGCCGATCAGAGCCATCTTGAGGTTGACGAGCACGGAAACCCCGCTGACGACCGCAAGCAGAGTGTCGTGTCCATCTCGACGACCATCTCTCAGAGCATCAGCCCCCAGCCCACTCCCATCATCGAGGACGAGGGCCACCATGACGACGCCCACGAGATCTTGGAAAGGCTGGGCAGCACGCCATTCCTGCGCGCGCTGCTGCTGCTCGCCGAGATGAGCTCTGCGGGCAATCTCATGACCGGTTCCTACACTGAGCAGTGCGTCAAGATTGCACGCGAGCATAAGGATTTCGTCATGGGTTTCATCGCTCAGCGCTCTCTGAACACGGAGCCTGGAGACAACTTCCTCACCATGACTCCTGGGGTCAAGATTCCCCCCAAGGGCCAGGAGGGCAAGATGGGCGACGGCAAAGGCCAGCAGTACACTAGCCCTCGCCAGATCGTCTACGAGCAGGGCTCTGATGTTGTTATTGTCGGCCGTGGTATCATCGAGGCGGATAACAGGGCCGAAGAGGCCGAGCGTTACAGGAAGGAGGCTTGGGCCGCGTACGAAGAGCGCATTGCCAAGAAATGAGCTGATCAAGTTCCTTCGTCGGGATCAAGGAAGAGCGGCTGATGCCAGCCGGCGGAACAAACGCGAACAGGCGTATCAAGTTTGCTACGGGTGAACTATGGCATTCCGCCAAGCAGAGATCCTCGCGCATACACGACGATATCGTTGCAGCAGTAGCTTTATGATTGTTGAGAGACGATACATGGCTATGGCGGAAAAGGCGGAGAGATGCATGACGACCAAAGAGGACAAAAGTCGACGATTGTACATTGCTCACCCGGCCATACTGTTGCTTGCAAGAGCTAATAGCAGCATCCATCCTTTCTTCGGTCTAAATATGTACGGCAGAGAAAAAAAAAAGACGCTCTTATTATACAAACAACAGTAAACAACTTTTCTGAATTCGCAGTCTACTTGGATATAGCGCTGCGCTTTACCCGCATGTCAGATGAATCCATCAAGTGAGTGAACATACTATTCCCCATCAAACGCCAAGTTCAGACGTTTGGCCCCGAGCGTCTTGCTTCACTGACCTTCCACCCCGTGGACCAATTCAGCCTTGCCTGGTAGATGCGGGCCAGTCCAGCGCAGCCAAATGCTGATTCGACAGTGTTTCTGGAATTCTACTACACGCCCCGGATTGCCCTTGATGGCTTGTACAAAAAAATACGGGATATTTACACGTGTTCATCGCCTCATAACATCGTTCTTCCTATCAGCTGGCATCAGACAGAAGCTCTATCCCGCCAACTCATGTCTTTGTCCATCGCTACGCATCTCCATTCGTTTCCATTCTGCGTGTTGTTGACCCTCCATTTCATACCTTTCCCGCTCTGGTCCAGAGGGGAACTCGGCCGGATTTAGAGGCGCGCCAGGCACCATCTCGCCGCCCGGACTATTCAGAGGGCTGTGAAGATGCGAATCAGACTGGTATGTCGGCGGCGGCGACGTTACGCTGCTGTTGGCGCCGCCGTCATCCTTTGTCTCTCGCGTTGGCAGCTCAGAGCCGTGAGGTGTGTTGCGTTCCTCATCGTTGCTCGGTCCAGAGCCGCCATCCTTTCGTCGTTCTCGCCTTCGACGGCGGAAAATAAGGAAGGCTATTATGGTGGCTAGAAGAATGGCGAAGCCTCCCACACCCACGCCGACGCCTACACCTATCGCAACAGCATTACCCGAGGAGGACGAGGACGCCGTGGTGGTCGCAGATGCGGTTGCCGAGGCGGTGGAGGAGCTGAGGTACGGTATGGTGGTGACGACTTCGGCAGTTCCGTAAGTGAAAATATTGGTTGCGTTGCTGCAGCAGTCATATCCCCTGCCGCAACAGTAGGAGCCGCCAGTGCCGCACGTTGCCAGGCCTTGGCCAGCGTCCAGTGTGTCGGAAGCTGGGGGAGGCACTTCTGTCAGTTCCATGACATGGCCATGTGTGAGCGAGCGACTTACATCCGAGACAGACTTGTGGGCAATCGGTCGAGTTCCATGTCCGGTCTGTACAGGACGAGCGGTAGACGGTGTATTGATAGGAACGGCGAGTGTCTGGTCCCGGCTGGCAGAGACCGTTGGAAAGACAGATGAAGCCCGGGCCGCAGCATGGAGAAACGGCTTGGTCGGGGAAGCATGGGCTGCCACTGGACTGGATGCCGTTCGGGTAGAAGCAATTCCGGGTGTCGTCTTTGTTGCTAGTACCTTGGGCTGCGGCAAGTGTCGAGAGCAAGAGAGTACAAGTGCACGGCCACGGCGCTATCCGCATGGCGATTGTTAGTTGGAAGTGGTATGTATGCCCGCGCGGATCACCTCAGGTCTTCTGAGTTCGTCTCTTCGACTTGCTGCTTGGGTGAGGTCGCATGGCAATGGCTGGTGTGGCTCACGGAGCATGAAGGTGAACAGGGCGGGAAGGATTCGAAGGAGTATTATACGCTGAGTGAGCTTCCAATTGCTGCACAACGCACCTAATGTGTAACCAACACGATGGGTCGTGTGCGTCAGCCGCTGGCCAATCGACCCCGGCAGTCAGATTTTAGCAGAGCGCTAGACAACTCTGCCCCTGCCCACCTCCCATCTTGAATTTGAGAATTGGCGACGATCATGGCTTCATTAGGCGCGGCCGGCCGCATTGCCTGCCGGTTCGAGAGGAGAGCGGAGCTATTGACCGGACGAGCTCTTATGCGATCGGTGTCGTCGACATTCACGGATGATGCACTAAAATTAAGCCCCCGCCGCCTCAGCCGCAGCCCTGCGAGAAAGCCAACGCCGTTGACATCAGATACTTCGGCCATGTACTCAAGCGTGGATAGCTCCGGCGCTGCTTGTCGGCGATAAAAGCAGGAGCGACCCGGAGAAAGCTTGTACATACCCTCAGCAGCTCCTCGTTCCCGAGCTTGATTACAGAGCAGCGCTGCGCCATGCTACCGACCCTGCTCGCCGTCATCTCCTCCCTTGGCGCTGCATCCGCGACAGGGAACCCTGCGACTCGAGCAACACTCCCACCCGGATGCGGAAACGAGCTTCCACGCGGTATCGAACCTGGTGTGTCGACCAACACGACCATTGTTATTGCCGGCGTCGAGCGCCAGTATCGCATTCATTTGCCCGACAACTACGACGCAAACAACCCCGTACCGCTCATTCTCTCTTACCATGGCCGCGGCAAGGACATGAAGTTTCAGGAGGAGCTCTCGCAATTCTCGAACAAATCTAACAACCCCGATGCCATTGCCGTCTACCCGCAAGGCGTGCCTGTGAGTGCTCCGGCTTCTGTGAGATAGTACCGGCATGCTGACTTGCATTGAGACCGCCGCTGGCACCCACCAATGGCTCGGAGACATTTCCGCCAACGAGACCGTGAACAACGATATACAATTCACCACCGAGCTCATTGCGAATCTGAGCTCGACTTACTGCATCGATCCCGCGCGCGTCTACGCTACCGGCAAATCCAACGGTGCCGGCTTTACCACTCTGCTCGCCTGCGATCCCGATGCTTCCCTCCAGATTGCCGCCTTTGCTCCCGTGAGTCCGGCCATTTACAAGGGCGTGCTCGGTGCGCCTGAGGGCGAAATGCCTCCCTGCAAACCTGGCCGAACGCCCATCCCGATTCTGGAATTCCACGGCTTCGCCGACGGCCAGATAGGCTACAATGGCACCTCGAAACGCGGCGAGACGGCGAACATCCCGGAATACATGAACGACTGGGCTACGCGCAACGGATTTGATGCACAGGAGAACAAGACGACCGACGTATGTGCAGGCACCGACTTCCCCGAGGCATGGAAGCATACCTGGGGCGACGGCGTCGTGCAGCACTACAATGCGTCCAACTTGGGGCACACCTGGCCCGACACATATCCGAATGCGGATGATGGTCGTCAGACGTGTTATGATGCTACGCCCTTGATCATGGACTTCTTTGAGAGATTTACCCTGTGAGAAACCAGCGCTAAGATACGTGAGTCTCTACTGGGAGTTCCTCAGAATATAGATTACGGAATATCACTTCACAGTTGCAGTCGTCTCCCGCCACGATGCGTAACCGCTTCCATATGTCCATACTAATCCAGAGAGCTTGCCTACTAAATGTATGACCATGAGAGCAACGTTAAGGCTAGTCGAAGCTAAGCTTCATGCCGCAGAATTCTGCCTAAGGGGTTGCTGGAGGCCTGAGGCAAACGAGACGTACTTCGTGAAATGCAGCACTCAACCGCAAGTGAAGTATCGCCATCTATCTCTTGGGAACAGCATAAATCCCAATTAGCATTTTCTACTGCAAATCTAATTACTCACTTTGCAGTAAGGTGGAATTCTGACAGATCAGCCCCGATTTAAGAGGCAACCCCCATTGGTCAAACTATCCGTGACCTCGCCCAAACGTCACATAAGCGATTCTCTAATGATCATAGACTGGTATGCTCCAGCTCACTGGAAAAGAGAGATTTGTAAGTGGTAGAGATTGTTCGCGACGAAGAGCTATCCTACTGCGTTAGACTGATATCATGTTGTCGTACTGCGCCAGGATCCGTGTTCCACTCTGCTGCATCATCTTGACATTGTCACGTTCCGTCCTCTGCTTCGTCATCCAACCACTGCCAGCTACTGCCTCCACGGCCGCGACCGCCAGTGCCGTCGTAAGCATTCTGTTACCCACTTTCAGCTGAGTAGTGCCGTAGTTGCACAGCCACCCCAGCCCAAACGACCCGTCCTCCTGCTGCATACTGAGCAGCCGCCTGAGGTCCATTTCGTCCTGAATACCCATGTAGTGGCACGCCAGTACCCGCATCGCCAATCCCAACGAATCTGCAGGAATATTGACGCGTTCCTTGAGCCGCTCCCGCAGCAACGCCGCCGTGTTGCGGAACATGTCTGATTTGGGATTTTCAACCAAAAGCCGAGCAAAAAAATAAAGATACACGTCCGGTTGGTGGTAGTAACGCGTCCCATTGGTGTACCCTCGGAAGAAAAGCACGTTCTGGATCCAATCCTTTGTCGGCTGGAGGGCTGACTCGTTGCCGCGCCCGAACTTATAATACATCCGGACAACGTTGACGCACACCGCTGGGTCTGTCCGATTATTCGGCTTGCCGAAATATACCTGTGGGAATTTGCTCAGCACTCCGTATGCCGTCGCTCCCTTCTGATGCTCACCTTGACGATACCGTCAACTGTTAGCTGCTCGGACGAGATCATATCATCCATGATTGAATGCGCTACGCTATTATCAAGCGGTAGCACATTGAATGCGTAGGACGTCGTATCCACGTCATCAAATGTTGCTTGCGATCCCCCGGACGGAGCTTCTGTGGAGTCAGTCACCCCTCTTCATCTGCGACTAAGGCTTCGCTAACCTGCAAAATAGTTCCACGTGCGGTCGAAGTGCTTAAGGTTCAGAAGGCTTCTGTAATCACCCAGTCAGCAACATGGTCAAAACAGAGAAAGACTTCTTGGCTGCTAACGTGTCCTTCATCGCCTCGTAGGTAAGAAGCTGTGAGAAATTGTCGTGGATGGTGTCCCCCCTTTCCGTCTCCGAACAGACCTTCTCGAAATTCCCACTTATCCATTCTCTACCTCTTTGAGCCGGATTGTCGAGGAGGTTCAAAAGCTTTCTTCGCACGTTCGCTGCATCATCAAAAAGGATGGTCTCCCGGAAGCCTAGGGACTGAGCGGCCACAATGTTGTCCGTCTGATCATCCACAAAGACAGCCTCGTGGGGCACCGTTTCCGCCTCCTTGAGCACGTGGTGGTAGAAGCGGAGCTCGGGCTTACGCATTCCGGCTTCGCAAGACGTGAAGATTCGATCAAAGACGTCCCATCCGAATGGCCTCCGTCGGAGGAACTCCCAGTCCGGCCGAGAGATGTTGGACATAGCGTAAACGCGGAGACTTGGGTGCGCCGCTCTTAATTCTCGAATTGCTGCAACTACACCGTCGTTCTGCTCCAGTGAGTTCCTCGCCAAGTCAAAGGCAACCGCTACATCCGCAGCGGAAACCCCGCCTTGAGCGGCCAGCCGCGCAAAGCATTCATCTTCGCCGATCTTGCCGCAGTCGTATTCATACCAAGTCTGCGAGTTGTGGAACTCCTTGAAGAGCTTTGGGTCAACGGTAGGCGTTCTCGGCGGGGCCCAGCTGCAAAGCACGTCGCCGATGTCGAAGATGATCGTCTTTATCGGTGCCTCTGCCATTGCGTGTGCGTATATTTTGGGCGGAGGATATTGGAATGAAGGTTTCAAGCTTTGATATTGTGGGGGAGAAGATTAGAGACAAGGTGCTGCGGGTTGTTCTAACGACGCCGAGTATGCTATACCGACCACGATCATTTATATCCAAGGAATCAGAGACCCCAAGGGATTCAGCTCTGTCTGCCTGATGAGAGCTATTCGCATTCGCCCTTGCCTTAGCGCCAACGCTACACACCCCTGGATAGATTTACCACGATCGAACCAAAGGCTCAAGCACTCAGCTTTTCGGCAGCCCGGACCGGATGCTCTCTTCTCTAGTCTACTGGACATGAGGTCTCCTATTGGACAATATTTCCACACGCCCATGAGCCGCCTCACCTTTACGCCTCGTGTTGTACCGCCCTCAGCTGTGATCAAACTCCTTCCACGGGCGGGTCGTCCAATTACAGGGCCAGTCCTTTGCGATATTGTGCTCTAGCGAGGTCTCGCGGTTGGTGTTCTTTTTTTTTTCCGAGCCGCCGTGGTTTTCTACCGGAGCCCAACAGGCAGCTACATGCCCCACATGTGGCTGAGGGCTTTATCGGGTGATTTACTGATATTTGTGGGAGGAGGGTGTGATAGGATTCGGATGCGAAGCTCCGGATTTTCCGCTATGGCGCCCACCCTCTCAGCTTCTCTTCCGTTGAATGGCGTGTTTCTCTACGAGTCAGTAGTTTGTGAACTCGTCTATCACACATTTATCGAACACCAATGGAAGAGAGATCTTCGCGAATCTTACCCACCACCACCTCGGCTTTTCGCCCCCACGCGCTTCCCGTGACCATACCACGAGACGGATTTCAGCTTAAATATTGAAACGGCCTTAACCTAGGGGCGCTTAATCAGCAAATATCGCTCATTCTTCAGCTGCGCCTTGCGACAGTGGCTGGCGAACGTGCGATGCGGGCTACAGCTGGTATTCTGCGATTATTTTCCATTGAGCCTCACGGAAATGACCGTAGGATCAACAGCGGGTTGGTAATTACGTATATCCGGCACCACAGCCCCCAGAATTCTCCACTCTTGCAGGCTGGAGCAAGCCTGCATGCCTGCTGCGGTAAACGGACGGGCCAAGTTTAAAAAAAAAGAAAAAAACAACGACCAGGCAAGATAAGCAGCCTCGCTTTTCAATGCCCTGAACTCGCCCACGCTCCCGGCTTCCAGGTATCATGTGGTATGCTTACTGTCTAACACTTGCCTGCATTTGGGGCCTGAGAAGTTCCTTTAACCATACTGATTCAGAACAACTTCTCACCTGACTCACGCATTTATTGCTGCGCCTCACCAACGCATGAGTCGGGAAGAATCCTTTGACGATCAGGTTGGTCTTCAGCTCCCGCGTCATTCTTCCCATAATTTCGCCCCGGTCGTTTATCCATACACGAGTTCGTCAAGCTGACCCTCAAGCGCTTTAGTGATGCTTGGTCAGAGCTTGCGGGCTGAACGAAGATGGTGGCGCCTAAGGACGCAATACAAGTCTGTTAATCTTGCTTGAACATGTTCAAGTACGAAGAGACGCACGTGGTATTTACCCAGAATAGATAGCTTTATCGGGCTTAGTCCCACATCTGAGTGTAAATAGTCTGTGTTAATCACGTGCCCCTTAGTCAATTCATCATGGTTTCAACACTAAAGAAGCAGTTCCGAGTTTTGAAACGATACTTAAGTGGTATAGAGTACTAGTAACATCTTGAAGAACCCCCAATAGAGCTGTGGTTCTTTCTAGTAATCTAAACCCTTGTCCTGAGCCGAAAACTTGCCCTGAGTAGGAGAATTGTTCTGAGCTGAAGCCTTGCCCTCGTCTGATGGCTTACCTTAGGCGGAGGCCTTGTCCTGAACAGGAGCCTTGCCCTGAACAGAAGCCTTGCCCTGAGCAGGAGCCTTGCCCTGAGCAGGAAGATAAGCATTGTTCGGGAAAGCAAGAATGTACTCCATCTTGACCTTGGGCTCCGTGCCCTGGTCTATGCGCTGAATCAGCGCCTTGCAGTAGGGCCAAGTGTAACTAAAGACGTCTTAGTCTGCTATGTCAAGAATACTTGGAATCAAAGTGGACATACGCGGCGACATTGCCAGGCTGGACCCTGTGTTGTTTGAGATATCTCCTGCAATAGTCTTCCATAGTCCTAGATACGTCTTAGAAGGCAATCAGGGGAATATTGCAGATTGAAGCGAACATACGGGTCGTCGTCAACGATGACCCATCCGAGAATACGGCCATTGAGACCCTCAACAGGAGTCCATTCCGGTACCGGTCCATCGTCGGGGACCGCATCCAGCGGCAAGTTGTCAAAGATAGATTCCAAAAGATCCTGATAGTTGGACTGAGCAGCGGCGGCTTGGTCCTGCTGTTCGGTTGGAGCCGCCAGCGCCGCCGGGGCGGTGAGGAGGGCAATGCCAGTGATGAGGTTGGAGATCTTCATGTTCGGAGGGCGATGAAGTGGTTTATGGTAACTGAAAACTCATGGGAAATGTGGCTATTTATATATATTATCGGACAATGTTGAGGTTATCTGAGACTTGTCTTCTGTTGAACAAAATTTCAAGACCCTTAAACAGGGCCCATTTGCAGGCTGGACCCTGTTGAATGGAGAACTAGACTTTGGTAGTCTTTTATTTTCGCAACTGACGCTGATAATGGAGGGGACCATGGAATAAGAGGTTGAACGTTGTTTTTAAGACTCTTAGCAACGCTGAGTAGCTAGCCTAACTGGGAAATCTACAGATGGTTTAGCGTAGTCCGCTCCTTATAAAGACGCCTACAAATTTGACTTTTCTGTTTCTAGAATTTGACTCCCCTAAATCTAGATTTTGACTCCCCTCTAGAGATATTACCTGTAAACAGCATTTTCGCGCTGTTATAAGCGTGCTTACACTTACGTCACTAGGAGTAATTACACTTATCGTGGGTAGTTATTATATAAGTAGTAATAGCGTAGGTAGCAATGACGTGGTTAGTAATAGTAGTAGTGATGGATACGTTGGTGGTGATTTAATAGTGGTGATAAGATAGATAAGTGGGTTTTTGAGGGGGAGTCAAATTTGTAGCGGCCCTCCATAAATGCAGCCCATTGTGTAAGATGTTAGATTGTTGAGCTCAGACAGGATACTTGCAAAGAATTCGCATTTCAAAAAAAAAAAAAAAAAGACAGGGTCTTAGCGCCCCATCGCGGTGCCTCCGGACGAAATTTAGTTCGAGTCCGATTCATAGAATTCCATGTGGGTCTCATCCATACATAAAGGCAAGTCACGCCGGTTAGCAGAGCATTTGGGCCATTGTGGGGAATAGTTTTCCTTTCTCTTTCGGTTCGGCTGCGGCGCCTGAAGAGAACCTGTTGAACCGCTTACTGAACCACAACACCTGAACGCCTGTTCCCTGCTATCGTTGTCTTGGTGATTAATTAGAAAATGAGTGGCGAGTTTCACAGACTGCCCGTGTGGGATATCCGTGCTTCGACTGCTGGTTGTCGGTGCGAAAATTGTGTGAAATAGTTGTGAAAGTGTTCTCAACCAGCTAAACGTCAAAGTATCCCACTTCACCAGGGAAGCTCGCCCAGAATTCCTGGGTCGCGTTCATGAACATGGCATCAAGATCGGCGTCGGAGATATTGAGATCCACATTCGTCCAGTCCTGAGTGAGGAAAGCATCATCAGTGATGACCTGATCCACGGGGTTCGTGGTTCCTGCAGGTTCGGCTCTGGTAAGGACGCTTGCATCAGGGGGCTTGGTGGGGTCAGCAAGATTATGATACAGTGGGCTATCCTGTGGGCGAAGACATACATTTGAACTTGGCACTGTTTGGGTGTTGCCTTCTTCGTCGGTCTGAACGGGTGATGGTTGAAGGGCGCCATAGTCGATCATTGCGCTACGAATAGTCCGCTGCTCCGCGTCTGGAATGCTGCTGCCACCCTCAACCCGGGCTCTGCGGTAGCAGGCTTGCATGCGTTTGATGGTCTCAAACTAATAAACTGTGAGCACATGGAACCTTTGATCAACACGTAAGATAGCATACCCATTGCTGGGCCATGGGCCACTGCTCCTTCATCTCTTTGAGGAATGTGCAGCCCCGGACAATCTGCTCCTTGCTCTTGGCCATGGTCATAACGCCGTCTACTTCATCGAAGTGGAAGCTGTTCCGGTAGACGATGACACCCACAGCAGTGTAAATTGTGAAGCCGATCCAGGGAACGAGCCCACGGACAAAGTAGAACCCGAAAGACTGAATCTTGTCAACCATATCGCATACAGTGGTGGCCACTTCGAACAACTCCCTTCTCGAAGTCTTGCGCCACTCGGTCCAGTCGGAGCTCTCGCGCGAGTCAGCGCCGTTGGTTTGGAAATCCTGGCCAGGACCGAGCATGGGCAGGTAGGCTCGGTGCAGGAACATCAAGCTCATGAAGTGAATGCAATGCATGTAGATGAAGCCTTGGCCCTGTTCAAGCGCATTATGAGCCTCCAGAGTCCAGATGCTATATCGGAGCCTGGTTGGGAGGGATTGCGACCAGGCGCGAAGAGAGGTAGAGAGCTGCTGGAACCTGGAAGTTGGGCCCCATGGTAGCTCTTCATCCATGATGTTGGAGCAAGCCCACGACGCCACGGCACCCCACACATCGGCAATTCTGAGACTGAACCCAATGATGCCGAGGTTCCCGAGAGGAAGCATGGCGGAAAAGGGACTGAAGGAGCCGTCGACCCTGGGGCATCGTACGGCTTCACCAAATACATACATGTCGGTCTCACACGGCAGCTGAATCCGCATGTCTGCGGCGGACAGAGAGCGCTTGCGTCCCTTGCCACCGCTCAACAGGCTGTCCATCAGGAAGCAGGTCCAGGCGGTGCGGCGGCGTTCTTCGGCAGCAATGAAGTCCTGGGGGCTCAGCACGGCATTGGGAGAAAGCGCGAGCTCCTCGCAAAGATTGAGGATCTGGACCATGCGGATGGCCATGCCCAGGTAGAACCAAGCTCGTCTGCCATTTCCGGCACCCCAGTCGTGGCCGGTCAGCATCAGCAGGGCCTGGATGCGCGAGAGACTGGGCGTCTCGATCTCAGGCTGCAGGATGTGGCGAGCATGGGCGGCGAAAGCTTTGCTGGCGTCAGTCGGGGTGGCGTAGGGCCCCGGGGCGTGGCGGCTGAACCTGCGGGCGTCACGGTGAGGATGGGTCTGGGTTTTCTCGCAGGCACGTGAAACCTACCTTACCGCAAGCGCCAGGATGGCCCACACAACCCACGGGTCGAGGGTCTTGTCGTTGACGCGGGCCAGGAAGGTCGGGGTGTGGTGGAAGCTCCACTTGTAGGAGCAGCGCAGATAGCTGTTCTTGATCTCATCCGTCATCAACTGGAAGCCGTCGACGTCCTGCAGCGAGGTGTCGAGGCCGGCGGGGAACAGGGCGCGCACGGCAGCAGAGCCGTCGTGGGCGTAGGCGGGCTGAGGCCGAGCCGAGGGCGCGCCATTCTCCTGGATGGAATTGGAAAAATCAGAGGTCTGGCGGCGGCGCTTCGACTGCCGGTGGATGGCGGAGGTGCCGGGCGGCGGGAAGCGGCATTGGTCAGCGCGGCCGGCGGCGCGGCAGCGGTCACAGGGCGGTTTGTCTTGGTGGATGCATTTCTGCTTGGCATTGCGACACGACACGCAGGCAATTGGATTCCGCATCGAGAGGGCTGTGACTGGTTTCCCGGATGGTGAAGCCAGCAAGACGGCGACTGCCCAGAAAAAGGCCGGTGTTGCTCCGACCGCCACGCCTGGCCCGATGTCGTGGCCGCGCCCCAACTAGCTGTGCATTGCTTCTATACAGAACACCTATCTTGGATCCGGAGACGGCACCGCGCTAATGTCCGTCCTCGTCCTCGCCCTCTGGCCCACCTCGCGCCACCGCTCCTGCGGCACCGCCATGCTAGCATGCTGAGCGTCCGACGTCCTGACTGCGTAAGACCGCTCCACGTACACAACGTTGTCAAGCGGCTGCACCACCGCGTTCTCGGGCACCTGCAGCCCGCCGCCCGCCTCCTCGCTGTGCCTCTCCGAGACCGGCGCCAGTTCAATGCCCGCCTCTTCGTCCCGCTGCATGATTATCTCCTGCGACGAGTTGTTGCCATCCGTCACCGAGTACCCCGGCACGTTGGTGTCAACCCCGAAAGCAGCGCTGTCCGACTTGGATAGTTTTTTGGGCGTGTAGCTACTGCCAGTGTTGTCGGATCTGCTGCTCTTGCTTCCGAACACGCGTTTCCGATGCCTTTGCTCATTCTCTGCCGGTGTCGCCTCTGCCAGACTGTCGCTCACGTTCTTGCCTGTCCAGAAGTTGCGCGTTAACAGCGGCCGCAGGATGGGCGCGTTGATCGAGAGAATCCCAATAATTGTTTCTCGAACACCCCAGCGGTTGATCGTTGTGCCTGATGGCGACGATCCCAGTGTGACTGCTGCGCGGATGATGGCCGCCGTGATGATGAATAACCCAGAGCACAGCAGCAGGGCTATCATGACTTTTCGGGAAAGAGGAACTTTCAGCTGCCTGAGCATTGGCAGTGGTATGCAGAGAATCGCCGCATCTGTAATGACGTCTGGCCCCAGTCAGCAAAGGCGAACCCTCTTGCACAAACACTCGGCCTTACTGAGCACCGCCGTTACGAGGAAGTTCTGCTTCTTGAGCGTGCATTGGCTCGGTGGGAGAGGCTTCACCTGCCAGTTCAGGTGATATCTGGAACGCCGGTTAGAGAGCGCCTCTAAGGGGGAACGGAGCGTCTTCCGTACGGTCGGCATCCAAGAGATATCGTCAGCACGACAGCCAAGTACGACGCAGCAGTAAACCAGGCCAAGTACTTCAAGGCTCTGTGTTGCCAAAGCCCAAATGTCAGGCGTTTGCTGTAAAATGTCAAAATTGTGTGCTCGTCATCAAACCGAACCCACTCACTAGAAAAAGAGCATCGTAGCCTGTTGGCAGAATTAGCATGTTGGAGTGCAGGTGAGAACGGTGTCTTGACTGGAACATGAACAACACGTCTCCTCCGGTAAGGCTACCTCAGAAATGAGAATAGGTGGTGTCGGCGGCGTGATGAAATTAAGCGGATTAAGCGTGCTCATCACGTTACTGCCAGCGAGCACTTAGCACGGCTCAACCTCGTCCCACCATCACAAGTGTAGTTGTCCTGAACCGTGCTGCCCTTGTACCAGTCTCAAGTCACTTACTTTCATGCACCAAATAAGGGCCGTGTAGGAATACCATGCAGCAAGTTGCATCTTTGATCCGTACCTTAGCCGGGCCCGTTGCGCATCCGTTAGGCCTGGTATTGAGGCTGGAGGCACGTCCACGTTTGTTCCGTTCTCATCTGAATCTCCAGGTCAACACGCAAATGCGCAGGGAGGTGGTGTGGACCCACAGCATATATCCACAAACGCGGCATCGCAAGTATACATGGCGAGCGTCTGGATCCGTCAGAGAAGACATGGCGATGTTCAACAGATGACTTACGATTATTGTTACATAGTCATCGCCTGCGAACCCTCGAAAGCCAACCATCCTTATCCTGACCACAAATCGTAAGATAATCACAGTGACGCCGATTCCAAACCATGCCCACACTTCGGGAAGAAAGGCGGAATCGCGCTTTAAAAGGCCTTGCAGGTCATCGGAGGCCACCATGCTGTGCACGTCAAAGCAGGAAGGAGATGGGCTTCTTGCATCCGGTTCTTTGGCAAATACAACAAGAAAGACAGCAGCGGAACGCGTGCTGGTTCGGACAGCATGGGCGGATGAAAAGAGCGGCTGTAGGGGGGAAAGTGAATAGCATTCAGGGCGGACGGCGTAAGGTTTTGATTTCATCATCGTGGCTGACGGCCTAGCGGGGCTTTACGCAAGGAAGCTGCACACCTCTCTTGCTCAACAGACTAATGATCAACCGCGGGACTAGGCGGAATGCGAAACCGCCAAAAGTATGGCGAAGCTGCGAGTCGCGGAGTTGGTCGCTTCCTCCAAAGATTCGCAGCATAAGCTTCTCATCGATCGATCGTATGAGCGGTCGCCAAGCTTTCAGCCCAGCTCCCTGTCCGCATAACTGGTGAAATAGCATGACATCCGACGGGCCGACTGCCGGGAAGCGTTGAGCCAGCTGGAGAAGCAGGGCTTTCGTGGCTTTGCAGGCCAGGAACTAGGTGCAGGACGTCGCCTTTCTCTCCGCCGGTTCGACGGAACTGAGGCCAAGGCGTAGTGATTTTAGGAACGGGCATACGAGGCAGGCCAGTAAGCTGCATGCCCACAAACATTGGCTACCTCAGCTCTTGCTTGCCGGCGGAGCTGTGAGCGAGGTGCGGAGGTGGATGATCGTAGCGCGGGTCCGACAAATCAAAGGCGGCGGCGCCATGTCCGTCCAATGACAAGCACTGGAAAAGGCGGCACCGTCAATCCCCTCGGCTGGCGCTGGTCTGATGCCGGGTACCTCTTTTGTGAAGTTGGAATCGGATCTATACTCGCTCGAAACTAGACGACGGGTTATGTTTGCCCTGACTGACATGCGCCTCGGGTGAAGGAGCTGGGTCCGTAGTATGGGGCTGAGCCGGCGTTGTCCTGGAGCAAACGGCGAACCAAAGGGATTCAGAGCGTGTGGCGTAGACATGAGCATCTTGACGGGAAGGATGGGTGTTCAGGCCCGAGCTGATGAAGAAGAATGAGGACGGAAGCCGTGGTGGGTGACCACCTGCCTCCCAAGCGGGTGCCGGGCTCTCGGCCGGGTCGGAACCGGCAAAAACTGCGTCCGAGAAATCAGCCTCCTGTTGTGGAATTAATTCCGCCCGCCAGCCCAAACACCAGCTTACGATATCTCGCCCTCCGCACAACTGCAGTCCGCACGCATTACACCATGTTCCGCCGCCTCAGAATGGCACCATCCCGCCACCTGAAGAGGCGCCCACGCCCGCCCTGATCTCTCCATATGAAGTCCTCCGTTCCGCTCGTCCTCATGGCCTCACTCCTCGCAACTCTCAAAAGGGCGATACTGCCTACCGCCGCCGCAACCGAAACCCAGCAGCCTTTCCATTTCGCCGCTAACCAGACCTCCGTCAACATGCCCCGCGCTCCGGTCATTTGTGTCTCTCACGGTGGCGGCCCAATGCCCATCCTCGGCGACCCCGAGCACGAAAAGCTCGTCAAGTCGATGCGCGAACGAGTTCCTGCGATCCTGAAGCTGGGCACCCCTGAGCAGCCTCGTGCCATTGTTCTCGTCACTGCCCACTGGTCGGAGCGCAACCCTACAATCTCCAATGGCCAGAGACACCCGCTCCTCTACGACTACTACGGGTTCCCTCCCGAGAGTTACAAGTTGAAGTACGACGCACCGGGTGCACCCGATGTCGCGAGCGAGGTTGCTGAAGCCTTGAAGGCCGAGGGCTTGAAACCCGAGTTTGATGAAGACAGAGGTGCCCATCTACGCCTGCAAGCTGCCATCGTAGTGTGACTGACCGCCCGCAGGCTGGGACCATGGCGTCTTCATTCCCATGCTTCTTATAAATCCAAAGGCCGACGTTCCCATCGTCCAAATGTCCGTCTTGAGGTCGGAGGACCCAACCGAACACTTCCGCATGGGACAGGCTCTGTCCAAGCTTCGTGATTCCAACGTCGCTATCCTCGGCTCGGGCTTTCCGTCCCTCCATAATTTACGCGCCATGTTCTCGGGCATGACACAACAACCGTCGTTCAAGAGTCGGAATGAAGCGTGGAGCAGGGCCGTCAACGGGGCAGTGGCCGAGGAAAATCCTGAAGAGAGACGAAAGAAGCTCGACGAGTGGAGAAAATTCCCTGGGGCGTATGATATGCATCCGAGAGGAGGAGCAGAGCATTTCCTGCCCTTGATCGTTTGCGCCGGAGCTGCTGGGGAGGACAAGGGCAAGATGTACTCTGACAAGTACATGGGTCTCGACATGTTTTCCTACTATTGGAAATAGTAAGCATGCTCGCGGCAGAATAGCACTCATGGAAGGAGTTCAGGGTGAAATTTGCATTTAGACCATGCGCTGCATTATTGATAATTTCAACTGGTTACTTAGATCTTGGAGCTCTCCGAAGTCCTGGCCTGAAAGCCACCAACCGGTTGCGACACAAAGAGTTGCATGTCCGCGATGGCAAGAAGCTGAGGAGCCAACTCCTTGAACCTGGGCGATTTCGAGTGCGCGTCAAGAGCGGCCTTGTCCTTGTACCTGATGTCGCCGGGTAAGCCATCTGTCGAATGTCTCGCGAAGCGCCAAACATACGCTTCGATCATGGTGAAAACAGTCGGGCCGTCACCAATAGACTTGTGCAGCGCATAGCGAAGGGTCCCTGGCTCATTCTGCTGCACCCACGCAGCGTGGTCGGTGAGACTCTTCTCGATCTGAGAAAGCTAGTGAGCAAGAGGGTCACGGCTCGTGGAGAAGCGGGGCACACCTGATCGGCCGGCTGGCCAGCCTTGGGCGTAATGATGGCGGTAACGACGATCTCAGACATGTTTGCTAGTAGCGTGCGTGTTTGATGAACGCGTCGGGGCCGACTGCTACATATTATAGTTGACGATGACTGAACAGTTCCCCGCGACCTCGGATTTTGAGCTTATTGCCATCAAATCGCCGAGGCTCGACGCACAGCCCCACGCATCCCCACAATTCGGCCGTATAAGTGCTCGCCCACGGCCTACGAAGCACAAATTGGCGTTCTTCGCAGGGACTTTTTGGAGGCTCGGCTGATGAATGGCGGTGGCTGCGTCTACCGTTATCGTGGTGGAAGGCGGCACTCAGGGGGACGGAATACACGTACCAGTACAGGTTCGAAGCTATGCAGATAAGGCGTCTCAGACAAAACTTACATCCATGCTATGAGCAGCGGAAGCAGGAAACCATATATACGTAGGTAAAAGGCCGGTCCTCTTCAGTCTCTCCGCCTCAGCATTACCACAGAAACGCTGAGTAAGGAACCTTCCTAAGACTCATACATTACCTGGTACGCCATCGCATTTGCTTCCTTGGCTGCCTAAATTGACTCAGTCACCGCCGGTCCGAAGTCAGGCTGGAAAGTTTCAGTACCCGCAAGCATTGCCAAAGTTGCTGCCTCGACAACCGTCTTTGCGGCGCTTCTTGGTTTGGCATGTTCACCGCAAAGAAAAATTTAGCGGGGGGCAGCATCCGCATGCAGAAAGGAGAGGGGGACCTTCTGGAAATGACTGGAACGACAGAAGCAGTGCGATACTGGCAACCTTGGGTTTTGTAAGAGCGCTTCACGTCATGTGGCTATTGAAGCTAGCCCTTGAGGGTATGCGGTTCTCTTTACCATGCAGGTCGTTCGAACTGCCAACGGCGGTTGAACATCCAGCAACTGCAGTCAGTCAGCGCTCTTCGACACTCTGATAGTTGGGGGAATGGTGCAATTGTAAGGGTGAAGTGCCCCATTCGTATATTTTGAGTTCACACCACCACCCCTCACCACATGGGCATCGGCTAAAAGAAACTAACAGGCTGGGGTCGGCCCCTGTTATCTACTCTACATCTTGCGCAAATGTGAAATCATGCGCCCCTTTCAAATAATCATACCCACTCTCCACCCACTCCACAGCTGGCTCCAAGCCACCCCACTCAATCTTTCCCTTCGACCCTTCCTCCAACTTGATCTTCAGCTTGCTCCGCCACCATTTCGCAAAATGGATTGTGACCAACATGAGCCTCGGCACGTCCGTCAAATTCGGCATCCCTGCATGCCAGAGCCTGAAGTCCCTAATCACTAGCGCCCCCTTTGGCAAGCAAGTCCTCACCGGTGGCCTGACTTTCCTTCTTTCCTCGACCTGCAAGTTCATCAGCTACTATCTTAATCTCTCGTAGAAGTAAATAGGATGGACGGGAAGCCGAGTTAAACTCACCAGCCTCTCATCAATCACATCCACGCACTCCCGATTCTCCATCATGCTCACCAAATGACTCCCCAGCCACACCTCCGTGGCCCCATTCTCGAGCCCCACGTCGTCCAAGTAAGCGTTAATGCAATACCCGAACGCGAGGTCCCTCGGATAATCCGCAAACTCCAGGTCCACGTGCACCGGCTGCCTCGCCTCCGCCTTCGCGGCCGTGTTGGCCGAGTAAAAGCGCAGCACGGGCCGCGGGCCGAGGACGCATTCGGTGATCTGGGTGGCGAAGGGGTTGGCGACGACGTCGGAGAAGACGAGGGCGGGCGTCGTCGGCGGCTCTTGCTGGATGTTGCCCGTCGCGGCGCCAAAGTTGCTGTGCACGCTGCCGCGCGGCTGGGCGAGGAGGCGCGCCGCGTCTTGCTGCATGCGCTCGTTGAGGGCGCCGAGGTGGGCGGGCGAGACGGCGTTGGAGAGGGCGACGAGGCCGTCCGAGTGCAGGGCGGAGAGCGCGCGTTGCAGCGTGTGCGTGCTGAGGGTGCCGGTGGAGAGTTCCGCGTCCGACAGGGTCAGGATGACAGGGCCATCGTGGGGCTGGAATGTTGTTGCAGAGGCCATTTTTTGCTGGAGTTCGATGAAGACTGCGGGATCTTGCTACGCCGGCGTCGTTGTGCAAAGCGGCTGCATTCGCGGGATCCAAATGATATTTTATCCTGCCCACTATATTGTCTCGCTTCTTTCAGAGTTCCGTGCTCTTCTTCTCTTCCCGAGGAGATTGGGTCTTGCATTTATGGTGGTGACTTTATACACTCTGTGGCTGGTCCTTTGCTTGATGTGTCGTCTCAAAGGTGGGGATGGACGGACTTGTCGGAGATGCCGGGCCACAATTTTGCCCTCAACTCCGGTTTTGGTCTTCATTCGCGAACGCTTCTCGTTGGGTGACGGTATTCGTCCTCTGATCCAATCAATGATGGCAAGCTTCTTGGGGAACCATGAGAAGCTTTGGGTTGCTGATGTGGAAAGCTTGTGCAGTAAGAGACGGCTCAAGTTCGTTATGCATATGCACTTTCCCTCGAGAGTCTGTGCAAGTGCCGTTTTGGTTGGAGTGCATATGTCCTGTGGTTGGTGTCGGCTGTTTTCGCGGCCATCTAAAAGGAGATGAGACCCTCAACACAGCCTTGTATTCCATGAACTACGCAGTTTCAGACCTCTAAAGATAGGAATGCTAGCTACAAAAGACTTGGCCAATTCTCGGACCTAATGATTCAAAGTTCACAGCAAAGGGAACTGGTCAAGGTGAAGACGTCGGTGCTGGCAACAGTCTGGTACGCTAGTGATTATTGGCCCTTCAACAATAGTTCAAATGGGCTATGGTGCAGCTCCTCTGAACCGCATTCGGCTCGTGCAGATCAGGCAGTCAAGCCAAATATCGATGTTGCACATGTGTAATAGCAAGATTTTTACCATAGCAGAGTTTCTGAATTTGCGGTGAACGCTGTTTGGGCATGAGACATTGCCTGCAATCTCGTTTGATGTCCGCAACAGACTTCTAAATCGAGTTCCTTGTACAAAGTCAAGTCTACTCCACCCCAAGGCTGCGTTTACCTTTTAAATATGATTAAAGAAGCCTGGTGAGCCCTCTCCCGTGCTGGCATTGCCGATGATTCCGTGATCTGGTGCTCATTGATACGCAGGAGTTAATCAATCGCATTATCTTCGCGGCCTGAGCATGACTTGGTAGCGGTGAGCCAAAATCAAGGATTGGGCCGAAAAACAGAACCCTAAAAGCACCTGTCGCACAGGAAGCGGCAAGTGGTGTGAATTTTGAGTCGGTCCACTGCGGCCCCTCGAAAGCTCATGTAGTCTCGAATGGCGACAAGGCGGGGCTGTGAAGGCTACGAAAACTGAGAGTTTACGACTGCGTGAGTTGGAGATAACGGTGCAGGATCTGGGCTAAGATACGACTCAAAGAGGTTGCTTCCGGGCGGAATGATAGATGAAACGCAGGGTGCTGGCGTCCTTACTTGCAATTGGGGTATCCAGGGATGACATTGCGGAGAAGCGTGATGGGGGGCACATACCTGCCAACCCTACAAAATGCCCTTTGAGCCATTTGACCATATGTCAAGAAATAAGCCACGAACGCAGGCGCGGCCAAGATTGGGTTCATTGCGCGGTCCAGCGCCCGCGCCAACCCTAAAGCAACGGTGTTGGTGCTCCTCACTTACCGCTCACGAGAGAATAGCCCTCTCCTGCACCGCCCATTTTAGTGCGCATTCCAAACCCGCGCACCAAAACTTTTCTTACCGTTCCCATAAATCGTTCGCTGCTCATGCGTTTACGAGATCTCTCCCATTTCCTCAGCGCGATTGCGCCCTTGCCACCAGCGAGCCGCTCGTTGTCAACTGCGTCCTAATCGAGAAACCCAGCCATGTCGCTCTGCCGCAATCGCCTCGAAGGCTTTGGTCCACGCTCAACAATCCATGAAAACCTGCCAACGAGCTGTTTTCTCGATACCATTGTCGTTCCACTACCGACATGGGCCTTTGTGCTTCTCCTTCTTGCGCTCCTTCCTCAGCGGATGAACCCAACACGTCAACGGCGAGCCTCCTCGATTCTCAAACCAACCAAACCGATAGAGAATGAGCGTGCCCACTATGTGGACGCTGAACTAGCGCCACGGCCAGCAGTCCATACGCGTATTCTCACCGCGCTCTATTATCTCATCGTAGCCGCCATGGTTGCACTGGTATCCATCGAGATAGCTCAGTTATCGAGCAAGGACATCGGCATTGGTCTGTTGCCATTCAGCTACGTGGGCTTCGTTGCAGTCTTGGCGAATAGATTGCAATGGAAGACGAGGATGGCGCGCATAGAGAATGCGATATTCTGGGTACTGATGGGCATCGTCTTGACACTGAAGGTCGCCGCGACAGTCATTGAAAGTGATAGTCCTCCGGAAGGCAGTGGCGAGGGCTCGAGGATATACCCGGGAGGCAATGGCATCGTCGTTATCAGCGTGATGGTGGGATTTTCTTTTGCGCTGGCTGTACTGGAGTTTGCGGGTTGGACTGGGCTTGGGCGCGAAACATGGTAGGGACAGTACTATATTTTAAGATACCCGAGTTCAATGGAAGTGATGGAATGACGAGCGTGCGATGAGAACAAGTAGAAGGTTGGTTGCCGAGGCGCAAGACGAGTCAGAATCCCTGCGGCGATCGCGGGTGCGGGCGGCAACTGGCGGCAGAAACAGAGCCTCCAAAAAAAGTTCCGCTGCCCGCGCGCCTCTCAGTCGCGACACTGCACAAAGTCCAGGTCTTCCGCCGAGATGGGAAAGCGTAAGGTTGGTGCGCTCGAGAAGGTTGAGGCTGACTTGTATGTTCCAGCGTCTGACTCCCGCATACAGCTACATTCGCTGACAACCACGCAGGGCCAACCTACAACACAAAGTCCGCCGCGATCCAAGGTACCCGCGTCTCCGCCGCAGCGAGCCCGCAACAAGCTGACGAAGCCTTAGCTCGTACGAGGACGACTTCCGCCGCCAGTACAACCAATATGAGGTCTTTCGCGACGTCTTTATGCAGGATCCCACGTCGCGTGACGAGAACGGGCTGGTCTCCTTGCGCGATCACGTCGACTTCGTCTCGCACTGCGCCGACTGCTACCCAAAGCTGACCGCTACCCTTCCCGATGATCTGACCAACCTCCTCACCACGCATCACGCTGTTCTGGAGACTGAGCTGCGGGACAAGCTTGTTGGAAGCCTGGTGCTCCTCCGGAACAAAGATGTAATCGACTCACCACGGTATGGCCTCCTCGTGATGCATTGCGAGCGCTGGCTAATGTCTGAGCAGTTTGCTTAACACTCTCTTTCCCATCCTCGTTTCCACTCCCAGCAAGACCTTCCGCAGCCTGCTCTTCTCGAAGATCCTTTCTGACCTGCGCTCGTCCAACGCGAAATCCACGAACCATCGCCTGAATAGAACGATGCAGACTGTTCTTTTCAACCTCCTCACATCCGACCGTGCTTCTCCGAAGGGCTTGTGGGCTGTGAAGATCACACGCGAGCTCTGGAAAAGGCAAATTTGGACAGACGCCAAGGCGGTCGAGATCATGAAGGAGGCTTCCCTGTCGGAGAACGAGAAGGTCATCATCGGCGGCGTCCGCTTTTTTCTGGGCGGCGACAAGGAGCGCGAAGAAGCGGCAGAGGATGAGAGTAGCGACGAGGATATTAACATGGGAAAATTGAAGCACCAGATCGGAATTAACAAGAAGACGAAAAAGAAGGACAGGGAACTTAAAAAGGCTGCAGCCATGGTGAAAAAGGTACGCGGAATTTCCAACAGCTTGGTAATGCTTGCTACTGACAATACATGCAGAAAGAGCGCAAGAAGAAGGCTCCTCACCCACTTAACTTTTCCGCGCTGCACCTTTTACATGACCCGCAAGGTTTTGCCGAGGCGCTGTTCAACAGACATCTTCAGAACTCGAAATCGAAGTTGAATCTGGAGCAAAAGCTTCTCGTCCTCAACCTTGTCACTCGTCTTGTAGGCCTGCATCAGTTGACCATCATCAGCCTTTACTCTTACTTCCTGAAGTACGCCCTCCTATGTCCCTAAACAGTCGGTTGCAGCTAACCTCTCCTAGATTCCTCACTCCAAAGCAACCCTCGGTCACATCATTCCTCGCCGCCCTTGCTCAAGCGACCCATTCGTTAGTGCCGCCCGACGCGCTGGAGCCCCTTGTCACCAAGATCGCAAACGAATTCGTTTCCGAGGCAGCGGCAGCAGAAGTCGCCTCGGCAGGCCTAAACGCGATCCGTGAAATCTGCGTGCGCCAACCTCTCGCAATGAATGACACTCTACTGCAAGACTTGGTCATGTACCGTAAAAGCAAGGACAAAGGCGTCATGATGGCAGCCAAGGGTCTTCTGAGCCTTTACCGAGAAGTTGGTGCAGAGATGCTTAAGAAACGGGACCGTGGCAAGGAAGCTGCAATGGGCTTGCGGTCTGGTGAACGTAAGGAGAGGCGGTACGGTGAGGTTGAAGTTGGGGGAGGCATTGAGGGATTGGAGCTCCTCGAGAAGTGGAAGGAAGAGGAGCGACGAAAGAAGAGAATCGAGAAGGGACTTGATCCGGACGGTCCCGATGACGAGAATGAGGCTGAGGATGAAGATTGGAACAACTGGGAGGTCGAGTCGGATACGGATAGCGACGACTCTGGTGGCTGGATAAACGTTGAGCAGGACGGCGAGGACATCGTAATCAGCGACAGCGAAGACGAGAAGCCGCCGGCGAAGAAGGCGAAGAAGGAATCCGATGCAGAGGAGAGTGCTGCAAAGGATCCTGAGGCCGAGGCAAGGGCAGCAAAGGAGAAGGAAGAGGCCGCATTGAAGCTCGCGACAACGCGCATCTTGACGCCAGCCGATTTGCAGAAACTCCAGGAGCTGCGGTTGCAAGCTCAGGTCAACTCCCACCTCCCAGCGCACCGCCGCGCAAATGCTGCAGCGAAACACTCGGACGATCCGCTAACGGCCGAGGAAATCGAAGGCCTCGCAATGCTGTCGCATCGGCAGACGAAGGAGGAAAAGATTGCCAGGGCTAGGGCCGACAAGCCAGACAAGCACCAGTCGACAACGGCAAAACGCAAGGAGAAGAAGGCTGCAGAGGGCAAGAGTACGACGAACAAGGAGAAGCAACGGCAGAAGAACTTCATGATGACGCTTGGCAAGGCCAAGACGAAAAACAAGCGCAGCCTTACGGATGTCCGCAAAAGCCTCAAGGGACACCTGGATAGACAGAAGCGCGGCGGCAAGCGGGGCAACTACTCATGATTTGCAGGGTGTCAGGAAAGTGGGTAGGGAGTTAGGTTCAATGTTGATACCCTCCTGTCGGGGCTTGTACGGAACAGGTGGCGCTCTGATTGGCTGCCTGCATCTGATATGCGGGGACGTGGATTGGCCCGCGCTGCGGAATATATCATGACGCAACTTGTGCTCCAGACTTGACGCGCAACGAACCCCATGTGAAGGCTGACGTTGGCCGTCAGCAATGCGCGCTGTTGAACGCGTCGAGAGGAGGTAGGCTGTGCGAGTGTTCGAGACCGAACTGGGCCTAGCCTCCCCCCTCGTATATACTTACTCGCATGTGCCTGTTCCTACCCGGGGAATTAACCTTATATTCTACCCACCTTCTTCACAATTCACCTCCTCTAAACAACTTGCCATGGCATCACGATTGAAAGACGCCTTCTCCAAGGCATCGCCCTTCTCAAAGGGCAGGCCCAAGGCCACCGTCGCAGAGACGGCCGCCACGCCTTCTAATATTAGCTCTGACGCAGCCCTCTCAGAAGCTCATTCCAGCTTCACAGACAGGGCGAGCGACGTATCCCCGCAACAACGCCCACCAACGACGAGCTCCTCGACCACAACCCCGCGTAGCAGCTCCTCGTCCACCAGCACCACCACGGCCTCCACGGCCCCAGCAACAACAGCGGACCCGGAAGCGCTGCACAACAAGTACAAGCTCCACGTCACGGCGGGGCCGTCCTACGACGCGTCGACGCACACGACGGTGCACGTCAACACGCCGCACACGGTGCTCGTCTCCAACGAGCACGTCACGGCGCGGGTGGCGGTGCGCATCCGCGACTTCTCGGGCCTGCCCTCGGCGTGCCCGCCGTCCAGCGCCTACTTTGCGTCGCCGCAGCACGCGCGCGACCGCTACAGCATCTCCTTCTCGTTCGTGCCCAAGCGCGACCTCGACGCCGCCGGCGCCGTCTGGGGCCCGGACTGCGCGCGCCCCGTGCGCGACCGCCTGCCGCCCGGCTTCAACGTCGCCGTCGGCATCGTCAAGCGCTTCGTCGATCCCAGCATCGAGGTTGACGCTTACGCCGACGAGCCGTGGGTGTACGCGCCGGCGTTGAGCTGCTGGTTCGCGCTGAGGGTCGGGGAGAAGGTGGCTGGGGCGGGGGAGGACGTGGTTGCGAAGGGGGTTGGGGTGCTGGAGGAAGGGGCGGACGGGGATGGGGCGGATGTGCGAGAGGCGTGGGGATGCCCGGCAGAGGCGGCGAAGAGGAGGAAGTGGTTTGTTGAGAAGAAGAATAGGGAAGGCCTTGTGTTCGAGAAGGGCAGGTTGTACCAAGGGGATTTCTTCAACCCGTATCTGGATTTCGACAGTAAGTGGGCGTGCATAAACGGATCTCTCCACCTCTTGTGTGACTCGGAGCTCTTCTTTTTTTGCATGTGCATTGAGGACAAAGGCGTGGGACAATGGAGCTGACAAGCCATGCAGAATTCGCGTTGAAGCTACCGGGCTTCTCGCTTGGTGTGCTCAAGTACATTGACGAGAAGACGCACCAGCTCCGGTGGGTCTTCAAGGACAGGATCACCGGTGAGGTCTATTTCTGCGTTATTTTCAACTTGCTTTTCGGCGAAGAGCTGAAGGAGGCGCTACGGGCGGAGAGAGCCGCGGAACAGGAGCTGGATTGACGAAGCGTTACATCCTCGGCGAGGCTAGAGACGAAATCTCGATGATACCCTTCTTCGGCGTTGTGGTTCCTTGGAAAAGAAGAGAGGAAGACAAAGAAAGAAGGCCGTCGATCATTTAATGCGCTACTCTAAGAAGGATCTAGAAGAGCTGCAATTTTGGGACACGGATTTCTGTCTGTCCGGTCGATCGTATCCTTGGATGGATCTTGGAATAGTTTCACAGAACTATCAGCACGCGCGATCCCCAGATCAAGCGAGAGAGCAGCGACTCTTTCATTTCCTCGTGACAAATGAGAAACGCAGGACAGGCAATGACATCAGAAAGGTGCCTGCAAGAGCCAACCTAATCCACGCCAAGACTTCCCATTACTCACTAGTCGCTTCATGGAACGGACAATAATTTTTGCTCCCAGCACTACTGCCAGCTGCCAGCTGCCAGCAGCCAACCGCTTGACGCCACCCCAGCCGCACAAACTATTTGAACCATGCCGAGTGGGGCCGCCGAACGTAGCGTCGGTATCCGCCTTGTCTTCCACTTTAGGGCGAAACCATCCATCACCAACCTCAAAGCATTCCCCCATCCTTCCCATCGGCTAAAATCGCTGTATCCGATGCACTCTTGCACGGGGATGTTTGGTCAGGCTGTAGTAACATCCGTTCTTTGTTTACGAGATATCCACGGGATGCATCGCGGTGCCGCTGGTGATGAAGAAGAAGGCGGAGTCATTTCCGGATCTATAGGCCTTGGCGTGGCGGGGTATCGACGACCGGCGTATCGCGCTGGCAACTCCACGAGCTCTGATACATCCTCGGCGGTTCTTTAGACTCGGTGCTATGCATCTGTCGTCCATATATTCGATGGTGGATGCAATAGCTCGATAACGTGGCTGATCGTGGAGATCTCTGCGGTAGATATCTCCGATCAACTCTTCAGAATCACAGAGCATCATGATGCGCGATCGTCGTCGATGACTGGGGTACATTTTGTTCTTCTGTAGAAGTGGCCATCATCAGCATCGAATTGACGAAGGCTCCATTAGATGAAATATGAATAAACAATTGACAGATGAAGGGATTTGGGTATAGAGCCATGGACAGAACGAAAATAAGAACAAGGTCGTCGCCGACTCACATCTAGGGTGTTTTTGTTCCTCAAACTCCAAAATGGCGACACCTGAGCTGCCATGGCATTGCCTGGTCTAAGCCTCGAAATTCCGTCTCATCTCCTGTTCTCTTTCACTCCCCTTCCAGCTGCCAGTCGAGCTCCGGCTCGTAGAACTTCCGCATGCTCCTCGTCATCGCTCTGTTCCCGCTCTGCACCACCTGCGTCCCGTATTCGATTCCTTCCATCTCGTCGCTGCCCACTTCCGGCTCGCCAACGTCCATCATTCTGCGGGTCAACTTGCTCGCAAACACCTCGCTCATATGGCCTTTCACTTCGACCTGCCTCACGCCCCTGAGCCCGGCCAACGGTTCCAGCACGAACTGCCACTGGCGGGCCACGGCGTCGTTCTTCTCGGGCACAAACTCCCAGAAGACGCTGTTCGTGAAGCTCGGGAAGCCGGCGTACCGGAACGAGCCGGTGACGAGATCGACGCGCAGCTCCTGAAGGCAGCAGGAAGGGTCGGCGAGCTTGTCGACGAACTCGCGCAGCCAGGCCTGCACGCGGCGGTAGGGCTCCGGGCGGGCGAGGTCCTCCTCGATGCGGAGGCTGAGGCAACGGATGCGGCGGAGGGCCTCGGTGGAGATGCCGGCCGTCTTGAGCGTGTTGATGGGCAGGCCCCGTGCATACGGCGCGTTCAGCGCGTTCAGGCCGCCCTCGCCCTCTCCTTCGCCGCGGTCGGCCGTCGGGGACGAGATGAGGCCATCGTCCCCGGCGCTCGCGGTCGGCGGAGGAGACGGGCTGAGCGGGTTGAAGGCCCACACGCGCTCGCGGCTCGTCAGGGCGAAGTGGAAGGCATTGCCGCCGTACAGGGCGTCGGCGCCCTCGTCGTGCAGTTGGCGGCACGTACGGAGCAGTGCCGTCCAGATGCCGATGCTGGCCCAGACACCGGGAATCTGCACAGCGTGGGAGGCCGTGGGAGCGCCGGTGGTCGGGTGCTTGCGTGTTAAGGGATGGAAAGTGATGTCGTGGGCGTGCGGGAGGAGGTAAGAGTAGATCAAGAGGCGGATCTCCGAGGGGAGGCGGAGGAGAGGGGATTGGCTCTGGTCGCCGTACGGACGTGAGGCTTTGGTGATGATAAGGCCATCTTCCTGTTGCGATTGGCGGCAGCTGTCTGTCAAGAGTGATCCGGAACAGGTGGCGGCGGCGGCAGCGGCTCGAGTTTTTGATTGAATCTTTTGCTTTGGTGGTCGCCGCTGCTGCCTCGCCAGCAGGCTAGATTTCGGGTGCGGGGTGGGGGAGGACATTAACGGAGTTACATGCCAGGCGCTTCATCAAGAGGAGGGGTCCGTCTGCAGGAGGAACGCATCAAAGGCCGGCGTTCCGAGGGGCAGGAGGGGAGTTAAATGGCGATGAAGGTATAGCAGCAGAATTTAAGGCTCAGGCGACAAGTGGCCGGTGACCGAGAGCGGCGGGTGTGACATGCGCAGATGCTCGGGGGCGAATGCGGCGCGGCGGGGGTGCGGTTTAATTTTGAACAGTAGAATAGCAGAGGTTGCTTGCAAATCCTGCGGCTTGGGCGCCACAGCGCGGACGCCAATCAAGGCTGGTGTGGAGGGGTTTGGCTGCGATCGAGAGCGTCGCGTGGAGGAGCTTTGGCAGGCCGAGGGGCCGGGGCGCCTCACTCACGCGCGCTGTCGCTGTCGCCATCAAGCAGCCATCGGCAACGCGCGGCAGCCTTCAACAACACCCCAATCCGGCAGGCAGTTGCACGTGGCCGCGCCGCCGGAGCGTGGCGCTCGACAAGACAAGGCCATCGCCAGATCGCAAGTCGCACAGAGACACGGGGAGCCAGCCCGAGCCCGCGGCCCAGGGCTGCGCCATCTGAGCCTGAACCCGCGCCCCGCCCGGCTCTCAGCTGCATCCCAGACACGATCCTGCGCGCCCTGTGTCTGGAAGTCGTGCTGCCCCTGCTCAGGTACGGCTGACGGGAGCGCCGGTCTTGCACCACCCAAGCCCATGCGCTGCGCTGCGCTGCACACGAGGGAGCTGCTCTGAGCCTGGCCCGCCTTGGCACCGGTGCAGTGAGGCAAAGAATCGAAGATCACGCCGGCCTGTGCCTGGCCCGCGCTTCCGCCTGCTCGACGTTTGGTTCGCATCCCGGCGGCATGCAGAAGGCTGCAGAAGAAGACCAACCTCCGTCCGGTGGAGAATCAGCGACCGCCTCTGCTTCACCACAATGACGTCCCAGCTCGGCCTGTCTCTCCCCGTCGACGTCACGGAGCGCTCCCCGCCATGGGGAGCCGTTGGAAGCGGAGATATCGCGCCGGCTGCCGGTAGTCAACCGTCGTTGGTTGCACCGGTGCGGGTTTATGACGAAGTTCCCATCAACAGCGGAAAGCTAGCCAGCCACGCGAGCCCTTGCCGTACCTCCGCGACTACGTATCCCCTGTTTGTGTCCCATGTTGTTGGTCCAGCCTCTGTCTGCTCGTCTCTGGCTGACGCGAGCCGTTCCTCCTGGACCAAACACTCTCCTCTAAGCTCGCATCACTGTTTCAGCATCGGGAAAGGTTCCGGTGTCTCTGCCGTATATTGCTTTTGGTTCTTACGTCGTACCTAATCGACCGGGGGCGGAAGGAGCAGAGAACCGCTCCGCTGGGTGCCTTGCCGATACAAGTCCTATTGGTCCGAGGGCAACTGATAACGAGACGCGATGCAATCCTTGCAGAGCTCATGGGGAATATTTACTTATTAACGAAGAGAAGGCTATCCTGATGCTTTTTCCTCACGTCACGCACCTGTCCTGCACAGCCGGCCGTTCTCGTTCGGCAGCCCGTCGACGCTGTCGACGGCCCACGCGTCGCTGCCGACGGCCGTCGCGGCCCAGAAGACGTCGTCCGGGTCGACTTGCTTCTTGATCTCGAGCAGACGGTCATAGTACTCGCCGTAGAACGACTGCTTCCAGCCGCTCTCCATGCGGTTGCTCTCACCCAGGTAGCAGCCGGCGCCGGGGCTGACGTCGATCCAGCGCTGCATGGCGACGTCGTTGAACCAAGTGCGGCGCTCCATGATCTCGTCGCGGGTGCTGTTGTTCTGCCAGTTGACGCTCTGCAGCGCGTGCATCAGCGTGTTGCGCCACGCCGGGTTGACGCTGTTCTCGGCATTGGACTCGTGCAGCTTGGGCGCCATGTTGAAGGCAATGATGGTGTTGCCGGCATCCGACGACGCCCGGATAGCGTCGAAGGTGGCGTTGAGCGTGCTCTCGTCATCCCAGGAACTGCGCGGGAAGAGGCGGGAACCGGTGGCTACGTGCGTCTTCTGCACCACTTCCAGCGGGAACTCGGCCTTCCACGCGTCGTAGAAGCCATCGTAGTGCGTCGTGCGCGGCGTGAAGGTGATGCCCAACGCGGCAAGGTCGGCAAACCACGGCGCCAGTATGGCCTCCGTCTCCTCGAGCGTCTTGTTTGGCGCGAAGAATGGCTGCATCAGGAACTGCTTGACGCCGCCGCCCAGCTGGATGATGAACCAGTAGCTGTACGTCTGCTTCTCGTCCGCATTTTCCGGGAAGTAGTCGAGGTAGGCGCGCACGCCCGCCCAGAACGTCTCGTTGGTGATGTTGGCCGACGTCCAGGAGAACTTGGAGCCGGTAACCGGCATATCAGGCCAGGCCTTGACGACCAGCGACGTCACAATGCCATAGGTCGCGCCGCCGCCGCCCTTGAGCGCCCAGAAGAGGTCGGCGTTCTCATTGGCCGAGGCAGTGACGAACGTGCCGTTCGCCAGGACCACCTCCATCGAGAGAACCTGATCCGCACCCATGCCGTAGATGGAGCTCAGGGGCGAGTGCCCGCCGCCCTGGATGTAGCCGCCCATCACACCAACCGTCTGCATCCGGTGTCAGTGTTTGTTGCACGCGTCTGGATTGTACAAGCTTACCTGGCCCTCGCCACCAACGACAACCTTGCCCTTGGCAGCAGCAGCCTCGTAAATCTCCCAAGCGCGCACGCCGGTACCAGCCTTGAAGGCGGGGCCAGAATAACCCGTGCCTTCATCGACATAGTTCTCCTCGTAGGTGATACCCTTGAGGTTCTTGGTCCAGACTGACAGGGCTCCGGCGCCGCCGGATTTACCGGAGAAATCGTGGCCAGTGTTCTTGATGACAAACCTGATACCGGCCTCGCCGGCGAACTTAACGGCGGCCTGGACTTGCTTCACGTTGGTGGCCGCAACGGCGTACTCCGGAAAGCCGCCCAGCGTGCAATTGCCCGAGTTGATGCCGTCTTCGTAAAGTGTCGGCGGCTGGCACGTGAGGCCCTGGTACACAGGGCTAAGCATCTCAATCGGATCGTCATCGCTGAAAAAGGTATTGTCAATTATACTTTCCTTCGACAAGGAAATGGCCTGCAAGATGAGGCACAGGGGGCCACGGCTTACTGAAGGTAGGAATTGGTCCAGTTGGCCGTGATGGTAGTACATGCGGCCTCGTCGTAGTACGGTCCCTCGTAGCAGACGCTGGCGTGCGGCACGGACTTGATCAGCGCGCCCTCGAGCGTCTCGTTGAGCGCGGCCCACTGGTTCTCTGACGGCCAAGCAGCATCGCCAGGGAAGACCTTGCAGGAAGCATTGGCGGCGCGGCGGGTCGGGACGCTGCGCGAGGCCAGAGCAGACTCGTGGAGTTGGACCTTCTCCCACTCGAAGAGATCAACAGCTGCGTTGACGGCAGGGCTGGCGGCAAGCAGTGCGCAGCCCAAAAGGGAAAGACGAGGGCTCATCATGCTGTGACGTGTGTGCGAGGATCCGATACGCGAAGGAAACAGCTCGCGACAGGGGATGCACGCTTCTTCGTCCACGTGGTGGCGGATCGAAAAGGGTAAACGAACGACAGTTAAAGCAGGGAAGCGGGTCCCGTTGGTGTTGGCTGCAGCCACGAGAAAGAAAGAGAGAAAAAGACTAAAATGCCCGGAACATCGCAACCTTATGATGCTACGCCCCTTACCACGAAGAGAGAGCAATTCGGGCTGCCCAGGCTATGCAAATAGATGAGGCGGGGCCTGCCGTGCCGCAAGAGCGTTGGTAGTAATCTTGGATGAAGGACTAACAACAGCAGACCACCCTCATCAGGATTTCTCCGCGAGCTGCAACGCGCCGGCATGCCGGAATGGATGCAACCGGGGAGGATTTACGCGTTGTCTTGCCCAAGCATGAATCGCCCGAGGGACAATGCATTGGTCCGGGACAGATCACTGCCGCTCACGGCCTAGCAGACGGCACCAGGCGGCTGGCAGGGCCGGGCTGCGGGTGAGGCTGAGCGGCTACCATGTGTTCGATGTTTCGGCGAACGGTTCTTCTGGTGGGCCGCCGCGCCATTGCTCACCGAGTTTATGGCCCGGGACGACGTCAATTTATCCTCTTCGCTGGCGGCACGGCGAACCCCAGGAGGGGCCAGGACAATCCTGGGATCTCCAAAACCAGCCGCCCCCACTTCCACCCGCGTGCACCGTCCATGTCCCGCTCCGACTGAGCAGCCAAGCCCTCCGGCCCGGACTGTTGCCGATTTCTGTATGCTGTCCCCGTCCCGCGCTGAAAATTGCTTCGAGATGGCCGGTGGGGGGTGCGATGGCGATCGGGCCTGTTTATCTGCCTGCTCAATGGTTGGTCCGGTGTTAGCTGCTCCACTCTCGCCGGCGATGGCTCCGGCGCTTCGACTCAGCTGGCGTGAATCAGTTCAGCAGAGGCCCCCTTCTTTGCGCGTCGATGCTGGGAGCCTTGTCATACGCCGACTGCTCCTAATACGAGCAAGCCTCGCTTAGCCTGCTGATCGCCCTCAGAATAGCCTATTCGGTCCATGAGAAACAGCCGATGAGAGTCAGGGAACGCGGAGTGTGCGCCTTCGTTCATCGCGCTGAGGAAATGGGAGGTTTCTTACGTGACAGAGATCGCAGCAAGACGCGCACGTAGTTATGCATCTGTGCAGTTGGGCATGAACTATTCTGCTTCTTCATCCCGCCAACATCCACGCCGGTCGCATATTCTGGTCGCCGATCTTTCGTACCCTCACCTTTCTGATCTGCTCCCGCCCCGCCTGCGCCCGGCGATGCTTCGTCGAGGATGAGTGACTCCTCCAGCCTGGCTGAATCCAAGAGGGCGCACACTTCTGCCTATGTCGTCATCCTCATCTTTCCCATCCTTGCCACCATAGTCGTATGGATGAGGATTGTGTCGAAGCATCTTTCTCGACTATTGGGAACAGGTATGTCTTTATAAGCTTCGGCCAGCGTATCCGCGTCGTCGGCGCGAGCGGGGCGACGGATCGCCGGTCAAAGGAGAGAACTATCGAACTGACCGCTCCCACAGATGACATTGTGATCCTTATTGCCTGGGTTAGTGGCTGTCCGACACGCTGCTTCGAAGAACGAATGCTGATTTCTTGAGCAGGTGCTGGCCGTGGGCCAAACATACGCAGTATGGATGTGTGAGTGCAGAGCCTCCCAACCTCGTGGTGCACGCATTGAGACACGGTCTGGAACGTAGCCATTGAGACCGTGTCGGCAGTTAACCCGCAACAGCTAGCACACATGCTGACCACCGTCCCAGATACCAAGGTGACGATGCAAGGATATCATGTCGCCGACATACCCGAGATGTCGATTGAAAGACAGATTCTTGGACAGCGCTACAACCTTGCGAATCAGTTGCTGTATCATCCAATCCTGTCCATCGTCAAGATGTCCGTGATCCTGTTCCTGCTTCGCATCGACGACAAACGCCGCCGAGTCGATTGGTCGTTGAAGGGTCTTTTCGTCTTCAACGTCCTTCTCATGGTCAGCACCTTCTTTGCCGACCTTTTCCAATGTACGCCATGGCGCTATACCATCGATTACCCTGCCATGGATTTGGCAGCACAGAAGGCCGCCGGTGCCGATGAAGATGGAATGCTGAATGGAAAGGAAATCAAAGGTGGCCATTGCATTGACCAAGCTGGATTCTTCCTTGCCGCTGCGGGATTGGCGGTCCTGACGGATGTGTTGATTCTGATCATTCCCATGATCATGGTCAAGGACCTGCAGATGCGGAAACAGAAGAAGGTTGTCGTGTGGGCAATCCTGTCGATTGGATGGGTGTACGTGTGCCCCTATTCGCACTCGGGTGAACGTGGTCACTGATTACATCTGGCTTTTAGCGTCGCCGCCGTCAGTGTTGCCCGCTTTGGCATCTACGTCCACCGCTTCAGCCCGAAGAACAAAGATCGCAGTTACGGCATTGGCTACACCATCTCCGGAGTCGAGATAAACTTGGCCATCATCGCAGCTTGCGCGCCGGCAATGAATGGATTGACGAGACGAGTGATGCCGAATTTTCTTTCCTCGGGAAGGTCCAAATCGTACAGCAAGAAGAAAAGCTATTCCTCCAAGTACAACTCCCGATCTATTCCCCTGAATTCGAGAGAGCAGCGGCGACCAAGCCTCATGGACCACCAAAACAGCTGCACGGATAAGGAGAGAGAATACAGAATACAGAACATGTCGTTGGGTGTCCCTGACGGCTGGGACAGCGAAGAGAGAATTGTTGGACCCCCGGAAAGCACCAAATCGAGTAATGATGGAGAGAGCGACATGCCCCTTACTCCGGTATTTCCACCGGAGGATGGCATCATCCGCACGGTTAACTATACAGTACGGGTGCAAAATTCCACGGAGCTTAGGCACTGAGATGTAGAGGCTGGTTCCTGAAATATGTATGGCGTTGGGCTGGCTTGTATGCAACAGATGTAACGATATCCCAAAGTCTGGTTGTCTATCTCAATGGAGGAATGGCCGGGCAATGAACCTTTCTTTTGTTATTAGCATGCTTGGGCGATTCCGACGGTTCGGTCCATGCAAAGTCGTATTATTGAATTTAACGAGTCACGTCCAAGTCATGACAGTCTTCGTATAGCCGCGGTGCTGATTGGTGCAGACGACATGTTGCCGCCGTGAACCGGGATGTATCGTAACTCTTAAAGTGACATCGATCTTGTCTTTCAGATTTTGGACTTCAGTTCAATAAACAGCGCCTCGCCAACAGCATAAACCTGGCCATTTCCGTCTTCCAGGGTCGCACGCAGGTAAAACTTCCTTCCATCGACCTTTTCTATCTTAGAGGTGCCGAGAATAACACCAGGAACGGGCAATGGCTTTTTGTAAGACACATTGAGATAGGCTGTCATGACATTCAGAGGATTGTTGGCGCCCGATAAGTGATTTTGGTGATCGTTGTTGACATTAAGGATTAAGCCAGTGAGTTCGTCCATAAGGGCAGCGATCATGCCACCATGCATGGTGGCAGGATAGCCATTCAGACCGTCGCCGACGTCGATGAAGGCGCGTGCTTCGCTGATTGGAAAACGGGTGTTGTCTTGAGGTAGAGTGTGCTGGGTAACCCAGCTGCGTACGGTCCTCTCGGTATTGAGCGTCTCGGCCATGAATGAATCTTCTCCAGAGTCCTTGGGTATTCGCGTAGTTGTGGGAGCAAACACGAAATTTTCATCGGCGAGGAGAGCGGCAGCCCAGGGTATGTCCTCCAGGCGGCCGACATTTCCTTGGACTGTCGGTGGTGGAGACATGGTGGTAAACTGTCACGGAATGAGGTAGCGGACGGCGCGACGAATGGATTTATGGCGTCGCGTGCACATAGCCGAGGTGCAAGAGACCCGCAGTTACAGCCGCCGGACTGGGGGCGCCATTTCCTTGCAACTTGCGCAATGCAACCGACTGCATGATGGTGTCGCGGAATTTGATGTTGCGCAGACGGCGACGGCGCATCCGAGCTGATGGGGAGCTCAACCACCATTCAGCGCCTTGCTGATTCTCCACATCGCATCCGTCTCGCCTCGCTCCAGAAACATGCGCCGCGCGCTCTCGCCCCCTCCGTCTCTCGGTCTTGTCTGGCCACACGTCCGCCATGTCTAGCTCAGCATCTAGTTCGCCCTCTCTCAAACCCGCGACTCTGGACACGCCGCCGCCGCCGCCGGTTGATATCGCCATGGCCGACGCAGCCCCCGCCAACGACGCACCACCGCCGCCTTACGAGCCTCTTCCGAGCACGCTGCACCGCCTGCCGCCCGAACTGCGCGAACGCATCTACGAGCATGCCCTGCGCTCACATACAACCATCTGGTGGCCGCCCGCCACGGCGAGCCAGCCCGGCATCGCGACTCAGCTGCTCACCACCAGCCGCACCGTCTACCACGAAGCCGCGCCGATCCTGTACTCGTCGAACCGCCTGATGTTCACACACCCCTCAGACGCCAACATGTTCGTCCACATATTCTCGCCCGAGTACGCGCGCCTGGTGACGTCGGTGTGCCTGCGCATCCGGGACCGCGACGTGCGCCTGTGGTCGGCCTATCTCAGCAGCACCTCGCCCTCGCGCAGCCTGGCCGCCGACTTCCCACGCCTCAAGTCGCTGTGGGTCTTCTACCGCAGCAACTTCTGGTCGCCGCGCGCCATCGACATCATCGAGTCCTTCTACCGCTGGCTCGACGACCCCGCCCTGCGCGAGATCTGCCTCAACCTCGAGGAGCGCGTGCCCCCCGGCGTCGACATCAAGCTGGTCTGCGTCCACCGCGTCCCGCGCGAGCACATAGCCACCCTGACCCACAACCTGCCCAACGAGTTCCAGGTCAACAAGGGCGGCAGCGGCGAGGCCAGGACCGCCTTCCGCCCCTACGACCAGCGCATGGAGAAGTCCATCATGGTCGCCCTGGAGCTGACCCCGGTCGAGCCGATAATGATGTATACTTGATGTCCCTGCTATGCTTGCATCGGGAGCGGCGTTCTGGCGAGGGAAAACATCTGCATAAATATGGTTTAGACGGGCTGACGTTCTCCCTCCACTGATAAAGAGTCAGCTGTGCCTCTTTTGCTCTCCCTTTCTTTTCTTCTTTTTTTTTATACTCTTCAGTGTTTCTTTCCTGGGCCTGATATTGTCAGTGACTCCCAACTTCTTCCACCTCTCTTCCATGGGTCTATGGCGTTTGATTTTTCAGGGACAAAAAAATTCAATAGGAGTTCCCTTTATCGCTGGCGGCTAGATAGAAACCGCTGGACACTATCTTTTCCCTCCCGCAGAATTATAGACGGATATGAACTTCTTCGTCCGTTTGATCATGGAAAACGGCATGGAGAACATGACAGGCTTCAATAGAGCCTCAGCAATTTTCGCTACTCAATAATTTCACAATATCGTTTACTATCGTCTCTATCATTACAACTCTGGCAACTACAAGACTATACCAACGCAAATGATCCAACCAGAGCGAAGAGCCTATGAAGCAGCCTAGCGAATTGGAACGCAGCCGAAACTCAAGACAGCCGCTTACCGCCTTCCAATAAGCGTTCATCGCCACTCAAGCGGTCAACCCCCAAAGTTTATATCTTCGTATCGGTGGCAAAAATGCCCAGGGCATTGTCGAGATCTCTTATCCGGTCCTTCGAGCCCCATCTGGCAGCAATGCCGCTTCCCACAGCGCCCCGCCTCCGGTCGTGCTTTGTATGCACAACATCATTCTCGTCATTGGCTAGGGAGTGCATAGCGCATGCTTGTTTTGACCTCCCACCATCACAGTGAGAAAAAAAAGTAATTTACGAAGAGTCACGCACAAGACGGGGTTATAGCAAGTTAATTGCTTTGATATATTCTAGACACAATATCACCACACTTTACTACTCTAAATCCTGAGAAAAGCCTAGTCGGTTGCTATGGTGATTGTTTGTTGTCACACGCGTCTTCCTACTCAGCTGATCGTCAGTTACGCGCTGAGACTCCTTTTGAAGCTAGTCCATATTAGTGAAAATCTGCTCGGGTCATCGAACACTTCTCTACCATCAGCCGCAACAGTGTATACTTCGAGCGCGACGTGGGATGAGCAGGGATGAGGGGTCCGTGGAGGGGAAGAAGGCGGTCAGTTTCTCCGGGGAAATGCAGCTCTCACAGCGCATCCCCCACGAGAGGCACGTCAACCACGGGCGATAGGAAAATGGCGGGGACATCAGGAACCTCTCAATGTTGGCAGCTGATGGCGATGGATAGGTAGCAGGGCAAGGCAGCGTCAATGGCGCGGACGCACGCAAGCCAATCAGTCGCTGCGATTGCCCTAAGAGCTTCCTCCGGCGCGCCAAAAAGCCACCACCAAGCAAGAGACTAACTGCCGCCAGTCCACCATGTCGGTCAATGCCAAAAAAAAAAAAAAAGCGGTATTGCTAGCGAGCGATCGACCTTCCGCAGCAGAAGAGACGCCGATGGTCGACACGCCTGCCCCCACGGACCCCCGCTGACTGAGCATGACGTTGCTGCAAACCTTCGGCAGAGTCTGTTTCATCAGACCGCTTATCCGACGACGCTCTCGGCCGTTGCCAGCAGCAGCCGCTCAGCTCGTGTCCGGCCTTCCTCCCGGCCGGGCGCAGGTGTGAATTCGTGCCCAAAGCCGAGTCTCGGTGACCTCATCCGATCTGCGCCTAACGCCCGGAAAGAGCATGCGATCACGGTCCGCGCGAGGGAGCTATCGCCAGCAGCTGCCACCGGGGCACGTCATCGGAGGATATTTGGGGAGGTTGGAAGGGTGGGAAAAAGGAGGTTTCCAGCGATCGGAGATGAAGGAACGGAGAGGAAGGCCGAAGTTCTGCCTTGTCTCGTGGATAGGCCGCCTACCACGTCCCAGTCTTTCTCGACTGATGAGAGAGCATGGGTACCTACGTGGGAACTGATGCGTAGGAGCGCCGTGTTTCGCAACATCGTTCGGTTTGTGACGTCGTGTCGGTAACTCAGTTTCCCGGTTTCGAAGATACTTCGTCGATCATGAGATGACATGACAAGCGAATGACCATTACGTGTGATCCTTTCCTTCATGATGCCGCTCATCGTGGACGGTTCATCGTCGCCTACTGATGACCACGAGGTCGAAGAGAAGTGCCGGATAAAGATCCGACTTCAACGCTGGCGTCCGCCTTACCGGGCGAGAAAAAAAAAAGGGCAAGGCGAAATGAAAAAGGGTTCACCGCACCAGGCACACCCGCCAACCCATCACAGGGTCTTGCCTCCGGAAGCTGCCATGTAGCCACGTACCTGGCGCTAAAGAGGCGCGATCAGGCATCTTGACCGCCAGAGCGTGGGCATTCCATGATGGTGAGGCGAGCGACGAAGCGCACCACAGCAAGGCATCTCATCCATGGAACGCCCTATGGCCCGGCGTTCAGCCGGCACCTATGGGCCGGAAGAGGAAGTGGGAGCAAAGACCACAAGCGGCGATAGAGCTTCTGAAAGGCTTCTCCCGCCTTCTTTCCCAAGGCTCACTCTTGTTCCCTGATCCCTCCCTCTTCGTCAGTGGCTTGAGGCAAGAAGTGGTCTGGGTGTCGAGCCGCACAGGAAGAAAGCGTGTCGGCACGCTTGGGCCAGGATGGGAAGAGCTTCTGGAAACAACAAGTCCGCAGGGATTCCCCAGCTTCACCATGGTTGACCGCTAAGTCATCCAGCCCACAGCGTCCCGCATGTTTTGGATTTTAGCTGCATTGGCGGTGAACCCTGAGGCTGTTGGCGCGAAGCGGTCTGCGTTGGCCAGGCGCCTATCTCGGTGTTTCTTCTGACTTTCGTGGAGAAACAACAAGAAGCGCCTGCGGCTGTGCAACGGTGGCCGTTCTGAGCCTCTTTTTTGGATTAGGTTGGCCTGGAAAAGGGCCGTTTGCTTGCCTTGCGTCTTTCGAAGCGGAGAGAGTTTGAGACAGGGACCCGAGTCGGACAAGACGGGCCTTCTGCGAAGATAATTAGATTGAGTGGGACATGGAGAGGGAAAAGAGAGAAACAGTAGAAAAAAGTGTGATGAGGGTGCAGGCAAGAGGAAACGTGGAGCAGAGCAATGCGCCCACAGACCACCGCAAGAGAGAGTCCAAGCTCCCTCGCCAGTGGCCACGAGAGCAACTGCCACCTCCGGCAAATAGAGTAGCTGTTGTTTGAAGCTGTGCTCGTTCCGATCGCCCACTCATCGTACGCGCCGACAGGCTTCGTCACGGACCACGCAACCCACGGTCCGAGCGCCAGCGATTAGCCACCCGTGCGCCCGATTGCTCGCAGCAAAACCCCGACGCCGATAGGCTGGCATCCTTCCGTGGAGAAACTCTCATCCAGCCGTTCTCCACACCGACGATGTTCATCTCTCAGGCGAAATCACATGTGGTTGAGGCGAACCTGACTCGCGACCGCTGCCCCTCACCACCTTAGCTCCGTGTGCCCCTCTCTCACAGCTGCTGTGCGCCCCTCACCTGGCCTGCAGCTCGCGCGTGAAGAAGCAAAGCTCCATCCCACCATTCCCCACCCCACGGGCTCCCGCTACTCGTGCTCCAGTCCCCATCGAAGCGCCGGGCAAATGGCAATTAATCCGGCGCTTCCGTCGCGAAGCTGTTGAAACGCGGTTGCTTTAGCGCACGCGTCTCTCGCGCGCAGCTCGGTCGTGCGGCCCTTGGACCGGCCGCCTGCGGCAGATCTTCAATATCCTAAAAGTAGGCCGCCCTCCATTTCGGAGATGTGTTGCAAGGGTCTCGGCCGCAATAGCCGACCGCCCGCACAGGTCGCGGTCCGTTACTGATGAGGCGCGGCTGTCCAAAACATGCCACCTGGACGGGAATTCTCAGCGCCCCCCGGATGTCGACGGACGCGGAAAGCGCCCATGCTTGGCTCATGCTGCGCCCTCGGCAAAAGCTGCTGCCCTGAGCGCCCGAGCCGCAAAGCGAGGCGGCTGGGGCCTGAGACAAAGAGATCACCCGCTACTGCAGCCTTTATGCATGTGACAAGAGCTAGTCGTGGTGTTTGAAGCATGTCGTTCGGATTTCTAGGAGTAATTGATACAGTTCTCATTACCCATTGGCACCACCGTTGCTCGTACACGACAAGTCCCATGACCTGCAAGCAAAAAAAAATATATCACCCTCAACGCCAAGTGCTAGTAGATCAGACAGAGTACACGATAGAAAAAACAAGAAAGACCGGTGAACAAACGCCCCACAACACCTATGCTCCATTCGGAAGCAGTTCGTACTCTGAAAACAAGTCGTCGGCCGTGGCAAGAAAGTGGTATCAACGGCCGGTAGCAGAATCCCAAAGCGGTCTATGAAAAGCGAGTCTAGGATGGCGTTGCTGAGAAATGATGCGCTCAAACGAAGCAATCGAAAGCAAATCATTATGCGAGACCCGCGGCTATTGGAAGAAGGGGCGGTGCTTGGGAGCTCCGAGGAAAAGAGAAGACCCGCCGCAGGCGAGAGACGTCGTGTGGCCAATTGCCAGAGAGGGTGCGCGGTCGAGGTCGCCGGCGACTATGCAAGCCTCGCGCTCGCTGGTCAAGGGAGCCGGATCAAGCTCGGCCGTATTACGACGTTGGTAATTAAAACGAAGCCTTGGGGTCGCATCCAGGTCGGCCATTACGAGAGAGAATCGGTAAGGCCCGCCCACTAGAACGTGCTCCAATTCCAATCGCGGGGCACGCTGCCCACATAGCTGCCGACCTTGTGGGTTTGCGCATGGGCCTGCGCCACGCCGCGTGGCTGGGGAAGCTGCAGACCCTGAGGCTCTGCACGCGTCTGTGCAAACCCTCCAACTGTGCTGCCGCTGCCCTGAGAGCTTGCGGAGTTGGTTCGGCTCTTGCGTGCCGCCTCCCACTGCCGGTACGCGGACCAGCAGCTGTCGCACGCACGCGATGGCGTCCCGCTGGGGTGGAACAGCGCATCTTGGTCGAGCTTGATCTCATGCGAGCTGTGCTCGTAGCAGAAGATGTCTCCGCAGCGCCGGCAGTGGTGTCGCCTGCAGAACATGGAGAAGATTCGCCCGCAGCCGAAGGCGTTGCATGTTTGCGTCTCGTCGTTCGACTATACTTGCAGTTAGCAAATGCATCGAGGGAAGAAACTACGCGTACGTGCAGGCAGCAGGGTGCCGCAAGGGATGTGGTGCTTGAGACTTGCATATGCGCGCTGCTAGCGGAAAGCGGGAAAGCCCGTACCGCGAACAAGCTCGCAAGGCGATGGCGCAATGGAAAGAGCAAACTGCGCACAATAATGGCGCAGCCATCAAGGTATGTGTCGCAACCGACTCATATACAATCAACTTGTGCCCTTGTCTTTTCCACGCGCATCGGTCTCTTCCACTGCTCCAGGTGGCCGGAGCAGCGGCACACCGCACCCAAGCGGCAACGTCAGGATGACGGCGGTAAGAGTCATCGAGACCCCAACGGCCTAGCAGGCAGCACTAAAATCACTTACCTTCCAGTGGTTTCTCGATGGCGGTCCAGTCACCGGTCCTACGGTGGTCCCCTCGTCACTTGCGATCCTCTGAATCTCCGAGTATGTTGAGCCGAAGCTATCCGCGGTCCCCCTTCGGTCAAGCCCGGCCAACGGGCTCTCGATCGGCGAGGACATGTCGCTGCCCTTGGGAGGCGAGGAGCGCTGTGGCCTTTCCGTAGGCCTCAGAGCGGCTGGGACATACATGGGGCACTTCGGGGGGCGCAGCTGGCGCGTGTGCATGTGGTGTGGTATTTGCGTGGGAGAGACGTTCGTGGGTGTCGCAGTACCGGAGTGCGTAGGGGAGTAGGGGTTGTACTGCACGCCGCCCCTGTACGGGTACTGCTGCTGCTGGAAGGCGTTGGGGACGAAATTCGTCGCGGTCGGAATCCCGGTAGCCATCGTGTCGGTGTTGAAAGAAATGCGGTGGTGAGAGGGTCGGAGTGGCTGATGTCGGTCGGAGAAGCGGCAGAGAGAGATGGCAAGGCCCGTTGGTATGTGGGAGCGTGGTTGCGGGTGTGGTCAAAAGTGCCTGGTGGTGGTCGCGTGCGTGGTGTGTTGTGGTCTGAACCGGCGCAGCGAGCGAGAGCCTGGGGTACTCAAGTAGGATGCGAGGCCAGAAAGCGGTCTGCAGACCCTTGACTCGGTGAGAGATAGCTGAGGCTTGTTTGCTGGGGACGGGAGCGAGTTGGCTGATCGGCGCAGCACGCTGGAGCGGATGCGACGATAAGAGGGCGATACGATATAGAGGAGGCGGGCGATTGGACGGGGATGGGGCAGCAGGGAGCCTCTGGTAGCACAAGCAGGACTGTGGGAGGAGCAAAAGCAGCAGCGCTGTCGGTCGTCTATGGAACGCAGGCAGAGCGGCACGGCATGGCGGCGATACTAATAAGAGGGACGAGGGTCGCAGAATAGTGCCGTCGCGCCGTGAAGGGAGGCTGACGATGCCCTCGAAGCCGTTGCCGTTAGCCACGGGCCCCATCCACGAAGCGTCGCCGAGCGCGGACCCGAGCGCGCACGGACACCGCAATCACTAAAGACGGCGCTGGATTGGGCAAGCGTGTCCATCGCATATCTCTCCGCCCACCGCGCTGGATCTGCTTCCAGCAGCTGCGCCGGCCATAACACCCGGGCAGCGCGGGTGCGTGCGTACCGTCGCTGGCGGGCTCGCCCTCCACCACCGTGTAGCGCGCGCCGCTGCGCCGTTCTTCACACCCCTTTGGCCCGCTGCCGCCGGCCAGCGGTGGCAAGCAGCGGCAATCCCGCGTGCAATCAGGCTGCCGGCGACCCCAGCCGCTCCGCGCCCGTCGCCCGCTTGGCTTGCGTCTGCGCCGGCGAAACCCCTGCATCGCTGACCGTGTTGCTTTTACCTCATTGCTCTTATCGCCCGCTTCTGATTGGCCCGTTGCGCCGCCTCGTCCAGCTGCCGCACGTGCGCGTTCGCCTACGCCCTAGCTGGTAGCGGGAAGCACGGCGGCCCAGCGGCAAACATGCCAAGCTCCTCCTGCGCTCCTGCAAACACGCCGGCGTCTTCTGGTACGTGTTCTGGAAGACGTGCGCGGTAAGGCGCCTCGGTATCTGTCGTGTCCTCTCCAACCACACCTCGCGCTGCCTCGTGTAAAGGCGGGGAATATGCGGCGCGGGCCCCTTACATAGCGACCCTGCAGCGGAGTGCTGCACGTCGGGCGCGCCACATCTCCAGCCAGTGTCCTCCTGTCTTCGTCCCGTTGCTTGTCGTTGCTTGTCGCTTTCAGCGTCAGCTCAGCGTGCCTGCTCTTTCTCCGTTGCATTCCGATTGCCGCTCCCTGCCCCGATGGCTCCTCCGGTAGACTCCGTTACGGTCAAGGAGAGCCTGTTGCCACAGTCTGGGGATGATCCACTATCGCCTGCGCAGTGGGCTACGCTCCTTGCCTTTGCCGATGCTGTGGTGCCGTCCATAGCGCCGTCTGCTACTGCCGACCCAGCGACGCAGCTCGCAGTCGGTGCGAATGAATACGCTACCACGCTCGCCAATGTGAAGCAGCTGGCCGGTCCAGATGTCGCCCCAGAGCTGCCCGCACAGTATCTCGCCGAAATGCCGTCGGCGAGTCCAGCCTTTCGAGAGAACATTCGCCGCCTGATGGCCCAGTACATTCCGGTGGATGTCAGGAAGCAGTTCTTGGGGGTTTTCGACATCCTGAAGTTAGTCTAGGGTGCTACTGTTAAATACGCCGAACTAATCGAATTCCAGCACGCGTCCAGGCGCGCTGGTGATGACAGGCTACTCGACGCCCTTTGCGGAACAGCCCGTCAACATTCGCATAGCGATTCTCCAGAGCTGGAGAACAGCAAGGACGCCGATGTTTCGGCAGTTGAATAAGATGCTCACTTCCTTGATCAAACAAAATTGGGCAAAGTCTAGTGTGACCCTAGGGCGTATCCTGGGATTTCCTCGCGTTCCTGTCCATGGCTCTGTTGGCAAAGGGTTCGAGTTCGAATTCATCCAGATGCCTCCTGGAAATCAACCGGAGATAATCGAGACGGACGTCGTCATCGTAGGCAGCGGATGCGGAGCGGGAGTATGCGCAAAGAACTTTGCAGAAGCCGGCCATCGCGTCATTGTGGCGGAGAAGTCGTACTATTGGTCCCCTGAGCACCTTCCGATGAAGGAAACGGAGGGATTTGACCACCTTTTCATGAACGGTGGGTTTACCATATCTGACGAAAGCACAATAAGCGTAGCTGCAGGTAAGCCTACCCACTCCGTGCTCAGTTGCAAACGGGTTTGCCTTCCGGCAGACTGACACGGATCAGGTCAAACATTCGGAGGGGGCGGATTTGTGAACTGGTCAGCTTCATTGCAAACCCAGGGGTACGTCCGCCAGGAATGGGCAGATGGCGGCCTTCCTTTCTTCACATCAGCCGAATTCCAGAAATCTTTGGATGCTGTTTGCGAAAGAATGGGCGTTGCTACTGACCCTATCAAGCACAATTCGACCAATCATCATCTTTTGGAAGGCGCACGGAAGCTCGGGTGGTCTCACAAGGCTGTGCCCCAGAATAGTGGAGGCGCGGAGCACTATTGTGGATATTGCAGCATGGGCTGTGCATCGTGTGAGAAGCAAGGTCCACACGTATCCTTTCTCCCAGATGCTGCACGCGCCGGTGCCAAATTCATCGAAGGCCTTGAGATCAAGAAGATCCTGTTCGAAAAGAAGAAAGGAAAGACCACTGCGGTAGGTGTTCGCGGTACATGGGTGTCCCGCGACGAGCACGGAGGTGTGGCCGGCGCTCCGACAGTCCGGAGGGACGTGATCATCAGGGCAAAGCGCGTAGTAGTCTCCGGCGGCACGATGCAGAGCCCTCTCCTTCTCCTCCGGTCCGGTCTCAAAAACCCGAATATTGGGCGAAATCTCCATTTGCACCCCGTGTCGTTCGTGGGTGCCGTACACAAGGAGCGCACGAACCCATGGGAAGGAGGAATCTTGACTGCAGTCGTCAACGAGTTCGAAAATATTGATGGAAAAGGCCACGGTGCCAAGTTGGAGGCCGTCAACATGATGCCGTCCGTCTGGCTCACAATTGCGCCATGGATAGGCGGGCTGGAATACAAGGACTTTGTGCCTCGCATGAAGCACATGGTGGGCTACATTTCTCTGGCTCGCGATCGTGATACTGGACGGGTATATCCAGATCCCATCGATGGACGCTGTCGCGTCTCGTACCCGTTGTCCTGGTTCGACAGGAAGAGCATCCTGGAGGGAGTGATTGGTCTTGCTAAACTCCAGTACGCCGCCGGTGCGAGCGAGATAATCACGACGGTCTCTGGTTGCCCGTCTTTCAAACGGATGGAAACCGGGGAGGAGGATGTCGAGGGAATCAACAACGAAAGGTTCCAGGAGTGGCTGAAGGAGATCAGAAGAGTGAACTTGCCTCACCCAGAGACGTTGTTCATGAGCGCGCATCAGATGGGAACCTGCCGCATGGGTACATCGCCGAAGACGAGCGTCGTAGACCCTGAAGGCAAAGTCTGGGGGACCGAGGGGTTGTACGTTGCAGATGCCAGCGTCTTCCCTAGCGCCAGTGGTGTCAACCCGATGGTAACCGTGATGGGTGCGTATTGTCTCGCAAACTCGTTTGTGAAGTTGTGCTAATGCGGGATTTATCACAGGAATTGCGAATTGGCTCTCGCGAAATATCTCAGCACACATGGCGAGGGAGAAAGACCTTGCTAGGCTGTAGTCCACGGAGCGAGGTGTGCCATTTTGTCTCGGTTGATTGCGCGGCGAATTAGATTGGTTTATTCGTGTGACCGGGAGAAAGTGACATAGTCGATGTGTCGCCTGATGCGACCAATAGATGAGTGTGTGACCGCCGCGTCACATTGGCAGGGGAAAGCGTTGCGAGGATGCGGCGGACGGGAAATAATGGAGCAGCATCTTCGATCTCTGTTCCTGCATTGGCTCGTGACTTTTGCGGGTGAGGCTGAATATCTGGACCTGCATTGCCGCTTTGGGACAGAAGTGGAGGGGTTACTTGCACAGTAGCGTCATGCGGGCGCGTTGTCTCGGGGCAAGCCACATTGTGGTCGCCCCGGGTGGCGAGATGCTGCAGCGACGAACGACGGCAGCACCTGCAGAGCCGATGAGGGGTCTACCGTGAAATCGGCAGCCTACAAGGGAAGCATCTGCGGTTGCGCCGTCTTGGCACTCCAGTCTCTGCCCAGCGTTTCAGCGTGGTTGCATATCAGGGTCTCTGCTCTTGCGCCAGCATGACCGGCGGCAGCCGAAACAACAGAGCGACGTCACTGTGCGTGTGTTCGCCGCACACCTTCACCACCACGGCTGACGTGCATACACGCGGTGCTGCGCCTGGGCTGCCAATCGCCGCCACTCCGCGCCCTGCGAGCTGCCCACGTTGCTTGCCGGCTTCCAGCGGCGCGCGGATCGCTTTGGCTCAGCCCAATGAGCTTGAGGCTGGCGCGGCTTCGTCCCAGAAACATGCCAGTCGCCAGGGTCTCCGCACCTGCTGCACCGCCTCGATTCCATGCGCGCCTTCTGCATACCGCTTGTCGCATAAATCCATCTGCCTGCCGCAAAACCATCGCATCGACACCGGTAGTTGCTCGCCCCACTTCAACCTCCTGTGTGAACTGCCACCCGCCGACCATAAACAATCTGTGCACGCCCGCGACAACTTTTCATCCCCGGCACCCTGCCTTCACCGACAACCCCTCATTGCCAGCGCTGAGGCCGAACACACCATTCCCGGCACCACCGCTCTACTTCCTGCAACCATGTCGCAGTTCATATCCCTCCTGCCGCCAACCGCGTCGCTGTCCGCCTCGTACGACCCCACCAAGCTGGCTGCCGACCAGCCTGCCCGCGACATCCCCACAACTTTCAAGGATGCCATGACCGTTCGCGAGCGTGTCTTCGTCGAGGAGCAGGGCGTGCCTTTGGAGAACGAGTTTGACGACGATGACCCGCGTTGCTTCCACTGGGTCGTGTATGCTTCGGTCGGGACGTCAAGCAGCTCCAATGGCAACGGTAGCAACAGCGCCTCGCCTCTGTCCAACGGCACGCACAACGACTCCGAATCCCCTTCGCCACAGGAAGAGCGTCGTCAGAGCGATCCCACGGCCAACCGCGTCGCCGTTGGCACCATTCGCCTTGTCCCACCGCCTCACCCGCCGCACCCCGCGCCCTCTGACCACCACAAGCTTGACAATTCTCTGCACGCTCCTGCCACCGGTATGCAGGCTAATGGCTCTCGCGCCTCTGAACCATACATCAAGTTGGGTCGTCTGGCCGTTCTGCCAGCATACCGCAAGCTAGGACTGGCTGCACTGTTGATGCGCACCGCCTTGGACTGGGCTGCGCAGAACAGCTACCAGATCCTAAGCCCACCACGTCCTGAGGAAGTGGAACTGGCAAAGGCCGAGGGTCGAGACGTGGATCTCGAGTCCTGGAATGGTCTCGCCCTGGTGCACGCACAAATCCAGCTCGAGAGGTTCTACAGCCGGTTTGGCTTTGTCAAGGATGAGGAGATGGGAGAGTGGGACGAAGAAGGAATTCAGCACATTGGCATGTGGTCAACACTGAAACTACGGGAGTAGGGCTTGCGGAAGGAGACGGGTGCAAGAAATATGCCAGTGTGCAAGTTCCTTACCGGAGGAATTAGGCACTAACTTGATTACGATGGCACGATTTAAATATTCCCCTTAATTGCTTTCGCTTCTGTTGCAGACTTTTCTTACAGAATATCACGGTCGCGATGTATTGCCACTCCAATAATTACAAGCTATCAAATCATTCCGTAGACGGGTGATTGTTTAGCTGCTGGTGCGGTTCAATAGACTATTATCCGACACATTCATGTTTGATTTGCGCAGCCTGTGTTTTACGCGTCTCAAAAGACTCATACTAACTCCACACCTGGTGTACTGGTGCAAAGCTGGACGTCCCCACTGACTCGCAAGTTTTGCATCGGAAAAGACTCCGTACCAACCCCCGCATCCGCGAATTGCCGAACTTGGCAAAGCGTTCTTCTCGACTGTACATCCCCCGCATTCCTTGATCGCCGATCAAACGGTTGCAGCGTCTCCATTTCGAAGGACACAGAGCACTCGGAGTGGTGCCGTTTGAGGACCAAGCAACGGGAATGCCCGTCGCATTCGGATATTGCTGCCGACGCATCGGACCCGATTGTTGGGCCGGGGATGTGGGTTTTGCGGGGTCATCGAGATCGAATATTTTGAACGTGTGGGTCTTTCATTTAGCAGGCTCCTCTCATGTCATGCGGTATCGGCCGTGCTTCCAATGGCCTATCGGTACATATCAGTGGGGATCGGCAAATTAAAAAGTTTAAGGTTCGGGCCGTTGCTAATGATTCTCACCTATGCAGTGTGGGCCGTGGTTCATAGCTGAACGCCGTTGTTTTAAAGTACCGCACGCTACTGTCGTATGCTTCAACTCATGGACTAAATCATGGCGAGACCAAGTCCAAAGTAGCGCAAGACTTGAGCATACATAGGTATCATCTTCTCCATTACTTAAATACTACACGCACGCAGGGTCTAACAACGAATATTCGACGCCGAGCTCCAACACCTTCGAGATTGTAATATCATGCGTGGATGAACGTTCAACACATCATATCATTCCTAGTGGAGCGGCTCCAGAACGACAAGAATTGACATCGTCCGTTCTTAGGATTGAAACTTTGTAACATTGTCCACTCATATATTTAGTATCAAAGGTAGTCATGACTATGCTGGGAAGAATAGTGGGTTTGATTTTTTCCCTCCATTCAGTGGGGAGCAAGGACCGGCGGACAATCTGTAGAGACGATTGTTTCATTTGTTGGTTGCGTTTTGCGAAGCTGAGTTGTGTTTTTTTTTGTACAACACTGCGTGAAACTCTTGTATATAAATATGTAATTGGAGATTTATGACTTTGCATGACCGGAGTGAATCTCGCCCCCGCCGTGGCGAGATGCGGGGTACGTTTGTGAGTGCCAGGCCCTTGTCAGCCCTGCGAACCAAGCCTCGCTCGGGCCAAAGTTTGGCGCAGTATCCTTGCTGGCGATCATAGTTGAAAAGATCGCATACGCGACGTGATATTTGGCTTCGTGGTTCAAGTGGGCAGACCATAGCCTGAAATCGGATGCTCGAGGCAGTGACACAGCGAGAATACTGAAGATGAGCCAGGTAATGAGCCACTGCAGCGCCATAAAAGCGGTGCGCCGAGAAAGCTCGAGACATTCAGTGTTAATAGCAAGTAACCGGCGGACATAGGCATGAGCGCGGAATTCACAGCTGCGGGGACCCTGTCGGCTCTTCGCAGCCTGCGACCCAGCACGTGACGTAATGTTTATGGCCCGCACCTTCCTTCTACGCCCGCCAGGCTCTTCGCCGCTCCAACCCTCCTCACCTCCGCCCTCGCATCGACCCTTCCTGTTGCACCCGGCGCCTGCATGAGCTTCACCACGCTCAGTCGGCGCCACACCATTGGTTCCCTTCGCCAGTTGCCTCCTGCTACTCCAAGCAAGAACTTCTGTAATGATGGAGTATGACGCGGATGACCATCATTGGCACCTTGTAAGCCAATTCCTGCCCTCCAGAGCCCGCCAGTGCATCTAGCACCGTCTCACCTAGCTCGCGCCACCGAAGTCATCAACAACTTGTCTTCTGCAAACAGGCGAAAGACATGGCCTGGGAAGCTCTCGCTAATCTGTCGCTACAGAAGCCGACCCCAACTCCGTCGTCATACGACACGGCTTTAGGATTTGAGCAGTCGGTCTTCGGTAACCATGGCCATCGTATCGATGATCCTTCGAAGGTCTGGATTGGCGTCGCCGTCGCTTACACCTTCATCATGGCCCTTGGCATGACGCTTCTTTTCTTTCAGCGCTTCGCGCACACGGCTCGTATTCGCGGTTACTGGTTGACCTGCTCATCCGTCCTTGCATTGCACGTCTACCTCAGCCTGATCTTCCTGGCCTATCCCCTCAGGTTCTGGTACAAATGCTCGGCCGAATTCTGGACTATGGCTCTGATCTTCCCGGTTGGTCTGGGACTCTATCAGAGTAAGTACCGCCATTCCATATTAGCCAGTCTGTACATTATTCTAATCGGCTATAGTTTCTAATTCGCGGATCATATTCTACTACCAGACCCAGCAAGAGCTTCTGGTGATGCCAAAGCGCAACAAGAAAGGCCGAGCTCCCATCTGGTTTATGCACCCACGTGCCTTCTTGAGGTACCACAAAAACATGGATTTTGTCACCAAAACGCGCGTCTTCGTTTACGCTACCTGGGCTTCCACTATCTTCGCTTGCACCTTCATGTACCTTGGATCCATCAATTTCCACGAGAGTTACGGACTCTTTGGAGAGTGGTCAGGAAAGGCCAACTGTCACCGCGGACCGCATGGAGAATGGTACGTATGGAATAAGCCGTCCCTTTCTGAGTACGAGCTGACAACGGATAGGGTGCCGACGGCCATCTCACAGCTCCTTATTTGCTGGGTTTGGGGCCCGTACACCCTCTGGTACGCCAGGAACATTCGAGACTCCCACTATTGGTCGCTGCAGACATTCGTTAATCTCATTGCCGGGTATGTAAACCTTGGTGTCAAGAATCTCGAACTCGCGGCTGACTGGTCAGGATGCCCGGAACTCCGCTTTGGATGGCGTTTTTGTATTCGAACAATCCGACCGTCATCGCCATTAATCGCTGGTTCCCTCATTCCGGATGGTAAGCTGGCTCCCGTTGAGACCTTGTAGAAATGCCGCTGACCAGTTTTCAGGTTCATTCCTGGAATCGTGACGATGCAGATGGGCACCTTCGTCTTCCCCATTCTTGATTTCTGCCGGACGCCTGTGTACATGGCAGACGTAGAGGGAGAGGGTGAACACACAAACCTAGGTTCTTCCCCCGATCTCAACCGGAGGTTCAACAAAGCCATGACTTCCATGGCAGCCTTCGAGAATGCACTGGAGAACAACATTCAGCCACTGTTGGTTTGGGCAGCCAACCGCAACTTCACGGCAGCTGACATCAATTTCCTTGTCTACGTCCGCAACTGGAAGAACATCTGGAGCGGCCCGAGCAGGCACAACCAAATGATGACTCAGACCCAGGAACGTCACCGTTATGAAGATGCGGCGGTCATCTTCTTTACTTTCATCAACCCGACAACATCCAAGGTGACGGTCAACATCGGCGACGCTACTTACAGGACCATCTCCCAGTACTTCACTGACGTGCTGGCGCATGACCTGCCTGGAGAAGGGACCAGCAGCTTCTTCTCAATTCAACAGCAAGTTGCGCCTTGGGAAAAGGATGAGCCCATGTCGCCGATTCTGGGAACGGAGGGCTTCGACAGGACTAGGCTGCATTACGTTGGCGGTGATGATGACTACGATGAGTACGATGCCATCCCGAAGGGTTTCAACCTGTCCGTCTTCGACGATGCCTACAATGTCATCAAGGACGATATCTTCTACAACACTTGGCTTCGGTGAGTGATTAGGCGCGGGCATGCAGACTCCCCTGGTGAGATCACCTAACTGATTGAAGATACAGCTACGTTAATGACCTGGATACGAGCAGTGACTCGGGAGGTGCGAGCGAGCACACCTGCACGGAGGCGTGCACGCACGGCAGCATGACACCGAGTCCTCTGTCGGAGCCTCCTCAGGCGCACACCAGTGCAGCTCGCTCTCCTGAGATCTGACTCCGGAGGCTTGGCGTTTGATCGCACAACTAAGCGCGAAGCTTCGCTACGGTAATTGGCAGCTGTCTTTAGGCTCTGGGCGCCGGTCAGCATTTCTTTAATTCTGGTTTCTTTTTGTCGAGAGATCTTCGGGTATAGGTTCTTCTTGGCGATCTCCTTGGCTGGATCCTGGTTTTGACATGGGACGGGCGGAAGCTGTCCCTGCGGGATCCAAGCTGAAGGGTTGAAGCAGCTAGGCATACATTGAGCTAGAGCACGATGTTAGTGCATGTAGCATAAAATGACAAAAGCGTGGATTGGGCCAATGCCCGGTGCCGTGATTCTGTGCTGTTGCGGAGAGCTTTCCAGGCCGGCGGGCGCCCCCTGCACGGTGGAGACGCACCCCACCAAAGCTCCACGCGCACGGCGATCATCAACACCGACGGTCGACGTCAGGGAGGGCCAGGGTGTTGTGGTGTTCGGACCAGGAGAGAGGGTGGCTTCCAGAAGCTGCGGTGGAAGCGGGAGGATTCAGGAGGGAGGCTGCGGCTCGGAAGCTTGGCATGCAAGTGGCGGCGTTGGGGCGATTTTTGCAGGCACCCGACTCAAACACACTCTCGCAATCGCTTGCGTAGATGGCGTGCCGGGTGACGAGCAGCATGACAGCGAGGCAGTATAAATGCACGACGTATCGGCCGATGTGGCATGTCCTTTTTGCCTTTTGTCTCGCAACGCCCCGACCTGCCCCGTCCGCCCGCCCGCCGGCGCGCTTGGCCTTGACTGTCGTCCGATTAGGGATGCGCTCACGTGCGCGCGCACCCAGTCACCGCTCGCAATGATCCCCGAGATTGCGGCACTCTGCATGCGCCGCCGGCCGCGTCGTCGTTGCACACACACGCAGCGAGGCCCCCCGGGACGAGCAGCCGCTCCCCATTGGCAATTCTGCCATTTGCACCAGAGCTGACGTGCTCGGCCGCTACCTCACTCTGACACAGGAGCCGCTAGGCCCGCCCAGGGTCTGTTAGGATTGCGCGGAGGAGCCGCGTCCATCACGCAATTTCTGGCGCTGGGACCTCACCGCCCTATGGCTTTAGCGCGCCCCCGTATAAAAAAGTCCACCACCGCCCGCCTTCGTCCCGCTCGCCACGGCATCTTCGTCCTGCTTGTTTCGGCTCGAATCCGCCGCCGATCTTTCACGCCTCGCACACTCCTGCCCGCTATCTTTGCCGCGTGACTTGGCAGAGAAAGGACGGCCCTCCCTCCCTGCTGACGTGTCAGACGCTGCAGCTGCCCATTGCTCGAGGCCTATATAGTCCTCGCGAGCCGCCTGTTCTTTGTCTCCGCACGCTCCCCTCTCTCCGCCATGGCTCCCCACGCTTCTCTCCCGGACACGCCTCCCAACGGCCCGCAGGAGACGGGCTACCTGCCTCCCGCGGGTGACCAGTTCCCCGTGAAGCCCAACATCCTGTACATCATGGCCGACCAAATGTCCGCCCCGCTGCTGAAGATGCACGACCCCAATTCTCCCATCAAGACGCCTCACCTGGACAAGCTGGCCGAGACGGGTGTTGTCTTTGACAGCGCCTACTGCAATTCTCCCCTTTGTGCCCCTTCCCGCTTTGTCATGGTCACCGGCCAGCTCCCGCACAAGATCAAGTCCTACGACAACGCCTCGCATCTGAACGCCGACGTGCCCACTTTTGCGCACTACCTGCGCCGCGAGGGCTACGAGACGACGCTAGCCGGTAAGATGCACTTCATCGGACCCGATCAGCTGCACGGCTTCGAGAACCGTCTGACGTCGGACATCTACCCCGGTGATTTTGGCTGGTCTGTGAACTGGGACAAGCCCGACGAACGCCAGGAGTGGTTCCACAACATGTCCTCGGTCCTGCAGGCCGGGCCGTGCGTGCGCTCCAACCAGCTCGACTACGACGAGGAAGTCATGTACAAGTCGACGCAGTATCTGTACGATCACGTGCGTAAGGGCGATAAGGAGCGGCCCTTCTGCTTGACGGTATCTCTGACTCACCCACATGACCCCTACGCTATCACCGAAGACTACTGGGACCGATACGAGGACGTCGACATCCCGCTGCCCAAGGTCACCATCGATCAGGACAGCCAGGACTCGCACTCTCAGCGCTTGATGAAGTGTATCGACCTGTGGGACAACCCGGTGCCTGAGGAGGCGATCCGCCGGGCTCGCCGTGCGTACTACGGGTCCTGCAGCTACGTTGACGATCAGGTCGGCAAGCTAGTCAAGGTTCTCAAGGATTGCAAGCTTGACAAGAACACGATTGTGGTTTTTAGCGGCGACCACGGAGACATGCTGGGCGAGCGTGGACTCTGGTACAAGATGTCTTGGCATGAGAATAGCGCACGCGTGCCGCTTATCATCAACTATCCGCCACGTTTCACTCCCCGCCGCGTCAAGGAGTCCGTATCGACCATGGATCTGCTCCCCACTCTGGTTGATTTGTCAGGAGGACGCATGGACTCGGGCCTCAGCATTGACGGTGAGAGCCTGTACCCGGCCCTCTGCGGACACCGCACCAGGGACGAGGTCATCGGCGAGTACATGGGCGAGGGCACCATTTCGCCCGTCATGATGATTCGCAGGGGCAAGTGGAAGTACACGTGCAGCCTGGTCGATCTTCCGCAGCTGTTCGATCTGGAGAAGGACCCTCAGGAGCTTCACAACGTTGCCGACTCGGAGGAGCCGGAGTACAAGAAGGCTGCAGCCGCCTTCGCCGAAGAGGCGAGCCGCAGGTGGGATCTGCAGAAGATCCATGACGACGTGCTCCAATCGCAGCGCATGCGCAGGCTGTGCTGGAATGCACTGAAGAAGGGCCGCTTTGAGTCATGGGACTACCAGCCACAAGACCTGGCCTCGCAGAAGTACATCCGATCGACAATTCCCTTGGACGATCTCGAGCTCCGCGCCCGCTACCCGCCTGTCGACGCTTACGGCAAGCCTTACATGACGCAGCATCCTCATGGCCTTGCTGCGGCCAAGGGTCAGTAGAAAGCCACTCAAATTTGTCAACGTGGGCAATCTCTGCCGCAAGAAACCAAAAGTTCTGTTCCGCCCGCTCGCAAGCGCGCCAGGCCGAACATTGGCTCGTTATGATACCATACCCCCACTGTTTGGAGCAAGATTTCGCACCTGGCTCATTCGTTTGACTGCTTGCTTGAGCTTTTTAGCGAGGCGTTGGGATGAGTTTCCGGTGAACGTGCTTGCTTTTTCCATTGCTATGCCGAGTATTTGAGGAGCATATACATGGCTGCGCATCGAGGAGCTTCGCGTAGCTTTTTCTTCTGTTTGTTTTCTTCGCTTCCAATGGGTTTTTCATGATAGTCGCAATTTAGCTACGTAGCATGGGTTCTAACAAACTGAATGATCAATGATATTGAACAAGGCCGTTTCACACTCATGCTTGCCGTGACGAGAAGATAAGCGGTCGATTGTGCTTGAGCAAGGGGTGACAAGGCAAGGATCAACACCAGCCCGATAGCAAGGCGTTCCACGACGGCGGTCAATCGTCGATTGGCAGATCACCCATAAATGCGGAGCAAAGTTGAAACGAATATGGAGAAGTTCTCCTGACAGAGGACGATTGATATGCGGCAACGTTGCATTGCAATTGGTGCCCGAGCCGTCGAGACGTGGGCTGCATACTTTTCGCCAAGAGGATCGGGGAAGCATTGCGTCGCCGCGTACGTAATGGATGCCAGGAGATGGAACGTCAAACGCGAAGTGGAAATGACGGTCTGGTGACAGGTTGGCCTAAGGGAAAGAGTGCAGCGGACGATAAGGAGAACATGCGGTACGACTCGGTACTCCACATGGTGATAAGTGGCAAATGTGGGTTGGAGACATTATCATAACGTTGGAGAATCGTTTTCCACGTACAGCAGCAAGCTTTAGACTTTGGTGAATATAGTTCAATTACAATGGAAGGCATTGGAGATGGTGTCTACATGGGTGCCGACCACACGGTGAGAATTGTGGCGGCCGTGAGTAATGGTCAAGGAGAAAGGAGTTAAAAGACGTCTACGAACGTGCTTTACGGCGAGCCTTGCGTCGGAGCAGCATCCGGCACGTTAACCCTCCTTCATGATCTAAGACGCGCCCAACGACGAAGCCACACGTCATCAATCGAGAGTCCAGGATGGAACATCTTATCATCACCTTTAGTCCCCCTTTTGTCCTGTTACTATCTCTTTGCTCGTCTGCATACGGCGGGTGAATCCATCGTGCTGCCTGGCGCATCGTGCATGACACGCATGCATACGCATGCAATCGAGAGCTGAGAGCAGGCCAGTTCAAAGACCACCAGCTCATCGATGGAGCACTGCGCCAGGCCGAAAACGGGAATCTTTAACCGCCCAATCACGCCTGTTAGCGATCGCCACGTATCACGCAATTCCTCGTGACCAGCTCATCCTCCCAGGCGCGGTGGGCCAATGGCCGTGGGTTTTTCTGCCAGTCCGTGCTTTTTTCCTACTACTGCTCGACGCTAGAGTACCCCGGACTTCGTTTGTTGCCTGACGCATGGATCGTACCCAGGCGAGGAGTCATCCAGCCCATCCAAAACAGCCGAGATGATAAAGCAAAATTCCTGGCAAAATCGACAGCCTTCTTCGGCCTTCCTTCCATTCCGGTCCGATTATTTGCTCGCGGATGGGAAAAAAAGAATGCTGATACGGCAGAGGTCTCACAGTAACAAAGTAAGGGCTGAGAAGGCGAGACCAGGCGAAAAAGAAACGAAAAGACGGTAGCGAGGTCCGCTCTTGCCGTGCAGCAGCTGCGGTGTGATCGATGTGCATATGCGCGGCTCTCGCAGATCCGTTTTTCTTGTCGATGATTTCTCGCCCGCTTTTTTCTTCGCTGCTGCTGCTCACTCTCACTGTCTCCGCTCCTACCGAAGGCACCAGCACACCCCTCCTCCTTCTCCTCCTTCGCGCTGGAACAGCAGCCTTCGGCCATGTCCGATGCGACCAGTCCACATTTAGAGGGGTAAAGTCCGTGGGTAATTTCAAAGCAGCGTTCATGCTCACGCGCTTCTGACCACCTTTGCTAAGCTGTGTGCATGTGTGTGTGCCTGCGTGTGCCGTTTCCCCTCCATCTCTTTCTCGTTCCGCTCATACACCCCCCGGTCTTCCTTGACAAATCCAGCTCATTCCGGCCCTGCTTATGGGGCAGCCGTCGAGCTCCGACGCGTGTAACGGGACCGAGTGTTCGACCGGAACGGGAAAGGCGGAAGTCTCGGGAAAGCTCTGGCTCGTGACGCAACCAGTGCGTGGCGGAATCTGGCCGGCGCATTGCGCGAGTGGAAGCACGTGGTCCTTTTTTCTCCTCTTTCTTTCTCCTTCTTTTGTCGCGGAGGCCGTGCTTGGTTGCTGGCGGCAATCCATTACGTGGAGTCTTTAGTGATGATGCAATGTTTTATTAGAGAGAGAGAGTTGGGTGCTTGGTCTGATTATTCCTGCCCGCAAGCATTGCATTTCTGGACCTCTTATCTCTCGACGCCAGCCTGCCTTTTTTTATTCTTTGGTTACTCTGCTGAGCGGCGCGGCCAGTCAGCCCGGTACGCTTGGTTGAGCTATGGGCGGGAAGACGCATCTCTCTCCCCCGCATCGCGGGGAAGTGGGGAAAAAAGATTAGCGTTTTATGCTAAGGATTACACTCCGTGCTAGCAGATCGTTGGTCGAAAGCTCTAACTTACTGGCCGTACTCTCTGCCTGATATCTCTGACTGGGCGTTTCCTAAATCGGATTTTAAACAGAGCGATACGGTTCTGCTTGAGATGTGTGGAATATGTAGAATTTGGCATTGTAAAATGGCTGGCTCATAACTGCATGTGTGACACGGAAAATTGGTGATTTTGCGCTAGAAATTTGTATAAAGGGCATCATATCTTGTCTAGTCACCGTCTCAGCAACCTACAGCGTTAAAAGTAAGAAGATTTTGCCCACATGTATAGCCATGCTTTCACGCACAAAAGCTCAACAGGTTGCAGCTCAATCCTAACATCAATCACCAGATAAAATATGCACTGAAAAATATTCAGGACGGCACATATCGTCAAAGAGAAGGGGTATCAATTTCATAAGCCGTGCCTCATAAGCCGTCTACCTGGACCTCTCAATCCGAGCCATCTTAAAACAACAAGCTTCCCAACAAGGCACCACCCAAGAAGCCGCCCAGAAGCGGGAACCCGTATCCACCACCATAGCCGTATCCGTTGGGTCTATAATACGGCGTGTCGGGGCGCAAGAACCTGGCGTTGGGGTCGTTGTAGGGCCCGTTGGCGTAAGGGTTGTAGCCGTAGGCGCCGGAGGGGAAAGGCTGCTGGTGGAAGACGTCCGGAGGCGGGACGACGTAGACGTCGCGGCCGTCGCGGTCCTTGCACAGGAACTGCGGCTGGCCGGTCTGGATGGCGCGCGAGAGGGCGCGGCGGGCGGCGAGGTGGGCGGCGTAGGCCTGGCGCTCCTGCTCGGCGCGCTGCTGGCGGTCGGCGACGCGCTGCTGGTGGTTCGTGTGCGTGATGCGGTCCTTGATGCGCCGGCCCAGCTTGTGCAGGCCGTGGACTTCTTCGTTTGATCCTGTAGTGGCTGCTGCTGGTGCCGCCGCCGCCGCTCCCGCTCCCACTCCTTTTTTGTGGTGCTCGTCGTCGTCGCTGCTCTCGGCGGCGATGTCTTGTAGGCTTATGCTGCGGTGCAGGCGGGTGATTTCCTCGCGCTCGTCGGGTGAGAGGGTGGAGAGGTACTGCTCGTCGTCGTAAGGGTGGTGCCATATGGAACGCGGCGGATCGGCGCGAGTGTCGACGAAGAACTGGTGCTCGGTCTTGGAGTCGTATTGTCGGATCCAGCCGGCAGGCAAGGGACGCGCCTCGTCTTCCATGCTGCGCCGGTGTTGTGCTGGAATGCCATTCCGGGCGCCGTGTTGTGAAGCGGCAGAGGAGCCGGTAGTGCTTGTTGCGGCCTCGTAGGATGGCGGCTGGTCTGCCATTTTTTCTTTAGGTTGGGTCTGGAAGGAGAGAGGAACGGAGTTTGGCGCAGTAAGGGTCTCGCGTTTTGTAGGGCACAGTGTGGCGTGTTTGTCTCTCCAGTGATGTCACACCCGCAGCGCACCGCCACACTTCTCGAATGCTCGCGCGTATTACATGTGATTCCGTTTGCAGTGGCTGTGCCTTCAACGTACTGTGCTGATGTTAGCGCGAGGCCATTACAGAAAAAAAAATCGACACTCTCGTCCGGATGATAGCTTCAACTACCCATGACACGAGTAAGTACTTACTTTTGAATTCACCTGCCAGGTCTCTGACCGAGAAATCCATTGTTCAAGGTCATGATGCGGCGGAACCTGTGGCGCTCGTCCTCTTTCTTCTTCTCTTCGATGGCTTTGGCAAGAACTCCAGAATCCCACCACACCTTTCCTTCGTAGATGTGAAGACCCTGGTAGCCTCTCTTCAGACGGTTATCTTGTTCTTCGGCCTCAATGCCTTCGTCGGGCATTTCCTCAGATGCAGGCTCCTCGACAGTGCCGACGATGAATTCAAACATGCGTGGGATCTCGACGATCCTCTCCTCCTCCCAGCCCTTCAACCTGCAAAGCATGACTGCCTGCACGCTGATGACGTGCCTCTCGCCTTCTTTGAGAGAGCGCACATCTGGACCAAAAACTCGGGCCAGGCATGTTTGGTGGTGCATGAACTCGAAGTCGCCGAAGCGTGATTTGATGCCGGTCCAGATTGAGTCAGACGAACGGTACGTGTTGTTTGTGGTGTCGAAGAATGCCGCGTCGTCGGCGAAGAAAACGCCTCCGTCATGGGCTTCAAAGTCGAGGCTGTCCAGTGCATTCAAGTAGCCATTGACAATGCGGAGCGCAGGGATATCGGTGTAAGGCGTCAGAGAACCCATGTGGGTGTACATGGAGGGGCATTGGGTCTGTGCCATGGTGAATTCCTTGGGGCAAATGGAGGGTGGAAGAAAGGCGTGGAATGTGAGGAATTGAAGCTAAGAGACAAACGTCGCCTTAAATGGCACAATTGCTGCCAACGTAAGGACGCTCTAATCATCAGGGCCGCACGCCATATCAGGCTATTCGGTTGGCCAGCGGGGGAAGAAGTGGGGCATCTGGGGGCCAAGGCTAAAATCTGACCTCAAACCCCGGATCTCAGCGCGGCACCTTGTTGGCCAGCTGCCATCACGGTGTCGGGACCCTGCGCCACCAGCACGACACGTGCCGCTCCACGGGTGCATTCCGTTGTTGAGGCGCAGCCGAGGTGCAGCGAGGTGCGGTTGCGTGCGGAGCTGGCGGAAAGTCGGCGCAAAGGAAAGCGAGGGCCACAACTGGCGCCAGGATCACGCAGAGTCCCACTCTTCTCTCACAATGACTCCAGAACATCTGACTTCGCACCCTCTCTCCCTCTCCCTGCCTTGATGCCTGCCTCGCTCCAGCCACACCCGTGACGTCGCTTTTCACATGCCCCGGCAGCGCCAATGGCTTAACTCAGTGCTGCTCCGATACCGTGGCTTTGGAAGACGATCTTACCCCCATTGCCGGGCCCTATGGTTTGCCTGATGACTTCTCCTCGTTGATCTTTCTCTCATTACCTCCTCGATTCTGGCAGCCATTTCCCATATGAGAACAGCAAGCCCTGGATTTGACTCGTGAACTCACCATCCGTTTGCCCGAGGATGAAGGACGCCATGATGTTGAAGCGGAACCGCACCATCTCCACAATGCCTGCCTTCCATTGTCAGTGATCCCCGGCCTCTTGACTCGGTATCCACTGCAACCTGGGGATACTGCAATCCCTGATCATACATGAGTTGGGGGCTTCTCCGATCAATCCCCGGCTCCAACTCACAACTTCACAGTATTCCCTCGACCTGCCCGCCGCTACGGCAAGCCGCAGTCTAAGCTTGACGCCGCGCCAGCTCTAGCGCAGCCGTTCAGCCCGGACACTTCGGTAAGCGGTCCGGTCCGATGTGTCAGGTGATGCAACCGTCAAGCTATTTTGAAGCTGCTGCTTCCCGCACAACATCTCGGAAATTGGTTCTGACAAATAAACCAACACGAGCTCCACTCGTGAGCACTGCTCGCCGGAAGCCTTTGCTGCTCACTGCATCTACACCAAATTCTTTGTTCTCTTATGCACTCATTGTTGGCACCCCAAAACAACGTCCCACTTTCAACAGACCTCCACAATGCCCTTGTCCACATTTGAACACTTTCAAATGTCTTTAACAAGACGAGGCAAAAATCTACATAAAAAGCAGACACTAATCGGATCATCATCAACAAGTGTCTTCGAACTCACACCAACTTCTTCACTCTTCACTTTCAGACTACCATCCACACAGCCCTACATCTCTCTTAAAAGGTCTTCTAACCCAACTACCGCCTTCAACATGCCACCGCCACCGGTCATGATCTGCTGCAAGTGCGGAAGCGAAACTCCAGAGAAAAACAACGTTGGCTGCGCCTGCTGCGGCCATGAGCGCAAGAATGGTTGCTGCTCATCTCTTTATCGACTGCGTTAGTCGCGTCGACGTGATTGCCCCAATTCTCTGAGGATTCCATTCGGAACAGTGTATGGTATCTTAGTGCGCTGGTAAGTTTTGAAACGTCCCCCTTAGAATTTGAAAAATTTCCTTTATTTTTTTTTTTGAAAAAAAAAAAGAGAAAGAAGAGCGTACAAATCCCCTGAAAGAGGGGAAAAGAGAAGTAGAAGACCCGAGTAGAAATATCTTTAATCAATCATGGAAATACGCCGAAATTTTCTTCACAATTTGATTGCTGCTCTAAGTGAAGGTTGAATCTGCCCGCAGAAAGTCATAAGAAACGACCGTCTTACCACTACTCCTTTAAACCACAAGCGAGGCATCCCAATCCACAGACAGTGCTAAACGCCCATCTAACCCCAATTCCCCACCCACATCCCCACCTATCCCCATCTAACCTCGATCAAGTCTTCAACATCTCCCCCACCACGCTCCTCACTTCCCCACCACTAGCACTAACATCCACCATCTCCGCCTTACCACCATCCGCCGCCGCCGCGGCAGCAGCAGCATTCTGCTGCTCCTCAACGCTCTGCCTAACGCCGCTGCGCACGAGCGGCGAGCGCATCAGGCGGTCGAAGTCGTGGACCATGTGCGAGTTCTCGAGGTTGCTCAGGGCCGCCTCGTTGCCGCGCGGCACCATCTCGGCCTCGTAGCGCTTCACGGCGTCGTGCAGCGCCGCGGCGGTGCGCTCGGGCATGGCTTCGACCTGCTTGACGAATTGGTCGCAGTCGAGGATGGCGTTGTTGAGGCCTTGGCCGCGGTCTAAGTTTTTGGCCGCCCTTGTTAGTGGAAAAGATGGAAAAAGGGTCCCGAGAAAAGAGCGAAGGTCGGGAGGGCAAAAAAAAGGGAAAAAGGAGAGAGGAAGGGGGTTAGGCTGGAGCTAGAGAGAGGGAGGGAGGGAGGGAGGAAGGGAGGAAGGGAGGGAGGGAAAAAAAAAAGGAAGAAGCCGTGCATCCCTTTCCCAGCACTTACGAGGCGTCATGGGATGCGCCGCATCGCCGGCGAGCGTGACCTTGCCGCGGGCCGGCGAGTCGTCCCAGCTGCGCGTCGGCCAGTAGGGCAGGTAGTTGGACCAGGCCTTGCGGTTTTCGTCGATGCCCTCGGCGATGGCTCGGAAGGGCTGCGCAAAGGGCTTCGCGCGCCGCTTGATGTCGCGGATGATGGTCTTGCTGTCCGACAGGAAGTCCAGCGGGCCCTCGTGCTTCCACCCGCACATGAAGACGAACTCGATCTCGCCCGGGTCCTTCTTGCCGTTCGCGTCGTGGACTGTATTATCGCATTCTCTCGTATTAGCCTGATGTCTCCTGCCTATTTTTTTTTCTCCTTCGAGAGGGTGCAAAAGAAGAAAACACTTACCGCCCATCCACATAAAGGTGCCGTTGGGATGGTACAGGGCGCAGATGCGATGGTGCTGGTTCAGCAGGTCGCGCGCCCTGTCGGCCGGGAGGGTGGACACCAACATGGAGTTGACGAAAGGCGAGTCCAGCAGCTTGCCCTCGACGGGCCCGAGCAGGTACTCCCGCGTCGGCGAGTGCGCGCCTTCGGCCCCGACGAGGACCGTCGCCGTGTGCTGCGTGCCGTCCTCGAAGGTCGCCGTCACGCCGGGCCCGGACGTCGTGTCGATGCTGGCTAGGCGCTTATTATACTTTTAGGGTTCAAACGAACCAGTGGTTACGTCGTCAGCTTTCAGCTGATCGATGAAAAGTGACAGCAGCAAAGCGACATGAGCGTCGAGAAATCGAAATGAACATGTTGCACGCATTTAACAGGGGGTGCAGAGCAATGGAGCAGACGGGCATGATTGAAAATGGAAAGCGCGAAGGGGAGTCGGACTACCTACGCGGATATCGATGCCCCTCCCCATGACCCTCGCGAACTCCCGCCTCCGCAGCCGCAGGTAATTGGGCGTCGGCACCACGTTGAGCACCTCTCCCGTCGCGCCGTTGAACATGGGGAAAGAGGCATCGTCGGACGGCATAATGTTGTCGACCTGGGCGTTGATGATGCGCTCCCGCACGTCGGCCGGCAGGCAGGACTCCAGCGGCGTCTGCGCCCAGTAGATGCCAAAGTCCCAGTCGCGCGACCGCTGGTCCAGGCTTTCGTCTTGTTCGAAAACGGTGCAAGGGATGCCGGTCTATAGTCGTGAAAGTAAAAATGTGGCGTAAGTTTCTATATCTTTATGCTCCTGCCTAAAAGGGACTCCTACTAATTTAGTAGTGTTACAACTTGAGTACACTTACCTTCCGCAACCCTTGAGCTATCAGCCGGCCACCGGAGCCTGGATGAAGCCCAAGTCAGTCATGAGAACGAGCCAAAGGGTGGTCAAGCAACCAATACCAGCTCCAATCACCATGACAGAGATGTCTTCGTTTATACTCCCCATGGCTGCTGATCGATGTGAGAATAGCGCGCGGCGTAACACAAAAGTAGCGAAGAGGAAACTTTAGAGAAAGTAAGCAATGAGAGGAGTCCAGCTCTTATTTAGCTGTTGCTGGACGCGAGGGGTTCCGTGTTCCTCAAACATTGGGGCCGAAATGCTTATCCCGGTTCCTTCCCTGGGTGCATCGCGGGGAATCTTGCATGGCTCCGAACAGGGTAGCGTCGCCGCTCTTCTCCACTTTGTGGCACCTCTGCATGTGGGGGCAAGCTTTGTAACCTTTGCGTGAGATTTTGATATCCATTAAGAGCGGGTATACATGTAAGATAACAAAGAAGAGAATAAGCAACAAATAAAATAGACGCTGCTGTCCAACAAGTCAGCTCAAATCTCTCGTGAGCATCCTCCCCCGTTAGTTTAAGACAACGCGGTTCTGTGAGCTGAAAAAGCTACACGCCGCCGAATTGTCAGGGTCTTCCTGCACGTCTATTGACTTATCATTTACCTGCAGGACGCTAAATCCAACGCTCTCTCCGTCCGCAATACTGCCGTTCCCGCCACTCGAATAAGAGGGCCAATACGGTGCACGCGGATCCCGTAGCGGGTTAGGGTCAAATGTAGTCGCGAAGCTGATCCAATACGATGACATGATGTCTGCAAGCGTCGCATTGTTCGCACTCGGAAAATTGATAGATTTCGATGTTAGAAACGGGCCTGTGGCGCCGTGCAGCTGCGACCCAGCCGAGAAGACGAGCTTGAAGACGGCCGACGTGTTGAAGGCCTGGTCCGTGAACGCCGTCGCCATGTAGTACGTAGGACAGTTGATGATGAAGTCCCCGAACCAGGTTTGCCGTTGGAAAAATGTCGAATTGTACGCGCTCTGTGGGTAGAGCTGGTTGAGACGGCTAAAGAACGACGGCCCAGCTGCAGGAAACAGGTTCATGGCATCCGTGATGGTTTCGCTTAGGGTGGTGGCAGTCTGGTTCGAAAAAATGTACCCTTCGTACGCGTCGCGGTCGAGAAGAACGGGCACTTTGTGGAAGTTTCCTTGTTTGAATTCATCGCCTGGAAGCTGGCGGATGAACTTGCCGTCAACAACTGGGCCATAGTTGAAAGTGCCAAAGCCATAGCCCGGCGACGGATACGTGATGTTCGACACGCGTTGGTTGATTAATTGCAGGTCCGACGACTCCAGTTTCCGAAGACAGGCCAAATCTGAGCAGTTGCCCAATTGAAGCGTGGTACGGTACTGACGCTCCTGCCCACTTTCGCTCAAAAACGGGGTCCACCACGGGTATTCGGGAATGGCAGCGGAGAATGGAGGCTGATCGAAAGCGCCACCGGCGGTGAGCTGCAAGGTGACACTACCGCCTCCGGCAGATCCGCCCCAGATTGTCACCCGGCTAGAATCGCCGCCAAAGGCTTTGATATGCCGCTGCACCCAGTCAAGAGCAGCTCTCTGATCAAGCAGGCCAGCATTCAGATCACCCCTCTCTTTAATGTCAGATCCAGCGAGAAATCCAAACAATCCGAGCCTGTACTGAACCTCGACAAAGATTAGACTTCCTGCGGTGTGTCAGCAGCGAGTCTTTCAGCTCTTGGCAGCAGGACAGACCATTGGCTTTATGCACGATTGCGTCACCCGGTGAGACGAGTTCTGGAGAGCCCACTGTATATCCTCCGCCATCTGTGCAGGATGTTAGTCTCCCAAAATCTGGCTTACAGCTGGTACGTACGGAGCATCACAAACACCGGTAGCGAGTCTCCCGTAGGATTTTGCGGAGCTTTTACGTTGAGAAACAAGCAATCTTCTGACTGCGGAAGGTCCTGAAAATAGTACTCCGGGCCAAAGGCCGGGGCAAAAACGCTGCCTTCGGCTTCAACCAGCGATATTGGGACTGCCTGATAGCATATGGGTGGAGACGACGTCGCATTTACAGTCTGACCGGTAAAGTTATTTGAAGCCTCGATCGGGCGTGGCGCCCGCCAGCGAAGGCTGTCTAGAGGCGGCTGGGCATATGGGATGCCGTAGAAGTAGTTGATCTGGGCCGTCTCATTCGTGAATCCCGTGTACGTAACATAGCCTAGGTCGACAGTTGGTGGGTCGGCTGCGGAGGCTAACAAGGCGAGGAGGCCCAAAGCCAGAATCGAAGCCGTGGTTAACCCCATGATAGCGGAGGGGTGAAAGGATGGTGCTTGAAAGACAGGCTCGACGCGCTTATAAGCGCTTGCCAGCTGGACGAATCGGCCAGATGCATTTGAGACATTGTGAGCGAGGCTGGGCAGGATGTGCTGTGTACGGCAGGCCAATCGCCATGCGGTACCACAAGTGGATCAAGGCCACCGAAGAAGGCAGCGACTAGCCGTAAAGTATCGTGTAGCTTAAATGAAAATGGCCGTGCATCATGTTGAGGGTAGATGATTCATTCGAGATTGCGGCTCGTTGTCAACAATGCTTTTCTGGATTTGAGCAGGCATGAAAGCTTGACATGCTCAACAGGTCAGGGTGAATGCTAGATAGGCGGCCGGGGTGCAATGTCAATCAGCCGCAGTGAAGCGCTAGACGCAGTAGTACGTCTCAGACGAAGTAACATGGGTGGCAGACCCCGCAATGCTGCGTGTGCGGGACAAGCCGCGATGAGCCATTGTGATGGGCAGAGTAGTGCTGACGTAGTTGGTAAAGCGGGGCCGAGAATCCCGGACGGAGAGCCGATTAGGTAGTTTGGTCGTCTCGCCCCCCACGTGCTTAGCTGCTGTGCTGTCCCTCTTCAGTCAGCGCTCTCTCACATGCAGAATTCCGTTGGACCTAAAAGGACATGTAGTACAGCTGCGCAGCTCACCGGCGCCGTGCGAGTGTGCTTCGTCGCACAACCGTTTTCGCAAGACATTTGACAAGCAAGCCACAACGTGTCTCTCACGGTATTACTGCCTATACAACAGCTTAGTATATCCACTGTTATGGAACCCTCGCCTAACCATCTCGCTCAGTACAGCTCGTCGTACTCGTAGCAGAGCACGCCATCTTGGATATCCATTACATCGCCCACTCTCACCCAGCTCGAGTTCGATGCGTGCCCGACGTGCATCTGATAGTCCAGTGTAATGTTCTGATACGCAACGTCGCCGTAGAAATTGAACGGGTAGGCAAATTGCGTGTCTGGTCCGGATATGTCCTTGACGCGTGTCGCGAAATCTACTTTTGTCAGCACTGGAACACTGCCTGCCGCTATACATGACGCACCTCGCTTTTCCCACGTCCACCAGATGCGATCCATGTTGGCATGATGGAAGAAGAAAAGAGGCTGCAAGCTGGTCAGCATACGGAATGATCCAGACCCGAGGCGGCTGCTTACATCCGACGGGCTATTGTACAAATCACCAATGGCGCCCAGTTCTCCACCGACGCCAAGGTGACCGCCGCCATGGTACGTCAAGCCGTCGACATTGACTTGGCCTTCTGTCACAATGTCGAATTCCTGGAACGTCTCTCCGGCAAGCGCCCTGTCCACCATCGTCATGTTCAGCTTTTGCGAAGCAAGCCAGGGGCTAATGTCCCGCGTGAGGCAACGAGGGTTGTACGCCGTCGAGTCTGCGTCTGTCAGCCCTGACCTGCCACAATCCGCATCAAAACGTACTGTTGGGGCCCATGTTGACCGTGTAGTTTCGGAACGGACCGTCGGTGACGCAACCTTGAAGCCACGTCAGTTTCCTGCTCACCCCACGCGACTGCTTTTGGACGTACCGCCGCCTGTTTTGCCAGGGATGTGCAGTCGCACGCTGGTGTCGTTGCTACTGTCAATGTAGTATCCGTTTCCGCCGAAACCCGTAACTGGATCGAAGACCGGCGCCTTTAGGAAGTCCTCTTCTGTGGCATCCAGGGTCCAGTCTGCAGGAGATTGTCAATTCCGAATCTGCGACAGAAAAAAGAAGCGGAGGAGTGACTGACCCCAGTATCTAATGCCAAGTTAGCAACCTTCCACATTTTCCACTTCGCTGGCTTTTCACTTACGGCTGTCCACCCGTCCAACCGCACTCGTTGCGGAGAGCTGATTCATAGGAAGCAACATAGTAACGATGCCAGCTGCGCGCTCTGGTGAGTAATTTATCTCATAAACGCAAGCCGCCGACGTACGCTTGAAAGTGTCCCTGACAGAAGTAAGATTAGCGCCCAGCGTTATACGATCGCAATGATGTACATACGACAAAGTGAACGTAATCAGTTGCGTTGATGTGTAGCGCTACAAAGTCGTCGTATCGCGTACGGGCACCGGAAAAGTACGATGTCGTCCTCGCGCTCTTGGTCTGGAGACACTTGACTGCGTCGATGTAGGACCTTTTCTCGTTATCGGATAGTTTTCTCCTACAACGATATACCATTAGCTCTCCGGAACTCTTGCTTTCCTTTAGCAGCAGAGTGGGCACGCCATTCACGTAGAAATGCCGGGCACGATATTCGCTACGACAGCGAAGCTGAACCCAACACCAAGGCTCCGAGAGAGAAGTTTGCGTCCTTTCGGGTTGCAAATATGTGCGGGCCGGTTTCGGCAAGCCGAGTGATGTTCACTCACCATTCTTTTCGGACCGGAGGGTCAGAGCACTTCGCCGAAGCGAGAGACACTAGTGCCAGTACAGCCAACAGGTTCTTGAGCAGCGTCATCTTGCGTGCCAACAAGGAGTAGGGAAGGTGAAATAAAGTTCTGCCGAATTTAAGCTTCGACCTGGCTGGGCGTCCTCCTTGGTTCTTATGAAGAAATCACATCGAGTGACCGCGTAAGTAGGCCGACCCAAGCGATATCGGAAACAAGGCCACCGATGGCAAAACGTCGAGTGGGAACCCGAATGATTCGCGGAGTCTGCTTCTGGAATCCGGAGGCTGAAAACACTGCAAAAAAAGTAAGACCAGACGAGTCGTATGCGGAAGGTGGGGAACATTTGTGGACGCTAATGAGAGTGCATACGCGGACTAGGGGAGGATCTGAAGCAGAGACCGGCTGGTGACCAAAAGCCACGATTAAGAGCTACAAAAAGCAGTTACAGGGTGGATACAACGGACCTATTTTTTTTTCTCTTCATTTTCTCTAAATAGTAGTTGAGCAGGAGATCTCTGTGCAGGATGGATAGGCCTGAGGCGCATGTTTCGAAGCATTGCTGCGCCCAGGAGACCATCCGGTGGCGAAGAAGACATTGAAGCAAACAAAAATGGCTGAAGCATAGTGGTTTTGATAGCGCGTTCTGGATGCATCCATCAGGACGCGCGACACAAGCGGCGGCCAATTGCCACGCGGCAATACGACGCTAGATAATTACTTGCATGAAAAGCACCGGCTATGGTTCGTCGAGGCAGCCGCACTTTGATAGCGGTAGTGGCTCCGCGTAGCCGTCTATCCGTTGAATTTTCTGTTTCGAAACGTAGGTGCGAAATTGAACGGGGGTGGACGTGTTTGAAACGGAGAGCCGCACAGTCTGCAAGCTGGGCTGAGTCGAAACAATGTCTCAAGAGCCGAGCATCATCCGACTGTTTGTACTCGGCCTACCCGTGATTCTCCTGTTCGGGGTCGAACTTACCGGGGCAATGCAGATTTAGATCGTGCTATTCCTTTTCAGCGCTGATCTCACTGGTGGCGCTGAGATGCAGAAGACAGGAGTGCCACACAAGCCACCGAGTGTATCAGCAGATTTCCCACGTGGCTACTTGCAGTAAATCTTGGAAAATTTCGATATTCATCAACGTCTGGTGAGTTTTTCTTTTTCCTCTGCTTCTGATTGGCTGTTCTTGCTTTCTTGGTAGCTTGAACCATCAGTCGGCCGCACCGATTTCTGGCTATTCTTCTTTCTTCTCTCGTATAATCTCGCAAGATAACCCCACTTTGTCGCCAAGATAGCAGGAGAAGCGGTGAAAGAGGTCATATAGGCCATGAAAGTCGAACCTCATCAGTCTTCGGTTGCGGCAGGCGGATGGGTCAACTGAAATGAAGTGCCTGTTCCTCGCTACGCGATGACCTGTCTCTGCACATTCGCTAGATCGCCGTAGCTCTTCAGTCCGATAAGGACAATCCAAAGGCCTTTTGCGTACTCTTTCTGCCAAAAGCTGAGACATGCTTCCCCTGACACCATTGATCGGATGCACATATCACACGAACGGCGAGCTTCTAATAGTATCTAACACTCGTAACGGGTCAGAGTGTTGAAACTAGGCATAAAGTTAGAGAATGCTGTGGAAAGAATTAGGCGGTGCCCTTCGACGGTATTTCAAGCGACTTGAGGCTTGTGCGCCAAGCATTGCTGAACAGACCGAGGACGCGTCAACGCGACCAGGACGTCGGGAGACTGGGATGAGATGCGCGGAATACTCATCAGCACCATGCCATCGGATAACGTGCATATCCGAACACGAGGGTTGTTGAGGAAGCCGGGTACTTTACCATCCGGTCGGTGATGGGACAAAAGCGTCCTAACGCGTCTTGGGTATCATTCGAGCGAGCATCTCTCGTCAGACAAACTTGGCGACCAGGTCAAGAATGGAGAGAGGCGGTGATTTGGCCGATCGACTGCGGTACTGGCGGTCTTCTGGCCGCGGCTGAACTGGGAATAAGGCCGCTTGGCTCTGGGGGTTGGCAACGGCGTAAATACTAGGTGTGGCTACGCCAGGTTGCGGGAATGGCGGCGTTGGATGGATATTGTGGAGAGCGGAGGAGACTCAAGCCATTGGCGTCGGTGGAGGCCGGTGCCAAGAGCGCAGGTCTGTCAGCAGACGGCAAGAAGCGGAGCATCGGGGAGGAATGTGGTGATTGAGCGGAGATTAGGAGATGGGGAGCGCATGGAGGCCTCCGCCCTCGTCCGAAGTGCATCATGATTCGTCGGGTGGATTTGAGCGGCAGGCGGAGGCTGCGCTTTCGTCCAACAGAAGGGAAGCTCTCGGTTGATTCTCTCCCGACGCGAGGGTGCAAGGAGAGCAGCAGAATCAACGCAGCCGTGTAACCAAATGTCTTTTGACCCGTCGCAGCGGCTCTGCACGCGGTCGGCACTCATTTAATGGCGCGGGTGTCGGGCTTTGCAAAGGCTTGGGGGCGGGAGGGCGTCGGCAAGCTCACAGGTAGAAGAATGCCCAGGCTCAGATACCCCAGACTGACGCGCGCTGCCGGGCCGATTTCCCCATGGAGGTGTGCGAGGGCGGGCGGAGAGTGGGACGAGCGCTGTGCTCACGCCCGCCACCACTGCGGGGAAGCGCTCCATTGGTTTCTAAGCCTGGGCCGGTTACATCGCCCGTCCTTGGCCAGACAAGCTCGGTGAATGAACGCGGCTCATCTCAACACGCCGCCGACCCCATGCTGCTGGACCCACCCATTAGATCAGGTCTTTAAGGTCGCTTGCTTCCCCAGGTTTTTTGTGGAGAGCGCGCCCTGTCACTCACACATCACCCCAACCATGGCGACGTCTACCCCCGAAATCGCCCTGGACGAGAAGCGCGATGTCGAGCACATCGACCAGGAAGAATTCGGCCAGCACATGCACATCCCGAAGAGAGAGGCGCCGCCTTTGGTGCGCGACCTGTCGCCCGAGGAGAGGGCCGAAATGGAGAAGAAGCTGCGCCGCAAAATCGACCTGCGTCTGATGCCAATGGTTATCATCATGTACGTGCCGCGCAATGGCTGCACAAAAAATAGACTGACCGCGTACCAGGTACATTCTCAACTACATTGATCGCAACAACATTGCCGCAGCTCGCCTGTCCGGCATGGAGGAGGACCTCAATCTGAGCGAGAGTCAATACCTGACATCCGTCAGCATTCTGTTCGTCGGTTACCTCCTTATGCAGGTCCCTTCCAACCTGTACCTGAACAAGATTGGCCTGCCCGCCATCTACCTTCCTGCCTGCATGATCGTTTGGGGCGTCATCTCCACTGCCACCGCAGCCTGTCAAAACTTCGGCGGCCTCGTCGCATGTCGCTTTTTCCTGGGCTTCGTCGAGGCTGCCTACTTCCCGGGCTGCCTGTTCTTCCTCTCGTCGTGGTACACTCGCAAGGAGCTGGGCCTGCGCACTGCCATCCTCTACTCCGGCGCTCTCATTTCCGGCGCCTTCTCCGGTCTGATTGCTGCCGGCATCAGGGGCAATATGGACGGCGACCGCGGCCTACGCGCCTGGAGGTGGCTGTTCATCATCGAGGGTGCCGCCACCATCTTCATCGCCTCCTTTGGCTTCTTCATTCTTCCCAACTTCCCGCGTACCACCAAGTGGCTCACCGAGCAGGAGCGCCAGCTGGCTGTCTGGCGCCTGCAGGAAGACATTGGTATGGATGATTGGACGGGAACTGAGGACCAGAGCCTGTGGACTGGCTTCAAGCTGGCGTGCATGGACGTCAAGATGTGGGTCCTCATGGGACTTCTCTTCGGAATTGTCAGCGCCGGCAGCGTCACCACATTCTTCCCGTCTGTTGTCGAGACGATTGGCTATGGCCAGGTTGAGACGCTACTTCTGACTGCGCCTCCGTACTGCCTGGCCGTCATCACTACGGCCTTGAACGCATGGTAAGCTCCCCCTTAACACCTCCACACCATTCGCTGCCGCCAAAAAACTTACGAAACCCCGACAGGCACGCCGACAAAACCGGCGAACGCTACTTCCATGTCGTGCTCCCCATCTGTCTGGGCATCGCGTCTTTCATCCTCGCCGCCGCGACGCATTCCACTGCGCCGCGCTACGTCGCCATGATGCTGATGGTGTCCGGCGTCTACACCGGCTACGTCGTCGTGCTGGCCTGGATCTCCAACACGATTCCGCGCCCACCCGCCAAACGTGCCGCCGCCCTCGCCTTCATCAACGCTGTGTCCAACAGCTCGTCCATTTGGACCTCGTACCTGTACATCAACCCGCCGGGCTATGGTGAGTCTCCCCCCACTACTCCTTCTTTGGCTCTCTCAAGCCTCGTGCTGGCATGAATTAGCATGCTGACTTTCACTTTCCAGTCATCGCCTTCTCCGTAGACTGCGCCATGCTCGGTTTGGCCGCCATCTGCGCGACCATACTGCGCTTCATCCTGGTGCGTCTGAACAAGAAGCTGGACCGGGGCGAGCACGTCGAGGGTGCCATCAACGCCGTTCCGGGCCAGGCTGCAGACAGGGGATTCCGCTTCTTGGTGTAAATATTTTATACACTTATCTGATGAAATGTTTGTGGGAGATTTTGCGACGTGTGCATACATACAGTCGCCAATAGACATACGCCACGTACGTCCTGCGTTATCTGTGCCATACTGGCCTATCACGTTCTATACCCTTTGGTGCCTGCTCTTTGATAAATCAAGGTTGTACTCAACGCTGTGCTTTGTGATACCGAGATGTCTACCGTGCACTGTGCACTGGTCTATGAAGCGCTTCCCCTGTCACATGGTCATTTCAATCATTAGTGAGCGCGTCTACTCCTCGTAGCCCGCAGGCTCAGGCTTGGTGGGGAAAGCAGGCTGTCCGAGGTTGCTAGCACAAGCACCCTTCCAGCTCTCAGGGGTGTACTTGTCGACAATAGACTTGAACGCCTCCTGCAAAGCGCTTGTGAGTGATAAATCCAACAAATGTGATCAAGTTGGGTTCAATACGTACCAAAGTGCAGAACGACGCGTCCCCCTCAAGGTGTTTACCTGCCGCTTTGCAGCCGGGCACCTGCATAATTTTGTCGTTGTACCGCACGCGCACATAATAGCCCTTGAGCGATTCCTTCTGCTGCGTCGTCAACTCCTCCATTCTCTTGCGCGCAATTCCTTCAGGCCGCGGTGCGCCATTGTGCTGGACATCCTTCGTGCTGCCAAACAGCGAGGCGAACCAGCCCTGAGACTTTTCCGGCAGTCTTTGACTTCCAAGCGTGGAAGTGCTGCCGGGAGGGACAATGCCCTGGGCCTGCTTGCGGAACAGTTCGATGGCGATGTGGCTCGTGAATGGCGGCCACTGTTCATTTTCGAAAGCACCCAAGCTGGAGAGGATGGCCGCGAGAGTGGTGTCGTGGCAGCCGGACATGGCGAGCTTGATTTTCTTCTCACCTCCCCTGCCTTTGCCCAGGGCACCGTCTTCGCCGCCCACCTCAACAACACCGTCCCAACCGCTCTGCTCGACGTTCCCGGTCATGCGGCTCACAATGTCGCCCATCAGGCCACCGATTCCAAGCGTGCGGTATTCTTTCGACTCCCAGTAGCCAGCATACCATTCCTCGACCACGGCCTTATCGATGATTTGACGAACTTTGGGATCGTAGAACTCGCTCGGCAGGCGCACCCGCTCGTCGTGGGCCAGGGTTCCATTTACTGTGTCCATGATACCCGAAAGGCGAGGGTGCGAGTCGATAGCGACGCGTTTGGAGTTTTCGGGCATCCACTTTGATATCTTTTTGTTCAGATAGTCCATGTCTGCCGTGTCGTTCCAGCGGTCGGCAGCCCTCTGGGCGAAGGCGCGACTCAACTGGGCGAAGCGGCGACAATTCCCATCGTTGGGGTACAAAGTCTCGTCGGCCGGCGAACGAGTGATGATGGTGGGCGGAGGAAAGTCGGCAGTTCGAGCGGACAGAGGGTAGAAACCCCAGAATGCTTGCTGGACCGATTCCAAAGCTCTCGGGATTGGCGTTGCTCTCAAGTAGACCATGTCGGCATCGGATACCAACCGAGGCATGAAACCAAGCTGGTCAACGTAGAGGTGCCTGAGCCTCTGGCCCAGAGCGAGGGTCGTTTCTCGACCCTTGTCCGTCAGCTCACCAGGCTGGCTCCAAGCTATCAGCCAAATTATGCACGATATGGACCTGAGCAACCTACCAGATGGCATCGAACTCGCCTTTCGGGCCCGAAGCTATCACAGGACCGTCATCCACGCCGAATGTTTCCAGTCTTCTGCGCCATTTGAGCTCATCCCACTGTGATGCGTCCTTGGTGCTCATGATGACGCTCGTCAGGCGTCGTGCCGCGTTGCAGTATGGCCAGTCTGTGCTTTGTTAGGAATTTTAAGGTAGTTGAGTATTCATCTGGTCGCGTACGCGGTGGCAGTCCAGCCTGTGCAACATTACATTAGTATGCATGTACCGAGGGAAAATGAGGGGCCATGGTTGCCTACATTGCGGAAACGGGGAGAGACAGGACTACGTTCGCCTGTACATAGTTAGGCGCAGAAGTTCTTCTTTGGTTATTTCGAAAACTGACCATGGCGGAGAAGCTGTGGTCCCAATAGCGATCAGCAACAACTGGCGCAATTGGCGGTGGGAAGTGCATACCACTTGGACGAGCTGAAGCTGGAGATGTTTAGGATAAAGCTGCTCAATCTCCTGCTGAGAGTAGGGCGGGCGAGGGGTAAGAGTCGTCATTTTCGCGGGTAGTGGAGCGCGGCGGTGCTGGCGGAGAGTAGCAGCGTAGAAGCTCTTAAGCGCTGCGTCACACCGTGATGGCCCGCCTCGGCCTGGCGTCGCGCCGAGGCCGGGCCGCCGACCGCCGCTGGCCGGCCCAGGTTTGCGCGAGCCTGGAGCTCTCCTCCATACTTTCGCTTCAATTGATGCGCCCCGCCACTCGATCGGACCATGAGCGCCCCGTATGTTTGTCCAAGCTGCCGCCACAACGTAGCCCGACATCTACGTCGCCTCCCACACACTTCTAGAGCAACATTCATCTCCTTCAACTCCAACAATCCCCGCCAAACCCCGGCCAAGGAAAATACGCCGATCCCAGAAAACTCCAAAGACGCTCAGCAATCGAAAACCAAGACTCCTTCCTCCTCGAATTCGCCCCGCGCCGATGCGCTTTCAAACCTATTTGGCGTCATTGGGACGTCCAATCGCTACTCACGCCCCCATGCGATCGACCAAGGCCCCGACGAACTTCCACAAACCCTCCAGCCTCAACGCGCCCAGGCGCCCCAGCCGAAAGCCTCTCAGACAGTTCCAGTTGCCTCAGAGCTGCGCAAAATACTTGAGAACCCGGCAAAGACAACCAAAGATGCTTGGGAATACTTTGAGCGTCATTACACCAGTCCAGACTGTCCACCTCTGAAGTCTCCTTCTCTGCTGGACGTTCGTGAATTGGTCTCGGGAGAACAATTCAATAGATTACAATGGGATCTTCTGCGGGACTGGTACGCTGGGAAGTCGGACGCATCACTACCAACTCCAATCGAGCTCGCACAAAAGTATGTTTATCTGGGTATCATGAAACCAGAGTTCTGGCATCCGATTCTTTGGTCTCTGAACACACGCGCGCTGAAGAAGTTGCACCCCGGAGCGACGGAAACTTCCCGGAGGTCGGCCGCTGAGATGATGGCCCAGATCATCAGGATATGGGACCTACTTCTCAAGACTTGCAGTAACGCTGAAGGATCCACCGGAGTGCAGTCCCCCGCCCCCATGTGGTCATCCTTGCCTCCTTGGGCTACGGTGCGCCAAATAACAAGGCCGTTGCGTTTTTTTGGTACCCGGCTCAATCAATTCATTCCGGCCATGGAAGCAAAATTCATGAATCGCATTGCATACTCGGCACTGATCACCTTCGACATTCTCACACGAGACAACATCAAATTGATTTTGGACGAAGAAATCGTGTCAGATTCTGAACCCTTTATTGTTTTCGTCGCGCATCTCATCCCTGGATCAATACGTCTTCCGGTGAAGCAGTACGACGATTCGCCAAATGATATGCTTAGGCTCTTGGGGACCGCCCAAGTACCTTCCGAAGCGATAACTGCATTATCGAATCGAGTCCTGAACTCTGTAAGCAAGTGTATGAAGATCATTGGCTCTGCCGCACACTCGGCTAGCTCTTCCGGACCCTCGGCTGGCATTGAGGAGGAGACCCGGCCTCCAGGCCAATCACTCGAAGATTTTTATTATGGGCGCATCGCTCGTGCCTATTCCCAGGACAAACGGTTCGTAATATATGACCTCTGGGTGGAAGCTTGCGAGGCATTGTCTCGGCAGAATAACGAGACCAAGGCCCCACAGGTGCCACCAGCGTTGTACGACTTGACCCTTGAAGCCCTCATGGCAATGAAGTTGCCGGATCAAGCCATAAAGGTTTGGAATCAGATGGTTGAAAGCGGAACCAAGCCAACAATCAAGACCTGGACGGCGATGATCAATGGCTGTGGAAGGGCAAAAGATTTCGAAGGATTGGAGCAGATGTGGGCGAGAATGCTCAGTTCTGGTGTTCAGCCGGATGTTCATGCCTGGTCTGCGCGCATCTCAGGAATAATGCGTTCACGTAAATTCACGTATGGCCTTGAGGCTCTCGACGAGATGGGGAAGATATGGGTAGACGCATACAAGCGTCTGAAATCTCCCTCGAAACGGAAAAAGTCACAAGCGGAGCCAGACCCGGCCATGCTCCCCGCAAAACCCAGCACGGTCATCCTGAATGGAACCATCACCGCCATAGCGCAATCTCAAGGCCAGAACCAGCAATATCTAGCTCGTATTCTGGCGTGGGCTCGGAGCTTCGGCATTGCTCCTGATGTTTTCACTTATAATTCTTTGATTGCCATGTCTCTTAGCACTGGCAACGGCGAAGAAGCCATGAAGCTGCTCCAGCAAATGGACAAAGCCAATATACAGCCGGATGCCGCGACATTTGCTATTATTCTCAACTCAATCTTTCGCAGCGAGACCACAGCCAACATGTCACCGAAGGAGCAAAACGAGAAGGTCATGGGCGTCCTTCGGAACCTCGAGGCCCACGGACTCACAGCCACACCACATATCTATTCGACATTGGTCGACGGCTTGCTCAGGAGACACGGCAATGAAGCAGCCGCGAGGGCAGTCCTTGACTACATGGTCGCAAAGAAAGTTGACATCCCACCGCATATTTTCACTGTCCTCATGGCGCACTACTTCGCGCACTATGAGTTTGAGGCCATCGAGCAGCTGTGGAAGCAAATCAAAGTGTCTGGCGTCGTTGTCGACACTATCTTCTACGACCGAATGATTGAGCGCTACGCCGCTGTCGGCGACATCCCGAAAATGTTGGCCTTCCTCAAGCGCATGTCCAACGAAGGCCTTACTCCTGGCTGGCCTGCGCTTCAGCAGGTCGTTGTGAAGCTTGCCGAAGCTGGTGAATGGAAGAAGTTCGAAGAAATTGTGAATGATGTTGAGCAGGGAGTCGGTATCGCACAAAATGGTATGAAGGCTTCAGAGGACAACGTTATCTCTAATTTCTGGAAGGCTGTGGCGTGGAAACGGGCGGAGAAACCCAAGCCTGGGAACCCGGAGCTAAGTTTCATGCAGGCGCGGCATGGGATTTGATTGCTTCTGCACAATTCCTCGAGATCTCACAGTCTGGATGAGAGCCACGTTTCACGCAGCCAAGTACCAGCCAGTAGGAGAATAGAAATGACCTTAAGCGACGACTTCGAAGTGTTCATGTTTGTACCCGCCAGTCATATCGACGCTTTTGCGCCACTTATTCTGTCGGCTGACGTCACACGTCACACGTTCCAGGGTCTCGCAAGGGCTTTAAACTAACCTGTTTTTCAGCCCTTTCACCAACACCTGGGGCGTACGCCTGTGGCTGTGTATAACTGTATATATACCCTCCTCCTACTTCTTCCCTGATGTGATCTCGACCATCTGCAGGATATAAATCCTCCGAGCAAAAAACAAACACACAAGAACCTCCACCCACATCTCTCATCCTCAAAGGGTCCACAGACCTCAAACAAAGCGCCAAACACCACAACCACCACTACCAAAGAAACCCCCCCCCCCTCTACCGCAAATATGCCCATCGGCAACAACGAATCAGGCGTGTCCTCGGGCATCAAGTTCGTCACCAGCACCATCGGCAACACGGTCGGCGGGCTCACCAACACGGTCGGCGGCGTCGTGGGTGCCGCTGGCCGCGGCATCGGCGAGACGCTCGAGGGCGCCACCGGCAGCGCCGGCAGGCCCGTTGCCCGCGGCGTGGCCGACGCGGCGACCGGCATCGAGGACGGCAGCGCTCGCATCGCGAAGGGCGTCAAGGATGCCGGGCAGGGCAGGTGAAAAAAATAAAATGAGAAAGTGAGAATGTGGGGAAGAATCCGGGCTGTGTAAATGTCGGTATGCGAGAGGATTGAGGGGAAGGGGAAGATGTTTATTGTTTGCTTCTCTTGAGAGCGCTAGGGTTCGATACCAATATTTGTAAATGGATATCCGGAATTACTGTAGAAGAATTCTGTCATTGGGTATGCGCGGTTGTTCCTTGAACGTCGAGTATTATTCTGTGTAAGTTATTAAATGGAAAACAGCCGTCTTATCATCTCTATGATGCTCGTGGCGTAGGAAAGGCAGGATAAACGGTAGAACGACCCAAGGGTGCGAAAGAACAATAAGAAAGCGCTTGAAAATGGATATATCAAAGAAACAGAAACAACGGTCTCTAAAGAAGACCAAGAATACAAGGCACACTCCGCAATCATGCAAAAGTACAGAATCAAGCCCACACAAGCTTCTTCAACGAATACCCGATCTGCTCCATCAATCCAGTACTCTTCTTCGCGTCTGCAAGCGAGACGATATCCCTGTCCTCGATCTGCAAGGCGTCGTCCTCTCTGTCAACATCTTTGCCCTTCGCCGTTGCATCCCTGTCTCTGCCAATTTCTGATTCTTGATGGAACTTGGCTCGCTGCATTTTTGCGCGCTTGATCTCCTCGCAAATCATGCTTACGAGCTCACGCTCACTGGGTGGTTCGGCATCGGCTTCGTTACTGCCACCTGTGGTAGCGAAGCTCGATTTTGGCGGCAGTGCTTTGAATGCGAGAAAGCGCTTCTCAGCGCCAGGAGGAAGAGACGGGTCCGTTTTCATCGTGGTCGTCTTCTTTTTCAGCGGAAGCGGCAGGATCTGGTTGGTTTCTTTCGCAGCTGACGCGTCCTCATTACTGCGCTGGTCTTCGGCTTCAGATGATGCTTGTGCCTTGCCACTTTCACTCTGTTCCTTGGTCTGCTCTCTCAGCTCTTCATCTGCATCCTTCTTCACCGCTTCCAGCTTTGCCTCGGCTTCGGGCTTTGCCTCCGACTCAGGATTTGCCTCCGCCTCAGCTTGCGCCTCAGACTCGCTCTTTTCGGTCGCCAGACTTCTCGTGTTCACCCGCACCAGGTTCGGACCTACATGAACATACTCCACAACGAAGCCTACGTTCTTGGCCTCGTCCATGTGGCGTGGTGCTAGTGTACTTGTGATGTACGTGCCCTTGGCCAAGCCCTTCACATCCTCCAGCTCTATGCGCTCGAATTCGCGCACCTTCTCCGTGCCCCAGTCAAAGCGGCAGAAATACAGGGCCCTCTCGGTGAGTAGAAGAACGCATTCCTCGAACGGAAGAGCACGGAGGGAGCTGGATTTGGCAGGGCATGACAAGGTCCAGCCGTGGAGGAAGTCCTCTTGCGGGTCTTCGATGACCAGCTCGGCGCAGCGGGAGATGGCCAGTTGGCGAACCTTACGCAGGTCAATGGCGTAGTCCTGGGCTTTCATGTCATCCTCGAAATCGGCGAAGATGTCCTCGGTGGCGCGGCCAAGGAGGTAATCGATGACGGCCTGGGCGAAGTAGTCGTTGACGATGTTGTTGTAGTAGCGCGAAAGAGTGAGGCCAAAGTCGGTCAGCGCTCCGGCAATGTTGCGCTTCCTCGTCCGGGTGAAGTCACCCTTGAGCGCTGCGGTTCCGGCGTACTGCTTCGAGATAGCATCGCCATTGTCTGCCCATAGAGTGTTGAACCAAGAAGTCCGAGGGTCGTGCTGGAGGTCGATGCTGACATTCTGGTCCGCGAGTTGCCTCTCGAGAGCCTCACGCGCACAGGCGGATTGCACGACGTTGGTGCGATCCAGGCAGTCCATGCAATTGGTGCGGAGAATACCACTCTGCATTTGGACTATTTGTCCGCGATCCTCGACAGTCCATCCGTAGTTCTTCATGTTCTTTGCGAGTGAATTCATGAGCAAAGCAACGTTTTCGAACTTCATTCCCCGGCAGACACTGTGGAAGTCAAACCACTCGAAGCCAAGCAGCATGCCTCGACCATCGATTCCACCGTCCTCATTGAGGGCGTTGGCATATTCCTCGTACGCCGCGCCTATCTTCTGCTCCGTTCCGTGCTTGTCTACCAGCGAGGCAGCCTGGATACCACCGTACCTGGCAGCAAGCTGAGAAAAATGGAGTTTGAAAGCCGTCGCGTTTGTCTCCGGGGAGCCCCAGAGCTGGGGGATCGGCTTCAGACTATAGGGAGACTGCGAAAAGAAAAGAGGTATGGAGCCTCTGAATTGCACAAACGAATATATCTTGCCGTCCGTCGAATCCCACGATTGTGGCGCAAGTATCTGCTCCGTCTCTACACTGTTAGCCGCATGACCGTCCTCGTCGACGCCGCGACGGAGATATCGCAAGCCTGCGCGCATGACAGATCTGCGGGAGATCAGTGTTATCACGTAGTCCTTCTTAGTGGAACTGTGAACAGAGAGCGGTGTCACTTGAGGGTGAGACAGGCCCGACTTGGTGTTAGATCTTGACGGCGGCGGAGGAGAGGTAGATCGCTTCGCAGCGGCGCTCTCCTGAGCAGCAACGACTTCCTCTGGCTCCGACGCTGCACCCACTACGGTGGATCCGGACGACTCTGCAGCCACATCAACAGAGAACACCCTCTGTCCTACAAAGCCCTGGATCACAGGCAGCACAAAGCTGTACTGGCCGGCTTCTATGAACGGCTCAATTATGTTCTTGTTCCAGAAGAACTGTTATCTGTTAGCAAAGATTTCTTCGCCGCGATGTGAGGTAAAATCCTACCAAGGAATCGTAGAGCTTGAACAGTGGGAGCGAAGAATGTGCTTCCGTCTGATTCCCCCAACTTCTCGAGAGATCGAGGTCGTAAGAAAAGAAAAAGCTTCTGCTACTAAAGTAAAGCTTGGTGGTCCTGAGAATCTTGGGCAACAGCGTTCCGGTGTTATTGTTCGCGGGCTGGGGCAGGTTCTCGGACACATCCTGGGTAGGCTTCATGGCAGCATCAGACCCGGAAGCAGGCGGCGAAACGGGGGCCGCAGCAGTCGCAGCTGCGGCTGCTGGATCGTCCTGGGGTGCGGGTGCCGGAGACCTGGACTTGGGTTGTTTGGACACATCCTCGTCGCTGCTCATTCCCTGCATGCGCCGACCCTCCGCACTCCAGCCCTTCTTGGAGAACCATTTCTGGGCAAATCTCCCGTACACGCCCTTCCGCCCGATGACGTCCTCAGCAACGCTTGTCCTTCGGTTCTTCGCCGTCGCAGTAGTCGCATCCTTCTCAGCTTCCTGCGGCGACATATCCGGTAGCGACTCGTCAACCGTGAAGTGATCCGACTCGGTGTCTGTGTCTGTGTCCGTGTCCGATTCGGACTCAGAATCGTCGCCGCTGGCATCCGAGCCCCTGTAGCGCTTTACGCTCTCGCGCGCCTGTGTGATCGCATTGTTCGCCTCGGCTTGCGAGGCAAGAGGAATGAGGGCGACATCGGTGATAACGTAGATGGCTCTTCCGCGAACCTGGGCGACGAGCTCGCGACGGGAAATAGCGATCAGGAAGGTGGATTTGGCAGCTTGTAGCAGGCCTGGCGCAAACGATCAGCAGCGGGCCTTCGCGATGCGCGATAAGGCAGGATCTCACCAACAATTCCATGTGCTTCCAGGGCCTGCGGGGTAGTCTCCTCGTCCCGGCGGTCCCTAAGCAGTGGTTGGATGGTGCCCTTGTAGTCGATCTTGATGGCCTGCTGGGTGGCCGGGGGATGGTTGCGCGGCGGGGCAGGCTGCAAGATGAGGCCATCGACGGCGGCAAAGATAAGCAGCTTGCGAACGAGGCCCGGCATGTTGTGCTGCGCGCTGCGTTGTTGAATTCAGCGGCCGAGCATGGCGAGAGGGCAATATTGTTTACCAGTGCGGCATCGGAAGAGACCTTCCATGGGCATGACGTCGGTCATGCTGATGCTTCATAGGCGCTAGCGATCTGTGCCCAACTACGCGTCCGTACCAAATCTCCGGCCTGACCTCTTTTGTCTCTGGTCACAAACACCCGCGCGCCTCCGTCAAATGACCCCACAAATTGCAAGCCTGGACTCGAATGTCTTGACTGAAGCTCAGCATGCATCCGAATAGCATTTATACATGATCCAGCCCCTGTCACGCCATGCGTTGGAGAGCGCGTCGCACGAAAAGACTCCTGTGGGCGTGTGCTTGCGCCTGTGGTTCGCGTGAGCTCCCAGCGCCCCGGTACTTTAATTTGTGCAGGGCAGATTCCTCACACCGTATGCGCACAGGACCGCAGCGGACACGTCGCTGGGGACAACCACGGCATCAGCAAGAATACCAAGCGGCAGCTGGCTTGTCACCTGCCGATCAGACGAAATGTCTTTCTTTGATCAAGAGTGAAATACATGAAGTTTCGTAAGAATCGTCCGAGATTATTTTTTCAAAGGCAGCCAATCCCGATATGCCTCAGTTGTAAAACTCGCCTTTGCACTGCTCCTCCTCGTACTCGAAGTCCGGCTGGAACTCCCAGTACAGCGACTCCCTGTCCGAACCCATCTTGAATGTGTATTGCGCGGCGTCATCCGGCACGAGAACCTTGGGTACGCCGTTTGCGGCCGCCGCCTCGACCATGAGCTGGACCTCGCAGCTCCTCTCCATCAAGCAGTACAAGTAAGCCGCCTCATCGACCGTGTGGCCGACAGTCAACAGACCGTGGTTCCTGAGAATCATGCCCTTGCCGTTGGGGCCCAAAGCACCTGCCAGGCGCTTGCCCTCTTCCTCGGAGAAGACGATGCCGCCGCAATCCTTGTAAACGGCCTGGGCGTCGCCATAGAAGTAGCACACGTCCTGGTTGAGCATCTCGAGAGGCCGTGCGAACGCGCTCCATGCTTTACCGGCCTTGGAGTGCGTGTGGCAGGCTGCGTTGGCATCTGGCCGCGCCTTGTGCACCGCACTGTGGATCAGAAATCCTGCTGCGTTGGCCGGCCGCGACATGTTTCCGCCAATGGCCTTGCCGTCGTAGTCGACCAAGATCATGTCCGACGCCTTAAGCTGACCGAAGTGCTTGCCCAGAGGGTTGGTCCAGAAGGTGTGAGGGTTCTATTAGGGCGTTAGTCATCCATCTATACAGTGATACTTGATAAAAGGACTCAATTTACCTCGGGGTCTCGCACGGAAATGTGACCAGACATTCCCTCAGTAAAGCCCTTGCGAGCAAAGACGCGGAAGGCGCACGCCATGTGAGAAAGGATGAAGTGGCGTTGCTTATCGATTTCCGAGTAGAGGGGGATGCCGGGGAGGGAGACACCCTGCGAGATGGCCTGCAGAGGCGTCATGTCCTCCTTGCCGTGAGGCTTGAAAGGAACGACAGCATCCTCCTTCTTCTCCTCAATTGCCGATGGTGCCATGATGGGTGGCTACAATGAAAGATAATGACAGAAGTGAGATAAGCTGGACTATTCGCAGCAGGATATGAGAAATTGCTTGAGTGATGTTAGCGGGTGGAGACGCGAGCACGCCCTGGGCGGATGTTCGAGACTTAAAGGTGGTCCAGTCCGGAGGGGTGGCGGAGAGGATGCACGCCCTACGTGGGCATGTTCGGCAGCTTATCAACCTAGCCACATTATTGGCAGAGAGGGAAGCTGTTGGCGGGCCAATCGCAGATAGGCCGGCGGTGAGTCTTGGCTATCGGATTTCAGCGCCGCGGTGAGCAGAAGATCAGAAGAGACTTGTGCCTTGCAAATCGGCTTCCTCCCACAAGTGGGGCACCGCACGAAGTGGGGTCGTTCAGGTCCAATCGCTTTGGCCTTCCTAAAATGCGCCACCAGAGCATTTCACTCTAAAAGATTACTACTCAGGGTGTACCAAACCCAACGTGGCTGTTAATATTCAAATATCTTAGAAGATCAAAGGAAACAGCATGGTATACTTAGAGGAATTCCTTTCTCTTCCTCGTTGAAAGGATGTAATTTCTTGCAAAGTCATCAGGAGACGCTTAAGCAAGGCAATTTACTCCAAGGCTTGCCATTTTTAGGTTCTCACTCATTCCTTTGCCACTCCAGCCCTACAGCCCGGTCTTCCTTCAAGGCCGCGACATCCATTTAACGTCACTTCCTACTTTGCCTTCGACTCCGTTCGCTAAACATCATCTCTGGCTTTTCAGAAGGAAATATAGGAGGGCGATCACTTCACCGATATCCGCTCTTCTCAGTCTCACGTTCCATTGTATAGAGGCTTCGGCAGGAGCTCTTCAACCAACCAACAGTGCGCTACCGTTCTGAATTTCCAAAGTAGGATAGAACAATGCGGGGAGTTATACCCACAGCCTCAAGCGCCATAACGTCGTTAAACCATATATACCAGAAATGGTTTCTCAGATCCCGTTCAATCATTCTTTGCCGCCGACCCGTCGTTCGAAATCATCAAGCAGCCTTGCCCCATCCACAACCTCTACGCCTTTGCCCAGTCCGACCATCGTAGTGGTCTCCCACCACTTCTTCTCCTGAACTCTCCCGGTGCCTTCGCCCTCATCCTCGGTATCCACAAGGCCAAGACCGACACCGCCAGTGCCGACAACGACCATGACCTGGCCAACCCAGTTCCTGATCTGTTCGACATATTCCCCTTGGGTGCCTGAGAGATCTTCGGTCACGTAGACCAGGTCAGGTGCCAGATGGCGCAGCATGTGCACGTGTCCACTCGGTGTCGTAAACGGCATGACCATCGTGCGGTCTTTGACCAAGCGTAGCGCACGCGCATAGATACTGTTGTAAAGCGCAGATTCAGAAGTCGAAGCTGACATGGATGGGGTATTCCCAGACTTCGGCGTGTTCTGGCCGCTGCCATAGGGATGCGGGTCAAGAGACGACATGTCATCACCAGGGGTCTGGGCAGGCGTAGGGATGGCGGCGTACGAAGAACCGAGGGAGCCTGATTGATTACTGGAACTGGACCGGGGCTTGAGTGATGGCGCATAAATGAGGACGAAAAGATTGGTCGTCGCGAAGTTTGTTGGCGGCAGGTGCGAAAGTATGGACTACAGAAGTTAGATAGGCAATTCTAGACGAGGAATGTAAATAGCTTACCGCATGCTCTTGGTATGGGGCATGGTCATCATCGCCTATGACAGAGTCCGCAGAGACAACAACTACGACAGTCTTCTTCCTTGCGCCTGGCCGCGGGGGCTGGGCGGGAGGTTGAAGCGCGGCGTTGAAGGCAGCGGTATGCGTACCAACCGCCGCAGAACTCTGCGACGACTGGGCCTCGACGTTGCGGCGTGCAGCTTCTTCAGACCATCTGGAATGGTCACCATAGTCCTCGCGGTCTTCCTCGCGGATAGAGCCGAGCGCGGCGCCAAACGCAGTGCCGGCCGCAGCTACACCGGCCGCGAGTCTTCTGCTTGCATTGTCGAACACTTGCTGCGGGCTGGGCGTGCGACGAATGGCCCCCGACATGCGCGCCATAAAGCCCTCATCTTGTTCTCTGGTGACACCAACCGACTCCGAGTATGTATCCTCCGCATAGCCCGGCGGCGGCGGCGGACGGTATGTGCGCTCTTCCTCGCCATAGCTAAGGTCTGCGTCGTCATCGTCGTCGCCGTCCTTGCGTTCGCTCCAAACCCATGCTGCGACGCCTGCAGTGGCGATGGTGACAGTGATGACCAGAGGGACCCAGTATCCGAACGTGGATCGACGCGAGCTCTGTTGTCGGCGGTCGTAGCGGTCGTAGGAGAATGACATGATCGCTCCTCACATTATTTTGCACACGCGATCGTGGGTTGGAAGAGGCTTTTGCGACACAGCTTTCAGACTTCGCAAAAGCTTAGCAGGCCCGGAGGTGGCTGGGCGGGCAGTTAGGCGGAGAGCTTCGAGATGGCACCTGCTTGTTGTTTGTGGAGGCTGGTCAGCACCTCGGCCTGGGGAAACGCTAGTACCTAATTACGTGGCCGGGAAACAGGCCCAGATAGGCTCAAAAACGGCAAAGGTCGGTTGGGCAGTCGGTTGGTACACAACCGTGCACGGCCGATCTACCTACGCCGCGCCGGTCGCGAGCCGATGCGTCACAGCCGTATTTTTTGAGCTTCACGCCGAACACCGCGCCCGCAACCCAGCAACCTCCCCACATTGGCCGCCGCCGACATTGCTTGCCCAGCTGGAGCATTTCCTTTGGCGAAGGAACCCACCTCGACGCATCTACATCTGCTTCGGAGAAGACCGCATCAGCATACGAATTCCCAGCCGCGGGGCTGTGACTCTACACCATGCCCCACGCAAGTATGCCCGCGCCGGGCTTCCAGGCGCTGATTCTCTGCGGACCTGGCGTTTCTCTGGACACTTTCACCTCCAGCCCAAAGGACTTCCCCAAGGCACTGGTCCCTATCGCCAATCGCCCCATGGTCTGGTATCCGCTGGAGTGGTGCTACCGCATGGGAATCACGAGTATGTAATTATATGGGTGTGAGCTGGACTGAGGGTATCTGACAAGGAATGCTCCGCAGACATTACTCTGATTACTCCGCCGGAATCAGCCGAAGCTCTTGAAGCCGCCCTCTCGCAGAACCCGCATTTGACCTCGTTGCCTTCCCCGAAGCCTGATGTCCTTGCCCCGGAAGACCTGACGCAAACTACTGGAACCGGTGAACTCTTTAGGATAAAGGAGGTCCAGGATATCATTGAGGGAGACTTCATTGTCCTGCCTTGTGACCTGGTGTGCGAACTCGACGGCGCAAGCTTACTGGAGTCCTGGATGATCGAGCAGGGCGGTCTTGGCGGAGCTACAGGAGGCAGGGAGAACAACCGCTTCATTCCTATGAGTACTGGAGGCGAAAAGAGCGGGAGGAGGGGCGGTCTCGGCGTGTGGTATCAGACCAAGGGCGAGCACGCCGTGAAAGGCGAAGAGACGGATTTCATTGCAACAACTCCGCTGCCCAAGTCCATTGTGCCGCCACACTCTGGGTCACTACGTCCGAGCCTGGCCAATTTGGTCTACTCGATTCCCACAGATGTGCTGAACGACATCACCGAGGAGAACAGGAATTTCCCCATCAGACACACGCTCCTCAAGAAGCACGGGAGGGTTAGGATGCTGACGACAACGCGGGACTCTCACGTTTATTTCTTCCCGTACTGGGTGCTGGACATGATCAAGAAGAACGAGAAGTTTGATTCGCTTAGCGATGCTCTGGGATGGTGGGCAAAGGCTGGCTGGCAATCTGGGTTGGGCGAGAAGCTCGGCCTGAAAGAGATTCTGCGCCCTTCAGAAAGCGAGGACGGCGACGATGTAATGGCTGCCAGCGGCATTCTCCAAGAGGACATTGACATTGCAGGTCTTAGCAGCACATTCCAGAGCAAAGCCAGCTCTGGCGACGCGCAGCCTATTTTCGCCTCAAGAGTATCAGACCCCGATGGCCCGTCCCTTCAAGTCACCGCACACGATGTTGAGCCCAAGCTTGAAGTCCCTTCCATCCTTGCCTACGTCCAGCCGACCGAGCCATCTGCGCCATTCATCCGCCGCGTTGACACAGCAGCCCTTCTTCTGAACGTCTCGCTACGTCTGGCTAAGCTACCTTCGATCGAGGAAGTTGGCAAAAATGCGGCCTCGCCTTTCGCTCACCCGGCCAAGGTTGCGCACCCCGACAGTGTGCCTAAGAAATGCCGTGTTGAGGCCGAAAACAGCCTCATCGCCGAGAACGTCATCATCGAAGAGAAATGCAACATCAAGGAGTCGGTCATAGGCGCAAACTGCAAGATCGCCACCGGAGCGCGTCTGCAGAGGTGCTTGTTGATGGACGGTGCTGAGGTCGGTGAGAACTGCCAGCTCACCGGCTGCATTCTGGGTAGGAGATGTAAGATCGAGGGTGGCCCAGCGAAGTCAGACGAAAAGACCATTCTGAAGGACTGCGAGGTCCAAGAGGGTCACGTCGTTGAATGGGGCAGTAAGTTTCCTGGAATCTCCAATTCAGATCACGACATTTGCTAATAGTCTCGCAGAGGAATGGAAGGACGAGAAGTTCAAGCGCTTTGGTGGAGACTTGGATGAAGATGAAGGTGATGATGCGTTTGGAGATGATGACCCCATGAATGACTTTATCGAGTAACGCCACTGGGGATTCTCTGCGCTAGAAGGTGGTTAGAGGAAGTCACTTCAAGAAGTCAATCAGAAGTAAAATTAGGAAAAGTTAGTCGCAAAAACGCTTTGAAAAGGAAATGCTTAATCAGAATCATGACTTCATGCACCTCTATCTCGTCACCGTGACTTTATCACGGTCAGTGCTGGAATACCCCAATGCCCATAACCCAATAGTGTGATATAGTACATACAGCTCTCTCGAGCCATCTCCTGCAATCGATCCTCACTCACTCCATCTTGATGATCCAGCCATCACCCTCAACTTCTTGCTTAGGGTTCAGGCCACCCCATAGAATCACTGATTTATCATCGAAATTCGAGGCTGCGAAGAATGACCTGGGCCCGGGATGGACCTTACCCTCATGTGCGAACTCCTCTTTATGCAGCTTCAGCTCAACCTCGGCCCAACTATCCTCACCAGAGTCCATCCCAAGCTTGAGCCTCGCTGCATCCTTGGCACTCGCAAGAGAAGTGTTGGTGGAAGGAAGCTGGAAGGTCCAGGCATCGCTGAATAACTCCTGGGATTTGGGCGGGAAGCTAGTGGGCTGGCCATCACCGTGCTTCTGACCGAACAGGTAAAGCAGGTATTTGCGTCCCTGTCCAGTTGAGATAGTGATCACACCAGCGCCGTCTCTAGAGGTGTCAGGACCAGGAACGAGAGGGTTTGAAGGTACAGGGATGGTATCCCAACGAGCATCGGTGGTGGCGGCTTGGAGATCGTAGTAGTGGACTGGAGCCTGGAACTTCGAATCGATGCCGACGGTGAAGACCTTATCTTGAGAGAATGCAAGGCCCGCAGGCGTACCAACAGGCGATAATGCCTGGTCCTCGTAAGCCTGCCAGACACCAGTTGTGACGTCAACTGAGCTGAGGCTTGGGAGAGAACGTAAGTCATTTGTGCCAGCTGGCCTGCTGTAACCTCCATAGAGTAGGAGGTTGTTGCCATGAACAATAGATCCATGGTAGAACTGGCAGTCCTTGGGGCCTTGTGAGGTTCGGAGAGTCCACTTGAGAGTGTCGGTGTTGAAGGACCATAGCTTGGAGCCATCCTCCACCGAGTTTCCTGCCTCATCAAGTCCACCGTAGATGATGATGTTCTTCCCGAACACTGAAGCAGAATGGCCTGCACGAGGTGGGGGAACAGAAGAAGCATCATCCTCAGGCAGGGCTGGGATACACTTGTAATCGGTCTTCTCCTTGGAAGACAAGGTCAACTGGTGGAATTCGTTGCCAGCAAGGGTGCCATCGGGAGTAAAGCCGCCGAAGATGTACGCTTTTCCTTTTACCACACTGACAGTGTGAGAGTGGCGGCGGATCAGATCGCTTTACACGGTCTTTGTTAGAGTCGCCAGTATGTGAGAATGTGGCGACTTACGACACGGCTATGCGCGTGAAGGTAGCCTTCAGCGGCAACGTCTTCTTGGCAATAGCATACCCAGCGACAGCGCCGCCTTCAATAGTGGTTGACACGACCTGTTCAGCAACGACAGCTCCAGCAGCGATTTCGGCCATGGTGAGCAGAGTGTGTTGTTGAGGAGAGAGTGCGGGGAGGGCAATTGCATCATAGGTGGATGCGCCTTTGTTCCTTGCAGCAACCAGGAACGCCCGCCGGGTGGGACACGAGCGGAAGGTGCCAAGACCGGGGCGGGCGTCATTTCCGCCCTGGCCTTAACGCTCACGCGTCGCGGAGCCGCATGGCTTCCCCGACCCCCGACATCATCTCCACCACCCGCCCGCATCCCGGACCGCCCATCGCGCATCGCGGACCGCATATCTCGCTCGGCGCGCTTCGCCTACTTGCTGTCGCGACAGCATCTGCGACTGACCGCCGGCTCGCTCGCCGCTCCGCGAGCTCCTGAGATCTGCGCCGGTGTTAAGATCATCGCATCTCACGCCGTGATTCTTTGTCGCTTACTCTACGAGTGTACGACTACAACCCCGCCGACTTACCATGTCGACTGTCGGTCCGGTTCGGCCTATGCAGGCGCTGCGCCAGCGCCGCGAATCCCAACGCCCCTCCCAATTACGCAGCAGTACTAGAAATGCACAAGGTGATGCTGAAGAGGCAGCCGCGGCGGACAAAGTTGTGGAAAAGCCCCTCGGTATGATTAGGCAGCTGTCATCGCTCCGCATAGTGCTAATAAGATATCAGTAATAAATGAGCAGTACATATTGAAGAAATTCAAAGGCTCGCCGCCTTCGTTGATTGTCCATCTCCACCAGCACCACTTTCGCTTCGAGCTGCAAGATGGCAACTTCCCGTACAATTCTCCCATGCGCCCTCTGCTACAACATATTCGGGATGGAACAGTACCGCACTTCATGTTGGAGGAGATGCTGCGCGCTGGCGTGCAGTTCTACGACGGCTGCCTCATCGTCCAATTGGTCGATCATCGCTCCGCCGATGCCAAAACACAGGCGGGGACCACGAACAGCACTTCTAAAGAAGGGAAGAATGCTCAATTCTCTATCCATAACTGGAACGAGTATTTGACTCCGTCGCCATGGGTGCCCTATCCTTCGCCTCCGAAGTCCTCTTCTGACGAGTCTCCGCCCCCGAAATCCGAGCAGGCAAATCGCCCAAGCTCATCCGCAGGCGAAAATAAGCCAAAAAGCGAGGGTCAAACGGCCGATGACACGAAAGCAGCAAACAAAATCCCAAGAGTCTGCACCAAGGTGTTATTTCCAACGTCACTGTCCAATCAGACAGAACTGGAACTGTTGGCAAACACCCCAATGCCCGATCTAGCCGCAGCAAGAAGACAACAGTCCAGGGCAGCAGCCACTCCCCTCTCGGCGCATCCGCCTACGCCAATGACATCAATGCCTCCTACACCATCTACAGCTCGTGCCCCGGCACCTAAACGACAGAAGATGCTTTTGGATGAAACCAACGTGCACGATTTTGAAGCCGAGGTGATCAACGCGACTGCTCCTGCACTCTTCCTCGAACCTGTTCATAGCTTGCTGGAAAGCCAGGATATAATTGAGGCCACCACACACTCCATGCACAAGAATGCCCCGCCAGCACCTAAGACGAGGAAGCGGACGACGGCTGAGTTGGCGGCTGATGAGGCACAGTTTGCGGCCGATCAGAACTTCATGCTCTTTGGCGACAGTGCTGCGCCTGCTTCGGGTGCTGGGCAGATGAATGGCGAAGGCGAAGGCATGCGCAGTGGAGCTGCCGCCTTCGAGCCTCGCTTCTCTCGGTTCAAGACTTTGGAAAACATCAAGATTGCCCACGAAGAAAATGAACGCATCAAGAAGGAGGAGGAAGCTCGCCAGGCCCAGCTCAAGCGGGAGCAGCAGGCGAATGCAGAAGCAATACGTAGGAGAGAGGCCGAGGCAAATCAACAGGCTGAGCAGAACAGGCTCTTGGTGGCGCAACGGCAGCAGCAACAGCAAGCCATGCAAGCAGAACAAATGCGGCGTCAACAAGCCCAAGCTCAGGCTGGCAACTCTATCGGAACGCCTCTTCACACGCAGTTCAGCCAAGCACAACAGAATTCGCCAATGGTTCGCCAGCAAACTCCTATGCAGGCATCGCCGGTAATGAACGCGAATGCCGTCGCAAACCACGCTATGGGCGGTGTGCCGATGGCTCCGACTACTTCAAGCCAAGCAGGCAGCCCGCCACGCCCGCCTTCTGCCGTACCTCACTCTGCAGGTCCACAGAACATGGCCCGACAAATGAGCCGCCAACACAGCAGCCAACACCCAGGAAGCGCCCATGGAACTCCCCAAATGCCAATGAACACGCCTCAGATGAACACAGCCGTCCCGGTTACTCGCCACATGACACCACAGCCTGGTCGCGTCAACCAACACGGCAGCCCAGTCGGAGCCATGCAGGGCACGCCTATGATGCCTGGAGGTGGACAGATGGCACCGAACCTGACGCACGAGCAGATGCTGCGCATCCATCAAATGCGTCGCAACCAACTAGTACAGCAGCAGCAACAGCAGGGTATGGCCGGCTCACCTCAAAACATGACTCCAGAGCAGATGCAAATTCTGCGCCAGCAGCACCTACAAGCCCAAGCCCAAGCCCAAGCGCAGGCCCAAGCGCAAATGGCCCAACACAGCAACCAGGGTTCCAACAATGGTACACCTACGCCATACAATGCTCAGCTAGCTCAACAAATGCGACAGCAGATGGCCCAGTCCGCCTCTCCAACCCCTGGCCAGCAACAAGGCCAACAGCGTCCTCCTGGTCAGCAAGGCATGATGGGCGCAAACATGGGCATGAACGCGATGGCAAATATGACACCGGAACAGCAGCAGCAGTTCCACCGCCAGCGCTCGCAGATGATCGTCAAGCGCATCGCAGCTCACTACGGCGGCAACATACCCCCTCAGCTCCAGCAAATGATCCGCAGCGGACAAATTATGCAGGCCTGGCAACTGGTCGTCCAACAGCAGCAGGCTCAGAACCAAGCTAACCAGCACCAGCAACAAGGTGGCCAGAACGCCATGGGCATGGGAGGCGGCATGGGCCAGATGAACATGGGTGGCATGGGCATGGGCGTCTCCATGAGTGGCGGCCAGATGAGCATGGGTGCCGGCGTTGCCGGTCTGCCGGCGGGCATGAACGGAATGGGCGCCATGGGTGGCGGAGGCATGACCATGCAGCAGATGCAGCAGATGCAGATGCGCCTCCAGCAGCAGCAAGCCGCCGCAGCCCAGCAAGGCGGCGGCGCCGACGGCGGCCAGCCACAGAACCAGCAGGCGTACATGGCCCGCCTCATGCGCCAGCAGCAGATCCTCGCCCAACGCCAGGCCCAGCAGCAGCAACAGCAACAGCAGAACATGATGGGTGGCAACATGGGCATGGGCGGCAATATGGGCATGGGTATGGGCTGGCAAGGCGGCATGGGCCGTGGCCAAGGCGGTGGCATGGGCTAGAGCAGGTGTGCTCACCCGCACTGAAAAAAGCCCTTGGGAATATTTTTTCCATACTCGATTACTTTATCCCTCTGCTATTCTCATCACTTACGTTTGTGGAGGAGCTAAGTTTGATCACGACACCGAAGGAGAAAAAAGGAAGAGGGAAACTGAGCCCCATGGATTCACAATGGTCGAGGCAACTGAAATGATGCGCGATCCAGATCTGATTCTTTCCACTCTTCTTGCATAGCGATGGCGTTTTTTGTTTTTCACCACCTCGACACCTCCATTCACGTAGCCAGTAATGACTTTGGGGTATTCTGATCCCGGTCAGAAGCACCCATGTATTCAGTTTTAATAAAGAACATTCATATTTTCAAGACTGACGGATGGGGCGGAATCCATGCTACTCGCCTCTCTTCCGTTCACCCACGTAGGAGCTTGAATATACGTCCGAATACATTCAATCTATTTGAATGCAAGCTCATATCAGCTTGGACTAATTACGTAGTATGGTTTGTCTCTGGCGAGGCAACTCTGAGAAGCCTGGTTCTTTGGTGACCCACTACGGCACTCAATTTATGCTATTTGCGAGCAAAAGTCATACTGCTGCTCTTCAGTATAAAGTACAATGATTTAGACATGGAAGAATTTGAGACGAACAAAGGGGACATTGAAAATATGAGGGAATCATACGGAAACGTGGAAATGAGACAACCTTTCCAACATCAACGATATCCAACCCGCTAACCCGTACATCCACAAATCAAGCAACAGACCTATACACCTCGCTTTTCTTATTTTGGGGTCGTTTTCCACAAAACATGGTCATGGCCTCGTAACAAAAAACGTCATATCCACACCATTAATTTTTTTTACCCTTTTTGTTTTTCATCCGTCTCGCCTCTCGCTCTGGCCAGGTGTCTGTCCCGGCGCAGGTCCCAGACTCCCGTCTGCTGCCGTCACCGTACCCGTGGTCTGATCGAAAAACGTTACCATTTCGTGAGGCAGCCACTCCAACCACGTCATCATATTGTCACCTAAGGCGCTCATGTCTATATCCTGGCTCTCGATCATCATGTCTCCAAATAACACCGAGCCGCCGCTGTGGGCCGGTTGCCCGGGCGCGGTCATACCCGCGGCGCCGCCCATGCTGTGAGATACTTGGGACGGGTACGGGCCCGTTGGGGAGTGCGGGTTGACGGCGGATGCGGTAGCGCCCGCGGGCGCGCGGCCGGCGGGCGAAGACGCGGTGGAGTACGGGGAGTGGAGGTTGAGCAGGAGGTCGGCGTCTGACACTAGGGCGGGATCGGACAAGTAGGCTGAGGAACCGCCTGGCGGGGGCGGGGGTTGCATGCTCGTGGGAGCGTTGGGCTGGGCGAAGATCTGAGTGTTGTTGGGATAGCGGGGCAGTGGCGTCGTGGCCATATTGGAGCCTTGTTGTGTGAGGATGTTGCGCTGTTGCTGCGGCGACGTCGGACCCTGCGCCATTACTGACGAGATGGACGTGTCTATGCCGTCTTGCGGGCGGCGGGAGCCACCGTCTCGATTCTCGGTAGGGTATAGAACAGCTAAGCTCGTGCTTGGTGAGTTCATGGTTCCAGTAAGGGACCAGCCAATGGCTAATGCGAGGTTCGTCAATATCTGCGCTCCAACCCTGATTTTGAAATCACTACATACCTGCATCTGCCATAGGAGACCCAGGAATACCAAAGTTTGCCCCGCGGCTGCTCTTAAGCGCCGCCACTGGACCTTGGTCTTTCTCAGAGTGATTCTGAGGCCCAATGTACGCTCCCCAAGATAGCTTGCGCCGCCAACCAGGTGTGTCGAAAGAAGGTTCCGGTCGAGGAACCTCCAATGCACACTCCATCTCTTCTCTGGTATAGAGAAGTGGGTCCACAACACCCTTAGCCTTTTGGTCTAAGACAGTCAAAATATACTTGACCCCAGCCCAATATGTCTCAAGGGATTGCAGGGCTCGATAGCAGCGCTGGTAGTTTTGGTTAGCGGCAGATGCCAGCAGGCTATGTTTAGCCATCTGCTTCTCCACTGCAGCCGCTTGAGCCCTTCCATCCCTGAGATCTGATCGGTTACGGAAATCATCGGAGGCGGTCACTCTCTGTGCACTACTTTCTCTACTATTCTCCTTGCCTCGGTTGTTTGGCGGTGGAGACCCCTGCCTTGAATGCGGATTCGACGAGGCGGACTGCATAGCAGTCTCCTTGAGGAAAGCGCAAGCAGCAATGTAGATTGGTTGGCTGTATCCTGTTAGTTGCAGAATTTGGAACTGCCGATTTGATCATACCTGGTAAACGGGTTACCAAGACCCGCTTTTGCGTCAGCTAATTCCGCGAAAGCGAGAATATCTGCAATTGTCTTTGCTGATGACATAGACAGCTCATGGCTGTTCGGGAGAAGCTGTTGGATGCCCCCTTCAAATGTTTTCAGGAGCGTTGGTTGATGCAAGAGAACAATAAGGGTGTGGAACCAAAAGTGAAGCAGGATGAAATTCGTCCCTTGGCCGTTCCGGAGGTAATGCTGAAAGTTTAGAACGTTAAAATGCAAACGTGACGATAGATTCTGATAGATATCGGTCAGAAGAGTCTCCATGGACGCAAGGCGTTTGATAACGTCGGGCGTAACGTGCGAGACTTCTTTGATCCCATTCAAAAGGTCAGTAACACGTCCATAGAGATGGATTACTCGGATCAGCGCAGGGAAAGGAACAGGCCAGTCAGTGGTTTCGTCCTTGGAATCGAGAGAAGGGAACGAAATTTCGATGTCACTATCCCTCAGAGAGACTGGTCGTCCCGTTCCAGATGAGACGACCCGATCCAGGAAGAATACGGCCCAGAATGTATCAATGCGCTCTCTCTCCACGGCTCTCTGCTCCTCGATGGCGTCGGGATCGGTTCCTTCTGGCGACGATGCTGTAGTCCGCGAGCGGTTCGTACTATCTCTTCTCTTAGAGGACCCGTTTTTGACACTCTCGGGGGTTGGCCCGTCTCTTCCTTCGTATCTCAACCCTTGAAGCGTCTGCATACCGAGATCTTGAGCCATTCGGATGGCGATCCCAAGGTACATCCACAGGCCAGAGTCACGGCTTCCGCCGAATTCGTCGTACGCGAGCAGCAAAGCAGCCTGAACGACGGCCACACTGGGACAGGCAAAAGTGTCGGCGATTGCGGATTTGGCTCGCAAAGCAAACTGCTGACCATACTCGGATGGAGACGTTTCCGCTTGTTCCGCGTCTCCATCGGACTGGCGCGTGCCGACCAGCATGGGATCAGTGGAGAAGCGTGCAGCTAGCGCACAGACCGAGTCGACCAGGATGGCGTCCACTTGCTTCTCCTCCAGATCGCGCATAAACCGTACTTCCTGCAAGAAAGGGAAGTTGCAACCGAGGTGGGCGAAGAAGGTCTTGCACAGATGCGTGATCAACGGCGGTGGGGGAACTGGCGAAGCGTCGTATATGGCGAGCTCGAGTGGAGCGGGGGTTTCGGTGGTGGATTGTTGGGAAGTCACACGGCCGAGCGAAGCTGCAGTTGCAGGAGGGGATTGTAGGCCTTGACTGTCCTTTGAGTGCATGGACCTGGGGTGCCGAGTATTGGACTTACCATCAGTCGTCGATGTTCCTGCTGTACTGTGCTGCTTGCCTTTCACCTTGACCACCATCTGCTTGAACCCTGGCATGATCGCCGTCGGGCCGAAGTAGCGGAAGTAAGGCATGCGATTTCGAATGCTCAAGCTTAGCGAGAAACGGCCTGTTCATGCGTTAGTTACACAAGGGATTGCGGGCATGGCGTGGACGACGTACTCGAAGCCTGGCTCCCTTCGTCTCCGCCAGTGCTCGCGGGACCATTTGTACTGGCCTCCAAGGCGGGGTCTATGATGGGGGAGTCGGTCGACGCGCCGTAGGCAAACGAAGGACCTGCAATCCCCACATTTTCGACCTGCCGTGGCTGCTGCTGCTGCTTTGGCTGCGGTCCGCGAGGTGAGGCCAAAGACGATCTCCTGTCAACGTTCGATACAGCACTTGTCCGCCGCTCGGCATTGTCGGTGGACGCTGAGCTATCCTTTGGTTGGTCTGTGTCCGGACCATATCCCCCGCAGGTGTGGTTGTTCTTGAGGCAGGTTTCGCAGGCGGGGCGCTCGCCCGAACAGCGCGTCTTGCGGCGGCGGCAGGTCAAACAGGCCGAGTTTATTCTCCGTCTCTTCGCGTAGGGACCGTCATGGTTGGTGACGAAGCGGATGGCCTTCGGCTGCGGCAGAGTTTGGCCGGTTGAAGGGTCTGGGGCCATTGCGGCCATGCGGGGGCGAAGGGTCTCGCGAGGCTAAGGTCTGCAGAGCGCTGCAACGGCATGTGGCCGCAAAGGGAGCAGATGGTGCGGCTCAAGCGGGCGGGAGGAATGCGCGTGCTGGGGCTTTAGTAGGAGTATCAAGCGCAGCGGTCCGCGCTACGGGCCCGCGAGCTGTTGGCGCAATGGCGGGTGAGGGTGCGCACGGAATGGGTCAGCAGGCAGCTAATGAGCTCGCGCGCAGGATCCGCGCCCGGTATGCGTGGCGGAAGCGACAATCGACGGCGCAGCTCTGGGGCTGGGAACTGGGAAAAGCATGGTGCCCTGGTGCGCAGGACAGGCGGGCGAGGTTTGCGCTCGCCATTGGCAGTGGTCACGGCCAGCCTCGCAGCCAAAAGCGGAGTCGGCCACGCTCAACGCCTCCCGAGTCCTGATCGCCCCGAGCCCGCAGCCTCTCCTCCGCATCATGCAGCCTGCAACCGGCCACCCGTTCCGACTCCAGGGCTGATCTTCTGATCCAAGCACTGCACAGGCCATCCCCTCTGAATTTCCAGCGCGCCGTCAACACAGCACCTCCGGTCCCCGCGCCACCCACACAATGCGGCCCCTCTCTGCCATTGCCCGCGCCGGCCCACGCGTTTTTCGTCCTTCGGGGCGCTACACGGCTGCGTCCCGTTGTCTGCACAGCTCCGCTCCCAAGCCTGCCACTCCACTGCCGCATCCCACTGCCCCAGGTCCGCCGCCGGGGCCGCCGAAGCCCGCTGCCTCGACCGCCGAAGATCGGATTGCGCGCAAACGCCAGCAGGCCGAACTGTTCCAAGAAAGCCGCAATGCGAAGGCAAACCCCTCGAAGCCTGCAAGTGCGCTAAAGAAGCGCTTCTGGCGTGATGTGCACGTCAAGCAGACACCAGGTAGGCGCACACCCGATCATCGAACGCATGGCAATGGCTGAAAGTGCGTGTGGTAGACGGCCATCAGGTTCTTCTCGATTCGCGACCCGTCCGGACGGCTTCAAAAAATATTCTTACCATCCCCCCAAACAAGCAACAGCTCGCCGCTGCAATTGCGCTGGAATGGGATCTCTTGCTCAATGCACAGCAGGCCCTTAAGCAACACTACATCCCTCTCACCTCCCTGACGTCGCGCGCGATCGATATACAAACAGAAGATGCGGCGGGCGATTCAAACATCCGGGAGAGTATCGTGAAGATGCTTATGAACTACCTCACCACCGATACGCTTCTCTGCTGGGCACCGGAACACAACATTCATGAGGCGAGGGACTTAAGCGAGGGTACGGAGAATTTGCGCCAGGTGCAGATCAAGACGGCGCAGCCCATTATCAACTTCCTCACCACCAAGCTGTGGCCGGGTGTGGACATCACGCCTATTCTGGCACCTGATAGCATCATGCCCGTGCCGCAGCCGCCGAACACGGTCGAGGTCATTAAGGGGTGGTTGTCTACCCTGCCGGCATGGGAGCTGGCCGGCATGGAGCGCGGTGTTCTGGCAAGCAAGAGCTTGCTGGTAGCTGCTCGTCTGATGGCCGAATGGAGCCCCGAGTTTGCCCACACCCGCGACAACCAGCCTGACGGAAGCCGGTTCGGAATTGAGGAGGCAGCTGAGGCCAGTAGCCTGGAGGTTACCTGGCAAACGGGCATGTGGGGAGAAGTCGAGGACACGCACGACGTTGACAAGGAGGATCTGCGGCGACAGCTTGGCAGCGTCGTGCTCCTGGTCAATGGATAAGAATAGAGGGGCTAGATCTGTGTATTAGTAGTACAGTACGTGTGTGTAGACTAGGTAAAAGCTGCGGCTATATTCTGGATAAAAGACGAAGATGAGGTGCTGGCAGGTAAGGGCGCCAGGGTCCGGTGGGCTAGCAGCGTTCACGACAGATGATGGTGCCACAGAGGAAGCTAGAGGGTAGCGATAGGTGGGGAGGCATGAACGGCGCAATTCGCGGATTGGGCTGCGGCGCAATCGCAGTTGTCTCACTTGTGGCAACCGCAGTGCTTCTAGCCACGTACGGGCAAAGCAGGCCGCCGGGGGGAGCCACTGCGTCAGTGACAGGGGTCCGAGAGAGTGCCAATGCTAGAGTCGCCAATGCGTGTGCTCCCTACACCACTGCGCTCGCGCTGGCGACCTTCCCTCAGAGCGTGCAACCGGCCCCTCGTTCAGCTGCGAGTCCAGACTGCGCGCATTCAGCTGCCCCGGATTGATGCGCGCCGCAAACGAGCTCAGAAGACGCGCTACGCCTGCCGCGCTACCGCTACCCCTGTCGCCGCATTCTTGTCCCGCCGCCTTGAATCCAGACAGAGGCCATGGAGAGGTAACCCGCCCGTCGATTGTGGCAGCGTGCTGTGAAACATCCACGCGGACACGTACTTTCCAAGCCCCGAGCACTGCCGCCCACAGCCGCTGACGTCTGACATCACTCCAGCTCTAGCGCCCACCAGCACAAGAGGAACAAGTCCTCGGTCAGGTCGCTCCTGCACCGCGTCTCGTCCAAGCAGGATGCTGCCGTGAATTCCGACACCGACGACCAAGCCTCAAACCCCGCCTCCTCGCAGACCTCTATTACCTCGCCGCCCGCCGCCTCTGTGCACGCCTCGCGATCGAGCATCCAGGGCCCCCGCCATCGCCCGCACCTGTCCACTACCATGTCCAATTCCAACGCGACCTCCTCCGAGGTCTTGGCCCCTCCATACGCTGCGCAGTCGCCCTCTTCCCCAACTGCCAAGGGCGCCTCCATTGAGCAGTCCGTTCGCCTGTTCCGCATCTTCGAGGCCCTGCGCAATGGCGACACTGCTGCAATTTCCAAAGCGATAAGGGAGGAGGCTTCTACGCAGGGCGGCGCAAGACAGAGCACCTCGTCGGTATCGTCCTTGTCCACGGCACGGTTGGAGGGCACTACAATACTACACCTCGCAATCCAATGCGCCGAGCTGCCTGTCATTGAATTTGTCCTTTCCAATGTCGGCGCGGGCATCGATTTGAACGGCAGGGACAGGGATGGCAACACACCTCTCCACCTAGCTGCTCAACTTGGTCGCGCGCCAGTTGTGAAGATGTTGCTTGACCAGAGTGGTATCAATGACTCTCTGACAAACTATCACGGCCAAACTCCGCTCGACCTGGCGCGCACGCCTGATATTTTCCAGCAACTGCAGTTGACGCGGTCGATTTTCATTGACACCAATGTCAAGAAGATCCAGGAGCTGGCGTTGCAGGGAGACTACAAGTCTTTGGAGGCTGTGCTGACAGACCCGCGCGTGCAAACTACCTTGGATGTCAACGGTCCAGAGCTTGCGACGGACCCTTCGACCATCGAGACGGGAGGCACCTTGCTTCATGAGGCAGCCAGGAAGAAGGACACTCAGCTGTGCCAACTCCTCCTCCTGAACGGCGCAGACCCCTTCCGACGAGATCGGAAAGGTAAACTTCCTCATGAGGTAACCAAAGACGACAAGACCAAGGCAATCTTGAAGAAGTCCCCTGCCGCTGCTGCTGCCCAGCGTGGCATCCAGGAGAGGACAATCTTGGGTGCCGCTGCCCAGGCGGCTGGACCCGCTTCGGCAGAGGTTGCACTGGGCTCCAAGGAAAGTCGCGAGATGAAAGGCTATTTAAAGAAGTGGACGAATTACACCGGTGGTTACAAGTTGAGGTGGTTTGTTCTCGAAGACGGGGTTCTGAGCTACTACAAGCACCAAGGTGAGCTTACCAAGACTCTCATTCTGCGCAAATCCAGGACTGATAATTTGTAGACGACATTGGATCTGCGTGCCGTGGGGCAATCAATATGAGGATCGCCAAACTCCACATGGATCCACAGGACAAGCTCCGCTTCGAAATCCACGGGAAATCGTCTGTAAAATATCACTTGAAGGCGAACCATCAGGTGGAAGCCAAGCGATGGTTTTGGGCGCTGAACAATGCTATCCAATGGAGCAAGGACGAAGCGCGCGAGGAGGAAAAGCGACAAACTCGCGAAACCGAAGCGCTTCGTCAAGCAAAGACCGAACAGGCCACCAAAGAGAGTGATGCGATGAGCGTTGTAAGCTCGAAACCGAATGGTAGAAACTCGGTGCTCAGCCCGACCGGCAGCGGAGCATTGGGTGTTCCACAAACCGGCTCGCGCACTGGGCCGAGTACCACCGAGGACGACGATCTTGGCAACAGCGCCTATGATGCCAGCTTGGGCGGAGAAGATGCTAGCCGATATGAGAGCCGGAGCCGTACTGGTAAGTCGATTGGGGGCGACCTGGATGATGATGATGACTATGGCGACGACGTCAGCAGCGACCAAGCAAAACCTGTGAGCAAGGACGCCTTCAACATCACTGCTCAGTCGGTCAAACTGCAGCTGGACCTCCTTGCCCAAGTGTCTGCAGCACTGCAGGCGGAAAAGGCCAAAAATCCTTCAATGGCAATTTCAGATCCCGCTGCCGCCCAGGCATTCGCATCATACGAGGCAGCCGTTAGCAGTCTTAAGGGCCTTGTTGGTGATCTGTTCCGCATCGCGCGGGATAGAGATGCATACTGGCAATATAGGCTTGACAGAGAGGCCAATGTCCGTCGCATGTGGGAGGAGAGCATGGCAAAGGTAGCAAGGGAGCAGGAAGAACTCGAGAACAGGATTGGCGAGTCTGAAGACAAGCGGAAGCGAACGAAGAAGGCGCTCCGTGATGCGCTGCAAGGGCTCCAAACTGGGGAGCCTTCCAAGGTCAAGAGCGCTATTGCTGACACGGAAGCAATCGCTGAAGTCGAAGAGCCTGCCGAGGAGAAGGCTACGCGCAGCCGCAACAACAGTGTCACAAGGCCGAACCTGGCTGAGCTCGCTCAACTTTCGGACTCGGAGTCGGATGACGAGGAGTTCTTCGACGCTATTCAGGAAGGAGAGGTCGAGATTGTGGAGACGCTACCTGTTACGTCGCCGCCAGCCTACGAAGGAGATGAGAAGCCGCCTACTATGGATCTTCGAGAAGCTAAATCGGCCGAGATCATACCATCTTTCAAGGGTTATGAAGACCCGGTGCGCACGCGTCTTAAGTTGGACGAGGACAACCGGCCTAAGATTTCGCTATGGGTATATGACCTTTCTATACGGATCTCGAGTCATTGCTAACAGCTGTCAGGGTATCTTGAAATCCATGATCGGCAAGGATATGACGAAGATGACCTTGCCCGTGTCGTTCAATGAGCCGACTTCTCTGCTGCAGCGTGTGGCTGAAGATATGGAGTATGTTGATCTGCTCGATATCGCCGCTGAGCGGATGGACTCTTGCGAGCGCATGGTCTACGTTGCCGCATTTGCGGCGAGTGAGTATGCCTCCACCATCGGACGTGTCGCCAAGCCGTTTAATCCGCTGCTGGGAGAGACTTTCGAGTACTGCCGCCCGGACAAGGGGTTCCGTTTCTTTGTTGAGCAAGTCAGCCATCACCCACCGATTGGTGCCGCGTGGGCTGAATCGGCGAAGTGGGATTACTATGTAAGCGATGATTTTTCCTCTTACCATATGTGAACCTCCTTCTAATCTCTCTCCAGGGAGAATCGGCTGTCAGGTCCAAGTTTTACGGCAAGTCCTTCGATATCAACCCTCTCGGCACCTGGTTCCTGCGCCTGCGTCCCGCTTCCGGTGGCGAAGAGCTGTACACATGGAAGAAGGTTACATCTTCGGTCATTGGAATCATTACCGGCAACCCCACTGTCGACAATTACGGTCTGATGGAGATCAAGAACCACACGACCGGTGAAGTTTGTCTCCTTGACTTCAAGCCTCGCGGCTGGAAGGCATCGTCCGCCTATCAGGTTGCCGGAAAGGTCGTCGGCAGTGATGGCCAGACTCGTTGGAGCATTGGTGGCCGCTGGAACGACAAGATTTACGCTCGCCTCACACCCGGCTATGAAGACGGTGACAACGTCGGTCAGAAAGACAAGCAAGCGACTCTTATTTGGCAGTGCCACGAACGGCCGACGGGCATTCCTTTCAACCTCACTCCTTTCGTCCTTACTCTCAATGACCTTCCGGATCGCCTTAAGCCGATCCTTGCACCTACTGATACCCGTTTGAGGCCCGATCAGCGCGCTATGGAGGACGGAGAATATGATTTCGCTGCTACGGAGAAGAACCGCGTGGAAGAGAAGCAGCGTGCGAAGCGTAGGGAACGCGAGGCGGCAGGCGAGGAATTCGAGCCGCATTGGTTCTCCAAGGCCAGAGATGAGGTGACTGGCGAGGAGTACTGGAAGTTCAATGGTGAATACTGGAAGATGAGAGAAAAGGTTGCCAATGGCGAGGGCAGCTGGGAAGGCTGTGAAGACATTTTCTAAGCCCCGTAATGCCAAGGACGTGACCTCTACGTTCAAGCGGGAAGTAAGGGTTGTGGGGCTATTGGTATATCATGCCTTGGTGCCCATATTTTTAGCAGAGCCACGGCGATTGTATTAACAGACTGCGTGCTTGTCTTCTTATTCCCCTTCGTTTCTATCTGCACCCCTCCCTTCTGCACATCTTTTTTCTGTCTTATTCAAGTTCGCGTGGTCCTCATTCGATTGCTTCTTGGTAATCGCTTAATGTCTTCTCCTCGCCCTCTCTATGTCTCACAAACGCCTTTGAATTAGTAAATCCGTTCTAGAACATGGATGATGAAAACGAGAAAAAGTTCCTATGGTCTTTTCAATAGTTCATAGCAATGAGCACACAACCCACCTTTCGGCAGTCTCGTACGGGAATTGAAAATGAACTTCCTGCAAAGCCCTCGCGTATCAGCTGCGAACTGATACTTGATTGTAGATGATTTAAGGTCTAGCGGTAGCTTATTTTCGGCTTCACTAGCTCTCGGCGCAAATGCGTTTGATTCGTCGACCCGCCCTCACTCGCCCTTGCGCCAAATTCTCGCGTCCAGAATATGACTAGCACTAGATGCTCAGGTAGAAACATCACCTCATGCAACCCGAATTACGATGCACCTGTCATCGAACAGCTTTGCTAGTTCAGATACTCCATGAGGGCTAGCTAGAGAACCCTCCGATTACGGTGCGAGGAACGGGAGTTTTCCTCCGATAACTAATCCGTCGAGCCAAGACGGGTGCTTAGCAATTGTGCTCCATCCATGACGTGCCCAAAGGGCGGGCTACCCCGACAACTACTAGCCCCGCAGCGGGGTAATAGCAAAGGAGCCCACATAACGCCATTAGGTAGCAAGAAAACGCCCGCCTCCCACCGGGTAGTACGAACTATCCAAATACTACCAAGTGCGGGACCCCTGGCGTGGCCTAACGCATGACTACATAGACGTTTTCCGAAGGAGTGATTCAAATAATAACTCACTCTCTCCTCCGATCACAAATCCACACACGGCCCAGCCGCGCGCTGTTTTTGTTCCCTTTGTGGCACTTCGATTAAAAGCTCGTCGGATTTCACACCCAACACCACAACCTGCCTTCCTCTCTACTATCAGAGACGACAAGAGTCTACCAACGATACAACAAAAAAAGGCCCCTGATCCCCCTCATTAAAACCAACAAATCCAAAGTAAAAGGGAAAACAGAAAACAAAGTATAGAAACAGAAAAAACAAAAAAAAATGGCCAAATCCTTCCGCGACCTCGCCGGCATCCCGCCCACGGTGGCGACACCCAGCGACTCGATCCTAATCATCATCGACGCGCAAAACGAGTACGCATCCGGCGCGCTGGCCGTGCGCGACGTCGAGCGCTCGCGGGCCGCCATCGCCTCGCTGCTGCAGCGCTACCGCAGCGCGTCGAACGGCCACATCGCGCACGTTGTGCACGTCGTGCCTGACGGCACGCCCGTCTTCACGCCGGGCACGGCGCTGGCCGAGGAGTTTGCGGAACTCGCGCCGCGCAGCACGGCCGAGAGCGGCGGCCGCGAGGTCGTCATCTCGAAAAAGTTCCCGGGCGCCTTCGCCGAGACGGGGCTGGGCGATTTTGTCAAGAGCACCGGCAAGACCAAGGTCGTGCTGGTCGGGTACATGGCGCATGTGTGCGTGAGCACGACGGCGCGCGAGGCGGACCAGCGCGGGTTGCAGGTCGTCGTCGTCGAGGATGCCGTCGGAGATAGGGACATCCCCGGCGGGAGCGGGCAGGAGGTTACCAAGGTGAGTGGGTTAGGGGGGTTTGCTTTTCTTTCATCTTTTTATGCCTTGTGTCTTTTTCGTGCATAATTTTGCGTCTTTTTTTGCTTTTTTTTGGCGCTTGGTGATGCAATTTGGTTCCGTGGATGAGTAAAAGCTAACGGGTCGTGCGTTGTAGTGGGTCCTCGCTGAGCTGGGAGATGCTTTCGGCACGATCGTGAAGAGTGCCGATATCAAATGAAGAAACAGAAAGGCTGTTTTGACAGGTCCAGGAAATGGCTGGGACTGATGGGAAAAATTAGCTATGTATCTTCATTTGGACAATAACATACCGTGAAGTCAGCTTTGTCTCTGATATCTATATATATACGCAAGTCATTACACATGAATCGTCCCTTTTCTTTCCTCCCTCTTTCGAGAGTTCCGTTTCCCTCAGACCAGATTGATGATTTGATATTTGTCATCGAACATGGCGTTCCGGGTGCACTTCCACAGGCCCACCCGCTCGTACTCGTCGTTCGTCGTGCCCGCTCTGCGCCTCAACAGCAGGCCGTCGTGGTGGCCCCAGGCGACGGAGCTGGGGGCGTACTCGTAGAACTTGACGCAGTACAGGACCTCGTACTTGAGGGCGGCGAACTCGGCGGGCGAGAGCCTCAGGTCGAACAGCAGTTTCAGCTGGTCGTTCCGCCAGCCGAGGTCCTCCCACACGCGCAGCTGCGTCGCGACCCAGTCGCGCTCGGGCAGCTCGAGCCCGTTCCGGACGGCCTTGCGCGCGCGGGCGTCGTCGATGATGCAGCCCTGGAAGACGCGGCCGCCGATCATGTTGCGGTCGCTGTCGACGGCGTCGGCGACGGCCAGGACGGGGCAGAGGGTGCAGCGCAGCGTGATGACGCCCTTGTTGGAGATGCCGGCGAAGGGCTCGTTACGCTTGCTGGCGTTGTCGTCCTCGTTGGACTGGGTCCGCAGGATCCGCAGCTTGCCGTCCAGGCGCGGGAACCCCCGCTGGTGCTGATGCTGATGCTGCTGGGCGTCGTGAGCGAGAGCTGCCGTCTGAGCGGGGGCCTGGCAGAGCGGCCATGGCACCTCGCTTCGCGGCCAGAGGGCGTCCCAAGAGACGTAGCCGCCGGTGATGGAGGCCCAGGACCACGAGGGAACGGTGCCGGCGGGCAGCTGACGCTTGCCGTAGACGACAAACCAAAGGAGGCTGGCGGGCAGCAGCGACGGCCACAGACCGGCGCAGTGCGAGTGCGAAATGGTGGGCGTCCGGGGTGGCTGTTGTAAGCGAGCTTCTTGGATTTTTTTGAAAAAGCATTCTGCCGTGTCCGACAGGGCGACCAGCCTGTCGGCGGGCGGCTCGACGGGTCTGGTGGGAGCGGGCAGGCCGCTGGTGAGCTTGGGGTAGGCGGCTACGGTTGAGCACCAGGCCAGTTCTAAGGCGTCGCGCTCCAGTTGCGCCGCGCGAGGAGACGGCGACGGCAGCAGCGCGTGGAGCGAATCAACGTCCGACGGCTGCGACGCCGTCGACGACGACGAGAACGACGCGCGAGCGAGGGTGCACGTAGACGAGGTCCTCGACAAGCGGCCCTTCATGGTGGCGGCGGCGGCATTCGCTGATGTGTCGGCCGGGGGGAGTGAAGGGGATTGTTGTGACCTTGACTCAAGAGGAAAGTAGGCCTGGCAACCCCAGGCTGCGAGCGGGAGGCGGCTGATGAATGGCTTGAGAGGGCGATGAGTTGTAGCCTGATCGCCGCAGACGCCCCACAGACGACAACAACACGCCCCTTGGCGCTGCTGCTGGCATTTCCGGCTTTTCCAGATGCAGATTCCCTTTGCGGATATAGCATTACCTCCCGGACGCCCGGGTCGACTGATCCCGCGGCGCGATCACCTTGGCCATATCGGCGATTTGCAACTGAAATGGGTCCGCTAGCCTGTCTCGGAACCTTAAGCATCGCATGGCTCAGTGTTTCACAAATCGAGTAAGAACGAAGCCGATAAGACTTACCGTTGGTTCCACTAAGAGCCTCAATAATTCCCGCCTGCTAATGGTTCAGTGCTCTATTGCTCCACATCAGGGCTCAATTTTCCAGAGCGCACTATATTATGCCGCTTGTTCCCTCGATCAACAACGAGGCTATCCAGCGAACTGCGCGTATTTTCACCAACACAATTCTGGGAAGCTTATACGGGCAGCAAAAACTTTCATAAAAAACATAAAGTACTGGCGTGACGCGTTATGTTTGTCTCATCCCAATCGGGACACGCTTCAGTCTTTCAAGCATTGCCTGCAGCTAACTCAAAAGAGTACCAAAAAAAAGTAGAGGACGAGCAAGATCGCCCAACCTTTCATGCCCCCTCCTTCCTCAGCATCTATCCACCTATTTCTCTTTCTCCAATAGTTCCAGGTACTGCGGCACGAGACTGCCCACCATCTCTTCCAGCCCTTTCAACTTGATCCCGAACGCCTTCTCGACCTTGTCGCTGTAAAATTTCAACTCCTTGTACGTCCCCGCGTACCCACCATTCGGCAAGATGCCCGCCTCGACCTCCTTCGGGAACAGCTTCGCCGTCAGCTCGTTCACATCCTCCCAGCGCATGTCGACGCCGGTCGTGAAAAACTCGGTGCCCGCACCGGGCTCGCCCTCAGCCTTCGTCTTGATCTTCTCGCGGTCCAGGGCCATCAGGTGCAAGTCAACCACGTCGTCGATGTGCGTGCCGCAAGCCGCCTCAGGCGGCGGCGCGACGGCGCCGGGCTCGGGCTTGCCTGCAGCGAACAGACGCAAGAAGCGCCAGTTGCTCGTGGCCCACAGGTCCTTGGTAGAAGCGGCGAGCGGGTGGCGGCCGCACACGTAGGCCGGGCCGAGCGCGACGAGGTCGAAGCCGACGTTTTGCGCGCCCTCGCGCTCCATCCACTCGAGGCTGCGGCGCAGCGCGGCCGTCTTGCTCGCGCAGTACGCCGTCGCCATGTCCACGAAGGGCGGCTCGCGGTCCGGCTGCAGCGAGGCCTCGTTGACGTAGACGTTCTGGCCTGCCGCCGGCGGCGCCCACTCGGACCCCAGCATGGCGGGTTCCACGAAGGCGCCGATGGAAGACGTGCACACGACGCGCTTGACTGTTCCGCCTGCTGCCTTTGCGCTCTCCAGCGCCGACAAAGTGCACGCCACGGCCGGCTCGAGGATGGTGGCGCGCTGCTCCTCGGGCGCGCACTCGACGAACGGGATGGGCGACGCCGCGTGGATCACGTAGTCGCACCCGCGCGTCGCCGCGTCCAGCGCGCCCTTCGCCGCGAGGTCGGGAACCGTGAAGAATTGGCACACGGCGTTGACGTCGTTGCCTGGAGCGGCGGCGAGTAGGGCTGGCGCGGTCGCGACCTGCTCGCGCTTGGCCTCGCTGCGGACCACGACGTTTGCCGTGTAACCTGAGCGCAGAGCCGCGACAAGGATCGCGGAGCCGATGTAGCCGGTCGCTCCGGTTATCATGATCTTTCCTTTCGACATGGTTGATATGGAAGGGGTGGACTGTTGCTTGGCGGGGGAGTTTTTGTGAGATCGTAGTAGCGCCTGAGACTGGGGTGGGGGTCGAAGGTAGCCGTCATTTATAGCCCTTCTCTTTGGACCCGATTATCGTGCAACAATACGCGTATAATCCCCGCTCTCCGGTCGGTGGTGAGTCTCCATTCGGAATACATGTAAGATCAAAAACGCCTTATGCTGCCAAGGCTGATGTGAGGATCAAGCTAGCCGGGGTCTAGATGTCCTCATTGACGGGTTTCGAGCGTCTCGCCGCAAACCGCCGCTAGCGGTAATCATGTAATCCTTGGTTCCCGTCTGTTGAGCCCAATTAATCAACCGTCCGGATATATCCCACAAGAACCTACCTGTTGTGACAGTGGCCAGAACATTGTATTCTTGGTGGTCAATCGGCGCGCGCTTCTTTTCCCAAGTCACTCATACTTCTTTAGATTCTCGTAGGGGAAATAAGTCAGGCAGATAATGATTGATTTTGGCGTTTATCTTCTCTACCACACCGGGGCCTGAAGCCTAGTCAAAGCAGGCGGACCAGTTTCCGCCTGACTTGGCGAAATCCAAAGTGTCGATAAATGCGTCTAGCTTGCATTTACCGTCGGAATCGGCGCAACTGAGCGGAATGACCCGATCGTTGACGAGGAATCTCACGTACTCGTCCGTCTCACCGCTGCAGGAAAGCTTCTCGACGTACAACCTAGCGGCAAATGGCACCGTCCACGAAGTGCTCCAGCCGCCGCTCTCCTCGGCAGTCTGCACCTGAGTGTTGTTGAGAGGCTCCGTGTCGTTGTAAAGACCAAGAGCGAAGAAGATGGCCGTCATGTCGTTGTCGTGAGAGAAGTCAGCGAACAGAACGTGGCCCGGGCCGATTGGGAAAGTCGCAGGGTCTGAGTCCAGGGTGCTGTTCGTAGAGGTGTGGTCCTCAACGGGAGTGTTGGTCAGACGCGCAATGAGCTCGTTGACGTATCCAACACCCTGGGTAGGGCCAAGAGGATCACCAGCACCGTAGTGGTAATACTTGCCCAGGTTCTGGTAGTAGTCATACTGCTTCCACTCGTCCTCGAAGAACAGCTCGCAGAAGTCGGAGAGCTTTCCCTCGGGGTCAGCAACGGTGTAGAAGGGACACAGGTCCATAAGATAGGTGACTTCGGCTTGGGAGAGGTTGGCGCCCGGCAGTTGGTCGTTGATGCGGTTGGCGATCGGAGGCAGCCAGATCTCATTCCACGGGGCCTGGCCACGGGCGTCGATGATGTCGTCGTCCTCATTCTCGAAGTTGGTGCAGATGGCGTGGCTCATGGTGTTGTTGGCAGTTTCGTCCTCGCTGATGATGAGCATGTCGTAGGGATAGTCTCCAGTGAGATTCGACTTGTCGTCAACCATGGCCTGGTGGAAACCGTCGGTAAAGAACTGGCCACTGGCGATGACACGAGATTCGCCAGAAGCGCGGACGAACATGTGCTGGGAGCGGGCAAGAGAAGCGTATCTCTTGTAGAACTTGATTCCAGAGTGGTACAGCTCCTGCTCGCCAAATGTGGTGAGCTCGTCAGCACCGAGAGTATACTCGACGTTCTGCAAGAAGGCAGCATTGCCCTCGAAGGAATACGAGTTCGCCTGGATCTTCTGGATGGTGGCATTGTACGCCTTGGTCTTGCTGGCAGTGGGGTCGCGGGCGCCATGACGAGACAAGACCTGGGCGAAGGTGACCTTGCACTGGTCGGGAATGTCGGCCGAAATCTCAGACGGGACCTCGAAGTAAGGCGAGTACTGGCCCCAGAAGTGAGAGATTTCGGGGGAGCACTGGTAGCCGCGCAGGACAGTGTCGCACGAGGTCGAGTTGTCTGCAGTAGTCGTGTTGGAGGCGGCATTGGCCCAGACGGCCGCGCTGCATGGAGCGGTTAGTAACCGCGTTCTTTGCTTGTATGGTTTTCTGCCTACCCAAGGACGAGAAGCACGACGGCAGACATAGTGAGAGTGCGAGGCCCGAAGGTCGTGGAGCGCAAATTCTGTTTCGTCGGAGTAAGGCATTTTATAATGCGTCCAACCCGGTCACTCGGGTCGTGAAACAAGCGACGGACACCGGTTACACTACCCACGAGGGGCAGGTGTTGATCTAAGAGCTCCGATTCAGGCACTGAAGTTGCCGGCACCGCGCAGCACGTTGCAGGGCGCACCGAGGCGATTGGCCCAAGCGAGACGGCAGCATTTGAAAATCCGCGTCGTCGCCGCCGAGCCGAGCAAACAACTTACCTTGGTGGCCATCTGGGTACGGCTCGTCCCAGCTGCTGCGAGGGGAGCCCAGCAGTTCAACCTCTTCATGCATGATAATAGCCTGTTTCAGGGGCTGCTGCTTAGCGGAAAACATTATAGGGAAACGCGCCGGCCGCCCAACCGAGGAAGAAAGCCGGGGTGGATCACGAGCGCGCAGCGATGTCGCAGTCGTGGGCAAACCCGCAGCAGCAGCGCCAAGCAACGCAGGTGTTGAGGTGAAGTTGGAGAGGAGCCCTACCGCGACACGGCGGGCAGACCCTGCGGGCTTCTTGGAGCTTGCTTGGCGTGCGTCGGCACTTTGGACGGAGACAAGCCCGGTGGCCCGCGTCATGTCACGTGGACGCCACACAAGTGTGCTTGGACGAAAAGCTTGAGTGCGCCTTGTCGCCTTGTCTTGTCAGCTCGTTACGTGACGGCAAGCCGCGTCAACACTGCGCGCCGCTCCGCCTCGCGACAGGAAGCGAAAAGGCCCGCTCCGCCAAGCTGATAACCCATAACTGCAGCCCTACCGCCCTGCTGCCAGGGCCCATCCCACGAGCGGCGCTTGATATGCGTCGGAGCCAAGCGGCTGTTGACAAGACGGCTAGCCCGGGCGATCATGACGGCAGCTAAGAAGCCAGCGAATTTGGCCGACCCGGCCGCGCCGCTGCTGACCGCAGGTGACCTCGCCTCCAGAGCGCAGCATGAAGTCAGCGAGCCGCTGCCCCAGAAAAGCCTGTCCCCAGACGGCCTCGATGCATCCCGTGCCCTCTCTCCGCAATCGACGGCCGTCCTCGCCCTCGCCTCTCCGCGACCTTCCAGCCGCGCGTTGCTCGAAGCGGCAACTCTGCGGAGCCTGCACACGTCTGATTGGCCCCTGGCCGAAGGGGTTTGGTAACAGCTTTCTAATTTGATCACTAAGGCCCAGATACAAATCCGCTAGCTCCAGGCACAAACAGCGCCCATACCGCCGAACGCGGGGGCCTATCAGCGCCGGCGACTCGTAGGGCGCGGCTGCCCTAACAGGTATTTACTTGCCACCGTCTTCACGGCCTAAAGGTCTTCTGTCGCCCTCCATTCCTCTCCTCATCCACCCTCTCGACACCATGGCCCGCTCCGCTGAACTCACCGCCGATGAGCTCCAGCTCGAGGCCCTCGGCCACAAGGGCGAGCTGAAGCGTCAGTTCTCCTTCTTGTCTATGCTGGGCCTCGCCTTCGCAATTCTCAATTCCTGGACCGCTCTTTCGACCTCGCTCTCTCTTGCCCTGCCGTCCGGCGGGCCTACTAGCGTCGTCTGGGGTTTGATTACTGCCGGCGTCTGCAACCTCTGCCTGGCCGCCTCGCTTGCAGAGTTTCTCTCCGCCTACCCGACCGCCGGCGGTCAGTACCACTGGGTTGCTGTCATCAGCTGGAAGGCCTGGGTGCCTGCCCTGAGCTGGGTCACGGGATGGATCAATACCTTTGGCTGGATCGCCCTCGTCTGCACCGGAGGTCTGCTGGGCAGCCAGCTTGTCGTTGGCGTCATCTCTCTTGAGAACCCCAACTACGAGCCCCAGGCCTGGCACCAATTCCTCATCTACATCGCCTACAACGTCCTCGCCTTCTGCCTCAACGCCTTTGCCAACTCGGCTCTGCCCTACGTCAACAAGGCTGCCATCTCTTGGTCCATTGTAGGCTTTGCTGTCATCTGCATCACCATCCTGGCCTGCGCCTCTCCCAACTACTCCTCTGGCGACTTCGTCTTCCGCGAGTTCATCAACGAGACTGGCTGGCCTGATGGCATTGCCTGGCTCCTTGGCCTGCTGCAGGGTGGTCTGGGTCTCACTGGCTACGATGCCGTCGCTCACATGATCGAGGAAATCCCCAACGCCGCCGTCGAGGGCCCTAAGATCATGGTTTACTGCGTCGCCATTGGCACCTTCACCGGCTTCATCTTCCTTGTTAGCCTCTTGTTCGTTGCTGGCAATATCGACGATGTTATCTCTTCCCCGGCTGGTCCGCTGCTGCAGATTCTCTTCAACGCCACCAACTCCCACGCTGGTGCCATCTGCTTGCTCATCTTCCCCCTGGTCTGCATGCTCTTCGCCACCACTTCCATCATGACCACCTCCTCTCGCATGTGCTATGCATTTGCTAGAGACGGGGGTCTTCCCTTCTCCCGTCAACTTGCCAAGGTCCATCAAGGCCTCGACATCCCGCTCAATGCTTTGATTTTCAGCACTGGCTGGGTCATCGTCTTCGGATGCATCTTCCTTGGCTCCAGCAGCGCCTTCAACGCCATCACCGCTGCCTCCGTCGTGGCTCTTGGTATTTCGTACGGACTTCCTATCGCTATCAACTGCATGCGCGGACGCAAGATGCTGCCGCCCCGGAGTTGGACCCTGCCGGAACCGTTCGCGTGGGTTGCCAACTTGGTAAGAACTCCCCCTTCACTCCTTAATAAGTCTAGAAGTCAACTAACGATGTTCCTAACAGATTGGCGTCGCCTATGTTATCGTCACCACCGTCCTGTTCGTCTTCCCGCCCGAGCTCCCCGTCACTGGCTCCAACATGAACTACTGCATCGTTGTCTTTGCCATCGTCATCATCATTAGTGGTATCACGTGGATCTTCGATGGCAGGAAGAACTTCCGTGGCCCCAAGATCGACGAGGGCTTGGAGGTTATCGAGTCGACCAAGGTTGGCCCGACTGGCAGCCTGGAAGGTGACAACAAGATCGATCCGGACTCGAAACACGCGGTGGAGGCTTAAGCGTTGATTATATATCTGCCTTCTGTTTTTTATATAGCATGGGACTGGCATTGGGTTGGAGTATTGTCGTGCACACATACCCTTGTGCTGCCTTTGTATGATTACGATTTGAACAAGAATAGATCTCTTTCGAGAAAGTGAATCAGATGCTGTGTCGTATCATAGATGTCTCTCTCCGCAGGTTCCATCCCTATAATCGGACGAACGGAAAGGAACCCTCGGCAACCTGCCCCACCCTGTCGCAACCTGTCGCGCCCTGTCGTAGTATGCCGCAGCCTGAACCCCTTTTCTCAGCCACCCACACGAACACTTCAAGACCACGTCATCTTTCTCATGTAGATAGGTGGCTTAGTATAGTGAGCTGGTAAGTAGCTACCTTAGTGAAACTATCAATTAAGCAATGAAGTGCCTCGAATTGCGAGATGAAATATCAAACAAAGGGAATTGGCCATCCTCTAGCTACAATGAGAGTGCTACATGTAAGGAAAGAAAAGCAACATGTCTCGGATCGGGAAAACGAGATAGAGGGAGATGGATGACCAGAAAAACATTCGTACGACCCAGTCACAAAAGGCGTTACCTGCCGTCGGGGGAAGAAAGGTCTTCTGATCTTGGAGCGGTTTGACCATCTCAGCGTAATATGGAATGCGGCTGCTGATGTAGCCTGTCATGCCCAACCAATGCTCTAGGTCCTTCAGAGTCTCAGGAAAAGGCATATCGAGAATGGCTTGAACCTTTTCCTGAGCGGTACCAAGGCCAAAGGAGAAGACCCTCTGCCCGAGTAAAGTGGTGCAAGGGTAGCCGACAAAAGTCTTGGTAGGGGCGAGGCTGATTCCGAGCAGATCCATCTGTTTAAGCACGCTCCGGATGTGCTCCTTGTGTTCCTGCTTGGTGCGGCTAAAGACGACAATACCGTCGATATAGGCGCGACAGAACGACCTGAATGAAGAACAGGTCTTCGCGGAGCTGGCTTTGAAAGACCTCCTGTTCGAGAAGTGACGGTAGCTGCAATGTGGTTCTTGGGGACAACCGGAAGTATTCGGTCGCCATCAGCTTGGTCGTCTTATACCGTTTCTTCCTCTTCAGTGGTCCAACCTCCTGCCAAAGCTCCTCTTCGTCGAAATCCTCTTCAAGCTCAAAATCGAAGGCAACGGAGCATTCCACTGAAGGAATCTGCGTGTCGGGGTTATTGGCCTTGTTGCTCTTCTTGTGGCGGTCATTGTGCTCAAATAAGTCGTTGTCATCGTCGTCTTCAGTGTAGTCGTTCATTTTACGGCGGTGCGTGGAGGACTTCATAGACGCGGCGGCGAAGTGTATAGGAACGATGCCTGGGCCAATGTGAGTCAGATGCTCGCAGTCTTTGTGGAGGGCGAGTGGGAGCATACGTCAAACTAGAGAGACTTACCCGCTGGTGACGCTGAAAGCTCGCGCCGGGTTGAGGTAGCGGCCTGCCTGTTGCAAAGTTGAAAGGTAGGCGCGTTTGGGAGAGGTCCTGCTCTATGCGGTAGACGCAACACGCGCACTTCCCCAACGTCTCGTCACCTCTGGAAGGCGCGCTAAAAAGAAAGAATAACTCTTCGTGTTTGAAATCTGTATGCTATGGGTAGTTGAAGCTATCGTCCGGACGTGCATGTAAAATTTTAAATTCGACACTCCGGACGATAGCTTCAACTACCTATGTGTTGTTTTACTTTTCAATTCATATACCTGAAGTACAGTTATCCTAGATTCGAGAATCCTGATATTCTCCGCGCTAGCCTTCGGCTGCATACTTATCTGTATACACATATCATCATTGGTGCCATTCTCGCTTACATTCTTTCACTGGCATAGCCCCGTCAAACACGTCACCATACTATCAATTCAAAAGTCTGACAATCTAAGTTATATGGGCTTTATGACTGCAATGCTAAAATTTATAACCTCCTGCGAACTCCGAATAAATACATACTGGAGAAAAAGATAACAAAAAAGCATATTGACGAAGAAACATAACTCATCAACCATCATCCTTCACAGCGACCCGCTAGCCGACGACGACGAAGAAAACGAACCCACCCTCGCCCTCCCCTCCCCCTTACCGAGCACCCACGCCGCAACATCCGCATCCTCCCTCAACAACATAACCTCGAACCTTCCTAACTCATCCTCCTCCAATACCTTCCCTCTGACCTCCTTCCCGCCATCCTTATTAACCCACCTCCACCGCCCCTGCTGCCCCCCCTGATCCCCCTCCCCCCTCTCCAGCACCCACCCATTCCTCCTCAACGCCTCAGCGCGATACACGCCATGCCCATCGTACCCCCTGCCGCGCGCCTGCACCCGCACCCGCACGCTCGCATGCACGCGCTCGCGCGTGCCCTGCAGGATCTCGCTCGTCTGCTTGCCCGTCGCGTAGTCGACGCGGCGGTGGGCGCGCGGCGTGCGTGGCGCGAGGCCGCCCAGCGCCGTGACGTTGGCGGCCGAGTCGTCGAGGCGGGTCAGGGCCCAGTGGGGTTCGGATTCGTCGCGGGCGGCGGCGCGGAGGGCGCGTGCCTCCTCGCTGTCCACCTGCTCGTCGTCCTTTTCGTCGTGGTGGGAGCCGACGGTGGCCGGGAGGAAGGAGAGCGGGGAGCGGAGGAGGCGGAGGAGGGTGGTGGAGGTGGCGGAGGCGAGGGTGGAGACGGGGTGGTGGAAGAACGACGACGCGTGCGAGATGAGCTTGCGGTCCGCCTCGCGCTCGGCGTACTCGAAGCGGTTCTGGCGCCACTGGTCGGCCAGGTAGCTCTCGTCGAACTCGAGCCCGGCTTTTTCCAGCTCGCTCATCATCCAGGCCAGCGACACGTCTGCCAGCCCGCTGTCCGACTCGCTGCCGCCGACGTTGGCGTGCGTGCCTGGGAACCAGACTTGCTTCAGGACGGTTGTGCTGTTGCTGTTGTTGTTGTTGTTGTTGTTGTTGTTGTTGTTGTCGTCGTCGTCAGCGGCGTCGGGCTGCTCCCAGACCGTCGGCATGAAGCTGGTACGCTCCTCGTCGAGCGCGAGCGCCTGGAAGGCGAAGCGGACGTTCTTGCCGATGGTCGTGTCGGTGAAGCGATAGGGGTTGGGGACCATGAGCGGATCGGCTAGGAAGGAAGGGAGGCCGAGACGTTGGAGGTGCGCGATAGTGGGAATACCGAGGGCGCCTAAGTGGCTATCAGTTGGTGTGCAAGAGTAGAGTTGGCAAGGAACCTGTAAGCGAATGGGGGACCAGATGGCTGAAGGAAGGATGAAGGGAAAAGGAAGTGATGAATGCTTACCGACGGTGTCCCAGACCCCGATTGCTTGAATAGGAATTTCCCGTGTCTTGTCCAGCCGCATTAGTTCCTTGAGATACTGTGCAAGATACTCTTTCCGCCTCTCGATCAACGGCTTCTTTGCGGAGGGCATCTCAATTTTGAAGTCCCGGATCTCCTGCGTGATGGAAGTCTCATGGCCTTCTTGGCCCGCACGCTCAAAGTCCTCAAACACGCGGAAGAAGTGCCGCATGGCCGTCTTCGTCAACAGTCCGACGGCGTCGATCAGCGCCGCGATGCTGCGGGCCGTGAAGGCGCCGCGCGAGAAGCCCGTTAGGTAGACAGCATCACCGGGCTGGTAATTGTTGGCCAGGAAGCCGTACGCCTCGCACACGTTCTCCGACAGCCCGCTCCCCGTGCCGCCGCCCACGAGCTTTTCAACCAGGTTGGGCCCCGTGCCGACGCCCGCCTGGTAGAAGACAATCTGTGGCCGCTGCTGCGAGTCCGAGACCGGGAGCGCCCGGCCAATGCGCGTCACATTGGACGGGTCCTGCACCTCCAATTTGGGATGAGCGTGGGAGCCGTTGTTCTCGAGCTTGCTGTTGTTGCTGTCCTTGACGGACGTCAGTCACTGATAGATGGGAGAGTCTAATTCTGGACATACAATCCATGTTCCTGTTTTCTGTTAGAAAATCGCGCATAAGAAGATTTAACAGTGAAGTGTCGGGTCTGGAGAACAAAGAGATCGAGGGATATGCTAACTTCAAGCGACACAAGAACCATCTCATCGAAAGTTCGGATAGATTGTATATACGCGCGGGGAACAAGGTGTGATCTGAAAGCTCGTGGGAGGATGAAAAGGGAAAAGAGCTTCTGGTCGCGATTCGAAGGCAAACAGTAAAAGGATCCTGGGAGCAGTACTCACCATCGCAGCAAATTATCAACTTCTTCGGCCTTTTCAACGTCAAAGGATCTCCGTTCGCCATGTTTGCACTTCGAGAGCCGCTGGGCAAACAATAGAGCGTCTTGCTTCTTTGACCGGCCGAGCTACTCGTCGCGAGTTTCGAGGCTTAAATACGTCGTTAGGCAGAAGGCAGGCGCGCAGCTTCCCTCGCACAAGAGAACAATGTGACTCGAGCCTCGTTGTAACAACAAAGAGAAGCACCAAAAACAATGAAATCACAACACCCAACAGTGCAAGACAAGCAAGCACGAGCAAACACCAACCTTATATCCCGCACGGCACACCACCACCACCAACCAGCCGCAGGCCCTGCAGATCGTCCGCTCCGCCACTCTTCCACAGAGAACCCAAGCCTTCCCCTTCTTAGACGAGCTGAGGTGAACACAATGGTCGTCTTGGCACCAGGTGACCGGGTAGAAGGCCACCAGCGTCGGGCGCCACAGCATGGGCCGAAAAAAAACTACGCACAGTAAACCTCTGTCATCACATCCCCCCACACCTCGTAGTAGGAAAGATGTCTCGGCCAATGGCAGCAGCGCCGTCCATCGTACACGGTTGCCCGAAAGCAGCCGTACTATTGGCGGCTCGCCCATTTTTTCCTCATGCCGCTAGGGCTGAGCAGGAATGTGCCAGGGGAGGGGGCCGCAGCAATAATGCACGCGCAGTAGCTGCCGCTGCTGCTGCATCGTCTGCAGAATGCAAGAGAAGAAAGGCGAGCAGCGGGTAAGCTAAGCCCTAGGGAGGGCTGTGCTTGCTTGCTCTGCTCTGCCTTGCAGGTCCGGGGTGGGGCGGATGTGCCGACGATCCCCACAGGCAGGGGGGTGGGTGGAAGTTGGGGGCTTGAGCAGGCAGCCTCCTCCAAAAATGGGCTTGAATGCCGAGGAAAACCGTGGATGGTTGAGCTCGCGGTGTGGTGACACAACAAGCCTATTGCTAATCCATCAGTTTGGTTCTCTCTCACAAGTGCGCGGGGAAAGACCAGCCAAAGGTTGTGCCTGTGCGACGGCATTATACACTATAGGCCAAGCCATTGCCTACCGACCTATCACGAGGCTGACGGATCGGGTGGCAATAATGCTGACAATAAGGAGCTGAAAGGAATGCGACGGCCGGGGGAGGATATGCTTGGCGGGTGTGAAGAGGGCGCGTAAAGCGGGGGCGGTTGCGGCTGAGAGGACCAAGTTCTTGGACTCTTGCGTCTGGAACGCTGATTGGTTAGGCATCCATGAGGCAAACGGGAGGAAGGCTGCAAGCCATTCGCCTTCGCGTCATCGGGCTTATAATAGATAAAAGCCATTGTGATACAGGAAGATCAATATACAACTTTCGTCCTACCACGTGAACTCTACTTGCTCCGCAGTGCTGAAACTGTCTTACATTACGTTGACACTGTGGCACGAATCAGCACCCAGAACAGTCGTCAAAAGTTTTTTCTTCAGACTACATATGCCATGCTCGCTGCATAGGCTGAAATCGTCGTTACTTTTCGCCATCTTCTGAAAAGCTAATCACAGTAAAAGAGCCCCTATCCGTGAGCACCACCAAGCCGGAAGAAACCGTTCCCAAGAACTCACCCACTCACTAAGCCAAACCGCCCATCGACACCGCTTAGTATGCAAAGCGCGTCCTCTGATCGCCAATCTTCCTCTCCACTTCACGCACACTACGGTCCAGCTCAGCCGCGATCGTCTCCTTCTTATCCCTGGGCAGCCGCAGGAACCGCTCACACAGGTCGCCGTCGATGACACCCTTGACGGGAACGTAGTAGCTGCGGAAAGCTAGGTGGTCCCTGCCTGCAATTGGCGGATCCTCGCTGCGCAGTTGCTGCTCCAGGCTCTGGAAGAAGTCCACATCTTCACGGCTGACGAAAGGAATGAAGATTCCAATCGTACCCTGGAGACCGCTCCACAGGAGAAGCTCGCGACCACCCGCAACCAGAGCCGTCTTTTGAATCGATGTGGGGATGTCTTGAGTGTAGAAATGGGCCAGGAGGTCGAGGCGGTTGGGCGTACCTTGAAGGTAAGGCCTCTCATTGACGAGATGCAGGCCTGAGCCCTCTTCGTCCGCCTCTTCCGACGTCTTGGGCGGGCAGCGGACAAGCCAGATGTTACCGAACTTGTCACCGCCAGCCGTTGTCTCGTAATCGACCATAGTCGTGCACGTAGTCCACCGGTGAATGTTGTCGTCGCAGAACGGAATCAACCGGTTCTCAACGTGCTTGTACACAACGTATGTCACCGACTCCTGCACGTCCGAGCAGACGATGCGGCTTCCTTGCGTTTGCAGACCGATGAGAATGTTCGGAACAACGTTGAGAGCTTGAGCCTTTCGCAGCAGCTGGCGAAGACCGAGATCGTAGAGCCGGAGATCAGCATTGACTGCCACAAGGAGCTTGCCCTGGAATGGCAGAAGAGCCATAGGAGGCGCATCCACCTTCGTTTTGTGGATGAACTCGAGCTCCCGACCGTTATCCAGCAGACGGTAGATGTGAACAAAACCGCAGGCGTACGACCTAGGTGCCACGATCAAATCCTTAGCAGTGCCGACCACCAGGAATGTTTCGTCGTTTTGAGATGTGAATGGAGCAAGGCAGATGCTGACTGCTGATTCGTTTTCCTCCAGCTCGAGCGTGTGGACCACCTCTTTCCTCTCGATAGGGTCAACTATTTGGATTGCCGAAGCCCAGTGGCCATTGCCTTGGGGATATCCGAAGTGCTCCGGATCGAGTTCTTTTGCGTCACCGTTGACGGTTGCGGGATCGTTAAGCAGCTGCTTACGGGTGCTTGTCGCCAAAGTATTGTTGTCGGCCTCGATCACGTAGAAAAGAGCCTCCGTAGGGTGGCGGACAAGGTTGCGAGGCGTGTACATCAAAGGAATGTTCTCGAAAAGAAGGTTGGTAGAGAGATTCTCAATGGTGAAAATCCTAAGCAGGTAATGTTAGTATCTTCTTTACGGTGGACAGTGACGAACCGAGTAACAGTTATTCAGTCAAATAGAATAACTTCTTCCGCAAGACAATCCTCAAATAGCGTAGCATGAAGAAAGTCGTCACTGCAGAATAGATCAGTGCTGGTTGATTTGAACTTACCGGAGATGTTGTCCCTGAATACCGACCATGCCTTGGGTGCACTGTTCGCTGTTGAAACTCCAGCCCCACTCCAACGGAGCATACGCCAGAGGGGTGAGAGTAAATGCCTTGGTTTGCTGATCAGAGTAGCCCAGCCAGGAACGAGAGCTGGTTGCAAGAATTGCGCTCTGATCTTGGACAGTGACCCTGAATAGCTTGACGGGCTTGGCGCCCAAGAAACGAGTGCGAGTGTCAGTCAGCTCGCCAGTAATTTCGTCGATGACGGTCCGCAGGTACACTCCAGAGTACAGGCCGATGTGTAGATAAAGGGTGGAGCCGCCAGAAGAGGAATCAGCCATTGCCATGATGTTCAGCGCCGAAGGTGCGGAGGTCAACGCCTGGACCGACTTGTTCTCAAGAGTGGATTCCGGATCCAAGCTGAGGATACGGACAGTGGAATCATCACATCCCACTGCAAGGAAAGAGCTGCGGACCCTGCCCTCGGGCACTTCGCCGAGACTAAGGCACGTAACAGTGCCGCTCATCTCCTTCTTTTCATCATACTCGGCTAGAGATCCGTCGGTGTCCATCTCGAAGTAGACGATCTCGCCGGAGCTGAGCGCAACGGCAACTTGACGTTCGTTTGTCGTGGCAGCAACAATAGTCCTGTGCTGTGGTGCGGGCCATTCGTTAATACGGCCTCCTGCTTGAATATGGCGAATACCCCTTGGGTGAACCTGGATGAGGGCATCCTCGCCAAGTTGCTGAACGGCAAGTGTGCGGGTCGATGATAAGAATCCGGTATCCGTCACTTCTTCCACAGTCTCGCCGATGCTGAGAACAAGGGTGCCATTAGAGAAAGAGAGAATGATGTAGGCATCGTACTCATCCTCCCTCTGGATTTTCGTAGTCCAAACCGCCTCGGGGACACTGGGAAGCTCTGATTCGACAATCTCAGAAACCTCCAGCCCGTGCTTCAGAGATTTGAAAGAGCTGCGCGCTCCGGTTCCGCAAACAGCGTAAATCTGCGGCGCGTCATCATCTGTAAGATTTGCGACCTTGCATGCGAGAGTTGGGTTCATGCTCGGAACGTGCTGAGCTAGACTGATATTCTCAGCACCCCTTGGGTGGAAGAAAACAGGCTCATACGGTGCGTCCGGCTCTGGGCTGAAGTCATCGCTGACGAACTCTATCTCCTCGTCATCATCACCCAGCTTCTCGAATTGGAAGAAAATGTGGTTTCCAGATTCTGTCGTGATGAACAGGTAACCGCTCTTCAGAATGCAAAGACTGGTAGCTCTGGGGACAGTATCAAAGTACTTGATCCTGAGCCTGTTGACATCGCCCGTGGGCTGGCCTTGCTCATCCTCGACCATGTCGATAGTGACCTTGAATAGGTCGCCGTCCTCGGACTGCAGCAAGAAAAAGAAAGCGCCACGCATCTTGTGCATAACGCCCGCGGTGATATAGCGTTTCCGTTGCGGGTTCTCTGTGGCTCCCTTGCGGCGTGGAATGGGGACACGGAAGGCTTCCTGGTTGATATGCCGGTAGGTGATGGTCTCCTCACCACAGACGAGGACACCGCTGGGGCCATCTTGACCTCCCGGAACCTGGAAGAGCATGTTTGCGGTCCTGTCCACGGTGTCGGACCACTTGCGCACGACGTGATTCAGGCCAAGGTCCAGCTCGTAGTAGACCAGTTCCTTCTGCTTGCTTGCCGCGACCTCACCGGTAGGATCCTGGTCCACGTCGTCATAGTCAATCTCCAGCGCGGCGAAGATCGGGTTCTCATATCCCACGTCAAGACCGATAAGCGAAAACACGAAAGTCTGCGGCCTGTGGGCTTCAAGCGGAGAAGAAATGGTGAGATTGGCGTTGGAATCGCGGTTTAGCACGTAGACAAGCTTGTTCTTCTCGACTGACGCGATCATAGCCGCGCGTCCCTTGGGATCGGTGGCGAGGTACTGGCCTGGAACCACGCGGCGGACGCCTGACTTTCCAAAAGTCTCGAGCTTCAGCTGGACGAAGATGTTCTTCTTGGGATTGTATTCGAGGACGGCGATGCGGCCAGAGTCGGAGGCGACGATGATGTAGTCTGTTTTCCAGGTGGCAGAATTTAGCACTATTCTTCAACCAAAGATTCCCGTCTTCTCTATCTCCCCGCGGGCGTCGCATTCAGGTAGGCTGAGGGTGCGCGATGCGATGTTGCTGGTCGCGGACTTGGAGAATCACTATAGAGCCCTGAATAAAGCGTGCTAGCTAGAACATACCTTTGGAAGAGCCAGCCAGCCTGAAGGCGGCGAGGGCGCGGATAATGCCAAAGACATTATGAGTGAGGATGGTCGTGATGCGCTGAGTCTGCGCGTCAGCGCGTTGTAGGATCAGACGCGAGCCGCAGGCGGAGACGATCTGCTGCTCCTTGGTGCCAGCGAATTGACCGAGAATAGCCTGGTGCACAGCGGTGGGCGGCTGAATGGTCAAAGAGTACATGAACAGGTTGGATGTGGTCGCCATGGCGGAAGATGCTGTCGGCCTAGCGGCCTCGAGCAGAGCGCAGGGTCGAGTTCTCCAAAGGCGATCGGAGCGCGAAAGAAGCTCGAGGCTGAGGCGACGCGACGACGAGGGCGGTGGCGAGAAGTGGAGGGCGCGGGGTGTGGTGTTGGCTGGGTTGCTGCGGCGGAGCTTCAAGCTCTAGGTCGAAATTCCGGCGGCGGGCTGTGATTGGCCGGCGGCCCGCGGTGCGCAGGAATACATCACCTCATGCGTTCTAACACAACCCATCTCCAGCGCCGCCGACCGCCTTGCCCGCCTGCCCGCCATGCGCTCCCGCTACACGTGCCAGAAATGCCTGGCCTCAATTCAGCGCGGCCTGCGCCCGCATCGGCCCTCTTCCGTCCCGCAATTGCAGGCCGGCGCCCGGCGATGGAATAGCACTCGCGCTTCAGTGCTGCCACAACAGCCCACCACCGCAAGGCGCGCACTGGGAACTCAGAGCCAGGCCGCCAACAATGAAGCCCACCGCATGCCGCCTTCGCCTCCGGGCCTTGAGAACGCCACTACCACCGCCAGCCAAGCTCGTAGCGTGCTGCTGAAACCGAACAACCTTTTCCATTCCTTCTCCAGTTCGCCCTCGCCCGAGATCCGCCGTCGCGCCGCATTCATGAAGCAGCATGCCTACTGCCCGCACCACAGCCATCGCCAGACCCGTATTGCGAATGATCCCGAAGACCCTGAGGCGCAGAAGGCCGTCCACGGCACCCTCCCGCCGGCCCATGTGCGATATGAGTGCCCAGACTGTGGCATTCCTGTGAGCTGCAGTGAGGAACATTTTGCGGATGACTATGAACGTCACTTGGAGATTTGTGACATTCTGCGGGAGATCAACGAGGACGACCATGATCTACGGTCTGGCCGCTTCTTTCCGGAGTTCGAGTACCCGGGAATGCAGATGGAGGAAGCGCTGGTCAACTTCACCAATTGGGATACATATCTCTATTCGCGAGAGCACCAGGCCATTAACGACGACCGTAGTCTGCGTCAGGCCACAAGGCTCTTGACCTACCCAGTCACTATTGGCAGCGTCCTGCACGAGCTCTCACCCTACAACGCCAAGAGCGGGGGCAGACTGACCGTCGAGGGTCTCAAGTCCTTGTCTGGTAAGTGAATTATTGGTTGAGTTAGCACGTAAATACTAGGGACCTTGCTGACTCTTACAGCGCTTCGCTACACTCTTCACCCTCCACGCTCTGGCGCTGGTGGAGACATCAAGGGTCTCCGTCCCAACCCGCCTCCGGTTCGCGTCTTTGTCGTTGGTGCGCGGGCTGAATCCTCTCTTCCACGTGAAGTCTGGATCCAACTGGCACACATGTTCCCGCGTGTTTCGTTCCATTTGAACTTCATTGGACCCGAGTCGATGGCGAACCGCGATGACGAGTTCCCTCTGCCAGACCGCACGCCTTCCAACCCATTCGGCGCCGTCGTCGAGGACCGCATTGCACACTCGCTCAAGATCAGCACCTATGTGGAGTACTACCACACCCTGCACCGCGCCGGCCACTTTTACCCTTACGACCCGTACTTTGACTGCTTCATGCTCTTCCACCCGGGTCTGGGTCACCCTGCCAGCTCTGCAGAATGGGAGGAGACGCTACCGATGTTGCTCGAGACCAAGGTGCCTATCATCGTTTCCGGTTACACCGAGTTCGACATGCAGCGCGATTTGAAGTGGGTTCAGGAGAAGATGGGTGGCGAGGTCGACATCCTGCTCGAGCCCGGCGAGAACAGGTTCAGGAGCTTGAGATGGGATCTCAACGACCTCGACCCGCAGGACATCAGCTGCGGCAACTGGGGTATCTGGGCGTTTAGGGGCAAGCGCTACGAGACCACGACGAAGGACGAGGCATGAGCCGAGTCCGTGTATCCTAGCAATGCTATGCCGTGACTGATTTGTATAGAAGCCGTAAGGAGCAGGTTTGCTGAGATCAAGCCCTCAGATACCTCAAGCTCATTCAGAGCATATGTATAAAAAGTAACTCCTCTTTATTTGACAATATGTGCCCTCGACTTGAGGTTCGAATGCGCCTTAGCATCATCATGAACATATGCTATACTTCAAAATGTTTGATAGGTTATTATCGCTTCAGATCCATATACACGCAATGCTGATGACATTGCGCTCGGATAACGCAACTCACCTCACCCGCCTCACACGACAGTGTTGTGATCTGATGTGAGTCCACATAACATGAATGGCTTTTTGTCTAAGGAGATTTCGCTGAATTGTGCGTTTGATGCAAGGGGAATTTAAAGGCGATAACTGGTAATTAATTGAAGAAAGCACGGGCAGCTGCAAAGCTGGTGGTTAAGACACGTGTGCATTTGAGTGCATGACTGTAAGCATAAGCACATGGCTTCTGGAAAAATTAAGCGCAGATGACCGCTTGCTTCCTTCATGCCCTTTGTTTTTTTGGAGGGATGGTTAGTCGTCTTCACTCTGCGGACATATGAAAGCCAATTACAAAGCCGCAAATGAATCATAGCGAGCATAGCATATACTATTCACCCTTCGCATATTTCGTACATAGTTCTTGAATATTACATGGATTTGCATTATACTTTAATTCTAGGTCTATCATGCTTCTTCACTTGGTTAAATCTAGGCCTGAGTTCGCATCATCCCGTCAGACCGGCTTCGAACTCACAGGTCGAATTGCAGCACAGTGATAGAGTGAATGGGCACGGTCCAGATGAAGCTTCCATCAGAAGATATGGCAGGCACCTCAGTGCCGTTGGCACCCAGCGGGCGGGGCATGATTGCCGTCCGGTTGTTCACAAAGTTGAAGCCGTTGATATCATCATTTTGCATGATGGTACCATTCACCTTGCTGTATGCAGCGTCAATCATAACGCTGAGAGGCATGGTCTGGTTGCCGGCATTGATGACCTAGAGTTCTGCGTGTTAGTCTGATGTTGATCCATGTAGTCGCACTTCGAATCATAGGGAGAGAGCGGTGAATATTTGCAAAATGCTGTAAACGAACCTTCAGATAGATCGAACCAGTATCTTCTTCAATACTGCTCTGCCAGTAAACCGGGTTGAAGTCGCCCTCAGTGTTGGTGACAGGCAGAGTCTGCGTCCCACGATAGTGGGCGAACAGCAGTTGCTGCCAGTAACTGGTGCTGAGAACCGTCTTGCTGGGGTCTGCGTCGTAGCTGATCATGTTGGGAGTCCAGTTGTACCAGTTGCGGTTCTGAAGGCTGGGCGCGTAGCTGCTAAGCTTGACAGTGTTCGGGTTGCGCTCACCACCTAGCGCGTAGACACCCTCCGAAATCGCAGAGATCATGCGCGGGTAGAAGACGTGAACATCGGCCGGATTGGAGAAGTTGACGATACCATCGGGCGTGTCGAGCTGGTAAACGCTGAACTCCCCAAGCAACACACCCACGTCTTCGTTCTGGGTGTCGGTTTGCCAGTTGTCGTAGAAATCGAAGTTCCGCAGGAAGTAGCTTGGTTCCTACAAAAGACAGGTTAATCAAATGGGCAGAATTGTGAGACAATGAGAGAAATTACTTCATAGTGGTGAGTATCCCAGTAGGCCCCGGCGGGAATATCGATGGTGTAGTCGGGGTGCTCGTTGTACGCCGTAGAGATGTAGGTGATGTTCGGGTACGCAGCTTTCAAGCCATCATACAGGAACGTGAACCTGCGAGGATAGGTGGTGGAGAACCAATCCTCGTTGCCGATCTCCACGTATTTGATGTTGAAAGGCTCCGGGTGCCCATATTCTGCGCGCTTGGCGCCCCACTTGGTCGAGGTATCACCCATGCAGAACTCAAGCTCGTCAATGGCCTCCTGGAGAACCTCGGGCATTCTCTCCTGTGGCCAGTCCGTGCCGGATTGGCCCCAGACATCAAGCGAGAAACCAGCATAGACGCCTAGCACAGGCTCAATCTCCATATCCTCGCACCATTCAAGGTATTCCAAGAGACCAAGTCCATCAGTATTGAAATAGTTCCAGTTGCCGGGCCGGCCAGGACGGTCTTTGAGCGGGCCAATCGTCTTCCACCACTTCCAGCGCTTGTCCACAGAGACTCCCTCGAGGTTGTTACCACCAGGGAAACGCAGGAAGCGTGGCTTCATGTCGTAAAAAGCTTGCGCAATGTCCTTCCGCAACCCGTTCGGACGGTCCTTGAAGGTTTCGGGGAAGAGCGAAAAGAGACCGAAGTACAAAGTCTGACCAGCGACCTCAGAAGCATCCATGGTAAGGGCGAAGGTGTTGTTCGAGTTGGGAGCCGTGACAGTATTGACGATCGAAGCGTTCAGTTGGGTGTAATCGAAAGTAGAGACCTTCACGGGGCCAATCTGCTCTGAGACAAACGTCTCTCCTGTGAGATTCGACCGCAACGACACTGTGAACGTAGTCTGGTTGTTCATGTATCGCGGCTCGTTCGCCAAGACGTAGAAGGAAGCGTTGTATGTCTGAGGCGAAACGTCCATTCCCCACCATCCGTAGTTCAGGATACCGACCTCTCCAGTCGCGTTCGCTGGAATGTCGACCTGGAGGACGGTGGGAAGAGCTTCAGAAAGCGGATGAAGCACGTCCAGTGTCAGCCGCACATCTCCAATCGGAGCCCATCCTGTTAGGACCGGTCCATAGGGGACGACCGGGTTCTCGCTGGAGATGATAACATTGCCGGCGAGGCCATCCACTGCACCAGGGACAATGTTCGAACCTAGCAGGCGTTAGTAAGGGGCTCAATCGCTTTTCCAATTCATCACAAACCCTGGAAGGCCCTGTTAGTGAGCAGCTCGGCGTAAATACCGCCATCGCCCGAGTGGTTGATGTCCTCGAACATCAGACCATACAAGTATGGAGCTGTGGTATTCCGAAGGGACGTGTCCTTGGTGTTAATCGACAGCGCCACACTGCTGACATTCGTGGCCGTAGCATTGATGAATGGAGCAGCCGAGGACTGGCGCGGTAGGCGTGGAATGCGAGCATGAGTGGATGGCAAGAGAACGGCTAGGCCCAAAAGGCCCACAGGGAGCGAGCTCAGCATGGTGGCAGACAGCAACGACAGACACAGCGAGTGCAGCAGAGAGCTACATAGCGAGAGAGGGGTACGATTCTAAATAGTACAGGAGCGGAAATTTGCACGACATGATGAGAGGGGATGCGGCTCGGCAGACGCGCCGCTATCAGGCGTGCGCGATGCAGGTACCGCACGTTAAACACGAGAGCGACGCGGTGGGCTGACCGCTTCAGCTAGTTTTGAAAGATGAATGACGAGGTGTGGAGGCCGGGTAAATGGTCAATCCTTGTCTTCGGCATTGAATGCGGAGATTTCTGGGGTAAGGCTCCGCGGATGGGGCGCCGCCCACCATCTCGGCGGTCGCCTTGGTGAACAACTCCTCCACGCTAACGACATGCAGAAGACAGCGTGGTCGGTCCAAAAGGCTCCGGAGTCATTCGGGAAGTTTTTCCACGAGTCGCATGTCGGGTGCGCGAACCGGGCTCGTGGACTATGCCCCGCATACCGGTGCGAGTAACCAGATGCGCTAAAGAGATGATCGATCCACCGGAGACGGGAAACAGCCGTTGGACCAAGAAACAAAGCAGACCAGGGTCGGATCGCCGGTGGGAGAACAAGTCTAAAGTGGCTTTATTGCAGGGGCTCTTATGGGATTCCTACGCCATGTATTTACCGTTTGACGCCACAGTGAGCCACGATGAGAAACAGCCGCCCGCTTCCGGCCCCAATATCAATCGCTAGTTGACTCCGTTCCAATGCTTCCCAATTATCAAACATATCTTACTCCTCTTCTTCTTCGCTGTCCTCGAGGTCTGTCCTTTCGACAATCAGGTTGCCGCTGCGGCCGATGCGTTCCCTAACAGTCCCACCCTTCTCCAACCCGAACTCTTCGCGCGGCATAGGTGAGACGAGAACGAACTTGTACTCGTGATTGTACGACGGGGGTTTCTCCGCTCCAGCTTCCGCTGCGTCGTCTTGGAGCAAGTCGTAGCACTCAACGAAAGCGTAGAGTTCTTCGATCGAAGTATCCGGCGCAAACTTCCGCACGACTCTGTCGCCAGACGGCATACGCAGACTAATTCTGACGACATCCTTGACGTCGTTGTCTGGTTCCGAAGCGATGGACTGTACCCTCCATTTCCTCCATTGCTCAAGGTTGCGTGCCTCTCTTTCCTTCGCTTCTTGCCTCTCGCGCTCCTCCTGCTCGGCGCGCTTTCTGGCCTCCTCTGCTTCTCGCTTCTGTCTTGCCCTCTCTCTATCTTGCGCAAGTGATCTCTCATATGCGGTGTCTTGAGCTTGGCGGATATTTCTCGCCGCCTGCTGTTCCGCTCGCGTAGCCCGGACCCGGTTCAATGGTTCTGCGTTTTGGGCAACGGCAGTCTGGAGTCTGGACATGAAAGTGGACGGCGGGGTTGGGCCAACAATGCGGGCGACGACGGACATTGCCGTAGACGAAACCGAGGGGGTGTGCACTATGAGTCCAGCAAACGGGAGCTTGGTGCAGTTCAGTGCATTGGACACCTGGTATGCCTCGGCGTCTTGGACATTTCCAGCCCAAACGATTATGTTGTTTTGCGGGTCCTTCAAGAAGTTCACCACCTCTGGGGCCAACAATGTCTCCTGCACATGCGATGTGGTGTCGTCATGCTCCGGCGAGATCAAGATGACCAGAAGGAACTTGAGGTCCTTCTTGGCCAGATCAAACGCCTGCGCATAACCTCCCTCAAAGAAAGGCAGCTCATGACTCCCGTATTCCTCCTCAAACTCCCGTATGAACCTGGCAGCCGTGTCTCGAGGGCTGAGGGAACGACGCCCGCTGGTATCTCTCCTGCGTCCTTGCGAGGCGGCTCGACTTGCGAAAAGGCGCGGAAGGAATGGGAATAGGTAGGAGAAGAGGTTGAAGAAGCGCGATACGATGCCGTAGGCGAAGCGGAAGGGGAAGATGATGACGGAGAGTAGCAAGGGCGCCTGGTGGGTGACCTGGCTCTCTGGTTGCGGAACAACGCGCGGCGCCGGTTCTAAGGCCCGCCTGCCTGCGGACGAAGAGCGAGACGAACTGCCAAAGCCGTTGGCAAGCGTTTCTCTGCGGCGCGGGTCCTGTGGCGCGGGTATCGACTCCTCTGGAATGACGGGCTCGGCGGGTTCGCCATCAAAGAACCTGGATATTGCGATCTTGCGTCAAGTTAACAAAGAGAGGCTGCGGAGGTGCGGAGGGCTCCGCGGACGTACCTGGACGTTCCATTGGCAGCGTTGCAGCAGCGGGATCGCCTGCTCAACACTCTGGTCGGTGACGGCGGTAAACTGCTGGAGTGCCAGCTGTTGGTCCTCGGACAGCTGGCCGATGTCGATGTTGGGCTCGGCCATGGCGCAGGCGAGGGCAGGCTGGGACCGCGCGGGGCAGCAGCAGCGAGGCCCAGAATGCGCAGGCGTGCAAGAGTGCTGCGAAGGTTGCGGGAGAGCGCAGTGGATAAGGTGGCTGCTTGAGGATTGCGGGCACGCTAAGCTGATATGACGGCAGGCCGGAGGCGGTGACCGGGGGTGTTCGAAGCTTCCGATCACAGCGGGTAAGCGGGCGACAGCGCGCGGCTGGGGGCGCTGCTCTGGCATCAGCGCACCTTCGCCCACCGTGCAGCCCGCCGACGCGCTCAAGGCGTTCGACGCTCAACCCTCCTGCCCGCGCCCTGCTCCCCGATGGATGGGCTTTGTTCGTCCGGCCCGCGACAACTCTGCCACAGCCACCCCGGCCCAGCCTCCGCCGCCGAAGGAGGCCGCCGCTCCCGCTCGCTCGACTCGTAGCCTCCCCATCCCGCGCGCCTGCCCGACCATGCTGCATGCACTCCTCTTGCGCTGATGGCAGCAATTGGAGGAAGCCCGGGTGACAGCCGCCGGGCAGTCGCTTCGCCGAGACCTAACAAAGGACGTGGTACTGCCCCGAGCGACGACCCGCCCCCGTTCCTCGCTGACCGTGCCCCGCCAGACTACAACCCCAAGAGCAACATTCTCTGCCGGAATGTCACTATCTACGGCCATTGCCGCCACGAGCACAATGGCTGCGTCTTCCAGCACGATCCCTCCAAGATAGCCCAGCAGCAGGCCGACAACGCGAAGAAGCGCTTCAACGTCGACTCCCCATCTTTTACCCCTCTCCAACCATCCACCAACGGCGTCACCTCCTCGCCCCGCGCCACTACCATATCGCCCAAGGCTGCGAATGCCGCCGTCTTTACCCCCAAGTCGCAGGTCAAGGCGAGCCTTGCCGTCCATGCGAAGGAACCGACACCGGAGTGGCACGGGCACGACTTCCAGGAGTTCGTGCCCCAAGGTTTTGATGTTCAGGTGAGTGCGTCTTCAAAGTGCACTTTGGCCATTGTCCTCCGCCCTCGTTCGCTGCGTTGTGCTTTGAACCAGCGTGCATGCATCTCCTGAGCACGTTTCAGCCGGTGCCCGAGATCGCCAGCGTGCAATGCTGCCCTGCAGGCCGCGTGGCGCACTTTTGACACCTGACAAATTGCCTCTTATCGTTGCCTCATGTCATACTACACTGTCCATGGTGCAGCCTGGTTGAGAATGTTTCCAGATACCTAACAGCTTCCAGGGCGACAGTGCTGTCCAAGCTGCTGCCTTGAACCCGTACGATACCTTCGCGGCGTCCTCTGCCATAGGTGGCATGAGTCCTGCCAACCATGCCGCCCAACTCAATCCGTATACTCAAGAAGCGGCCGCCATGAGCGGAGCCGCATTCTTCCAGAACACTGCTGGCTTTACCCAACCTATCCAATATCACCTTTACGCTCCTATGGGCCCCCACCCCGAGAACCTACTGGCTTATCAAAAGACTACGCACGACTTCTTCATTCCTGACCATCTTCGAGAGGACTTGCAGCGCAAGTCGGAAGCAACCCGCCAAATTCTTCCCAACTCTTCTCTTCCCAGTGCCGTAGATCACTTCCACTCTCTTGTTCCTTTGGACACCAACAACCAGAAAAATGCTTCACTTTTTGGCTATCCCACTTGGGTCTACAAGGCCATGTCGAGCAAAGATGGGCTCACCTACACCCTCCGGAGGCTCGAAGGGTATCGCTTGACCAGCGAGCAAGCCATCTTCTCCGTGAGACCTTGGAAACGCATTGATAACGGAAGTATTGTGGCTATCCATGATGCATTCACTACCCGCGCATTCGGTGATAGTTCACTTATCTTCGTAACCGACTATCACCCCCTGTCCAAGACGCTTTCGGAGCAGCATCTTAATGTTGCTCCTCGCGGATACCACAACCGTGCCAATCCGCACACTGTGCCGGAAGCGGTCATCTGGGGATACGTCGTACAGATCGCGTCTGCGCTGAAAGCAATCCACAACAACAACCTGGCGGCAAGATTAATTCATCCAAGCAAAGTCCTGGTTACATCGAAAAATCGAATCCGTCTGAACAGCTGTGCGATCCTCGATCTGCTCAACTTTGATAACATTCGCCCTGTGCAGGAGCTTCAGCAAGAGGATTTCCAACAATTTGGGCGCCTCATTATCACAATAGCAAGCAACAACTCAATCAACCCTGTCAATGTGCAGAAGGCATTGGACATACTTTCGCGAAGCTACAGTAAGGACCTCATCGAGTGTGTTTCTTGGCTCCTGAGCCCGCCGCCAGCGGCACAGGGCATGCAAACGCCGGGAGTGCCGTCCAAAGACATTTCTACATTCATACGGTCCATTTCTGACAAGATGACCATTCTTCTTGATAATACATTCCACGCTGAGGACACCCTGACCTCCAACCTGGGACGCGAGCTCGAGAACGGCCGCCTGGTCCGTCTGGTGGCGAAGCTCAACTTTATCAACGAGCGCCCGGAGTTTGAGAACAATCCTCAATGGTCTGAGACGGGAGAGCGATACTATCTTAAACTTTTCAGAGACTACGTCTTCCACCAGGTGGATGCAAATGGGCAGCCTGTTGTCGATCTCGGACATGTGATCAACTGTCTTAACAAGCTCGACGTGGGCAGCGACGAGAAGATTTCGTTGGTGAGCAGGGACGAGCAGAACGTCCTGGTGGTCAGCTACAGAGAGGTTAAGAGAGGCGTGGAGCAGACTTTCAATGAGCTGATCAAACCCAAGAGAAGATAAGACTGCTTTCAAGGAACACAAAGTCTGCTAAGTAGAGATGCAGAATCCAAGGTTTTCGGACATGACTGATATAAGTGGGCGGCGGATGAATGGATGACTGACATGATCGGCAAGCTTGGTTCGATGGCAGAGTGTTGTTTGGTAGACTCATGAAATGCAAATCAATTCGACTACACAATTGCAAAGGTTTTTGCTGATTTACTAGACATTGTAGCAGGAGACCATTTCGGATTGAGCTATTATATTCTGGTAAGGATCTTGAGACCACGGCTTCTCGGGCAGTGGGACCCGTCGCCTAGACCGGCAAGAGAAGACAAAGAAGACGACAGTATGCATGGCAAGGCCGACGTACAGATGTGCTTTGTTCGTGACTAAATGACGTGACTGATGCCGGAGATGCCGAGGCTGCCGATTTCGGATAGCTCCGATAGCTCCATTCGCTACCACAAGTCCCCGCATTCAGCTTCACTCCACTTCTGAGCAACGATGACTCTTACGCCCTTTTTTCTCCTTTTCTTCAGTCCCTTGGGATCTTCAATCCTTCATTCCACACATTGACAGCCGCCTTGACCTTTCCTCTCGCCTTCTCAATCCCACCATGCCCAAAACCCTCAAGCTCGCCGTTGCGCAAGCGCGCACCCTGGACACCACTGCTGAGACAGTCCGGGCGCTTGAGCAGATGACGCGCAAAGCCGCAGCGCAGGGCGTCGACCTGATCCTCTTCCCGGAAGCGTACCTGGGCGGCTACCCGCGGACGTGCAGCTTCGGGGCCTGTGTCGGCGCACGCGACCCGGTCGGACGCGAGCAGTTCCTGGCCTACTTCAACGACGCCGTCGATCTGGGCGACACGCCGCTGGATGCGGGCGACGACTGGGTGGAGCGTCGGCTGCCGGTAGCGCGGGGCGCTAAGTACCGCGGTGACGGCACGCGCGAGGAGCTGGAGCGCATCGCGCGCGAGACGGGCGTCTTCGTGGTGACGGGCCTGGTTGAGCGCAGCGGCGGCAGCCTGTATTGCTCCGTCATCTACGTGTGCCCGCAGCGTGGTGCCATCGGCAAGCGCAGGAAGCTCATGCCCACCGGCAGTGAGCGCTTGATCTGGGCTCAGGGTCAGGCGAAGACGCTCAAGGCCGTGACGGCAACGATAAAGGGCGTCAAGTTGACTTTTGCCGCCGCCATCTGCTGGGAGAACTTCATGCCGCTGACGCGCTTTGCCATCTATTCGCAGAACGTCAATCTGTACTTGGCACCGACGGCCGACGCAAGGGATACGTGGTTGCCGCTCATGAGGACTGTCGCAAATGAAAGCAGGGCTTATGTTCTCTCCTCCAACCAGTGCGTCAAAAGGAAGCACCTGCCCGCCTGGGTTCGGGATCCACAGGGACAGAAGAAAGAGCAGGGCCACGTGGTGGAGCCGAAGCTCAAGTCTGGGCGTAGGAGGTCCACGCTAACGATTGAGGAGGAGGGCCACGAGATCTGCATCCCCACCAAGGAGGTCAATGGCCACGGTCCTAACTCATCCGCCATTTCTGAAGATGATGACGTGAGGCCCACTCTCCCAGCGCTTCAGTCTTCCTCTTCTGCTGCCGACGAGGAATTCGTCTGCAGAGGTGGCTCTTGCATCGTTGGCCCGTACGGCGAGGTTCTGGCTGGGCCTTCTTGGGAAATTGAAGAAGATGTTCTGGCGGTCGAGGTGGACTTTGAGGAGTGCGAAAGGGGCCGCCTTGATATCGATGTTGCTGGTTCCTACGCTCGCCATGATGCTTTCAAGTTCACTGTTGAGGGCCTGGATCTGGCCCCGCCTCCTTGAATGCTCCTGTCGAATTTGTAGGAGAGGAGGCCCGGAATTCTCACGAATTTGCTATTGTACTGTACATACCCTCTCATTCAATCTTCATCGAGGATAATTCTATTGTAATTAACTCTATTGCAATACCAATCGCAGGCACGAGACCTTCCCCCAAACGATCTAATGATTGCGGTTTCGAACAGGCTCGAGTGCCGGTGCACTCGCGGATTAAATCCTTCCAAGTGGAAAGTTGATGGGCGTAACCCTCGCACAGAATGAACCAAAACGATAAAACATGTTCAAAAAGAATCGAAAAATCTTCTTACAGAAACCCCACACCTTTTCTAATATATTCTTCTTTCCAGATGGGGTTTCTGGCCTCGCGAGCGGTTGGCCGCCACCCAAGGATCGCTTGCCCGGGTGCGACGGGACCACGTTATGGGTGCGATTAGTTCTGTAACTGGGCTCCCATTCCATCTGCAAGGATCTGCGTACGAGGGTCTCGAGAGTCAAAGGAAAATCGATATCAGCACCAGCACGCTCCCCCATGAAACCACTAGAAATGCCCGTGCTTGGAGGGAAAGCTGAGATAGACGCCCTGCGATTGTATACCTCGCGACGAATTCCTCTGGCCGATGGACCGACTAAAGTATTGCCGATACCTCGAGCCACGTCCTCTCGGTTCAGAGCCTCGGTGCGAGGAAACCTTCCAGTATAGGTCAAGGACTTTGGCAATATATCCAATTCGACGGCATTCATAAATGTATCAGATCGCTGCGCTCGTGGTCGGCGCAACGGCACTGGAAGTATCTCCTGCGTGGCATCCACCTCGGTCCACCCTTCAGGGAAAGCCCAGGATGGCGTATTCTCCTCGTTTTTGGGATGTTTGTTGCTGAGTCGTCTTCTCTTCTTGGCCCTGTTGCCTGGATTGTCTAGTAGCTGGCCCTGGGATGCCCGGTGTCTCAAAGATGCAGTTCTCCTTGACCCGGCGCGCGATATAATCTCATGCACCTTCCTCTTTTTCTTAAAACGTAGAGTGCTTCTGCTTGCTAGAGCCTGCGGCGAATTGGCTTGACCCTCGTCTGGTTGCTCAATGATCTCGGCCATTCGCTCCGCTATGGCATACCTTGGCGCCGTTGGGGCCCATATGTGTAGAGTCGACTTTCCTGAGTTGGTGGATCCGCGGGTAATCCTTGGTTCTTCAGTCATTGGAATATATCCGGTCTGATCGAACCACTTTGGAAGCTCAAGCTTTGGAAACGCAGGCAATAAATGCTGCACAGGTCGTGGGATCAGACCTTTGGTCTGAAGGAAAGTTCCAGCCCCTATATTTGTGCCCTTAAACCATTCTTCCCAATCCATGGTGTCTTCCGGGTGAAAAATCATTTCGCAAAGCCGCCATCCATTCACTTTCGCTTCGAATGCTGCCCGCCTGAGCACTAGCTGTGTTTTGATGCCGGTGATTCTACTAAGTAGAAAATGCTCAGAGTATTCTGTCGGCGATTCTGGATCCGATACTAGGACTTGTTTGAAGTCGATCTTATCCCAGTCGATGTTGGCCTCTGCGCATGTCGTGCATGGCAGCGGTGGAAGCAATTCGCCTGTTTCAGGGCCACTATTGAGCGCAGCGGTAAACTTCATGCAGTTCTTACCACAATCCTCAGAATACCGGGTCTCAACAATGTGGTTGCAGTCAAGGTGGTGCAGTCGACTGCTGTTGGGGTGCTGTCTGCAGGATACACAGGGCTTTACACAATTGGCACATCCCACCATCTCTTCCGAATCGAACTCCTCGCCCCACGGGTCAGAGATGGTGAGGGCCGTGTAATAGTAAAAAATGGATGGCAGGTCGATCAGCATCTGACCGGGAGACGTCGATAGCGACTGCATCTCGAAATGGCCAGATCAATGCTTCTTCGTGCAATGCAACACACTACATATACTTGCAGATATTGCTTCTCGGTCGCTTGTTTGGAACACTAGAGTTTGTGTTGGGTGATAACGTCGAGTTCGTTGGGATTGGCTACCAGATGTCATGATACACCCAAAATAGTATAAATGAAGACCCTTGTTACGTAGATACCCAACCAGACGATCAAAAATCTCGCAGTTTGAATTCAGCCGAGGAGTTTGATCATTACAATGCACGTAGGTGGCTTTGAACAAACTTTTGTCAAAGGCGTTGAAAGAAAGTTGCGATTGAGTGGGGAGAACAATGCAAACAATGGACCTTCAATCACTCTCAGATAAAACGGTACGCCTGGCATCTTGCTCAAGCCGCTCTTCAATCCAGTATTACCAATAAGAAGTCAATTCTTCTACAGTTCACTAAGTACCCTGACCCCAAAGCGACCATCATCAGAGAGCTTGACTTGCGCAGCATGCCATCGATAATCGCCAAACTCGCTTCTATCAAGAAGAAAAGCACCCACACCTTCACCGTCCTCCGCCACAACCCCGAACTTTTCAACGAGTCCTCCACTATCAAATTCCACACCCCACTGATCCCAAGCATCGCCAACGTCCTCCGCCCGCGCCCAACACTTCACCTACTCACCGACGTTCCTCCAAAGGGCTCCGACTTCACTTCCTCTCCCTACACCTGCACCTCGTCCTCCGCTTCCACCAATCCCACCACTCCAGAACCCACCGAAAAAGTCGGCGACGACGCAACCGCAATCCCGACCGTGACGGTAGCACCGCCGCCGCCGTCGTCGCCGTGGACCTGCCCGCCTTCCGCCGTTCCCTGGCCGCCGCAGATCTGCGCCGCGCCGCTCTCGACGCACCACCGCCTCGCGCCGTGCGCCCACGTCGTGCGCACGCCCTTCCTGACGCCCTGCGGCTCCAACTGCGCGCACGTCTTCGTCGCTACTACCAACAGCAGAAATGACCACCACATTGCATCCCCTTTGACGCCGGCGACGCCGCTGCCGCCGCTCCTGCCGTTCGTCGTCGACGAGCCGTTCACGTGCGCCATCTGTGTGGATGAGGTGGTCGAGGCGGAGGCGGAGCGGAAGAGAAGGGCGTTCGTGGGGTTGTTGGAGCGCAATGCGGCAGAGCTGTTGGAGGGGGAGGAGGGCGTTGTGGCTGGGGCGTATGAGCGGATTCTGGCGATGGAGATGGAGGATGAGAGGGCGAGGATTGTGGAGCAGTTGGATGGAAGGCCGTGTGAGGCGGCGGAAGAGAAGGATGGGCATGGGCGGATGTGCCCGTGAGGGAGAGTGGTATAGGTCCGTGAGGTTGGTGAAAGAGAAAAATATAGGTGGGGAGGAGAATTGCTGGGTGCATTGGCGTTATCGAGCGTCCATAGCATAGCAATCACTCAGTTATTCATCGTTTATGGAAATCGCACTTCTGACTATGTGTGCCTCGCCTCTACCGTCTCATACGAGTCTCAAAGGTAAATGCTATCCGTGACGTCTCCTAATCATAAAACATTACCCGTCCACCGGTACATCGCAACAAAGACCGCTCTCATTCAAAACACGCCTAGAGCAGCAACTATATCCTAAAAAAAGAAAAGGCAAAACTGTAATCACTAGTCAACTTGCCCGGGCTTTATAGCCAATTTTTCGGGTAGGACTTCATAACAGAAACCTTCAGAGGAGGTTTTTTTGTGGAGTTTTGGTGGAGTTGTTTTTGTTTTGAGCCCGAATTCATTGCCTAATGGGGACCAAGTGCAGTTAGCCTGTTCTTTTCGTTCAAATCATTGAACATACCACTGCACCACGTAGTGCGTGTTTTACCCGAAGGTAACAGTACGGCCTAACTTGATCATTTATATACCTATGAGAATCTTGCTCGACATATTCCCAGAGACCACTTTGCTTCCTACTGTTCCGTCTATATTGCTTTGACAGCCCTGTGGTGGACCTCGTCACTGCCGCACAGGCTCGCAGGACCATTTTCACCCATGGGCCCGCCGGCTGCCTAGCAAACACTTTCCATATCGCAGATGACGCACGCACAGCTTTCATGGATGTTATCCCCGCAGATGTCTTATTGTCTGAAAGACCATCATGAAGTTCTTTCTGAGCATATTGGACGGTCCCGGGCGCCTAAATTTAATGCGCTTTGTTCCCACAACAAGCTTCCAACAATAGACAGAGCGTGGCAAGATAAAGGCTTTGTGCTCTCACCTCTACTTGATTGTAGAAACTTCCTCACTTATGTTCCTCACTTCGACGTTTGTTCAAACCTCACTTGCAAGCTCTGGTAGCTTCACCTGCACTGTTCGCCGGCGACAATAATAACGTGACACTCCCAGCTGCTCACTCACAATAGCAAACGTAATAGCATTGTAGCGCGTGAATCGCACCGTGACCCGCCGCCATGACGACGTTCTGCGCACACTTTCCCCCATCCGAGCTGCTACCCGTCACCTCCTCCCCCATCACCACCCGACGCACCAACTGCCGCAAACCCCTCTACCGCTTCAGCTACGGCAAAGACAAGATCACTCTCGCGACACCGTGCTTCGAGCACGGCTGCAACACCTGCTCCCTGCGCCAGCCCGCCGTCGGCGCCTTCCACGACGACAACACCAGCATCATCTCGCCCTGCACCACGCTCGCCTGCCTCACTGACGAAGAGCTTCTGCGCCATCGCCAGGAAGCCTGCTACCGCAACGTCCAGGAAAAACTTCGCAAGCTCAGCATACTACACGTGCGCAACGCGCCACCGGTCAAGATGAGGACCAAGACAGTTCGCGCCGTGAAGAGCGGTCGTGTGGAGAAGAAGAAGGCCGATATGGGAGATGACACGCCGAAGCCCCAGCAGCGCAAGACGACCAGCGACAAGTCCGGAGCCCGCTTCCGCAACAGACTTGTCCTGAGGTTCCATGGAAAGACGGATGCGTCCAAGATGCTGTCGAATGACTCGGAGAATGTGGAGAACCAGCAACGCGAGAAGCAGCTGGTCGTGCTGAAGTTTCAACGTCACGTCGAGGAGTTCGCAAAGCTTTCGGGGGAGATCGAGAAGAAGACGGCACAGTCGACGCAAGGACAGAGGCTCTTCCTGGTCATTGGCAAGGGCGATAAGTTGAGCTGCTTCTGGAAGTAGGCCTGCATTGGCCTTCTCACTCGGAGGATGTTGACCATCCTGGATGCAACGCTCATTGGTTAATACGAATAACACGGCTGGAAAAAGGATTCCATGACACCGATACGAAAGGCTGCATGAAAGACAGCATAATCACCGACGATTGATTTGAGGTTTCTGGCGATAAGATAAGGCAACCGATTGGGTCTCGAAACGTTCCATTGGACGACAAGGATCAGGATCCGTCGGTCAGTCAGGCGGTCATGGAGATCCAAACTGGCTGAATGTCCCTGTTACGTGGGGCCGGAGGATTCACCGCAGATGACTGTACTCACATACGGGAAGAAGCAGATGCGATTATATCGAGTACAGAAAAGGAAAGGATTGCGCGAGGTGTGTTACAGCGGTACAACATCACGGTTTGGCGGCCTATTCACGCCGTAGTCAGCTCTCACACCGCATTGCAGAGGACCGAGTGCACAAAATACTCCTGAACGGAGTTCGCCATTCAAAGTCGCGGTGTCTCGGTGGTGGGGATAGCTTAACTCCATTGATCATTGAACGCTAGTCCTAAACTGGCTAGTTAGTCTCTGTACGTCATTCAGATTTGCCGAATCGACTTTCTTTTGTTCAGTGTTTTGAGGCGCATGAAACCAACAAAGGGCCATATTTTTGAATCAATGTGCAAGAGGCGGGAACAGCCGCTGATGTTGTAAGAGTCCGTGTGGTGGTGTACAAACAAGCAGCCACGGACGGCGTTGTGTCGTGGACCGAGGGGCGGTGCCGGGAGCGCACGGAGTTTCCGTTCCCCGTTCCTTTGGAGCCCTACACGAATGCACTTGCCTCTTTGCCGTGAAAAAAATGTGCAGCCCGTCGGCTCTGCGCCTTTCCGAGGCTCCTGTTTGCATAATCTGCCCTTGTATATACGCTGCCGACCTCTCTTTCTGACGACATGCCGCCCCTGTCTCTTCTCAGAGCCAGGAATACCACTCCCCATATCTTTGGCGAGTGATTGACACCTGCTAAGCTTTTCAGCCCTACGCCGAAGCTTTGCGTGCCAAGCAATCATGGCCGATGAGGACCCCCGCCGCTTGTCGCTCTCCCGCACTAGGAGTCGCCCATCCGGCTCCGAAAACTTAGAGCGCGTCTACTCGGCTCAACACCTCGACGACCACAGCATCTACCGTGCTGCTGATGAATCGGCCCAGGACTACCCATCAACTCACCGCCCCGGTACCTCTTCTCACCGCACTCCCGATGACTCTGACTCCGAGAAAAAGGGCAACGACCAAGACGACGATGGAAGTATCGAGATCCCGGAAGTTCGAGATGGTATTCCCGACGTGAGGGACGTCGAGAAGGGTGAATTCGCCAAAGAACAGGCTAAAGAATCCGCTCCTCCAAAAGACCCTAATGTTGTCAGCTGGGAAGGGCCTGAAGATCCCGCCAATCCGAAGAACTGGTCCCTCCGTCGCAAGTGGGCTGCTTGTCTGGTTGTCTCCTCTTTCACCTTCATCTCGCCCGTCTCCTCATCCATGGTCGCACCGGCTCTACCTGCTATCGCGAAGGAGCTCGGCGTCAACCAGGAAATCGAAGAGGCTCTCATGCTGTCGCTTTTCGTTCTCGCATACGCCGTTGGCCCTCTAATTCTCGGGCCCCTCTCGGAGGTTTACGGTCGAGTCCTCGTTTTGCAGCTTGCGAACGCATTTTACCTGGCATGGAACATCGGATGCGGTTTTGCGCAGACCAAGGGCCAAATGATGGCTTTCCGATTCCTCTCTGGCCTCGGAGGCTCCGCGCCCTTGGCCATTGGCGGTGGTACCCTTTCAGACATGTTCTTGCCCGAGCAGCGTGGAAAGGCCATCAGTGTATACAGTCTGGCGCCTCTCATCGGACCCGCAGCCGGCCCTATCGCTGGCGGCTTCATTGCCGAGAACACAACCTGGCGATGGGTCTTCTGGGCAACTTCCATTGTGGACGCCGTCATTCAAGTGTTCGGCTTCTTCTACCTCCAAGAGACGTACGCGCCCGTCCTGCTGAAGTGGAAGGCTGCGCGGCTGCGCAAGGAGACGGGCAACGAGGCCCTGCGCTCCGAGTTCGATTCGGACAAGACCATCTCCAAGGTGCTGGGCATCGCTCTCATCCGGCCCTTCCGCCTGCTCTTCACGCAACCCATCATCCAGTTCCTGGCCGTGTACATGGCCTTCCTGTACGGCCTCATGTACCTCGTCCTCTCCACCTTCCCCTCGCTCTGGACCACCACCTACGGCGAATCCGTCGGCATCGGCGGCCTCAACTACATCTCGCTGGCCGTCGGCTTCTTCATCGGCGTGCAGGTCGCGGCGCGCCTCAACGACAAGATCTACGTGCGCTTCAAGCACCGTAACGGCGGCGTCGGCCTGCCCGAGTTCCGCGTCCCGCTCATGGTGCCCGGCGCGCTGCTAGTGCCCGTCGGCCTGTTCTGGTACGGCTGGAGCGCCCAGGCCCAGGTCCACTGGATCATGCCCAACATCGGCGCCGCCATCTTCGCCGCCGGCGTCATCGTCGCCTTCCAGTGCATCCAGACGTACCTCGTCGACGCCTACACGCGCTTCGCCGCCAGCGCCATCAGCGCCGCCACCGTCCTGCGTAGCTTGGCCGGCTTCGGCTTCCCGCTCTTTGCACCGTACATGTACCAGGCCCTCGGTGACGGCTGGGGGAACACTTTGCTCGGCCTCGTTGGTATCGTGCTGGGTCTGCCTGCGCCGTTGGTGCTGTGGAAGTATGGCAAGGCGCTGAGGGCGAAGAGCCAATTTGCTGCAGGTGGTTAAGGCCGCGACGATTTACGAGCGGGTGGGGCCAGGGGGCATTCATAGGGATCCATGCTCATTGGACAGGTTTCATCGGAGGGAACAAGTGGATCAAAAGCATGGTTGGCTGTCTGGAGCACATGAAGTTGTCATTTGCATTTCTGCGGGCTGGTAGGAAAAGCATGGAGTTCTTTTGGGGGAGATCAAACAATGCATAGCATGGCAAAAGGAAGGCTTTTAATACATTTCAGGTAGATTATTTTGCTTCCGTCTAGAGTGGAAGTCACCAATGAGAAAGAAATTGACTCTGTTTTGGGAAGACGTGATTTTCAAGAAAGGTTGCCTTGTCAGGCTCGCGCGAATTGAACAAGAGATTACCTCACGGAGCGCATGTTGTTCTGCGCCTCTACAAGAAGAGTCGTAATTGACGTTGCTCTGTCTCTCAAAGCGGGCTGAACGTTTTTCGTGTTGCGTGCCACGAGTCTAAAACATGCCGTGAAGCTTTGAAACCAAGGTCTCTGTACAACCAACGTTAATAATGAATTGCAACGTCGAAGCATGCAGAGAGATTACTGGAGCTGAATCTGTGAGACGACCTGTGACGAACTGTTGAGCTTTGAGGTAGCATGACCTGACGCAATACTCAGCTTTTAGCAAAGCCTCCTCGGCCCCTCCCTCTACCGCCTCTGCCAAAGCGAATGCTAGGCGGTACGAATTTTAGTGAGGACATGGATTTTGTGAGTCCTTCCATAGGATCAGTGGCTTCATCAACAGCTTCGGATGAAGGTTCAGTACCTTCACGCGTACTGTCTGTGCCTTTGATGTTGCTGTCCTGGTCATCCTTCTTCTTGTTCTGCTTTTTCTTGCCCTTTTTTTGAGGGCCTTTGACGGTTGGGGGAGGGAGGTCCGTAGCGTGCTTAGAGGCCGCCAAGCCACTCGGGTGCTCACTCTCCAGGGACCCCATCTCTATGTCCTGAGAGGCAATTGCAGTAGATGGTGCTTCGCTAGTTGGGTTAACCACTTCCATTGCATCCGGGTGGTCTTGCTTCTGCTCTGGCTCTTGCTTAGAAATTTGCGGCGTGCTGCCATCTTCGTCGAAGATGATGTGAGTCTGAGTCTTTGGGGCATTATCTTCATCAGCCTTGGTCTTCTCGGTCTTTGCTCTTGCCTTTTCGGCCGCCTTCTTCTTCGGGTTGCGGGTGTAGATGTCGTTCCTGCTGCTACGAAGCATGGAGCTGCGACCATCGATGCCATCCTTGATTATGGCGAAGTCGTAGTCCTGACGATGTCTCAGTCAAATGAAAGCCATGAAAGGGCGAGTATCTCAAACACACCTCTGGGAAATGGTGCTTTGACACCATGTGCATCCTACGTTTATGCGGTTCGGAGCACTTCTTGTCGCAGCCTTCGGCGAAGCAAGCGTACTTGGGAGAGGGTTAATAAACGCTAGGAGATTCCTGGAAATTACGACTTACGATCTTCTCCCCCCTTGCCTTCCGAGCCTCATTGAAAGGATCATGGATCTCAGCGAAATGCAGGTCCAAAATCAAGTCTGAGGGGAAGTTCTTCTTGCACTCTGAACAGCGGTTCAGGTGGGTCTTGCGGTAGTGGACGTCGTACTCTTCATAGGTGGCGAAGTCGAGCGGCCTGTGGCCCGGCAGCTGACACCTCATGACGACAGGCGCCGAGGCGGAAGTGTCGGCAGAGTCGACATGGACATACTTGACGACATGCGGCAGGGCGGGCTCAGAGGCGGTAGGGTCTGTGGGCGGTGCGTCTGGCTGTGGCTCAGGCGAAGCGGACTCGGCGCGCGAGCGCTTGGCCATATCGGCAGGAATACCTGAGTAAATGAGCTAGGCGGTGCCGCGGGACCCTGTCAATAGCGCGGCGCAGTGCGACCGTTGGGTAAGATTAATGGTGTTTCGGATGGCAGGGCAGGCAGGCAGAATGCAAATGCGGCGGCGCTGCAGCTGGGCGACAAACAGGATACGGCGGTGGCTGGGAGAGGGGCGCTCGATTGCGAACAGCAAGCGCCGGGCGGGCTGCAAAAGCTGTATTGGTGGCAGCGAATGTTTGCGGAGCGATGATGTGGTGCTTGGTGCTTGGTGCTGGCCCCGGCAGGCCGGCGCGGCTCATGGTTCGCTTGTGGAGCTTCCTCCAGTCATTCATCTTCCGCCGCTCACCAACGTCCGTGACCCAACGCCCGCGCCGCGGCTCCTCTCGCAGTCAAAGCTGCCGCTGCTGCTCTCCCCCAGCGCAGCTCCTCCTACTCCTCCGCCGCCACGCCCCCGCTGTCCCACCCGCCCCGCCGCCGCCCGCTACTTTTTCTGCGCCCGCTCTGCCGCTTCGCCTCTCTTCGCCCCGCCGCTGCCTGCTGTTGCGTGCTCCAGGGAGAAAGCGGCATGGATTGTGACGGCTCCCACTCACGCCCGCAGTTCCGTCCCTTTAACTTTTGACCAACGGTGGCCGACCGCAAGGTCTTATATATGAGCTACCCCCACCGCCCGAGGCATGGCCCCATCCGCCGAGCAAGCCGCGACGTGCGCCGCCCTCCATCACTACCACGCCGAAAGCCATGTTGCTGAACACTGGTCACAGGCTCGCTCATAATATTGAGCAGGAGTTGAACGCCAAGCTCGCCCACCAAAGCAGCCGCCATGCAGAGATAACCTCTATTCTCTCCGAGTGCGCCGTCCGCTCTCTGTTTCCGTGCCGGTGCTAATCGGAGCCCAGCTTCCGCGTCGCCTGCGAAAATATCATATTCGCCGATTTCCAATATGCCGTCGAGCACAAGATCGAAACCCAGCTGTGGGGTGTCCACAGCAAGGTCAATGCCAACTTCCGCAAGCAGCTGAGCTTGGTATGCGCCTGGATCCACTTTTTGGCTCGTATGCAGTGCTGACGCGCCAACAGTTGAACAAGGAAGGCAAGAGCAGAGCCGTTGAAACACGTCTCGTCACGAAGCAATACCTCGAGTTCATCAAAGCCAGCCAGCGCTTCTACCGCCAATTCGTTCTTCGCTTGGACCGCACTTATGGAGGGATTCCCGAACTACGCGACATTGCAAGGACATGGAAGAGCGACATTCCAAGAACATGGAAGAACGACAGTGCGTTGTCTGCTGCAGTCATCATGTCGTATGACACTAATCGTGTTCAGTCTCCCGCGAAACTCCCGTCCGACATGTTCCCGCGGAGATGAAGCGTCAAGTCAAGACGTCGCTCTACCTCAGCATCATTCAGCTCGGCGATCTCTCACGCTACCGTGAGCTTCAGAGACAAGAAAAGGACCGCAACTGGAGTTACGCTGTTGGATACTATGGTCTCGCAACCTCGATCGACCCCGACTCTGGCATATCGCACAACCAGCAAGCAGTCGTTGCGCTTGCAGACGGCAGTCACTTCCGCGCAACATACCACCTGTATCGCTCCCTTTCAACGAAACAACCGCATCCTATGGCAAAGAAGAATTTGGAAGTGGAGTTCAAGAAAGTCATCAACTCTTGGGAAAAGGGTGAGCTTATCGGCAGACAAGCCAACCGCGAAGGAAATGGTACCAACCGCGCCCTGATTTCTTGGTTCGTACGTTTGCATAGCAAGTGTTACAAGGGGGAAGAGTTTGCTGGCCATGACGAATTGGAGAATGAGGTCCTGAGCCAACTGGCAGTGGAGCTGAAGGAGAGGTCTTTGGACGGACTCTTGCAGAAATTCGTCATGGTCAACGTGGCAGCCGAGCATTTTGCATCCGAGCAGCTGCAGAGTAAGTTTATATTTTGCAATGAGCTTGACCATTTACTGATCGCTACAGATGGCTGCATGGAGCCACACAATTTGCGCTCTTACTTTTACTTTCTTCGCTTGAACGTCAAAACTTTCTTTGTTTTGCTTCAGATCCTCCAACCGGAGCTCGAATTCCTGACCGGAGAAGATGTCAACGGAAGCGAGGATGACCAATCCCAGCAGCTGGCCGACAAGGTTACCGCAGTCGCGCGCCGAATTCTCCCTGGACTCCGCCTGTACAGCGCCTGGTTCATGAACACCTGGCATATCCTCTCAGCCGACATTGAAGGCTTTGAAGGATCGGTCTCCAAGGTGGAGGTACAAGAGATGTGGAAAGCCTATGCTGAGACATTGACTTTGCTTGTCTCGGCCTTCGAACCCGGTCACCTCCCCATGGAGCAGTATATGCTGGAGGAAGATGTTGATACGATCGCATTCCAGCCACTAACGAGCGAAAGAACGAAAAAAATGTGGTACCTCGGTCAGGAGCTGAAGCCAAAATGGTCCGACGAAGGTTTGGAGCGGAATCATCCTAATGTGGAGATGCTGATGCGCATCCGCGATTTTCTTGTCGATGGTCTCCAGTTGACGCAAGACCAGGTTGGTGAGAACCAGAAACAAAAGGCGTGAAGATGTTAATTCGTAATTAGACTGCACCTCTGACTCTCGTTGGAACGCGTTTCGTTTACCAAGAAGCTGGTATTCCGTCTCAAACCATGCCCAGCCCAGACAAGAAGGCCGAGCCTGTCGCCCCCGTAGAACTTCCGGCCGAAATTCCCCGCGGAGAGCCCAATGTCCCTGTCCCTGACGATCAAATCTCTCACGGTGTTGCGCCGTCAGAGACTGCATCTGTTGCCATCTCCAAGGATGCTGCGATGAATCGCATGGTGGATGAACTTCTCGGCCCTGAAGACGGATTGGATCCGCTGCCTGAGGAAGATGAGAACATACCTCCAACGCCGCCCGAGCAGACTTTCGAGGATACAGCTTTGATCAACGATCATTCTTACGGCATCACTCCTGTGACTGTTGGAGACTACGTCAACATGGTCCGGAACTACAGCCAAGCGTCGTGCACTCCCGAGGTTCACCGTAACTCTACTGCGTCCCCTGCCGTGCGGAATCTGCCATCACTTCCGTCTCTGCCGAATACATCTGATATCTGGAACAAGAATTACGAGTCGCCCCTGCAAACAGCTCCCGCGGTTCCTCCAGGCCTGAACGTGACCAGCTCAGCTTTGGGCCGTCGCAGCATTGGTCACTCCCGCCACGCATCTCTTAGCAACTCCATGAATACTTTTTCTTGGGGCCAGGGACCTGTCCTACAAGGCCGTTCTGGATCAATGGTGGATCCGTTCACTGCGCCTTATGATAGTCCTTTATCGAGCAGCTTTCAGTTCCATGGCAACTTTCATCCCGGATCTGGCAGTGGTTTCATGGGTCAGGGTCAGGGGCCTCCCCATGATCCGAACTTGAGCCCGTACCCTCACGACCGGAATGCGAGTCCCTTGCCCTTTGGCAATGACCTGTGGGGTAGCGGTAGTGGCATATGGGGGACGGATCTGAGCCACAGCCGCGGATCATTCGCGCACACTCCACCGAATGGACAAGGCGGCTGATGGAGAGAAGACTTGCGCTACAGATGTAGCTGGAGTCATTCGGAAACCACACCTTGTTTTGACACCACAGTAGGAATGAACCGCTCGTCCGTTCAACCGAGTTCTGAAGTGGGTGCTCGGTAAAATGCCGCGTGGTCACTCATCACCAACGGCGATTTGAGATCAGCACCGGAGCAACTCGTGCAGCGGTCGGTGCGATCCACCATGTCGCCAGCCTCCCGCGGCGCGCTCATCGGCAGGCTCTGCTTTGTCGCCTCTCAGGCGGCAGGTTTCGGCCGTGCTAACGTATGTTTCTTGGGATTGGGCAAAGGAGAGCTAAATTGACTGCGGATGAAATCCTTGCCTGTTCCACGCACTCTCTAGTGCCTTTGGTCTTCGAGCCTTGGCTTTTACTTAGCAAATTGATCTAAACACTCGTAACTTTAAGTGAAGCAGTGAGACCACCGGAGACGGACTAATAAAGCGAGATGTGTAGGTTTGCTGTGGCACCTTGGTCGGGGTATTTGGGCAGAGCTATCTCCGAGAAATGCAGGTACAATGGTCCGGCAACTATTTTTCCATGCATTGGCCGCTGGAAGGCCGCGGGTATTGTAGGCACTCACGAAGAGATCCAGACGGGAAGCATCGTATGACATCACGGGACAAGCTCGCTCGAACATTGAAAAGGCAGCACCTATCTACGGTCGCATTGAAGCTATACGCACATCGATCGCAATCTCTCCCATCAAGATGGCGAGCATTCTCGCGCCGCGCGGGCTGATGGCGAAGGCGACGCCCGTGCTTCGAGCACCTCAATGGACCGGCGCGGGGCGTCGGCGCTTTTTTGTTCGGGCTGCAGCCCCTCCGTTTTCTTCGAAGCTCCCCACCATCCGCCACTCTCCACATTTCATCCAAACTCCCCGTCACTACACAATGGCTTCCACCGGCAACTACGAGCTCCTCTGCTTGGAGAACCCTCTCCTCGACATCCAGGCTGTCGGGTAAGCGATGCGACACATGCGCCAACCGCTCAATGGCTGATGATCAATTCTGCGCAGCGATGAGAAGCTCCTCGAGAAGTACGGCCTGAAGGCCAACGACGCCATCCTCGCCGAGGAGAAGCACCTGGGCCTGTACGATGACCTGCTCAAGAACTACGACGCTAAGCTCATCGCTGGCGGTGCTGCCCAGAACACGGCGAGAGGTGCTCAGGTGCGTTAGCTCTTGGACTTCGGAGACTTTCCCACTAACCCTCCGCAGTACATCCTCCCTCCCAACTCCGCCGTTTACATTGGCTGCGTCGGCAAGGACCAGTACGCCGAGACCCTGAAGGAGACGGTCAAGCAGGTCGGCCTCCGCGTCGAGTACCGCTACGATGAGCAGCAGCCCACCGGTCGCTGCGGCGTCGTCATCACCGGCCACAACCGCAGCATGTGCACCGACCTGGCTGCCGCCAACCACTACAAGATTGAGCATCTGAAGCAGCCTGAGATCTGGAGCCTTGTCGAGGGCGCTAAGGTCTACTATGTCGGTGGCTACCACTTGACTGTCTGCGTCCCCGCCATCATGGCCCTGGCTGAGGAGGCCGCCGCGAAGAACAAGGTACGATCAATCGCAACATTCGTCGGATGCACGGTACTAATATTTGCAGATCTTCATCCTCTCGCTCTCTGCGCCCTTCATCCCGCAGTTCTTCAAGGACCAGCTCGCCCAGACCGCTCCCTACTGGGACTACGTTATCGGCAACGAGACCGAGGCCCTGTCCTGGGCCGAGAACAACGGTCACGCCACCAAGGACATCCCCAGCATCGCCAAGCTCATGGCGGCGCTGCCCAAGGCTAACAAGGCCCGCCCGAGGACCGTCATCATCACCCAGGGCACCGAGCCCACGGTCGTCGCTATCGGCAAGGAGGGCGGCGAGGCCGAGGTTAAGGAGTTCCCCGTCCACGCCATCAACAAGGACCTGATCAACGACACCAATGGTGCCGGTGATGCCTTCGCCGGTGGCTTCGTCGCCGGTGTCGTCCAGGGCAAGGACCTCGAGACCAGCGTTGACATGGGCCAGTGGCTCGCCAAGCTCAGCATCCAGGAGCTCGGCCCCTCGTACCCCTTCCCCAAGCAGACTTACACCAAGACTGCCTAAATCAAATAAAATCGACCAGTTCAGCGCAGGCGCTTCTGTTTAGAGATACTCGGGTTTTCAACAAAATCATGAGCTTAAGTCCTCCTCCCTCTTTGGAGAGGAGAGAGACGGGGAAATGAATACTTTTTTTGCTTCTTTTGCATATGAAACGGAGCGTTAGCGGAGGCGTTTTCAACCAAAGGCTTTTTTCTGGAAAATGAAAAAAAGGTCTAGAGAAGACGACTTGTGGTCGATGAATCAACTTCACGGAAAATGATCAGGGTATATACACCAGGAAACCAATTACGAAATTTTGGTAGGAATTCTAGTTGGCTCAAATTTAGAGTTTGAAATCGTCAACTTCGCTACCTAAGCATGTGATTCCCTATAAATTACCTACGGCAATATACGCCAAAAACACTGTTGCAACATTGATCAGATAACCTGCAACCCCAAAGGCTCCCTGGATATCATCCTTTCCCATCCACCATGCCAACCCAAATACGAAACTCCCGGTCATGTACAAAAGCAAGATTGCTTTAACCAGGTTCCAGTTCCAACTTTCAGTAAAGTATATACCCCATCCGATGACAGGACCCGTTAGCTCTCCTTTCAATTTCTTCGGGAACTGTTCAAGGATTGAGGTCTCTGCTGAGTCTCCGAAGCACTCGGGGTGAGTGAAAAGATGCATCAACGTGTCGGGGCCAATTGGAGGGCACAAGTCTGCTGGTACGGGGCTGCAGCGGTAATCAGCATCGGCCTCGGGCTCGACTCTTCCCGGCGGCGGTAGACAGGTACAGCCTTGGGAGCTACAGCCGCGGAGGCTGACTGTTCTTCCAGTGACCAGGTTGAACTATCGTGTAATACAAGTCAGTATGTATGGCAGTGGGGTTAGGAAAGTAGGCATACCATGACAAATTTAATGCCATTGGGCGCCCGTAGAGATGTGAAGGAAGACAGTTTGCCCCGACGCGTTTTGTAGCAGGTTTGCAGGAACTCGAAGAGACTTCTGTCACTGTCCAACCCACATATCTCTTCTTGATACAAGTTTGTTCCGAACCGGCCCTCCTTCATACATAGAAGAAGATGCGTCAAATTATGCTTCAGACTGACGGTAGATGCAGAGGATGAGTTTCCGACAGAAGGCGAATTGTGCATCGGTATACATGGACTGGTCTGTGTCTTCTCTCGGCTTCTCCCAAATACTTTGGATACCCGTCCGATTGCTGATGATAAGGTACGCCACGTCTTAGATGCTGTATTTGCGCCTACGGGGGGAATTCCGGATGAATCAGTCAGGCACGGAAGGCGACCTTTCAAGCGCTCGATCGCACCGGGCCGAAGTTCGGTGTAGTCATCGTATATTTCTTCCCCGCAGCACTGGAGTAACTTCAGTATTCATAATTGCTGGACGATAGTCTTTGTGCGGGGATAGAAAAACTTACACATTTCCAACGGAGCCTCTGGCGTCCAGGCTGAATGGGTCGCTCTATAAGGCCAATGCCAGCAAAAAAGTTGGTAACTGCTGGGTAAGAAACTTGTATTGACTTGTATGGGAGAGGTGGTGTTTGGGTGAATGACGGCGAGGGATTGGGCGCTACGCATGAAGGCGCGGGTATGCATGTATCTGATGCCGATGGTGATTGAGAGACGATTTTCGAGTAGTCTGGGAATTCATCCCTTGAAAGAGCACTCCGTGTGCATTCCGGTCGAGAGTTGCTTGCATCTTCAACTCGAGGAGGGATCTCATGCGCGGCATCCTCTTGCTTATGAACCACTAGTTTTGCGGGTACTGCATCTTTGATATCGTTCTCAGTGTCCTTCTCCTTCTGCTCTACTTCCATCTGTCTATCCTCCCTATCGGCTCCCATATCAATATCCTCCCTCTCTTTCTTGTTTTCTCCCCTATCTACTTGAGGTTTCCCTTCATCTTCTACTTCATTCCCTTTGTCTTCGACCCGTGAACTCAAAATGGTTGTTGACACATGGGTATGGCTGTTCAGCTCAGTTTCGTCCAACAGATCTTCGTTGGTGTTCGTTGTCCGCTCGAAACTGCGCGGATTGTCCGTCTCCACAGGTGCCTCTTCTCTCACGCAGCCGGCATCGTCGTGAGCAACGTCTGTGAGTTTTGTATCTTCTGTAGACCGAGCTCGGCCCCCTCGGAACGGTTTACGCCAAATTCCTTTCCTTGTAGACGATAAGAACGATTTGATTGACCGGCCCCTCAAGGCTTTAGGTCTGAATTTGAGCTTAGAAGAAGAGCCTTTGGTCACGTCTTCCGTAGAATTTCTGTCTATATGTCGTGGGGGCTGAGATTGGGTATCGCCACGGTTGGTCTCGGAAGATGGCTCTGCTTGTTGTTCGACTGGGGTTTCGGTATCGCCATCCGCTGCCTCGCAATTGATTTTCGGAAGCATGTTATTCTTGCGGATATAGGCGTCCAAACGTGTGGCGCTGTTAGGCCTTTCTTTCTCGCTCTCTTCAACTACGGAGAGTCCAAGGGCCGGGATGATGGCCCTGTTTTTGCCTTGCGGCCCCTCAAGGCTGGATATTGAGCTGTCGCTAACAGTGCTGACACTGCTATAAGCGAGTGACGGTGTGCGGGAAAGAGAGTGGGTGGCGCGGCGGGCGGAGCCGCCGTAGTTGGAGGAAGGCGAGCGAGAAAGGCCGCCAGCAGATGAACTGCGGTCATTGCTGACAAGTCGGAATTCTGCATTTGAGAGGTTCCAGCCCGCGCAGTGAGGGCAGAAATCGCATTTGGTTTCCCAGCCCTCGATGCGGAGCCTGTTGGGGCAGTTGCTGAGGTTTGTGGTGGGCGAACATGGCCGTAGGAGATTGTACCAGCGGTGCCGGCATGGCAAGAGCGATACGTTTAGCTCAACCACGCACATTGTCAGAAGATAGTCGGAATGAGCGGATTCGTTGTACAAGGTTGAAAGCGCAGAGATATGGTGATGGCGACACAAAACTGCTCGTACGATTAAAGCGTGCTGCTGAGCATTGAGATGGAAAAACAGGAATCAACGAAACCGAATGCTTCAGTCATAAGGAGTTTGCTGGTGGTATGGAGGATGTCAGGTTGCGGCGGCAGAAGAAAAGTGGGTTTGGTCAGCTGCGAAGCCTCGATGAGGTAGGTGATTCGCTAAGATGCATGTCCTCAAGGGTTAGCGAAAGTTTATACTATTTTTACGTGATGTTCTGGCGCCTGAACTGGAAACACGGCGTATCAAGGCGCAATGATAAAATCTCATTGGAAGGTCCGTCAGGTACATTCTTACACTATACAAATAGTCCTTATATAGCACCAATCGGCGGGAATCTGTTTTCGCTAACAATTAGGAGCGGCCTCCATCACATTGGGAGGGGTGTCTTGGTTTTTATCTTTTGGACGCGAACCACACGATGCGGCACCCCCACATATAACTTTCTCTCGTATCTTTCATCCTCCTCTTCATTCCCACAACAACAACTCCCGTTCTCTTTGCCAGCATGACCTCGACAGCCTTTACCAAAATCACATCCTGTGACACTTTTGTGGATGTACTTCACAACAGAAGTGTCACTATTTCTAAATATGCATAGAGAATTCCAATATCATTTCTGAAGTCGATGCCAGATGAACATGACGAGGCGATACCCCATTAATCTTCTAAAGGTACAATATAGCGTCATTACAGACTGCAGCTCCAACGCCTAAACAGACTGCGGCCCCTCATTCCTCTCCGCACCCACAAACTCCCCCTGCGTCTCATACATCGCCTCCTTAATAAACGGACTCCTCTTCCTAATCGCCTCCCCCTTCCAAACCATCACGACGGGCGCAAAACTCAACGCCACAGCCACGAACGCCAACAGACAACTCGCCCAACGCAAGTCAAGATTAGTATACAGCGGCTGCTCTGCCAGCGGCAGGAAAGCGCCCGTCATGTTCTCGCCGAAGGCGACGCCGGCGAGGGCGCTGGCGGCGTAGCGCGAGTAGGCGTCCTCGACGTAGTTGCTTGCGGCCGTGACGACGGTGAAGATGCCGGCGCCGACGAGGACGAGGCCGGATGTCGGCGCGAGCCAGTGGATGTGCGGAGACGAGGTCCAGGCGTAGAGGAAGAGGCCGCCGGATAGGCAGAGGAAGGAGGCCGGGATGGCGAGGTAGAGGCGGGCTTCGGGGGTGAAGTGTTCTTCTTCGTCGTCGTGTTCTGGTTCTTCGTTGTTCCCGTTCTCGCTGTCTGATGATTGATGCTGGTTCCTTTTGCGAAGTGACGAGGTGGTGTAGTACAGCGCGTCCTGCACCGGCGCGCCGACGACCAGGCCGAGCGTGACGCCGACGAGCAATCCGGCCTGCACGACGCCGGCGCGCCAGCTCTCCCAGCCGTACAGCTCGCCGTAGACACGCGGGATGCTCTGCGTGAAGAGCAGCGCATTGCCGAAGCAGAAGGCCGACCAGAGCGTGCTGCACGCCACCAGCGGCTCCGTCGTCAGCATGCGCAGCGGGCGGCCGACCGCATCTTTTAACAACTCTGCCAACGACATTCCACCCCCTCCCGCTTCTTCTTCCCCTTCAGCACGAACGTTAGGATCCCCCGTAGCCTTCCGGACAGCGGCGGCGCGCCGCACGAGGATGATGGCGCCGCGCGTCTCGGGCAGGAGCAGGTAGGCCAGAGGTACCAGCGCGGCGTAGATGGCGAGCTGCTCCCAGCAGACGTAGCGCCAGCTGAGGCCTCCTCCTCCTCCTTCGCCGCCTCCCCACACCGTCCCGCCCCCGACCACCGGCCCGGCCATCAACCCGCCCACCAGCGCCCAGATGTACAGCGCGACGGGCTTGCTGCGCGCGCGGGGGCCGGCCCAGACGTCTCCCACGATGCCGCCCGTGACGTTCTGCAGCACGCCTGCCGCGCCGCCCGTCAGGATGCGGATGGCGATGAGGAGGGGGTACGCACCGCCGTCAGCACCGCCCGGCGCCAGAGCTTGCGGGATGGTGGAGAGCGCGAGGGTGAGGACGCAGAGCAGGTAGGGCGTGCGGACGCCGTAGTACGTCTCCATGAGTGGGAGGAGGAGCAGCGGGATGACGCCGGCCGACAGCGTCCAGGCGAAGATGGGGTAGTAGGTCGGCGGTATGGTGCGGGTTGCGTCGGGCGCGAGGTGGAAGGTTGAGGTTAGGAGTGGGGCGGTGGGGGCGAGCGCGGTGCCTGAGATGCCGGAGAGGAAGGTTCTGTGGGGAGAAGAAGTGTGAGTTTGGTGGTTGGTTTTGGATTGTTTGGGGTGATGGAGTGAGCGATATCATGAGATGGGGAGGGTTTGGTGCAGAATTGTTGCGAGGGCGATGGGAGAGAGGGTTCAGGGAAGATTCAAGGGTATTCAAGAGGACTGGCGTGGTTGATAGAGCACTGAACAAAGGGAGAGACGTACATGGAGCATGCGAGAACCGTGACACGCCATTTCTTCGAAGAAGGCCAGTTAAAAGGATTCTCAGGGTCATCCGGACCGTCCCAGGTAATAATGTTCTTTTCAGAATGAGACATAGGTGGACTAGGGAGGATAGATTTCTCGACGTCGTTCCTGCTCTTGGAGTTTTGGTCCTCTCGGTCGCACGGACGGGGTAGCTGCAGCCGCATGCCGCCTCGTTGGTGATTTCCTTGCTCTTGATGTATTGCCATCTTTCCTTTCTCGTCTCCCACTGACGCAAGTGCTGGACTTGTCATATTCGCTGCTGCAGACCCTTCATCGAGGCTCCAACGCTGCTTAAGTGCGAGATCCGCCTTGTCTGACCGCTATTCGAGGACCCATATGGAGGAGCGGGTCGCCAGCGGTACTAGCACAGATGTACCCTCGACGGATTCGTAGACCTCGTAAGCAGAACCTGACGTCTGAAAGCTTGAGACTGCGGTGTTGGAGCGGCCTTCGGCCGACATGGCAAAGAATAGAGAAGCGACGCCATGGTGCCTCTTGTTGACATCATAGCCTCGCGAGGCGCTTCTTGACGACGCTGATGAAGAGATTTCTGCGCCGATTGCGTAAAAGAAAAGGCACCGGCGTCCATGCCGGTGCAGACGTGTCGGCGGGAGATCCGCGCCAAGAGACGGTGATGAGGTGATAGGTTGACGTATTGACCGGGGCCCATGTGAAAGCTGATTCACTGCCGAACCTGCGCGTTTCCATTTCTGGAAAGACGTGGTGCTCCAATTAGTCATATGGAAACACAACCGCGCTTGCCACCATAGCCTCATTACTAGCTGCTTGGCCGAATGGCGCGCCTTGAAAACAATCGAAATCGATCGGTGAGTGATGATTCATCTCGGAATGTCTTGGTTACAACATCCTCTGTCACACTCTTGTATGACCTCGTCTGTACAGAGGGGTATTGTAGCCGAAGGCTTGCGCGAAGAATTACCGACAATTTTACAATAGAAGCTATCGTCTGGACGAATAATTGTCAACTATATTGCTTCAACTACTCACGGTCCTGATTCTAGGGCATATTGGTATAGCTTCTTACCTACAGACAACAGCAGGACAGTATCTTTCGTCGCGGCCGATGGTTTCGGGGAGGAAAACTGGAAGACGAACACGTTGTCAGTAAACGTCCCATGGCTAGACTTCAATTCCGCCTACCGTGAGGCGGTGAGTGCTGCGAGGAATGTCAATTGTAGTACTGTACCCCTGTTAAGCGAACCGCGCTAAATCCAATACGGAAGGAAATAAAGGGTTGCAGTAATCATGGATCATCAAGCAAGCGGAATCCTACCCCAAAGTTATCGGTAGCTGTGGCCCATGACATACCGAGTTCACGAACCTCGGCCGAATACTGGCATGGTCCAGCACGAAGACTTACCTGGCCAGGTTGAGTGAGCGGACTGATATCAACCGTCAACTATTCATGTGTAGGCTGATTTAATAACAGATGGTAGTGCCGGTCGGATCTTGGTCGTTCTATCTCCATACGTCGCCGTTACTACCCATAGTTGTTAGCAATTTGTGCGGCGCTGCTTCGCAGTAGGTATAATTAACCGGGTCGCCAATCGCCATACGCTGCCCGTTGAGCTTGACCTATGAGTTCTCCTTGTGGCCCATACACTCACTCAAAGCTCTGCTACTTTTTGTTCCCTTGAGGGAGGGATGTAGTAGGCTGCAGAGGTTCTTTTTTGTTTCCTTCTAATAAGGCGGGGACTGCGGAGCGAGACAGCTGAGGGCGTGCTACTGCTTACTTTGTCCCAGAACAACCATTTTTTTACACTGTGGGAAGCGGAATCTATTGTAATTTGCGCGGAAGTGAATGTGCAATTGTTAATTCCATGTTTACGCCTGAAAGATTGCTTCAAGTACTCACTGCCCTATACCTTAGGTATATTAATCAGTCCAATGATATGTTTATCACCTACGAATAAGCTTTACTACAATAGTGACAGTAGACGGGCATCCCTCCCTCAACGGTAGCCTTCCATGTCTGTTATACTACGATGAATCCTTCCCCAATTCTACCTCTCACCGAGCCTGCAGCGTGTGAAATCAATCCACCTTCATCGCCGCCACATTCCTACCCTCGACATCGTCGCTTCCCCTGCCCGTGGTGGCGCGATACTCGTCGCTCTCGAAGTGGTAGAGCTCGGGAGAGGGTAGGTTCTTTCGGAACAGCATGTACCGCTTGATCCACCACGGGAGCACCTGGAAGAGCTGGTACGAAGCGTGCTTGCGTGTACTCACCGCAAATACCCAATCTAATTCTTCAAGTGTGCGCTGCTTGGTCTCTGGGAGGAAGAGGAAGACTGGAAGACGAGTATGTTGTCAGCAAGTTTCTTTCAATATTGACCACTGTGAGGCAGCGCGGAGTACGCTATGAGCACCGAAATGATGTTAAGGAATGCGAAAGGATGCCGATTGGTGATTGCGGCGAGTGGTGGTGATGGATGTTGCGAGGCGATATACGCTAAACCTAATCGGGAAAGAGACAACGGATGGTAGCAATCTTGGGTCCAACCCTGGACAAACCAAGCGAATTGAAAGTAATTGGCAGGCTGCTAGCCTTATGATCAAGCATGCTTGTTAAATGGAAAAATAATACGTACTCAGAACCAATGCAATGATGTTGAGACCGGCGTAGAAGCCGAACGCGCCTTGCGGCTTGAAGGCGCCGATAAGACGCGGGAATGTAATGCTGAGGATACTGGCCCAGAAGTTATTGGTAGCTACGGCCCATGACATGCCGAGTTCACGGTGGCTTAAGGGGAAAACCTCGGCCGAATACTGTGGAAGAAATTGTGTCAACAAGGGATGATCCAAAGTATTCTCAACACCACAACTTACAGTAAAGGGCACAGGGCCTTCTCCTGGAGAATACACAGCCCCGAACAGGTATATGAAGGTAGCGACGAGGCCGAGATGTGCGTCGTTGTCCTTCGGGATGTAAAAGCACATGCCTGCGGCAAGCAGCGTCCAGAACATCTGCGGAAAAGTGAACAGCAGCAAGCCACGTCTACCGAACGTATCGATCGTCCAGACCGCGGGCCACGCAAAGACGAAGTTAACTAGGCCGAATCCAAAGGTGGCCATGAGTGACCCGAATGTGCCGGCACCGGCTTGCTCGAAGATGGTACTCGAGTAGAACGCTATGATGTTGATACCACACATTTGCTGCGCAATCATGACAATACCTGAAGCCTGTGTAGCACGTCTGACGCGCGGAATGGTAAATAGCTCGAAGAAGCGGGTGACAATGTTGTTCGCGTTCGTGAGACCAGATTCCTTGACGAGCACTTCCTCGTACTCAAGCTGAGCGTTGATGTAGTAGAGATCGCGAGCAGCTTGCAGCGGTTTCCTGCGGAGACGGAGTAGAGAGTTGTACGCGTTCCTATACTTCTTCTTTTTCAAGTACCAGCCTGATCATGTTGTCAGCAGTGGTGATTCCGCAAGCAACAATATTCACTTACGAGGTGATTCGGGGCAGAAGTAAATGCCAATGACGAGTGGAACAGCCGGGATGAAAGCACTGCCAAACTGCAAGCGCCATGCAATCTTTCCGACACGGTACACGCTATGTCTGTCAGTATCTGACCTTGGATCAATGGGATCTCGAACTCACGCAAGGTTGGCACAGGTGCCCAAGAAAATGCCAAAAGCCGTCCAAAGCTGCCAGCTCATCACCAGACCACCACGGACCATAGCTGGTGCAGTCTCGGCCGAAAACACGGGGACGGTGACTTCCTTCAAACCCATGCCGATACCGAGCAAGACACGGGTAGCGATCAACTGCCCCCAGTTCTGGGTCACAGCCATGCCGAAGGGTGCCACGAGCGAGAAGATAGCGCCGGTAAAGATGGTTCCACGACGGCCGATGAGGTCGTTCAGAGGATCGGAGATCCATGCCGCACTGCCGCTTTGTTAAGAATAGTCGAGTCACGGTGGACGGAGAGACGTACAAAAGCCAGATGGCTATGTAGGGCATTGCATTGACAACGCCTACGATCCACTCGTCCTTCTCACAAGTGCCTTTCGGCCCACAGACGTCTGCCTTTGTCGATATGCCGAACTCATCAGGGAAAGAAAGATTTGCGCCGTTAGAGCCAGTCTGATCCCAACCTGTATAACATAGTTAAGCGATCTATTCCATGCGAACGAGGTAAGAGGAAATGACTGACCTTGAATGGCGGCTGCAATTGAGTTCAAGATGATTGTGAAGTACAAAGCCCAGGGATGGTCCCACTTGTGTGTGCGTTCATGGCGGATAGCCTCCTTATCCGCCTCGTCCAGCTCGTCAATGCTCTCGAAGCCATTTGGGTCACGAGCGACAAGGGCGCCTTTACGAAGGAGCGGGAGAATGTCTTTCAGCTCGTTCTTCGTGGCGAATTCGTCGACTTCAGTCAGGAGCTGCGGAATAGGGATGCCGGCAAGAGGATTCTTGACTCTGTAGTGGAGATGGTCAGTGATTGATCGGTCGACTGATATGTGGACGACAGCGGCTTACTCTCCACTCGTGTTCTCGGTAAGCTGAACAACGCTTTGCTTTCGAATGTGCTCATTGTGAACACCTGCAGCACTGTCGCGCTTGCTGGACAAGGGTTAGTATACTTGGGTGGGTTGTGAAATGTCTCCAGAAAGATCTTACTCTTCTTTAGACTCCATGATGTATCACCTGAGCATCGGAGAGGGAACTGTGTAGCTCACTGGGTCCTACAGACTCCAAGAGACGATCAGTACAAAGGCGACACAGGCCATATATAGTGCTCTCAGAGCAGCGCCGTGAGCAAGCTGAGTTCCGATCACATATCTCGATGGAATGGAACCGTGGAAGGAACCGGAAACGCGGTGGCCACTCACCACCAGCTCACTACGAGCAAAACGGGGGGCCCCGCTTTAGGGTTGATAGGGAAAGAATGGTTGGTGGGCAAGGGGGACGGTATTCGGTTTCACCGCTGCAAGGCTGGGGGCAAACAATGGTGATTAAAGTCACAGCATCGGCCAGAGTTTGAGGGGCTGGCCGGTGCAACGTTGATTATCCCGCCTTGTGATATGCCAAGACATGTCCGTTGCAGAGGAAGCAAATGGCTGAGTGAGACGAAGAACGGGTTAAGCTCGTATGGCTGAAGCATGGCGAGTCGCGCAAGACCTAGACAAGGCTTTCAAAGCAAGTCTTGTTCTCTTGTCTGGTCTTGGTTCGCGATCGTTGTTTTCCCGAAAACGAGAATTCGCATTGCTACCCTGGCGCATCCTCTGCAGGCGCCCGAGTGACACCCCCTGGTCGGCGCGCGTAATGGCAATATCTAACGGCCTGCAAGCGGTACGAGAGGCCCCAATCATGAAATCCTCAGCGTGTCACGAGGGCAGTTCCTATCGAAGCTGGCGGATGATGCAGGTCGGGATGTCTTGGATGACGAGCACAGGTGGCAGAAATGTGGCGTCCTGGGCGCGGGCCTGAGGTGTTCGTCCGGGTGTGGTTGAGAAGAAGGTTTTGGGCTAAGGCGAGCCGCCTTGTCCCTGCCCGCTTGCGGTGGTGCATTAGCCTGTGGAGAGAGAAGCAGCTGAGGGGGTGCTACTGCTTACTTTCTCGCGTGTCATGCAATAATCCCGGGACACAGCAGTCAGGTCAGCGCCAGGTCGCACGAAAAAGGTGTGTTTAAGCGGCAAGGCGGTGCTGAGGCCAAATCCAGAGGATGCAAATTCAGCCCTCAGGAGCAAAAGTGTTGTATCGCCTCTTCCCCGCATTTCCACTGCACCTGAGGTCCAGAAAGGCCTGGAGAAGGGGGTGATGCGCCTCGGGGAAGAATGCAAAAGACGGCGGGCGTCGTCACCAGGTGCAACCTCAGCAGCAAATCGGCGAGCCCGATTGCCGAAGCCTCATGCAGTCAACTCCTTCGTGGGCCCAGCCCTTTTTCCCGGCTCCGTTCCCACGAATTACAGGGAGTGCAACCGTTTCAGCAATTCCCCAGATCTCGCTCGTGGAAAGATATCTCCAGCGCACCGGATCGGTAGCTTCTCTACTATACTCCCACGTTTTCGTCAAAGATGGGCGCTTAACCCGCGGCGGTTAGCAAGTGATGAGGCGCCTGCGGGAGGGAAGGGAGCCCCGCGGTGGCGTTGCCCCTTCCCTAGAAACATGACTTTAACCTTTGCCGGTCGGAATGCCGGATCCGGCCCGCTTCTCTTTATTTGACCACCTCCCGTGACCACGATGATCGTTTGTTGATATCGCAATCTGGCCAGCCACGGCAATTTCCATCGTTGCGGGGTAGCAGTACGCCGGCATAGGAATTTCGCTGCGCTGATCGAAGCGAGCCGTGGATGGCAGGAAAGGTCGAGAGCGCCTATCACGGCGATGCAAACGTCGTGAAGTTATCGAGGATGCGGCAAGCAGATTAAGCTCGTCTTCCAAGACGCTGACAAGAGTCGCCGCGCACTTGTCGCCAAGGCTTGGAATGCTCCTTCGAGTATGACTTGCCCCCAGCTATCGTGTCCACCAAAAATGGGCTGTCGGGCACTGTTTCACTGTATCGTGGTACATGCTGTCTCACCAGGTTTCGCTGGATGAGGCTCTCGGGATGATGCTGCACATCTTCTACTGACTCTCGCCCGGTAGGCAATCGATCACTGCCGGTCTGGGGTAAGCAGATCCCCCGCATATCGTACCCATAGTTGCCTATCCAGGCCGCCTCATGCAAGGGGCAAAAGTCTGCTTCTATCTGGACTACCACACGAAGGTTGCCGCAATGGAATCCTTGCCGAGCATGGTTCACATAGCCCCAGGATGCGTGCAGGCATGCAATTCCTGTTACCTGGACAGGGGATGGCCATGTGATGAAAGAACGTGTCGCTGCCCGGAATGTTTGGTTTCTGCGGGGAATTTCCACCCCATATCATTGCCCAATCCGGCGTGCCAGATCACATAGATCAAAAGTGACATCATTTCCTCCTATCAACGAATAGGAGACATATAAGCTGACGTTAACCCACCGACCTATCTAGTCAATGATCTGGTTGTAGCCGAATGTCGACAAGTTATGTACAGCGTACTTTCCGGTTGCCGTGTTATATGTTAAGTTAGTCTGCATCACCTCTCCAAACTTCAATGCCCCGCTTTCAACGACCCCACCGGCGATAGGACGCTTCACCGCATTGGCATCCCGCAAGACTGTGAAGTTGGCCAAGCTTACTTCCAACGGAGTACGCTGAACAAGCGTGGGAACGCCAAAGTACTTCGCGTGTACGGCATCATGGCTGCATCCCGGCCTTTGTTAACTTGAGAGAGCATGTGAGGAGAATACTCTTGCTTACCTCAGAGTCAGCTCGTAGTATCCACGGTAATACATGTCCTGCCATAGAAGTTCACGGTTTCCGGCGACGAGAGCGGCACTGTTCTTGTTGGCTTTATCGATGGTAATGTTCTGGCCATGCGGGCAAGGACTGCTGACTGCGGAGCCAGAGAATTCGACGCCGACCGAGCCAGCTCCTGTTTTCGGATCGTAGTCGTGCTCGCCCAGCCACACCAGATCCGATACCCAGGACATGTGGCTGTCTCCAGCCATGAGAATATTGTTGGTGATGTTATTGTTGTAGAGGTGCTGGAATGTGCGGTTGCGATTGGCCTGGTAGCCATCCCAAGCATCCATGTTATACTGAGCATGTCAGTGGCCGTCCACACTCATCGGGTGGCTGAACGTACAGGATCATCAGCACCACCAGTGGTGGACTGGTTCAAGCGCGAGAAGACAATCTGCGATCCGATTAGGCGCCATGTGGCACCACGGTTCTTCGACTTTGAGAGCTGCTTGTAGAACCTGCGGATGTAAGCTGTGGAAGAACCAAACGAGCTCCGAAAAAGTACTGACCAATTCTCTTGGCGGCTTCCCATAAGTGACCTTCCCGCATCGTTCTGGATCTCATGGATATAGTCGTTGTTCCAATAGAGATCTGTAACAGATCTGTCGTATTGCCGAGTGTCGAGCATGATGATATCCGCGAGATTGCCAAGGGAGAATGTCCGCCAGATACGAAGGTTATCATCCATTTCGACCTGACGAATGGGCATCCACTCAAAGTACTTTGCCATGTGTGTCAGCTAGTTTCGGCAAACTAACGGTGCTGTGTCACGTACCGCGCGCACGGCGTTCATCTTTCGTTGATCGAATGTTAAGCCATCACCGCCTTCCTGCAGTCCGTCTTGGATAAAAGAATCTTCAGTGTTGTTATGATCTGCCATGCCATCGCGCCAGGTATTGTCTCCGACCTCTGAGAGGAGTCATCAGTAACGCGCAATTCGGCCTCGGCGTAAAAACTCACCGTGGTCATCCCAGACCGGAATCCATGCATAGCTCGCAAAGCTCAAGATGGCATCGAAATCGGCACGGTAGGATGCATGCCTCCTGCGGTAGTCGTAAAGCGAGCGGATCTCCTTGTTAGGCTGGGAAATTCTGTCGATGGCCCAGCCCCATCCATATGCGCCTTCAGCGTACTCGTAAATAAAGTCGCCCAAGTGTAGGACATAATCGACAGAGTCCTTTCGCACCGAGTTTCCGAATGCATTGAAGTATCCGAAGGCTGAACCAAGCTCAGTTCTCTTTCTTTCTTTCAATGAATAATGATGCAGAGACTTACGGTAGTTCGAGCACGAATAGACGGCCACGGAGAGTTCCGAAACATCATCGTCAGGGGCTGGGGCAGTCTTGGTTCGGCCAACCGGGCTCGCATTGTTCGAGTCACACACGGTGAACTGATAGTAGTACTGCGTAAACGGCTTCAGACCTGTGGCTTCGACCTAGAATTCGTGAGCTGGCGATCAAACGGTTCCAGACCATTACTGACCTTGATAGTCCAGTCGATATCTGAGGAGGTGTAAGCCTGGCCCGAATGGACGACTTTCTCCATCTTCCGGTCCGTTGCCACTTTGTAATTCACGCACACGGGGGCCGTGGAGACTCGCACTTGCCCACTTGTCAGTTTCTTCACCAAATCAATGCCCCGGGGTTTCAGCTACCATATTCTTGCATATCGTGATTGAAAAGCGGCACCGTTCCGGATACCGTGACTGTGGGACTCATTAGGCATGGTCAATTGGTACCGGGGCACTGGGACTACCATTGCTTTTATCATTGTCATATTCTGGAGAAATACGCGTCCAAAGAATCACAGACTCCGCATACGGGTCGCCAGAGGCGACGCCATGCGTGAAATTCAGAGCAGACGCATCAATGGATCGGACAGTGGTATCATGTCGGCGGACGACTTTGTACAGGGAGATGCCGAGAAACGGATGGTGGGCTGAAGGAGAGCCGTAGTTCAAGTTGGCGGCATAGCGAGCGGCGGCGGCGCCAACGGAGCTGAGGAGAAGCAGCGCGTTAAGCTTCATGGCGTCCTGCTTCATACGGCTCTGTGCGGCGCACCGATTTTGAAGGATGATGGGGCTCAGCGGATTCCCAACTTTTTGTAGCTGGGCTGAGAGCTGTGACCAAAGACACGTCGCGCATCGAACAAGGGTGGAAGCGGAGTCGAGACTGGGAAGTCCGGTTCCCCAGTCAGGGACGAGCGAATAAAAGGCCAAAGATTAGGCATGCTTGGCGATGGCTCGTACGGAATCTGACCTTTGCGCATGGATGGTTTGCTGCTTTGTCCCCTGCCGTGAACTACTTTTCCGAAGCAGGCAGGACCCAGACGTGAAGCCAATCCAGGCCATGGGAAATGGGTCAAGCGGGGCATTGGCGTGCGGGAGAAGCGGAGATGGCTTGGGCGGGGGAGAGCACGTTTCCCAGCACTCCCCAGCCATTGCTCACATGCAGCTTGGCCGCTGTCACACTACGTCATTCCGCCGCTTCCTACGGAGCTCGAATCCCACAACCATCCCCATTGATAAGCGGCGGCTATCATTGGCCTTCTTCGAAGCCATGTATTAATGGAATTAATGTTATCGTGCTTTCTGTCATGTCGGAATTCAAGGCGAATTGACATCAACTCTTCTCTGCATGCGCTTTCACGTGACCTTTCCCGTGGAGAGCACCCTAAACGCCTTAGTGAACCTTATATATCATCGGAATAGGCAGCTGACATCTACTGGTCGATGAAATGTTCTTTTCATGCAATGGGTTGAGACGAAGGCTGGTGCAAATTACTTCCGGGATAACCCACTGCTCATCAATGGTCCTAGCATTAAGTTGTGCATAGGATTACCTCGCTTGACGGACCTTTTTCCGCGCCGCCTAAGTAGATCACAGCTTAAACCGTTGAGGGGGTTAGACTTAGACATCAAACCTAGCTTTTGCTCTTCGCAAGTCCATGAATTCGGTCAATTCATAGGCCTGGATTTTCTATTTCTTTTTTTAAAAAAATATTGGTCAGACATCAACGCGGGTTTTGGAAAAGTTTATTTTCCTTGTGCCGGCATGAGAGGTTAATAGGGCATTTATCTGGTTTGTTATACATGAGATTACTGGATATATCAGGGAAACTAGATGGAGCGGTGCGTGCATGTTGATGTCATGCTTGCAGAATAGACAGTCTACTTTGTTGCATTGAATATGACCTTCAAGCGCAAGCTTGGAGATCGATTTTCGTTCTATTATATTTTTCAATCTTGTGCCTACTTGGACCGTTGTAGTACTGTGTAATTTGGAGACGACTTGGCGCATGAGTAAAATGCCGTTCTACCGGTCGGTCGAAGTATGATGACTGATTTCATTGACAGCTATCGGCTATACAGCCGACAGATCGGCCACATCCGGCGGTACCTTGGCGAATGCGAGCCTGCCATTGGATGCCGACGGCACTAGAAGCACGCACTTGAGGTTGTAAAACGGCTGCTTCCCTGTCCGTCATTTGCGACTGGCTAAGAATTAAACCGGATGTCTGATCGGGCAAAATCAGGCGGGAGCGATACGGAGGGGCGCTTGGACGTTCACGAGCAAAAGTCGCCGGCGCGGAAGTAAACTTATGAGCGTACTCGCAGAACGACGGCTCGCGAGGTCGTGTGAGAGCAGGACGAGAATGGAGCCAGGCGTCGCGTGGTGGGTTGGTTCAGTCGGGGCGGATCAGGCCGAGGGCGGCGAAGCAAGCGGCGGAGCGGGGAGCGGACACCTCCGCCGACGTGCGGCGACAGGACAGCTCCGGGATCGGAAGAGAGTCAGAAGCTTAAACATTTTGTATCGCGATGAGGTGCGTCACTTCGTCTTAAACACCAAGCGCCGCGCATTCCTTGCCTTATCCTCGCGTCGTCGGCCGGTAAACAATCCGCTCTCGACCTTTCTTTAGCCGCACAGCTACCTCGGCCAATTGCACTCCCCGCCGCTCGACCGCGCTAAGAGCCTCTTGCGCAAGCCGACACCACCACACCCTGCGAGACCTTTCCCGAGGCCTGAGCCCGCTATCTGCCCCTCGCTGCGAGCAATTGCCGCGTGCGCAGCGCCCTGCTTCGGATACCGTTCAATAGCCGCCCGTTCCCCCGTCATCGCGCACTTTTTAGCCCATCATGCGCCCTTCTACCCTCTCCGCCAGCACTGCCACCAAGGCCTTCCGCTGCGCTGCTCCTGCTTCCCGCTACCCTAGGGCCTTCTCTTCCTTCAGCGCCACTCGTCCCGCTCTCAGCGCCACCCCGAGCTCCCGCCTCGCCTCGCCTCTCTTCTCCGCCAACCAGACCGGCTTTGCTGCCCCAGTTGCTCTGCGCTTCGCCTCCCAGTCGAGAACCATGGCCACCGCCAAGAAGATCCAGGTCAAGAACCCCGTCGTCGAGCTGGACGGTGATGAGATGACCAGGATTATCTGGCAGGCCATCAAGGACAAGGTAAGGCCCACCGCGTACATCCTAGCAGAGTATCGGGACTGACAATTTTGCCCTATACAGTTCATCCACCCGTGAGTACCGCCTAAACATTCAGCAGTGTCCGCCGCAGCTCCTGACAAGCTTCAAGTTACCTTGATGTCGATCTCAAGTACTACGATCTGGTGCGTACAGGCCCAGCTACAGCGGCAAGGGCGGGGTAGCTGATAAGGAATTAGGGAATCCTGTACCGTGATGAGACCAACGACCAGGTCACCATTGATGCTGCTGAGGCCATCAAGAAGTACTCGGTTGGTGTGAAGTGCGCCACCATCACCCCCGATGAGGCGCGTGTCGAGGAGTTCAAGCTCAAGAAGATGTGGTTGTCGCCCAACGGTACCATCCGGAACATTCTTGGTGGCACCGTGTTCCGCGAGCCCATTGTGATCCCCCGCATTCCTCGTCTTGTACCGGGTTGGAAGCAGCCGATCATCATCGGTCGCCACGCTTTCGGTGACCAGTACCGCGCTAAGGACCGCGTCATTGAGGGCGAGGGTACCCTTGAGATGGTCTTCACCCCCAAGGGCGGCGAGCCTGAGACCATCAAGGTCTATGATTTCCCCAACGGCGGCGGTGTTGCTCAGACCCAGTACAACACTGCCGAGTCCATCTCTGGTTTCGCTCACGCCTGCTTCAAGTATGCTCTTTCCAAGAACATGCCTCTGTACATGAGCACCAAGAACACCATCCTGAAGAAGTACGATGGCCGCTTCAAGGACATCTTCCAGGAGATCTATGAGAAGGACTACAAGACCGAGTTCGATGCCAAGAAGATCTGGTACGAGCACCGTCTCATTGACGACATGGTCGCCCAGATGGTCAAGAGCGAGGGTGGCTTCGTCGCTGCTCTCAAGAGTAAGTGGTCCTCCAAATTCCGTGGTGCGCAGCTCGCGCTAACATTTTTCCAGACTACGACGGTGACGTCCAGTCTGATATCGTTGCCCAGGGCTTCGGCAGTCTGGGTCTCATGACCTCGGTGCTCATCACTCCTGACGGCAAGACGTTCGAGTCTGAGGCTGCGCACGGAACCGTCACCCGCCACTACCGCGAGCACCAGAAGGGCAAGGAGACTAGCACCAACCCCATTGCCTCCATCTTCGCCTGGACCCGTGGTCTGGCCAAGCGTGGCGAGCTCGATGGCACCCCTGATGTTGTTGCCTTCGCCGAGGCTCTTGAGAAGGCATGCATTGACACCGTCGACGTTGATGGCATCATGACCAAGGATCTGGCTCTCGCCTGCGGTAAGAAGGACAGGGATGCGTACGTCACCACCAACGGCTACCTCGAGGCCGTTGAGAGGAGGTTGAAGCAGCAGCTGAAGGAGAAGTTGTAAGCTGAGAGGAGTGAAAACTTGATGATATACAAATTAGAGAGGTATTAAGCATGGCGAAATGGGTATATATAAGCGACTTTACATGGATAACCCGGAGAGTTGGCGAGCCGGCAGGATCTCTGTACATTCAGAGCCAAAAGAGTACAAATAAATTACGTGTAAATTCAAAGATTGCATGACTTGAACGCCGTGAGTCATGCGGAGAAAGTGAGTCAAGAGCTCAAGGCAGCAGGAGCTGTCATTCTCACTCATTCTCGTTCATTTTTTGGTGGCGGAGCGGGATGACTCCGGCTGTGCGCACAGACGGCGAAATCCCACCCACTTCGGCGCGGGCGTCGACATTTGAAGGCGAGCAGCTCCAGCACAACTCCACACCAATCGCCCACCATGAGACCCATCTTGCTTTCCGGCCATGTAAGTGCTCACCGGGACCAAGTCCATACGACCCGACACTGACGCGCCGCGCAGGAACGTGCCTTGACCCAAGTAAAGTACGCTTGTACCCGCACACTGCCCGCTCGCGCACCGCGAAACTGACGGCGCCCCCCACCAGGTTCAACCCCGATGGCGACATCATCTTCTCCGTCTCTAAGGATCACGTCGTGTGCGCCTGGTTCAGCGCCAACGGCGAGCGTCTCGGGACCTACCACGGCCACGTCGGTGCGCTATGGACCGTCGACGTGAACCTGGACTCGACCCTGCTCGCGACGGGCGGTGCGGACAACACCATGCGCCTGTGGGAGGTCAAGACCGGCCGCCTGCTCAAGACCTGGGAGTTTGAGACGTCCATCAAGCGCGTCGAGTTCTCGCCCGACGGCCGCCAGCTGCTCGGCGTGACGGAGAAGCGCTCCGGCCACCTCTCCACCATTGTCGTCTACGACATCATCCCCGACGTCGAGGCCGAGCAGACCAACGAGAGGCGCCTCCGGATCATCTGCGAGGAGAGCAAGGCCACGGTCGCTGGCTTCAGCTACGGCGCCAAGTACATCATTGCCGGCCACGAGGACGGCACCGTTTCGCAGTTCGATGCCAAGGTGAGCATGGCAGACTGAGAAAGCGGAAGGTCCGGGATGCTAACATTATGGCAGACGGGCGATCTTCTGAACGTCATCGAGGCCCACGAGATCGACATGCAGATTACCGACCTGCAGTGGTCTGCCGACAGGACCTACTTCATCACTGCCTCCAAGGACAAGACCGCCAAGGTCAGTAGCATCCTGCACCATAAGCTGTTTGGAGGATGAATATTAACAGCCATTTTCCAGCTCATTGCCACGGACGACCTCCAGATCCTCCACACGTACGTTGCGGATACGCCGCTGAACAGCGCGGCCATCACGCCGGTCAAGGACTACGTTATCCTTGGTGGTGGTCAGGCGGCCATGGATGTCACGACCACTTCGGCCCGCCAGGGTAAATTCGAGGCGCGTTTCTACCACAAGATTTTCGAGGAGGAGATCGGTCGTGTGCGTGGCCACTTCGGTCCGCTCAACTACGTTGCGGTCCACCCCAAGGGCACGGCATACTGCTCGGGTGGTGAGGACGGTTACGTGCGCGTGCACCACTTCGACAAGGCTTACTTTGATTTCTTGTACGAGGTCGAGAGGGAGAGGGAGCAGGCGAACTTGTAAACGGCTCTAGAAGGGGTTCTTGCTGAGGTCTTTTTCACTCTTCTTTCTCATGATATCAGCATGTCAGGCGTTAGGCGGGAGGTCAAAAAGTATCGAATGACGTGATGGTTCCTGCAGGAAGGAATGCGCTTGAAGCATAGTCGCGATACACTATTAGAAGCAGAGTTTGGATGGTTGTCTGACTTCACTGCCTCCTAGCAAGATATTAGAAATTCAGCTGCGTGAGGGATCTGCAAGGCACAGTGAGGGCGGGATTGCACCGCAGATGATGGAACCCATGCGGCTGTGGCGCCGACTGCCGAGATCACGTTCCCGAGCCATTGGCTTCCGCGCGCCCTCCGCCCGTCACCGCCCGCCCTGACAGGCACCTTACCATGCCGCCTATTCTACCATGCTAGAGCCGCGAAGAGCTCTTAATTTCCGTCGGTGGGGTTTCGCTTGGAATATCAGGACAGTCGTGTAGGTGCTCGCTCGTCGCTCATAAGTCCCCCGCTGCCCTCCGCCAGTCGTTCCTGTCTTGTTGTTCCCCCAAGTCCCGTGAACCAGTTTTGGACCACAAGCCAACATGTCAAACAGTCCTTTTCTTTTCTTTTCTACCGTCTTGCTTGCCTTCCTGTTCAGCATGGGCGAGGCAACGCAGCCTTACGGGGCATCGAATACTTCGCACATCAACTACACTACCGTCACTGGATTCTTCCTCCAAGATGACCCTGCCACGGACCCCAGCAACTTTGACTATGTACGTTCGCCAATGCAGAGCGTCTGACCTGACTCCCCAAATGTCTGTCATTTCTCACGCCCGGAATGTAGACCAAAGTCAATCTCGGCCTCATCAACCGCACCTACCCAACCGACGGGTCCTTCGACCCGTCCGGCATGAAGACGCAGTGGCAGCGCTTCGCCCACTACGTCGGCGAGCTGAACCGCAACGCGTCGACGAGTGTGCAGTACAAGCTGCTCGTCATGGGCCGGCACGGCGAGGGCGACCACAACGTCGCCGAGGCCTACTACGGCACCCCCGCCTGGGACTGCTACTGGAGCCTGCTCGACGGCAACGGCACCAGCACCTGGGCCGACGCCCACCTGACGCAGGTCGGCATCGACCAGGCCCTCGTCGCCAACGCCTTCTGGGCGTCGGCCCTCGAGCCGGACGTCGCCATCCCCGCGCCCCAGAGCTACTACGTCTCCCCGCTCGCCCGCTGCCTCGCTACTGCCAACTACACCTTCGGCGGCCTCGAGCAGAAGTTGCCGGAGGATAGGCCGTTTAAGCCTGTTGTTAAGGAGCTGCTGAGGGAGTCGTTGGGTCTGCATACGTGTGACCGCCGCAGCTCGAAGACGTGGATCCGAGAGAACTATCCCGATTGGGCCATCGAGCCTGGCTTCAGCGAGGACGACGAGCTGTGGAGCGCGACGCTGCGCGAGTCGTCGACCGGTAAGTGTCTCACAAAAACCTAAGAAACTGAAACAACAGAAAAAGAGATGAGAGAATCTGACAAAAAGAATCGTTTAGCCCAAGTCGCCCGCCTCAAGACGCTGCTCGACGACGTCTTCACCCACGACCCCAACACCTTCATCTCCCTCACCAGCCACTCGGGCTCCATCCGCTCCGTCCTGCGCGCCGTCGGCCACCGCGACTTCTCCCTCCTCACCGGCGCCGTCATCCCCGTCCTCGTCCGCGCCGAGACTCGCCCTGGCCCCGCCCCGCCCACCGTCATCGACCCGCCTACCACCGCGCCGACGTGCACTGTCGATCCTACGCCGGCTGCGTCGAGTGGGGCTGTTTAGGGTTGTTGTGGGGGGACTTCTGGTGGATTGTATGGAAGCTGCTTTGAGTTGTAGAGTCGATTAATGGATGTATCAGAGAGCATGGGTCACGAGTCCCTAAGACGAAACTATACTTCAAACCTTATATTAACACTTAAGGTCAACCGGGCTGATTGGATAGGTTTCAGATTCATCACGGAAATCAATCATGCGTGACCACTTAGATTGACAGAACAGTAGCACCTGATACCATGTTATAACGTTTAATACAGGACTGCCTTCCCTCCCCCCCCCCC